>NC_088793.1:127016424-127641424 GCF_011386835.1 Chrysemys picta bellii | reverse complement strand
TTTTCCTTTACCAATTTAGGACTTTTAAAAAAACAAACAGAAAAAGGACAAAGAGTAGTTGTCTTCACTGATCAGGAAGCTGGAGAATGTTATGTCCTATTTGTGTAATAATGAAATGAAAGCTAGGGCTGCATTAATAATTGCCAGTGGCAACTGGGATAATGGTGTACCTCTAAGAACCCAGAATTTCAAAATAACTCACCATAAAAATGTATAATAAGGTCTGAGGTATAAGAAGATATGAGGGTGGCTTCTGCACGTCACTGCAGTTTCTTAACAATGTTGACTTTACAATAAATAAAAGTCATAAATTATAATATACCTCAAGTAGATCAGTTAAATCCAGGTAATTGTGCTGTATGTTACCAGCCAGGGCCAGAATAAGGAATTTGGGGAGGCTCCAATGCAGTTGTTCTTGGAAGCCCCCAATCTGCCATCATCTCAACCTCTCCTCCTCCACATAGCCCCTCAAAATCATTCTCTCTTCCACCCACCTGCAGCTGCCCAAGCAATGTATTCCATGAATCCGTGGTCTTATAACAGCCATGAGTTCCACCAGTCCCTAAAGCCAGGTTTGTGGCAGTCACAAAATGTTTTTATTTCTGCCATGTCATTTAGAAAAGAGAAATGCTTTGCAGGGCCGCGTAGAGGATTCAGGGGGCCTGGGGCAAAGCAATTTCGGGGGCCCCTTCCATAAAAAAAAGTTGCAATACTATATTCTTGTGGGGGCTCCTGCGGGGCCTGGGGCAAATTGCCCCACTTGCCCCCCTCGCCCCCCGGCGGCCCTGATGCTTTGTGTGTGTGTGTGTGGTTTAAATTAGAGATGGGCCCAAGCTTCAAAGTTCAGATGTGTTTCTGGATTTGAACTTTTCCCAAGTTTGACATTGTTTGGATTCTGGGTTTAGGTTTAGGCTCAGGCTCATCTCTAATAGACTGAGATCCCACTAACAGGATACATCTGCAGGCTAAAAATGACAAATATGTTTTAAGAGGAAATTGTTTAAAATAAGTACCTCCTTCCTCTACTTACCTGCCAAGACCTGCGTTCAGGCCCTTAAGGTTCTAAGTTTCTCCTGCTACAGTTGCTGGCATCACTAACTTGTAATGTAGCATAGGGAATGCAACTCCCTGCTTTGGATGTCAGTGATGTCTTCAGCTGTTGCAAGGAAACACAAAAACCCAAGTAATCCAGGTATTGGCAAAGAAAAAAAAACCCAATTTATTTTACATTTAAAATACATTCCTTTGCAACTAATGGGCCAGATTCACCAGGACAACTCTAGCTGTTTTGTACTGCTCTTGAATTAATATTAAGAGCCACATCTGGAAAATGAAACAATATGTGAGAAGAAGTAAAAAGGCACAGAACTGTTTTTCATTTTCCGGTCTACTAGTTACTTATTTTCCTGATGTTTCTAGAGGAGTGGCCAGTGGAAATTATTAGATGGGGCAGAGAAACAAGCTCTTAATTTCAAAGGAAAGAAAATGTTAGTTTGGGTCTTATCCTGAAGCCCTCAAACCTGCAAAACTCCTTTTGAAAGTTTTAGCCTCATTACAGAAGAGGCCAGTATAAGAACTTAAATGTAGCATACGTTTTGTGGGGCCATCTGTACCAGAGTGAATTTTACCTGTGGAATCAGGGCCTTTGGGCTTTTCTGTAATAATAATCACCACCAAAAAATTCAGTGGCAACCAGTTCAGCGGCAACCAGTTGCATAAGTGTTACTTAACCCTGGAGAAATTACCAGTTAAGGAAAACTTTGTACAAACACTGTAATACCCATCTGTCACATTAATCACACTCACTGACAGCCTCTGCAAGTAGTCTCAAACTGGACAGGCAGGTAAGACAAGCAATTATCTTACCCTATATATATTTAAAATAATTTCAGTCTTGATCACAGTTGTGCTGTTAAAGCAGAACATGTCACGGTACATCTTGTAAGAAAGAAAAACAAGTGCCAAAAGTATGTGTGCAAATTAGCCAGTTCGCTTATATTTCACTCAGCCCATATATATAGGGTAAGATAATTGCTTGTCTTACTGCCTGTCCAGTTTGAGTCTAAGACAAGCAATTCTCTTACCGTGTGTGTGTGTGTGTGTGTGTGTGTGTGTATATATATATATATATATAGGTTGAATGACATATAAGGGAACTGGCATAGATAGATAGAATTACTTGTCTTACATGCCTGTGCAATTTAAGATAATTATCTTACCCTATAGATATAGATATATATATGTACACACTGAGTAAGAGAATTGCTTGTCTTACCTGCCTGTACAATTAAATATTTGTTATTTTTCTACATGTAAAACCCTCATTTACAATAGAAATGGTATCACATCTTTTATGTACTGTATATTGTAGCTGTACTATGTGATAGAGTTTCATGAATGAAGCTGCTGTAGGATTGAGCCCTCAATAGATGATTGATATTGCCTTAGAACATAAGACTGGCCATACTGGGTCAGACCAAAGGTCCATCTAGCCCAGTATCCTGTCTTCCGACAGTGGCCAATGCCAGGTGCCCCAGAAGGAATGAACAGAACAGGTAATCATCAAGTGATCCATCCCCTGTAGTCCATTCCCAGCTTCAGACAAACAGAGGCTAGGGACACCATCCCTGCCCATCATGGCTAATAGCCATTGATGGACCTATTCTCCATTAACTTATCTAGTTCTTTTTTGAACTCTATTATAGTCTTGGCCTTCACGCCATCCTCTGGCAAGGAGTTCCACAGGTTGACTGTGCATTCTGTGAAGAAATACTTCCTTTTGTTTTAAAACTTTTAATTTCATTTGGTTACCCCTAGTTCTTGTGTTATGAGAAGTAGTAAACAACACTTCCTTATCTACTTTCTCTACATCAGTCATGATTTTATAGACCTCAATCATATCTCCCCTTAGCCATATCTTTTCCAAGCTGAAGAGTCCCAGTCTTATTAATCTTTCCTCATACGGAAGCAGTTCCATATCCCTAATAATTTTTGTTGCCTTTTTCTGAACCTTTTCCAATTCCAATATATCTTTTTTGATATGGGGCAACCACATCTTCATGCAGTATTCAAGATATGGGCATACCATGGATTTATATAGAAGCAATATGATACTTTCTGTCTTAATATCTATCCTTCTCTTAATGATTCCCAACATTCTGTTAGCTTTTTTGACTGTCACTGCATATTGAGTGGGTGTTTTCAGAGAACTATCCACAATGACTCCAAGATCTCTTTCTTGAGTGGTAACAGCTAATTTAGACCCCATCATTTTATACCTATAGTTGGGATTATGTTTTCTAATGTGCATTACTTTGCATTTATCAACACTGAATTTCATGTGCCATTTTGTTGCCCAGTCACCCAGTTTTGTGAGATCCTTTTGTAGCTCTTTGCAATCTGCTTGGGGCTTAACTATCTTGAGTAGTTTTATATCGTCTGCAAATTTTGCACCTCACTGTTTTCTCCTTTTTCCAGATCATTTATGAATATGTTGAATAGGACTGGTCCCAGTATAGACCCCTGGGGGACACCACTATTTACCTCTCTCCATTCTGAAAACTGGCCATTTATACCTACCCTTTGTTTTTTATCTTTTAACCAGTTACCAATCCATGAGACGACCTTCCCTCTTATCCCATGACAGCTTACTTTGTTTAAGGTAGGCTTCCTGCTTCTGATGTACTTAAAAAAAATTGCTATTACTTTTTGAGTCTTTGGCTAGTTGTTCTTCAAATTCTTTTTTGGCCTTCACTAGGATTTAACTTACATTTTTTTAAAGGATGCCTTTTTGTCTCTCACTGCTTCTTTTACTTTGTTGTTTAGCCACGGTGGCATTTTTTTGTTTGTTCTCTTACTATGTTTTTAAATTTGGTGTATACATTTAGAAATATCAGATGTCTATTGCTTTGAAATTGACAATGTTATCTTAAACTGTATTGATCAAATACCAGTGCATTATTTCAGAAAATGAAATCAAATGTCAAACATGGTCTTTTCCTCCCTGTGCATATGTAAAACTAATAATGGCCCCAGGTTAAGCAAACTGGGTGAAATCCTTGCTCCAATGAATTCAATTAGAGTTTTTCAATTGTTGGCCTCATTTAAATCATTTTCACTCATTACTTCAATGAAACTACTTATGTACTTAAAGTTAGGAATGTAAATCAATGTCAAGTTCATTAAGGGTGAAGAAGTGTTAAAATTTCTTTCAGGCATCTTTTTTTGTTGATAGTACCAAGCTTTGAACAAAAATAATTTAAAATCACTCTATAAAAACTCTAGATTATGCTATCAACTAAGGTACACCTAAATGCCTATGCTAACAATAAACCACTTATTTCTTAATGAAATCCAATACAAAGTTATTACTATTGATACATAAATAAAATTAAACCTATACATTTATAAGGCTGTGGTTTTGTATCTAGGGACTCTGGTGACATATTATTTGGGCTTGACTCTTCCAGTTTGCAGTACATGGCTCTTGATGGTCTGGATTCAGGAAACAACAGAATCATGCGCTTAAGTGCATTCTTTATTCGGGAGGTTTTTCTGAATTGGGGCCTGTGAAATTACATGCAGTTGGGGGTCATTAAGTTTTACTTTTGTGTATGTATGGTACAGCACACCTGAATTACTTAATAATTTGAGGATTTTCTTCTAGGCATTAGTAATATCTTGAGCTAAATCCCCCTTCCCAGAGAAGTGTTCCCAAAACAGACTATGGAAAATCTTTCCCCACTAAAATAAATCTAAACAACAATCATGAATCTAACCAGGTGTATGCTAAACTTCACTTATTCACTCACACAGGCTTTCAGTCACTCTTCCTTCTCCTGTATTTTCACACACAAAACTACTACATACTTCACACGAGGAGTGTGATTTTTGTTTAATTCACAATAAGAGTGTGATCCTCCTCTGATGTAAACTGGCATAGCTCCATAAAAAGTTAATACAGCTACTCTGATTTACACAAATTGGGGATCTGACTAAAATGTCTTGGAATTTGCTGTTTGACAGATATACATTACAGAATATGAATAGCTCTAGGAAAATATTGTCAGCCAGGTTCTCAACTATTGTAAATTGTCTTCAGTGGAGCTGCCCTGGTTTACAACAGCTGAGGATCTGACCTTTAATATTTTGGTCAATCTCACATAAAAAAAACACATTATTTTTAATAAATGCAGAAAAAACACATGAAAAGACCTTTTCTTGGACTTTTTATAAGGCCATAGAAGGAAATTTGAAAAACATATAACCTCAGCACATACAAACTTTTTAAAAAAGTTTTAAAAAATTTTTAAATGCTACCAGGCAGGAAAATTATGAAGAAAATCATTTTTGAAAATCATTTGCAACATAAAAACACAGCTAAAATAAAAATATTCAGATGTTTCTAACCACAGAAATCATTCTAATCACAGTCATCATAAGCCCTGATAGTAATGGTTTGCTGCCAGGAGTAACATTTTATCGACAAAAGTTAATAGACTAAACATTACTTCGCAAACACCTTTTTTAACCAGCTAAGGTCTATTTCCCCAAACCAACAGACTGAAGGTGCACCAGAAACTGTTATATAATACTGAAATGTAATCCAGTAATTTCATGCTCTGCATCTGTAAATCTTCCAGTTCTTTGTGCTAAATTCATTTAGACTTTTTAAAATCAAAATTATTGGGTAACTAATGTAAACTGGAATTTCCTGAGCCATTATTTTCAGTTCCCCAGTTACTAAAAGCCAACACTAGTTTTATTGGTTAATTATAAGTGGCAGGTCACTTACAGAACAGCAAATGTTTTACAAGCCAGTTATGGGTGAGGTACAATAAATACAATGTATTCATTTGTAGTCCTTAACCCATCAAAAGTGTTGGTACTTTCTTGCAAAGAATGGCACATGATTTTAAAATCACACATGCTTACATTACAATAACAAAATTTATGAGTAGTTCTCTTGTCAAGGCGAGTTTATTTACTGCCATATATCTTCCACCATGACACAGTAAGATACAAGTGTAAATACAAAATATAAAGGAGACAAAACAACACAAAGTATTGACCCATACAGACTGTAAGTAGAAACTTGGATTTTACCAGATATTTATATTTGTATTCAGCATAGATTACAATTTTGCTGAATTTTCACATAGGAGGCCAGATTATTCTGTCATTTACACCAGAGCAATCTCATTGAGGCCACTGGAGTTACACTGTTACAACAAGGGATAATTTGGCCCATTAATGATAAAAATGGATTTCACCTCATTTTGTAGGTACATTGGAGAGAGAGAGGCCCAAATCCTGCTCAGTTTACTCAAACGGATTTCAACAGGATTTTTCATATAAGTAAGGCAAACAGGTTTGGACTCACAGAGATTGCTAAGCAAACTGACTAAATCAGAGATCTATATTTAACGTTATGCTGCAGCTGTTTTTCATTTGCATCTCATTGGAATCAATCATGTGGTCATACCCAGTACATTTAGTAGCGTAGAGGCAAATTCCTCCTGGATGTACCTGAATGGTTTGAGACCAGCCAAGGAGTTAGTAGACTTGCTACCTTGGAGTGGGGGGGGGGGGGGGGAATTAATCTATATTTCTAGGGATCTGAAAAAAGCTCACTACTGGAGTATAGGCTCAGTCTCCAAAGGAAGGCAGCATAAATAATTTGGCCACTTAGGGTATGTCTTCACTGCTGAGTTATCCTAAACTAGCCTAGTCTGGGTGGAGTCTCACTACTACAAAGCCCTACCTTGGCCAGACCTGTGTGGCTGCATTCACAATGCTTCTGTACTAGCTCGTGTGCTAGGATGGATCTCTAGCAGGATATTTCATGATTCTTAGTCATGCATTAAACTGAGCCACTCTCTGAATTCTTTGCAGTGTATTGTGGGAGAATGTCTGTCCTTGCAGGATTTCTGTGTGGAAATGCTCCAGGGGGTACTCCACAACTTTACCAGAAGGCTGGTGTCAGCTTCTGGCCAACTGGCAGCACAGGAAAGAGATTTCTTGGAGGACATTTGTTCAAATGCTGTGGAAGTACAGAAGAAATGGAGCAGCCAAAACTTAGGGCTAAAACACAATGCAGAAGAAGGGAGGAGTTAGACAAGAAAATAAAGCCCAGGTGGAATTGTGGGATAGGACTGGAGGATCAACAGCACTGCAAGTAGGTGGGTTGCTAGCCCGGGCTGAAGTGAAACCTATGCTCATCTTATACCCACAGCCTTGTCTGCTAGCGGGGGTGCAATGCAGAGAATATTTTGTGTGGAGGGGCAACACACAATCTATAGCCAAGACTAATTCTGCAGTGAAGACATACCTGTGCTGTGCGGTGTAGAGGTGGAGGCTAGAACAATGACAATACTTAACACAGCTAATAAGTATGCTAACTTTAAACAGTTTGAAGCTTCTCCATCAGTACGATCATATTGTACAGGTAATAGAAGCAACAACAGAGATAGCTATGTTTCCTTCTAATTTAGATGTATTGGATCTCACTGTTCATGAAGGACTCTCCTTAACATCCAGTAACATTCATCAGCTTTTTCTTTTTTGAATTCCCATGCTTCTTCATGTTTGAATCTTGAATCACTACTATTTGTTCCAAAGTCAGTAACTCTTTTGCCTTGGCCCTAACTGGTCTCCAATATCATAAAAATGAAATAAATACCCCTAAAAATGAAGTACTTGTAGAGACTGTTTTTGTTTTGTTTTACACTTCCAGAAGAAATTTGCTCTTTCTGGCTGATGTTACATAGAGAAACAACAAAATAAATCTCCAGCATGGAAAGCATTTGCTTAGAATAGTGGTGTGCAAACTTTTCCAGTTGCTCCTGCACCCCCATACCATTCACGAAATTTGTCGCACCCTCCCTCCATTACTTGTAATCTGAAAAAATATATATATTTTTTTGCAAGTTGGTGGAAGGAATGAAAAATGTATATTTATTACTAAATTTATAAGACTAGGTAAAGGTTATTAGGAAGTAGTAAACACAAAGTATTACAAACTGCAAACATACACATAAACAGTTCACTTGATACTGACTCTCTGAGGTCTGGTCTACACTAGGGGGGTGGGGTCGATCTAAGTTACACAACTTCAGCTACGTGAATAACGTAGCTGAAGTCGATGTACTTGGATCGACTTACTGCAGTGTCTTCACTGTGTTGAGTCAACTGCTGCAACTTCCCCGTCGACTCTGCTTGTGCCTCTCGCCGAGCTGGAGTACAGGAGTCGACGAGAGAGCGCTCGGGGATTGATTTATCTCGTCTAGACTAGGCGTGATAAATCAACCCCCGCTGGATCGATCGCTGTCCGTCGATCCAGCGGGTAGTGAAGACATACCCCAAGAGTCTTTGCTTGGCACTTTCTATGGCATTATAATTTGTGCATTGCTGAGTAGATTGTGCATGCACCAGACTTGAAGGTCGCACTGGACGGTGGAGGGGAAACAGAGATGAGGCTATTCATTCCTTTGGTTTAGTGTTAGAGCATCTGATTCACTTGAGGGGTCCTGGGTTCTCAACTATTATAATATAAATTGCCGGTTTCGGTCTTTTAATATCAATTATTAATCATTAAATGAGTTTTAAAATTAATGAGAATCAAAATTCATTTTAAAGGCATCATAGGCCTACTGTAGTTATGAAACTTACCAAATTGTTGAAAAGAACCCAGCCTGCACTTTTATTTGTCTGTTTGTTTTTTAAAAGGTCAAAAGGCTCCCCCCTCCCCTAAATGCTTTGTACCAACTGAATATGTTATTCACGTAGCTGAAGTTGCAGATCTTAGTTCGAACTGGGGGGTTAGTGTGGACCAGCCCTAAGTGAGGCTCTATTTGGGGAGTTTTCTACAGATCATCCTAGCATGGGGGCAGGATTTATGGCCGTCCAAAGCTGCAGATTTCTCAGCACTTGAGAGATTTCACTGTGGGTCTTAGACATGTGCATAGAAGCCCAGTTCCACCCTTCTGAAAGCTCACTTGTGATAGACTAACAAACAAAGTAAGGTCAAAACTTTAAAAATAAAATGCAAATCAATGTCATCAAACCTATATTAAATTGGTCCTTGACAGTTAACACACAAATTATCATAATTTGGCAGATGGCATATTTATAAAACAAGAAAGAAAAACCGAGAAATCTGTCTTTCCAGTTTTCTCTGAGCTGACATGCAATTTCTAATGGCATGTTTTCTCCCTTTCAGATCTGTCTCAACCAGATTTCCCCTCACACATATGCCCTACACCATCTTTTTCTAAGTACATACTTACTATATTGTACCAAATCGATTAAAAATACATGTTCCAAACAAAAAAACAAAGTATTAATGTAGATGAGAAAAATAAATGTGCCAGATCTGCAGCTGTTCAAATTGTCACAGCTCCCTCAATGACTTCAAAGGAACTGTGCTGATTTCCACCAACTGAGGATCTGGCCAAAAGCATTTAAGTATAAAAAGGGAAAATATAATAACCATGTTACATAATCTCTACATTACATCACAAATCTTTAGGACACTGTTGTGGTGGGAAGATGGAAGTATAAGCTCTGGTGTATTAAAATGATTTTCACTTCCACAATTGCAATTTGAATATGACTTAATAAAGTGCTTCCACACAACTTTGCAAAGCAAGGAGACCGCATATTCTTACCTGAATTTTTATTGGTTTTGTTTTGCCTACTCTTTACTTGCTCAGTCCATAATGTAGGGTAACGAGAAGCTATATCTAAAAAAATCAAGCATGACAAAATTTACGTTATTATAATTTAATAAACTAAAACAATCTGTAGCAAACAAACATTAAGTGGTCAATGAACAAGATAAGGCTGACAACATATTATGGTACATGTCTAACAAAGAAAAGGGCACATTGCAACACTTTAGAACAGCTACATTCATGCATATAGCAGCAGTGAAAAAATATGGTACAAACTGGCACCTATGTTTTAATATCTTCAAACCAGATTCTGCCATCCTTATGCACAATGAGTAATAACTGACTTTGAGTGTAGGCCCAGTACAGTAAAATAGGGCTGATGTGGCATGTAGGCATTGTGTTGGCCTTCTGCATAGGGCTGAATATCACCCAATGTGAGGAAGTGTGGCAGAATATGGACCTTACCCTGTTGTCAGAGGGGATGTATAGGGCATAACGAGAGCAGAATTTGGACTTTAACATTTGAATTTGGCCCTTTGCGCTTTACAATTAACAGCTCAAGTTTGAAATTGCAGCATCTTCACTCTGAAAAATGACTGTGAACATGGCATTCTGGGATTCCATAGTTATTGTGTCTCTGGGACGTCCCCATGAAATTTGCTCACTTTAAAAGTAAGATTGCTGTACTCTGGCTGTCCCACTTGGAAACAGGTATGGCAGCTTTCAGCCTCTTGGCAAATCACCAAAAGTGTGCTAAATCCTGTAATGTTTGGGGGCCCTTTCTCTAAGGTAGCAGTTATGCTACAGTATATGGTATATAATGTGTCATTCTGGCATGACTCTGTTACCATTCCTGAAGATGCTTACCTTCCTCATCACCTTGAGGCTGAGTCTCCAGCGCGGGAGCTGAGGCATCATCTGAATTCAGAATGGAAAAGATTTGCAAGGAGACTACAATTATGAGAGTAAACTAAATAAGTGTACATACATGGTTAATGCTAATGATATGCACATAGCCCCGGCCGGTTAACAAACAACATAAGTATTATATGACACATATAAACTACAGATTATAAATCTATGGCATTTAAGGTAACTGTTTATGTATATGAATGAACTGAGTGCAAGATTTTTGAGACGTCAGTGAGTCGTACACTGCCAGGGATTAAAAAAAAAAATACTATGCATTGAACATAATTAATTAAACAAATATTTTCAAGAGAAGAAATTGATATAGACATAGAAAAGGTAAGCCCTGTGAAAGCAAAAGCAATCTGGGCAAGTGAGTGGATGTAGTCCTTCTACCACCTAAAACAAAACCAGGGGTTCTTTTGGCCCAGCAAAATTCATTTTGATACGCCAACTCTTTTCACAAACAAGATCCTTAGTTTCAAGAAACAGATAATCATTTGCATTGTTCTCATCCTTCAGTCAGCCATCCCCATCCCCTACAACCAACCGCCACTGCAAGAGAAGAGGGAGTAAAATGCACCGGAAAGAATACAGTAAGGATAAGGATAAATCTTCAACTTATTCAAAAGCATTGCAAGAAATATATGTAACTAGAAAATCTCACTATAAAAAATAGTTCAAATGAGCAAGCTTTGGGAAACAGTAGTACATATTTTCAATCCAAAGACCAATTTTTAGCTATTTGAAGGGGTGAGCTGTTTATATGTTTTAATACGCTGAATGAGCCACAGTATGCAATATAACTTAATAGTCCGTATCAGCCAGTTGCTGACACTTCTTGTGAAGCAGAACTACCTCCAACATTATGGTGCCTCACCAGAAACAATATCCTCTGTGCAGGCATTTGGCTACAATTCCTAGAAGTCACCACTTCTGGGTCGCAATCTTGTTTCCAGATTGTTTACCCAATATTTTGCATAGAGGCTATAACAGAATATAGCTTTTTCATTTACCTATTTTTACTAGGATGATTTCAGGCAACAGTGAAAATGGACTATACCATCCACTTCCTTGCCATGGCAATTCAATAGCTGCCTCTTCCTGCTCCCTTGTCCCCACTACACAGGCTGGCGCTCTGTTGCCTTTACGTAGATCATGCAAGGGAGTGAGAAATAATCTGTCCCTTCTCAATACGAGGCCACAATTTACTCCTCAGGAACATAATACTGCTGAGAAGTACTAGATGGATAGCCATGCTATCCTAAAGTCCTCTCTCTGCAGAACAGGTAAAGCACAGCAGCAACAGTGGAAGTTTCCCAACCAATATACTTCAACCTAAACTTGTGGGGGACTTCCTCTTTAGATGAGCAAGTCATTCATTCTCCAAATCCATTTAATATTTGGCCACTATGTTGATATGGAGGACAAGAGTGCACATTACTGTCAGTTTCACCAGTGTTTTTTGTAATACTCTCTGGAAAGTGGACTGAAGCCACCAACTCATTTCAGGCAGGACACCAAACACACGTAATTACATATGATTTCAATACTTACTATCAGATTGTCAACCACTATCTGATTCAGAAAAATATCCAGGTTTTGGAGGGAAGGGGGGCGAATAATAAATAATACAAAAAAATTAATTTGATTTGATTATATTTTCTAATTGTATTCCACCATACACTTTCACTAGATAGGGCATTTGTTCTTGGAAGTGATATTGCCTAAATTCAGCTATATTACTGGACACCTTACAGACCAGCAGCCCAGTGAAAAATATTCTAGGGGCAGCATTGTTCCATTAATGAATATCTTTGTTCAAGCGGCATCTAACATTAGTCCAGGACAATATTTTTTTAAAGGAGCTAAGGTGCCAAAAAGGCCTTGTCCAAACATTGGCATAGGGTTGGGAAGAGAGAGAACTTGTTGCTGGTGATTAATGAATCAGGTCTTTGATTTAAGGCTATCCATATAATCTGTAAAAGATTAGCTCTCCACAGAACTGGGGGCAGTCAATAGGCACACCTGAGGCATACCTAACTTGAAGGGAATAATCCCATTGGGACACCAGTAATTTCCTGTTTTTGCTCTTTCACATCCACCTGCTTTTGAAAAAACATTTAGTGTTTGGAATGAAGATATGCAGAATTCATTCTTCAGAATAAGAACCAATATGGCATCATCACTATATAAATTCAGAGCAGTTCTAATTTAACTGGTTTACTAAATTCACAATATTTCATGCAGATCACACTGAATGTGTATGTTTAAACACAGCTCTGGTACTCAAATCTCACTTATTCAAAACATTGCCATGCCCCCGGCTAAAATCAGAGGAAGAGGATATGGCCTTGATTCAGATAACACTGGTCTACAATTTTTGAGACGTCGTCTGCTTCAGAGATAAAATGTGCTATTTATTATGTATTTTGATGTGCTGAATTCAAATATGACAATTAAAACAACTGATTGGCTACTGTTTCTCAGATATTTAAGTTTTTACATTTGATGTCTATGTATATTGTGTAGATAGTAGAGTTTTAATCATAAATTGTAAACCTAGGTCTTTTCATGTGTTTATGGTTGCTTTACATGGTAATATTTCACCTGTCCTGTTTATGTAAAAATCAGCAAAAGGGTTATATAGATAAAATTTATTATGAAACAAAAAGGCAAAAAACTATTATGTACATAGTTTAGTCCTATTCAGTGTCTACTCGGCGCTTCTTGGCTTGTCTCTTGTATTCATTAAATGGAGCATCTCTTGTCACTGTCCAGCAATAGTCTGCAAGCATTGATGGGCTCCATTTGCCCTGATAGCGTTTCTCCATTGTTGCAATGTCCTGGTGAAATCGCTTGCCGTGCTCGTCGCTCACTGCTCCACAGTTCGGTGGAAAAAAATCTAGATGAGAGTGCAAAAAATGTATCTTTAGTGACATGTTGCAACCAAGGCTTTTGTATGCCTTGAGGAGGTTTTCCACCAACAACCTGTAGTTCTCTGCCTTGTTGTTTCCGAGAAAATTTATTGCCACTAACTGCAAGGCTTTCCACGCTGTCTTTTCCTTGCCACGCAGTGCATGGTCAAATGCATCATCTTGAAAAAGTTCACGAATCTAAGGACCAACAAAGACACCTTCCTTTATCTTAGCTTCACTTAACCTTGGAAATTTTCCATGGAGGTACTTGAAAGCTGCTTGTGTTTTGTCAATGGCCTTGACAAAGTTCTTCATCAGACCCAGCTTGATGTGTAAGGGTGGTAACAAAATCTTCCTTGATTCAACAAGTGGTGGATGCTGAACACTTTTCCTCCCAGGCTCCAATGACTGTCGGAGTTGCCAATCTTTCTTGATGTAGTGTGAATCTCTTGCACGACTATCCCATTCGCAGAGAAAACAGCAGTACTTTGTGTATCCAGTCTGCAGACCAAGCAAGAGAGCAACAACCTTCAAATCGCCACAAAGCTGCCACTGATGTTGGTCATAGTTTATGCAGCTCAAAAGTTGTTTCATGTTGTCATAGGTTTCCTTCATATGGACTGCATGACCAACTGGAATTGATGGCAAAACATTGCCATTATGCAGTAAAACAGCTTTAAGACTCGTCTTCGATGAATCAATGAACAGTCTCCACTCATCTGGATCGTGAACGATGTTGAGGGCTGCCATCAAACCATCGATGTTGTTGCAGGCTACAAGATCACCTTCCATGAAGAAGAATGGGACAAGATCCTTTTGACGGTCACGGAACATGGAAACCCTAACATCACCTGCCAGGAGATTCCACTGCTGTAGTCTGGAGCTCAACAGCTCTGCCTTACGCTTGGGTAGTTCCATATCCCTGACAAGGTCATTCAGTTCACCTTGTGTTATGAGGTGTGGTTCAGAGGAGGAGGATGGGAGAAAATGTGGGTCCTGTGACATTGATGGTTCAGGACCAGAAGTTTCATCCTCTTCCTCTTCCTCGTCTGACTCAAGTGAGAATGATTCTGGTGCATCAGGAACCGGCAGTCCTTCTCCGTGGGGTACTGGGCATATAGCTGATGGAATGTTTGGATAATGCACAGTCCACTTTTTCTTCTTTGACACACCTTTCCCAACTGGAGGCACCATGCAGAAGTAAGAATTGCTGGTATGATCTGTTGGCTCTCTCCAAATCATTGGCACTGCAAAAGGCATAGATTTCCTTTTCCTGTTCAACCACTGGAGAAGATTTGTTGCACAAGTGTTGCACCATATGTGTGGGGCCCACCTCTTGTCCTGATCTCCAATTTTGCAGCCAAAATAAAGGTGATAGGCTTTCTTAACCATAGTGGTTATACTGCACTTTTGTGATGCAAAAGTCACTTCACCACAAACATAGCAG
This sequence comes from Chrysemys picta bellii, assembly GCF_011386835.1. NCBI lineage: Eukaryota > Metazoa > Chordata > Testudines > Emydidae > Chrysemys > Chrysemys picta. Next base: position 127,626,476 of record NC_088793.1, on the reverse strand, counting down.
AAGTTATCTGCACTGTTCACACAAGTATGAGGCATCTCTGCTCACTTTGGCTAAACAGAAATGTGTCCCTTTGCAAAATCAAACACTGACAAATAAGAGAGCACGACACTGTATGATTTCTAGAGCTGATCTAGGGCAATTTGTTCAGCAGAGTGATGTAAGCTTCGTTATGATTGCATCATCCATGACTTCTAAGAATAACATGATGCAATTCGTATTGTGTATGACGCAATACCAGCTTCAGATTGCATCATTCATTGTTTTGCCTAAAAAGCAAGTACTGTCCAAACCCAGTCATAGATTTATTCATAGATCCAGTCAAAGATGTATTTTAGTCATTTCTGGTTTAAATTGAGATCCCTTCCCTTTATACCTCACTTATCCTCCGCCATTCCCAAGTCAAGGGTCGTATATACTGATCCAATAGCATATCTTGAAAACTAGAGCCAATCAACAATTTTAAGCATCATTTTCGTTCTCAGTGACCCAGAATTAGTAAAGTTTGACTACATTTATTTCAGAAGCATTTTGGCTGTAGAGCAATGTAACAGCGTTCTTCAGCTAAGATAGACCTTTTTTCTCCTGAGCGGGAAAGAGGTTAAATTTCTGGATTGTGGGGCCACTAGGAAGGTGGATTAGGAAATGTCATGTCCCTGAAGCTTTTTTCCCTACACAGTTTAAGAGCACTGCAGAAGCGCAGCTTCAGTCCAGTAGAGATCCTAATCTTCAAAGACCTGAAAGTTTGCTCCTGCAGTGCTTTACTCTTGGAATAACCAAAGCAAAAGACAAGCTTCATTCGTGTGGGGCTTAGAAATACCACAGGAATCTTGCTGACCATCTATGTATGGCCTGTCAGCTATTCTATTCTATTCTATTGATTCTGACTCTTCAAGGAATTCCTGGAGGAAGGACTCTCCCAGAGTCTACTGTATGAATTGTAAAACCAAAGATGGATCTGAAATTCCTGTAACTCATCTGGTAGTATAGTTATGTAGTTCTCCCTAGATATGTTCTGATATTTTTGACACTGCTACTTAATGCAAACTGCAAGGAAAAGACAGGTGGGGGGGATTCAGCTACTGAAAAGAAGAATCAGGAACCTCCTGGGAAACAGGACATCTGCACTTTGTGCTGCAGTTGTGCTGGTGAATAAAAACAAGGCACAAGTCAACTGTAACTGTGTAATGTCAAAAGCAAACATTCTTGATGAAGAAGGCAACATAACACATGCACTCTGTTCATCTCTGACCCCTGGTGATATAGATGCTGTTCATTCAGGCTTTGCAAACAACTCAGCTCTCACACACGTCCTCATCAATAATCATTAAGCTTCTGGCATTCTATGGCATTGGCTTTATGGAATTTAAAATCTGACTGCCACCTCACAACAGAACATCTCCTAGGTGATGATAATACCCATGAGTGCATTAGGTTTTTGAGGGAAGTAAGCAAATATGATATAAAACAAAGGTGTATCAGTAGAACAATACCCACCTCAGATGAAGACACACTTTTCTCCTCCCCCCTCCCACCAGAGCTATGAAGAGAAGCATGCTGAGAGGACTTTGCAGGATTTATTGGCTATAAGCAGAAGATACTCTGCAAGGCTGACTCATACAAAATCTTAAAATATGAAAAATGTTGATTAAGAACACTCTGGGCATGATTGAGAAATAGGACCCCAAGGTATGTCTATAATAAGGTATGGAAACTAAAAAAGAGTCAGACCTCTTTAGCCAGATAAGTACTGGCAGATGGTTGACCTCAACAGCAAATAACACAACTGGATGGTTCAGTGTTCTACAACATTTCCCTTCGTGTCTGGTTTCAGCCCATATATATATATATATATATATATATATATATATATATATATATATCAGGCAGAGTTGAATGAAGACAGGAAGGCTCATTTATTTAATCTTCACCACTGCTCAGCTCTCTGGAGAAAGGCTCACAGACAAAAACAAAAGGTTTCCAAGACCCAGGCAAGTTTTTTACATGGGAACAGTTAACGTAGTTCACACCCAAGAATGAAATTCATGACCCAGAGCAAGCTTCCCTAGCAGTCTGTGGATAACTGGAGGTCAGTGGAACCCAAAGGCTATCTGGTAAACACATGAAGGAAATGTTTCCTCTGCTGATTAACGTATCTTTTAATAACTAACTTTCAAACAGTTACTGATTTTCTCAACATCAAGCACCACTTACATTGGTCATATTAAATTCAGGCTAAAATTCCTGCAAAATCATAAATCAACTGTAACTACATTCTTTTTATTTATGCTGGCATAAATCTGGAGCAAATCCTTTAAAGTCCATTTACACCAGCATTACAGAGAGTATAATTTGGTTAAATAATTTCATTTGCCTTTAGAATTGCTACTTTTTTATTTTTCTTTTTGTCTTCAGTTTATTTAAGATAAGGGCACAAATTCATCCCTGATATAACTCCTTCAACCTGGGTGGAGTCACATCACACAAGAATTTGCCCCAGGAACATGAATTATTATAGGATCTATACATGAGGATGTATCTTTAATAGCAGCAACTCTTTGGCTATGAATGTAAGTCATCAGTTGAACTCATCACAGTAGAGAACAAAGTGCCAGGCCTCAGATGAGTCAAGTCGAGGTTACCATGGAGATCAAATTATGGCACCAGTTCCCTGGATCTTGGGGCTAGACAGTGCTGGTTTTACCAGACAGACAGTACAGGCTGCCATCCAGGGCTAGAAAATATTTGGGGCAATTAAAAACGTAACAACAGTTTACTGGGAGGGTAGCAATGGGCTGGGAAGGGAATTTATTTTCCAGTTATCCCAACGCAGCAAAATCTCTAGGAATGAGGCTGGACAAGTAAAAAAAAACAAAAAAACAAAAAAAAAAACCATGCACTGACATTTCAAACTTATGAAAGATCAAGGTTTCAAATCCTGCAAGTTTACTAGTTTGCATGGTTTAAAAAAAAAACACAACATTCTAAGACATTTACCTGTATTTCCTGCACCTTCTCGTTGTGGCAACTTCTCAGTTATAGACCCTGGAAGTGGAAAAAAGTATAAACCAGAAAAAATTACTTTCATTATCAACTCACCTTCGTAGTGACACACATTAGTCTAAATTATTCCCCTCTGTTTGTGTCAGCATAAATACCAGACACTTCTTCCTTTGTAAGCCAATGGATTTTGGCTTGGCCCGGTACTGACATTTGCTCATGATCAATTTAGGGTGAGGTGTTTGGTTGTGGTCACCACCGTACCTAAGCCAAGGAGAACCCAGGCACAGTAGATGAATACACATGCAAGAAAACATGCTCATGCGCACCACAGTCATAGGCCCATATCCTGCAATCAGATCCATGCTGCAGACTTTTACACCTGTGTGAAACTCCATTGACTTCAATAGGGCTCTGCCGGGTATAGGAGTCCCCCCACATGGCTCCATTTGCAAGATCAAACCCTTTATATCAATATTTGTTATCCATGGGTTTCTGAGATCTTCCTGGACACAACAGAGAGGGGAGACTGATAAGAGCCAGTCAAGGCTCCCTGATCTCATTTATCCAGTCCTGTCATACGTTAAAGTAGCAGGAGGCAGCTTTAATTTATATCACTGATGTAAGCCCCCATTCCCGGGACTTTATGCTGGTGGAGAAATGGGTATAGCAGAGCATTGCTTCACCATGCCATCTCTCTTCCCCTCTGCCACGCTGCCACTCTGACCCCAACATACCCTCCCCTCAGCACAGCTACCTCCACTAGCTTTACATCAGTTCCTCCTACGCAGGGGGGACTCTCCAGGACAAATCTCTGGCTGCTTTAAGTACAACATAGGCATCACAAAGTGAATTTGATGGACTGGTGAATCCAGGACCCCGTATTGACAGTAGTTGTATACTTCAAATAATTACATTTAATATATGTAAATGAGGAAACAAAATGAAAAATTAAATACGTTAATTTTTACAAAATATTTGTAAAGATTTTTTAATTGTTGTGGCATTTAATATTTAGACTGGTTTGTTCATGTTCAGTGTCCAGAAATCCCATGTAACACACTTACAGCTACACTTTCAAATATAAATGCACTTAAATTGTGTCTGCAAATTACATAGTTTGGTGGATCAAAGTGTATTTATCTGCACAACTGAAAAATAAGAAACAGCAAATTGTATTGCACAAATTATCTATTTTATGTTGCAACTACTTTTATTTGTTTACTTTAATTTCCAGTTTAGGCTTATTAAATTGGAGGTACAATTCTTGATCTTTGTCATGAAATTCCTTGGAAATGTTGTGATGGCAAAAAATTGATAAAACTGAAAAACTGTTGATTAAAACAGGCAAAAGTTCTTTTTATCAAACATCCATGTAATAAAAATGAGAGGAAGTCCTGCCCGTTAAGAAGAAATAGGGGCACTGGATTTCTAATGAAATATGGAAATTTTCTGGACTTAAAATCTATGAATTGACATTAACAGAAGCAGAAGGAGGCCCTAAAAGGGTTCTGTCCGCTAAGGAATTAATAGCAGACGTGTGTAAAACCTAACTTCCACCTCAAAAAGCCCAATATGAAGCATGTGAGAGCTGGGGACAACACAATTTTAGTCAAGGGGATCCGGTTGTGGAACGAACTTCCAGAGCACATTAGAGAAATCAATAATCGATCATCTTTAGGAAACACTGCAAGCCCTTCCTCTTTGAAAAAGCCTTTCCACCATAGCAAGAATGACACTAACAGCACTGACAGCCTCATCTACCCAAATAAACAGCCCCTCCCCCAGTTTTTTAAAATTAAAAATAGAAGTAAAAAACTGTAACACAAACAAATTAACCAAAAGAACCCAAATAAACAACAAACAAGCATACCCCAAGTATAGTTTTTACCATGAAAAGAGAGGTGATTCAGAAGCTCCATGAAGTCCACTACAGACTTTTCTATTGTTACTGATTTTACATGGAAGGTAATTAGATACTATGGTGATGGACAGCATTAAAAACCCTAAACTAAACAGACAGTCTTTAAAAAAAAATCCCATTAATTCAAAGAGTTTTGAATCATGCCCTAGTTGAGCCAATGCATCATTCATTAAACACCTGCTAAAGATTACCAAATGCTTTATTATTGCTCATCTATAAAAATAGTTTCAGAACAAAGTGAGGGTTTAATCTGATTTCTTTTTCTTGGTATCGGATTGAATATACATTAAAAACAAGAAATGGACCAGTTCATTAAGAGCCATTATTATAACGTGAGGAATTATTATGTTAGAATGTTATGCAAATTAGGGACAATTTCAATTTAAATTAAGTTATCTTTTGATGGATTTAGCAACTATCTATTGTATTATTACCTGGCAGAAAACACTGAGAAACTGTGCATTTTCAGCAAGTCATATTGCAGAAACTAAAGACAGATTATTATAGATCGGTAATAAAAAGCTTGAAAAGTGGAATAGTTGGCAACTTATAGTAATGAAACCTCAAGATTAGAACATGATTTTTGCCTAGTTTGGAGTATTAAAACAACCCTAGGGGTAGATTGTCAGCTGGCGTAGATGGTCATAATGGCATTTCCTAATAGCAATGTTCATTTTTAAACCAAATATTGTTGATTTTCAGCCAAAAATTGTCAAGTTTAGATTTTTTGCCAAAAAGTCAAATTTTTGGTGGAAATTTTGCCAAAATCATTGTTTTTAATTTCATTGAATTTTTCAATGCTAAAATAACTTTTTCTGACCAGTTCTAAGGTTGACTTTTTTTCATAACCACCTCGAATTTCTGCGCAAATTCATTTAAAATCTAAGACCAAGAGCTCTACTTAATGCTGTCTTTCTGAAGCATTGGAATGTGATGCTGAATTAGTCCATATGTGATGCCAATCTGATCATATTTCAGAAAGATTTATGTTAATGTTTGTTTGTTTTTTAAGACTGTAGTCTGGGATTTGTGTGTCCAAATCCTACTCAATGTTAATGGGAGTAAGGTGCCTGAATCCCTTAGATGTCTTTGAAAATCCCAGCTAGAGTTTCTAGCAATTATTACTAGTAGTGCTACTGTGATTGCAAAAAGCAATATGAAGTGGATTACACAGCTGTGAGGTTTGCTCATAGATTTTTAGGCCAGAAAATTTTTAGATAATCTAATCTGATTACAGCTCATTAAATTTCATCCAGTAACTCTTGTGTTAAGCCTAATAACTTGTGTATGGGTATATCTCCCAGAAAGGCACTCAGTCTTGGTTTGAAGATGTCAAGGCTACATCTACACTACACACCACTGTCAGTATGTGCAGCTACATGCCACAATGAAAAGCAGACTGTGTCCACACTGCATCCAAGGCTGACTGAGCCTTTCCCCACTGCTGGAGCCTTTCTGTGTGGCAGGGGAAGGATTCTAGTAGTGGGGAGCTGGCAGAGCCTTTTTCCTCTACCAGAGTCTTTTCCTGTGGTAGGGAAAGGTTACACAGTGGGTAGCTGCCCATGCCTTTCTCCACTGCCTCTCACCTGACATAGTCTTTCTCCTCTGAAGGATTCAGCAGCAAGTAGGCAATGGGACAATACACAGCTGAAAAACAACAGTGTAGACAGGGAGAAGAGAGAATGTAGAGTATGTACTTGCCCACATACCCACACCCTTCAGTCTCATCTTTTACTCTATTCGCCTAAGCTGTGCCTTCCTGGCTCCAGTGTTGTGCATACCCTTGCTAAGGGGCTATGCAAGTATGGATTCTACTGGCCACCAAAAGAAGAGTACAGTGTGAACATACAACAAGAGATGGAGAATCTACCACTTCCCTTGGTAGTTTGTTCTAGTGGTTAATCACCCTCACTGTTAAAAATGTGTGTCTTATTTCTAATCTGTATTGGTCTGGCTTTAATGTCCAGATGTTGGTTCTTGTTAGGCCTTTCTTTGCTAGATTAATAAACCCTTTAGTACCCAGTATTTTCTCCCTGTGAAGGTATTTATACTTTGTGATCAAGTCACCTCTCATTCTGCTTTGTCAACAAAATATAAAGCCTATCACTTCTCGCCAGTTCAAATCTTGTTACCCAGGCTGATAGTAATGAAAAATCATTACCACCTGATAACTGTTCAGCAGCCTCTGTGAAATGAGTTGGTTGTCTCAATTCAGTTCTCTTCAGAAGTGCTAAATTCACTGAGAATTAAAATTAAGTAAAAAAATCTTGCAGAATGTTTTTGTTGATCTAAAATAAGGATTTCAATAAGTGAATCACTGCGTCAAAAGTCTTGTTTACCATACTGAACTGATGGCCACTTCAACATGAAGTTTAGACAAGGAAGTTTGCCAGAGAAAAACTATCTGACATCACAAATCTGGCATGCAGATTTGAAAGCCTTCAAAACAGAAAATAAATGGCTGAGCAGCAAACTGCCATTAGGTTCTCAAGAGCTACAGTTTTAATTGTTCATATTAGGAATACTGGTATTTTTAGGTATTGTTAGGAATTTCCGGTACTGTATTTTTCCAGCATCATGGGTGAATCACTATAAACTCTATGGACTTAACAGTAGCTGCCTCAATAAAACATAAGTGCAGAAAAAGACTCTACTATCATGGTAGCTGGCATAGCCAAGGGAGTTTTGGAAAATCTCCACTAAATAGGGTGAAATACTAACCAAGGCTAAGGACCATGCTATTTGATCTGTAAAGGCAGACTCCCACTTCCATGCCATGCTCTGTTGAAGTCAAAATTGCTGAAGTCAATAGGATTTTGAACGGGAGCAAGCATCTTTCTGCATGAATCTGCTTACAGGATTTGGGTCTACTTTGGATTCAAGTGAAGTGTCAAAGGTCACAGGTGTAAACTGGTGGGGGTTATTACACTGGCAGTGTGGTCAGCACTGTACAAAAAATGAAAACAGAAATAGTAGTTGCCCAAGAAATTTACAATCAATACAAGGATAAGACAAGAGCCCATGGGGAGACTCATATGGTGAGAGCATAACTAATTTTACTAGCTACAGAGAGGAGTGGGGATGGCAGTATCACTAGGTGTTGGTTAGAGTTTTAGGCCTTCGGGAAGAAGTACAGTACGTTTTCAGGGAGGGTTTTAATGCAGAGGGTACACCCCTGGAGCACTGGGATAGGGAATGTGTTCCAGATTTAACTGGTGACACTCACTGAAGAATGCAGAAGAGGAGTGTGGGAGAAGGAAATGAAAGGATCAGTGAGGCTGAACTCATTCATGGAGTAAGAGGGGAAAGGGATGTAATAAGAAACAAGAGCAAAGATGTAGGCAGGAAGGATGGAGGACTGGAAGATGATCCTCTTTACTGTTACGTACAAAACAAGGGGATCCACCAGGGAGAACCAAAAAGAAGTGAAATATGTGTAATATATTTGAGTAAAGTAAGATAGAAGAAAAGGTTCAGGATTGGCAAAGGCCACATCTAGAATACTACAGGCTTGAGTAAGGACTTTCCTGATCATAATTGTTATTTCATGAGCTGGTTAAACATATAAACAGAAGCTGAAAAAAAATAACAATGTGAAAAAGCAAACATCAAATACTTCAAAATCCATGCTCTGTTTGAAGAAATATAAATATGAATAGGAACGCAAGACCTTTCCTAAGGAATGGAGAAAAAAGTGTTCTTTGGTTCAGGACTCCATATCTAATATCCCACCACAAAAGATCAAACCAAGAGAGATATGTACTTTATGATATTAAGCATTTTTGTCTGGAAGCTGAATATTCATGTGCAAGTAAATCCATGTATCAAATAAATCCATACCCTTAAATAAAGAAGAAACACATCTGTTAGCAAAAGTTCCATGAAGTAAGCCATGTGAGATAGCAGGTAACAGTGGTACCATACAAGCACTCATATGAAAGTCAAGGTGATGAAGTTGTATGTGTAAATGTTGGAATAATCAAAGACCTCCTTGGAACTAACCACAACATTCTGTCTCCAGAAAAGCATAGGCAATTGAAGAATACATGACCGTTCAGTTGTCAGATTCCACTGCTGTAAGATGTGCACTTGCAATATCAAGTTATAGCACGGGAATTCTTGAGGATAGGCCAGAAACTGCACAGTTTATCAGTTTGGCGTGGTTGAGAGTCTGTGATATCCCAAAAGAACTAATTAAGACAGAAGCAAGTATGAACTCTCTGTAAGTAATGATATTTTGGGCATCATTCCTGTGCATAATGATAGAAAAGGGGAAAAAAGATAAAAGCAAATAGTAGATGTAATGGAAAACATCAATGTTCCTTCTGGAAAAAATCTCTCCAGTCGTGACAGATGGCGATTCTGGAAACAGACTGGAAAACAGACTAGAACTGCAGCTCTGCTTCATCAAGAATGTCATTCTACAAAATTAGCACAGGGGATTGTGTTATTTCACTGCATAACTTTTTGTAAAATTTGTAGCACTGTCTCCCATACAAAGAGGTGGTTGCGTAGTCCTCTTTAAGTAAGACTAAGTTCTTTATCACCAGTATTTCAAAATCCCCTCCTAGGTATTTGAGACATTACAAGCCCAGTCCTGCATCTGCTGATATAAATGGAAAAACAATCATTAACTTTAGTGGTGCAGAATCAGGTCCTATGCACTGATTTGGACCCTGATCCCACAAAGACTTGCACACATGCTTAGCTTTATGCACTGTGAGTAGACTCATTGACTTTAGTGGGACTACTTGATGTGTGTAAAGCTCAGTACATGCATGAGTCTTTGCAAAATTGGGGCCTTGGTTCTGAATACAGAAGAAAGATGGGTTTCTTGTGGCTATATTCTGGCTCACATTATGATATTGATTGAACAAAGCAAACACTTTATCAGTGTAATTGAAGAAACTGAACAATTTGTGTCTTGATTAATCAAGCATCTGAAACTAACTACATTTTTTTCTTGATTACATTGAACATGAAAAATCCCATGAATTTGCTTGTCCAGTAAGTAAATCAGCAGAACTGTGGACCAGAAATTAATGCCACACATTGTGACAGAGCTATAAGACAATTATTTATTGAGATTTCAGCACATGTATAATCCTTTTTTGTTGCGGTTAGTGAAATTGAGGGCGCTACTAGGTTTCATGATCACTGATATTGCAAAACTCCTGATGGAGGCTCCAATTAAGTAAAGCAATTAAGCACTACTTACGTCCATCCCTATTTAGGATAACATTTAAGTGTTTAAATATGGTCCTGAATCAGGGTCAGAGTTTGTATCAATCATTACATTAAAATACACTTCTGTGCATATTGTTGAATCTTAAAACTTGTAAACATTTTATGTGGCTCTTGGCAACTCTGACTCCAAAGTGACTCTTCAGCATTTATGCTAGATTGGACTAGATCACTGGACTAAACTGAACTTTATGGATCCTGGGGTAAAATCTACCGTAGGACAGGACACTTGCAAGGTTCTCCACACCATTTAAGTCACACAGGGCTTAAAAGCAGCCTGAAATTTTGATGTTCTTTTGTTCTTACATATTCACTTCTTCTCTGGTCGTCTCCCTTCTTGGAATTATTATTATAATAATAAAGGTTTCTGCTCTGAAAATATTGCTTAACTAGAGGTAAGGGAGCCCCACCAGAAGCCATATCTCAGTTTCTTCAACTCCGCCAATCTTCCAGGGAGCCAAGATGTCAATTAATACCACCACTACAAGAAGTTTAAAGTGCAGGGAGTAGTACTGCTGCAGTTCACAAAGCTGCAATATCGTTAGTGCTCTCTCTGTAGAAAGGGAGCAGTTGTATTGACCTAAAACACCTAGAAGAGTAATTGCTACAGCTGCTTGTACAATTCTGATTTATCATACATTTTGACATGTTTGAAATGAGGCTAAAAGGCAGTCTAAAAACTGGTTAATTTGTTCGTGTGCACTGGTTTAAGGTAAAAACTTGTGGGAATGGCAGTTTTTGTTTGTTGTTCATTTTCTACAAACAGTGGTTTAACGTTGATGTTAATGCTACTTTTCATCTTTATTGAAAAGGGAGTGTGGGGATTTGTCCCCCCCACCCACAACCCAGGTTTGGCTACTGGTGAGAATTTTTTTTCACAGTACCAAACCTTGAACAGTGTTTCTTTTTTTTATTTATTCTCAATACTTAAAATGTTTAAAAAGTAAAACTCTATGGAATATTTGCAGTGAGTTTACAAGAAAATTATAAGATATAAGAATAATCATGTCAGCAATGCTGTTGCGTGGCACCATATGTTGGCACATAGATATTATGTTGATGAGCACTGTACAAAATCCTAAAAACTGAAACAGGTAGATAAAATAGATGAATGTCACTGATAAACTAAATCATTACTTACCTGGACACCGTGGAGTTTTATGTGCTACAGCTGTACCGCTGATTGGACGTCCATTGGGAGTGACACACCAACAGTATCCTGTGTAACTATGACACTGAACCTGTCAGGAAATGACATCAAGTGAGGGAAATCTATGAGACATATGTTGACCATATTGAAATGTTCATGGCACATAGAGTATATATTTATATATGTCTCTTGAGTACAATGGAGTCCTCCAGTAGAATATATTTTTAAAGATATCAAACGTCTTTTTCTGTGTCTAGTAAGATAATCCATTAATAGACCATAATTCAAGTCTGATGAATATCCTTAAAGCATAAAAGCAGAGCTTCCCTCAAGCACTGTACAGTAGGTGCTTCAGTGGAGAACTGAGGAGAAAGCTATTAATGTGTGTTTGCTTATTTTATGTCTTATACTGAAAGAATAAGATACAGGCATTATGAAAAGCTCACAAAAGCTCCCTAGGGGACACGTGGATTGACTGTCTCTGTTCCTGAAGTAAGCCCTCTCTAGCTTTTTTCCAGATAGGCAACATATCATCTCACACACAGTAACAACAGGATACAGCACTTTTTCTAGCATTATTCATGCCTCAAACTCTCAGAGAGCAAACTACTGGAATGCCTACTTTAGATTAATTGCTTTATAAATCCCAACATCTTTAACATCTCCCCTGGAGTCTAATGTCACTTTTTCTACCATACTGATATTTATAAATAGTAAATGTGAACTATTAGCTATACTTAAAAATGACTATGGTAACTTTCTACATGACCCTACCTTTTAAACTTATTATAATGGTAACAGAAGACAGTCCTGCTTAGTATGTATCTGACTGTGATAAATGCTTCAAATTGCACCCCTCTTGGATTCTAAATCTTCGCCTGAGTAACTCAGTCCATGATGCCTGAACAGAAATCCAGCAGGGGCTAGGGAGGATTACTGTATTACTCATGGCATTGGCAATAGGATATGGACTCTTTTACCACAAGATTACTGGTTTGGATCAGGAACAGGACAGAAATCATACACATTTTACCAGCTGATGACTCGTCAGAGAGCTATGAGAAATGACTTGGTTGTCTCACCCTAGTGGAATGGGGTGCACATCACAATAATCAACATCACATTCAGCTACTTTGTTGATCATTTCTGAAGAGAAGCCAAGGTACAAAAATGATCTATCCTCTAGGGTGACCAGATGTCCCGATTTTATAGGGACAGTCCCGATTTTTGGGTCTTTTTCTTATCTAAGCTCCTATTACCCCCCACCCCCGTGCTGATTTTTCACATTTGCTGTCTGGTCACCCTACTATCCTGCCACTTCTAAACGTCAGTGTTAATGTAATTCCCTCACTGAATCACAAACACCCAAGCATGCTGAACAGCAAGGCATACAAATACTGAGCCAAAACTTTTCAACCTGGCTGTATGTGCCATCATCATTGCACTCGGGAATGAAAACTTGTTGAAGCTCCTTGCGTGCTTGTTCCTGGGTGTATTTCCTCTCTGCCACACACCTGGAAACATCTAAGGCAAGGGAGAAAACAAACAAGATTAATGATGCAACATTAAAGAGAGAATAGGTGATAGCCCAAAGTATAAACAAGGAAGAAGGTTCAGAGACCCAAATAAAGAAATGGATCCTTTCATCCTGGATGGTGTATTGTTACCTGAGTGTTTAGAAATAGGAAAAAAATGAAAGAAAATCAAAAAAGTTATATCCTCACTGCTTCTCTTTGGTACGATCCTGTGTATACATCGGCTCTCTATGAGCTGAGGGGTGAAAACATTGTCTACCAGCAGCACAGCTTCTATTAGGTCTATTTAGACTGCAAGCTGTTTGGAGCAGGGAGTCTCTCACACACTGTATTTGCACATTGCTACATTGCTTATCACAGCTGGGCCTTACTCTTAGTGGCATCTCTAGGTGGAGGAATGGTGTTAGAGCCATTATACAGGCTCTATGGAACTGCAGAATTCCTGAATACAGGACAAATTCTTCACTGGCCAACATCCACCAGGTTTAGGGAAGCTTTGTGCTGGAAAAAAACTTTTTAACTGTCAGGGTGGTTAAGCACAGGAATAAATTGCCTAGGGAGGTTGTGGAATCTCCATCATTGGAGATTTTTAAAGCAGGTTGGACAAACGCTGTCAGGAATGGTCTAGACAATACTTAGTCCTGCCTTGAGTGCAGGGGACTGGACTAGATGACCTCTCAAGGTCCCCTCCAGTCCTATGATTCTATGATACTAGTGCAAAACTGCCATAAAAGGACCAGAGAATCTGGCCTGGAAAGTGCTAAATAAGTGTAAAGTAATAGTAGTTATCATCTGAGAGTGGGCCTAGAAATTAGGAGTCCCTTAGTCCTAATCTTTGCTCTCATACTGGTTTCCTCTCTGGACTTGGACAAGTCACTTAAATTCTTCGTATTAGTTTACCTCACTGTAAGTGGAAATTATAGTACTTATCTCATAGGAGTGTTGGGAGGATTAATCAAGTTTGTAAAGTTATTAGAAGTGAAAATCATTCTGACTTTGTAAAAAGTTAAGTAGTAAGATTAAACATTAAATTGTTATGATGTTTCAGAAGGGACATCTGCAGAAACCCAGTATGTCACCTAGCAAATGCACAGAAACCTTCCACCGTTCACAGATACATAGGAAAAGTTAGTTAACAAGAGGCTAAATTGTTTTGTATATGTACTTTAATAATGTTAGATTTTCACCAAGTGAACTTGCACCTCCATTCTGGTTAAAGTATTGTGTAGCTTAGGTAGATCTTGTTAGTCCATGCTCTGCCAAAGTTAAAAACCAAAATATTTAATCTACCTTCAGTGCCTTAAGCCGTTTTATGAGCTTGGTTTGGTTATACAGTACTTACTTACATGTGGTTTTAATGTAGCCAGTGTTTTAAACTGAAAATAAATTACTCCTTTGGTGGAATTCTGTCCTCATTTTTTTAGCACAACATGTGGTTTAAATGTCTAAAAGGAAAAGTGATATAAATTCCAGCACATAAGGTCTCTACTACAGTACTGATAATTTATAACTCTATCTCTAATATTTGAATTATCATAAAAGCATGCCAGAGAGAGATAAATTCTCCAAACAACTTGTCCGCCACCCTGTTCCGGAACATCTCTGTCTTCTAAAGCCTTCGTATTTGCAGTCAATTTAATACTCCTAGACTTTACAGCGATCAACTTTAATGGAATAGAAAACTCAAGTTTGAAGTCTGCTGTTTCTTGGATTATTTAACTATAGGAAACATTTGAAGGTTAGTAGCATGGAATTACAGTCCCTCTCTAAACCCCAAAGCAAACCTGGTAGAAAGCTCTCTTATCAAGTTAAGCAGCTGAAACAGTCAAAATATTATTCCAGATACATCCTTGTAAATTATTCTGCTTTATTGATTTATCAAGATTTACTATAGCACATGGAAGTACTGTGATTCAGTTAAAGCTGGGGATGTGATACAAACTTATAAAAGTGAGGAAATATAAAAGGACAGACAAGATAAAAAAATCATATCAAAATATCATATCTGTATTACTTATGACATATTAGATTATCAAAACAGATGGGCTAAACTCATCCCAAGTGCAACTTCATTAAAGTCATATTATTATTCAATTTTTAAAGTAGTGTTCTTATGGTAAAGCCTAGAGGCCTCAGCCAAAAAGCAGGTCCTGTAGTGCAATGTGCTGTGTAGGCACATAGTGAGAGACAGTCCTTGCCACAGAGGGCAATACTTGAGACAGACAAAGAGTGGGAGCAAGGATGTATTTTAGCTCCATTTACAGAGGGGGAATTGAGGCACAGAGAAGTCAAATGATTTGCCAAAGGTCATACAGGAAGTTTGTGGCAGAGCTGAGGTCTCCTGGCCCAGTGTCTTTACCCCAAAATCATCCTTTCACTTGAGCTACAACGGGATTTTGGATTTAAACACTCACCTATCTTGGACTGTGAACTTAGGTTAAAATACTACGGTAATTACCTCGCAGGTGCATTCTGAGGAGTAATTACTTCATAGGCCTGGTTCTAATCACTGTTACGCCTGGTGTAAATCAGGAGCAACTCTACTGGCGTGAATGGTGTCCGACTGGTGTAGAAGAGTGTGAGATCAGCATCAAGTCACTGTCTGTGAGGCACGTGGAAAATGAAAAGCATCATATAATGCTAAGCAGCATTTTTAGACAAATCTTGCACCCTCACAATGCTATTGTATTTGGGTTTCCAGCTCTACAAAGAGAAACATATTTTAAAAGAATCTGTTTTCACTTAACAACTCTTTGAAAACATTTAATGAAAAATCCTCTCAATGCTAAAGGCCCGAATCAGCTGCTGGTTCGTGAGTGGTTTCCCACTGAACTCAGTCTAGCTCCGGTCTCATGCATGGATTGGGAACCAATCCAATAGTAATAGACAGGCCCAGGTTGGAGTTCAGTATGTGGAGTGGGTGAAAGATCATTTGGTTCTAGCCCCTGTAAAATGTTGAGGCCTTATCTGCCCAGATTCAGACAGTAGAAACCCCCATACTGCAAACAGTAATTTTACTGTGTAATTTTACGCACACGTGTAATTTTAAATCAGGCAAGTTGTGTCATTGGGTGTGATTCTTATCTCTGCTCTGGCCCCTGTACATGAGGTAAACGGGCTGGAGCAGCATAAAGGCTGCCTAAGCGCTCTGGTTCTAGCTGGGGGAGAATTCTCCTGGCACAGGAACTGAGAAAGACAGCAGCAGGCTGTCCTTTGAGCACCCCTTTGCAAGCGTGGTGGGGAGCCAGAGGGGCAGGCTGGGAGTGGGCAGCAGCACACAGTGCGGCAGAGATTCCAGGCAGTGCTGTAATCCATAGGGCAGTCCAGGGACGCTGCCAGAACTTAGCCCACCAGTGCTGTCTAAATTATCCCAGTGACCACCCTAGCCCCTGGAGCAGCCCACGGTGGGAGCACACAAATGGCTTAAAGCAACATTAGCCTCTATTTCCCCAGGTTTCAAGTACAGTAGCGAGCCTCTTAGGATATGTCTACACTGCACATTAGGCCCAGGCTCTGGCTCAGGTTTGAGCCCAAGTCCCCCTCTCATCCACACACAAATCAGTCTGACTGAGGTCAGCAAGCACTCAGGACCCAGGTCCTGAGACTCTGGTAGGGGCATGGGTCACAGCCCAAGTCCTGCTGAGAATCAAGTTCAAGCCCTGCCATTTTTCAGCGTGGACTCAGCTCAAACTGCAGACCTGAGTCAGAAGGTCTGAGTAGTGCAGGAGTAGGCAACCTATGTCACGCATGCGGAAGGCGGCACGCGAGCTGATTTTCAGTGGCATTCACACTGCCCAGGTCCTGGCCACCGGTCTGGGGGGGCTCTGCATTTTAATTTAATTTTAAATGAAGCTTCTTAAACATTTTAAAAACCTTATTTACTTTACATACAACAATAGTTTAGTTATCTATTATAGACTTATAGAAAGGGACCTTCTAAAAACGTTAAAATGTATTACTGACACTTGAAACCTTAAATTAGAGTGAATAAATGAAGATTCAACACACCACTTCTGAAAGGTTGCCGACCCCTGGTGTAGCGCAATATAGATGTGTAAGCATGGCTATAAGACCCAGGTCTAGCAATTGTTAACCCAGGTTTACAATGCAGTGTGGATGCTCAAGCACAGGCTTGGAAACACCATGTCGACAAGCCTGGGTCCCACCGACCCTGGTTTACAACGCAGTGTAGGCATACCCCTAAAGGCGCAGCATAGAATCTCACCCACTGGGTTCAATGGAGCTACTCCTGTGAGCAAAGGAAAGCATGTGCATATTTATAGGATCTGGGACTAAATTCTCATAAATTTTTGAAAATTAGAAACATAGGGCTTTATTTTTCATTCCTTGTGCAACCAAAATACTACTGAAATCAATGAGAATTTGAAGTATGCAAGGAAATTCTTAATGGAGGATCAACCGTATAGTTAACAGAGGAATTACCCAGACTGGAACAGATTGTCACCACATCTAATCCACTGTCCTGTCTCTAATAAAACAGTGTTTGATGCCTCTGGTCTAAGAGGAAGGGAAAAAACTATCACCTTTAATACAGCTGGCTAATTCTGCTATAATGTATCATGGAGAGAAAAAACCTGCCAGAAAAAAAAAAAAGATGTTTATAATGGAAACAATGACACAATCTTAACAGGGATGCAAACCCTATTTCTATAACTACATCCAATATGAATTATATTTACAGCAAGTTTTGGGCTCCACGGGAAGATCTAATCCAAATTGTCTCACTGGAAATTAAACTTGCATCTGAAGAAGTGAGGTTCTTACCCACGAAAGCTTATGCTCCCAATACTTCTGTTAGTCTTAAAGGTGCCACAGGACCCTCTGTTGCTTTTGGAAATTAAACTGATTGCCAAAATAAGTAAATAAATACATCTTCTGCAAATGGGGTTTGATTTAGTCAATCTTGTATTTTTTCTTCATTGTTGGATGGTAATATGTGTGTTAAGTAAGATTAACAAAAATTTCCCAATCCACTGAGCAGCCTTCTCTTACTTTTAGGGGAGCTGACTGTGTTTGACATGGGTTACATATTTATACATAAAATATTATAATGGTTTGTTTATTTATTTATTTTATTATAGATTGAAAATCCCACTGAACAGACAGTAACATTTATCACTTAGAAAATGGTTAAACTTAATTATTTGTATTTAAAAAAACCCTGAGGGCTTTGCATTGGTGCTTAACTGTTCTTGTGCTGAACAGAAAGCTTTCCTAAATCCGTGCAGATTTGAATAAGCAGGTTTAGCATAGAAACACGTAATCTAGATAACTGTAACTCTTATTGAAGGCTCCCATTTCTGGCTCTTGCCATCTTGCAGAGTGCCCAGATAATCTGACTTTTCCCTAAATAGTCCCCGTTTGTCATTTGAAAGTGTTCAGTATATCACTATATAGACATCAGCAGCAACTGAGACCCTAATTGAACAAGGTACTTAAGCACATGCCTAATTTTAAGCATGTGAATAGGCCCATTGAAGTTAATTGAACTACTCAGATGCTTCAAGTTAGGCATATAGTTATGTATCTCACTGAATTGGGGCTGGAATGAAGATGTTTCTTTTCATTTTTCTTTCACTAATTGGTAAGTGCATGCATTATGTGTACCTGGTGTACTTCTAATTTTGGGAGAACTTGCATTAATCAGTGAATATAATATTTCTGTGCTAAAAGTGTTTTCAATGTAACGGGCTTGTCTTTGGTATGTAAGGGTATATACTGCCCTCAGTTCATGCAGGAATCTCCAGTGACACTGGATCTAAGGCTGTCTACAGCTCTGAGGGCTTGTCTATACTTACGCGCTGGTTCGGCAGCAGGCAATTGAACTTCTGGGTTCATCGCATCTTGTCTGGACACGATAAATCGAACCCAGAAGTGCTCCCCATCGACTCCGGTAATCCTGCTCGGCGTGAGGAATACGCGGAGTCGACGGGGGAGCCTGCCTGACACGTCTGGACTGCGGTAAGTTCGAACTAAGGTACGTCGACTTCAGCTACGTTATTCACGTAGCTGAAGTTGTGTACCTTAGTTCGAATTGGGGGGTTAGTGTAGACCAGGCCTAAGAGCTGGTCACCACTAGGCTAAAAGACATATGTATCAGTATTCTAGAATGATAGGAAATATGTAACAAGTCACTTGTGCTTGAATCTCCTTGTTTCGAAGATCTGAAGACCAACCACGTTTTGAGAGTGGAGAGGGGGTGGATGTCTGCAGAGACATTTAACATGACACATTCACAACATTAAGACTTTGTACTTGCTGGTAATGATCATCCAGTTATTTCTGTCTTTTCATTTTTATTGCTGCATTCTGGATCTTAACAAGAAGGCAGCATTATCTTTGCTGAAACCCTCTTCTCTTGGCATCTAATGGAGGCAGGCACTGTGATTTTCACATTTGCAACTACCCAGCAACTTAGATTGTTAAGCTTTAAGATAAAACAAGGAATGCTGTGGTGGAATCCTCCTTGGCACAAAAATATTCCTCTCTCTTTTGACTAAGTCTCATTTGACTAGATACAATGTGCCTAGAGGCATGCCAAGTATTCACAGTAAAATCTGAAACAGAAATCAACCTTAATTTTGGGTTTATTACAAACCCAAAACACAGACCAGACCTTCTGAAAGGGGCACAAAGGTTCACAAATGTTTTGAATAAGCCTGACCAGGTTAATATGAATATGGCCCATTTATGATTCTACATAAAAAAAAAAAAAAATCAGGAAAAATTCACAACTACGTGTGCTTTCAAGTCTTCATTGCTGCATTGGGGCTTCAGTCCTGGTAGTTTCAACTTAGTTTTGCTTTGATATTTTAATTTTGTACAGAAACAGAATGAAATTACATGGATTGAAATCAATAGAAAGTATTAGCACAAACCTCTACTAAGTGGAACTGTTGAACTTTGAAGAGCTGTGACTATGGCTGAAAGTACATTTGACTATAAAGGAGAGTTTTTTTCGCTCCCTATTACTGTGCATTCTGACTGACTTTAACAATCTTTGCATGAAGTTATAGTAATATGAAAAAGTTGATACATTTGAGAATAAGATGGACCAAGAACAGAATACAGAGACATTTAGATCTGCATCAGGATTTGATTTCTGTAATGTGCCACCAATTTACAGTTGAAAGTTACCTCCAGTAGGAAAATACTTCTAGAAAGAACTGGCCAACATTTTTTTCATATAAATTATCCTTTTTTTAAAAATTGGAATTTTTTTTGTAAAAGGTCTTCTCGATTTTTTGTGATCTTTTTCAGTATTGTTTGTTTTTCATTTTGTGATCCCCCCCCCCATCATTTCAAAAATTGAATTTTTTCCCCCCCAAAAAACTTGCTGGGTGTGGGAAAAGAATGAGGGAAACAAGTAAAAATAATGGAGGGGAAAAGAAAAGAAGGAAAAAATGCAAGATGTGAAGTATATTACTTTTATGCTTGGAAAAATATGCTAAGCTTCCATTTTGATATACCAGGTGTTTGCGGTAACCTACAAAACCCTATCTGGGCCCAGTCCTAAAGTCTATTGAGTTCAACAGTAAAAGAGACCAGTGCTCTTCCTATTAGCCCGTTCTTCAGCTAACAGACAACAGCAGCACTTCAGTTAAGAGTTCCTACGTTTGATTGTCGTGGGACTACAAACAAAGTATTTTCATTGGAGGGCCCTCAACCTTGGAATTCCCCCCATTGGTCCAACAAAACCTGAGTTGTTTGACCTACCAAGCCAAGATGCAAGTTCTATCTTTTTAGTCAGGCTGTTAGCAGAAGGTGAAGGATTGGTAAAGTTGGATGGCTCCGCCCAAGTTTATTTTTCATAATGTTAAAGTAGTAGCATAAAATTCACATCCTCAAATAAACACTCAATAGTGATATCCTGCTTTCCCTACATGTAGGGAATGTCACAGCTGAATAGTAATATTAGAATCTGAAGAGAAAAGTTTACCTTACTGAAGTGTATGCTGTAAATTTCCCTGTGTCTGGAGACTTGCAAGGAGTGCATTCTACAACTAATAAGTAAGAGTGACAAACTTTTTTCACCACTACTAGGAACTTTAATTCTTTTAGTGTTACTGAAATGCTGGATATCCCTCTTTCTGGGAAAATAGCAAAATATTTTATGTGAAATTCCACACATATTTTTATATGTGTTTCAATTCTTTATGTGAATCTGAAAATGAAGAGAGTACCCTTTGTTATGTCTATGATAGCCCATAAAAGGAGGACATTTTTAAACAGTAAGGCTCTTTAAGATATCATAAATTAGTTAAGCTAAACATCAGCTGTATAGGGTTTCCCATAGAGAAAGGGATCTACATCATTACAGAGAAATAGCAATGATCTTATTTGTGATGGCTGTCTGGGTTGTGCTTATTTAGCAGTGAGACACTGTAGGTATTGCCTTTGTAACGAATGAATATAGCTATACTTGCTATGCCTGGAGCGCACACTACCACCTCATGGGTGTTGAGGAACTCCAGGACAGAGTTGAGGCACATTGGCAGGATTGTATAGGCACACTTACTTTGCCATTGTCCAGAATGAACTTATGAAATGGATACAGGCTATTAGTCAATCACTATCTGTCACATTAACTTAAAAATAAATGGAAAGAGGAAAAAAAGAATCGTCTTGCTATTATTGAAAAACAAATATAATTATTATCTTGGGTGCATAACTCTGCAAATCTTACACCTCCTTTTCAAGTAAAAACGCCTATTAAAGCCAATGGGAGTTTGTCTGAGTAAGCACTCCAGGACCTGGCCCCATAGGAGCTTGTGCGTACCATCACTGACAACTAAACTGAAAGTTCTACTGGTGTCTAGAATTCAAAAGCAAACATCGCATACTCTCTTCAGCTTCCTCATTCTTAGAGCCCTACCAAATTCAGGGTCCACTTTAGTCAATTTCGGATTTTAAAATCGTAAATTTCATGATTTCAGCTTTCAGAGTAGCAGCCGTGTTAGTCTGTATCTGCAAAAAGAAGAACAGGAGTACTTGTGGCACCTTAGAGACTAACAAATTTGTTAGTCTCTAAGGTGCCACAAGTACTCCTGTTCTTCTTTTTGCATGATTTCAGCTATTTAAATTTGAAATTTCACAGTGTTGTAACTGTAGGGATCCTGACCCAAAAAGGAGTTTAGGGGTAGTTGCAATACTGCTATCCTTACTTCTGCGCTGTTGCTACTGGTGGTGGCACTGCCTTCAGAGCTGGACAGCTGGAGAGCCACAGCTGCTGGCTGGGAGCCAGCTCTGAAGGCAGAGCCGCCGCCAGCAGCAGTGCAGAAGTAAGGGTGGCAATACCGTGACCCTCCTAAAATAACATTGCCACCCCCCTGCAAATCCCTCTTGGGTCAGGACCCCCAATTTGAGAAATGCTGGTCTCCCCTATGAAATCTGTATAGTATAGGGCAGGGGTCGGCAACCTGTGGCACACATGCCAATGGCGGCACATGGACTGATTTTAAGTGGCACACTGCTGCCAGCCAGGGTCCCGACTGCCAGCCCCATTCAGCCTGCTGCCAGCCTGGATTACGGAAGCGGGTTGAGCGGGGCCAGCGGCTGGGACCCTGGCTGGCACGGGCCTGCGGGCGGAACCTGGGCCAGCAGCGGGCTGAGCAGGGCTGGTGGCCAGGACCCTGGCTGGTAGGGGCCGGCAGATGGAGCCCCAGACCGGCAATGGGCTGAGCGGCTCAGCCCACTGCTGGTTTGGGGTTCCGTCTGCCACCCACGCTGTTGGTCTGGCATGCAAAACTGTTTACTGGCACGCAAAACCTTAAATTAATGAAGACTTGGCACACCACTTCTCAAAGGTTGCCGACCCCTGGTATAGAGTAAAAGCACACAAAAGACAAAAATTTCATTGGGGGTAGTGGGGGAAGACCAGATTTCATGGTCCGTGACGTGTCTTTCATAGCCGTGAATTTGGTAGGGCCCTACTTATGCCCAATTTCCTGAACCTTCCAGAACTTATGTAGAAAGACCTTGAATATTTAAAGAACACTAAACTGATGCAGGCTGAAGTAAAGTGCTACTTGTTTCAATCCACCCTTATAGCATCTGTAAAACTGAAAAATGAACTGCTGCTGTCAATTATTCATTAGTCTCTTGACAATACACCAGAAAGAAAAAGCTGTTTTTTCTCACTGGATACTTCTGTTTTAGATATTTCTCACTTTGAGACAAGATACAGCAGCCTGACAGTGTTTGGAGACTTGATACTTGAAGAAGCTGAGATGTGAGATGAAGAGATGTCTGTCAAGTACTAAAATGTTCATTTTCAATTGACATTAACAGTTTCTGATCTCAGAAAAAAAAAATTATTGATCCTCTCACAACAGAGCAAGATTCCCACTAATCTACTTATGACTAAGGCTGGGTGTTTGACATTTCCAAAAAAATGGAAAAAGAAGGTTTTGTAACAGAAACTGTCTCTCCTAACCCGAATTTTAGTTTAAATATTAATATACATGTATTGTTTGTCACGGAAAATTATGAAAAGTCAAACAAATATATATTTTACAATACAAAGTAATTGAATAACCTAAAACCATTTGAAAACCACAACACTAGAAATATATAAACTCACATTTTCAAAATTCATGGATGGAGCCATGTTCAGTAATGAGCTAACCAGAGTAATAAGACTAATGCAAAAGTCCTATACAAGATAATAGAGATGAAACCAATAGTTCTATAGAAATGATTCTAAAGCCCCTAAGAATCTAATAGAGAATTTGCACAACCTTTGTATATATTTTTGAATCAGGAAATAGAATTTTACAGCAGAAATATGATTATCTACTAATGCTACAGGATGGTTCTAAAAACCTATAGGACTGTTCTATAAGGGAAAGGCCATGATTTTTTATGAAAAAAATCTTGTCACAGATTTTATTATACAGCACAGTTTCTGCCACACACATACAGCCCTATGTTATTGTCAGATAAATAAATAAATACAAATTAAATATCAAGAATAAGGCCCTGATCCAGCAAAGCACTTGCTTAGCTTAAAGCATAGGAGCAGTATAATTGAAGTCAAAGGACCTACTCATATGCTTACAATTTAAAATGTGATTAAGTGTTTGGCTGGTTCTGGGCCTGGATATCCAGACTCTGAAGACCAATCACCAAGTTTTCACTTAAGGCAATGGATGTTTTGCCTGAGTGAGGACTAAAAAGTTCAGGTTAAGCCCCACTATACAGAATGTTTCATCCAAAACTCTCAAAACAATGTATACACGTTAATGAAGTCTCACAACATCTGTGTTAGGTACTGTTAGGTGCCCATTGTACAGGTGGGTAAAAGAGACAGACACACTCAATGTCATACTCAGAGTAGATGCAAATCCAGGAATAAAATACAGAAATCTTATCCCCAGTCCCATACTGTAGTTACTAGACAATATTCCTTCCTTTAAATATAAAGCAGGAAGAAATGGGGGCTTGGCCTCCAAAGGCTGGAGTGCAGCGGATAGAAACAGACACAGCATCCTGACAGCAGACTCCTGTGCTGTGCAAAGCTCCACTAACTATAAAGGGGCTCTGCATGACTCAAGGGTCCAGATGACAGGATCTGGGGGTTGTTTGTAAACAATGTGACTTTTCTATTCCAATTATTTTTAAGTGCCGTATTTGTGTGTACTCAGGTACTCATTTTGGTCAGAGTCAGGAAGCTCATATGCTTCATATTTACCTAAAGAGCATCAAGAGTCAATCCTGTAAAAGCACTGAGCACTCCTTCGAGGTTCCAAGACTCCTCAAATCACACTGACTTCAATAGAAGTTGAGGCACGTCAACCTCACAGGATCAGCACCTCAGAGGATCAATCCTCAGAGTAGAGTTCCAGGTTATACTGGTTATAACAGTAGGCTTAAGTAAAGTATACCAGGACAGTCTTGTGAATAAGGCCCTAGACTACTGTCCAGGAAATCCAGGTGCAATCCCTGGTTCTATGACAGACTTCCTGTGTGACCTTCAGCTAGTCACTTAATCTCACTGTGTTTCAGTTGTCCATTTGTAAAATAAGGATAACAATAGTTCCTTTTACCCACTCTTGTCTATTTAGATTGTAAACTCTTCAGGGCAGTCTCCTCCTATGTATATATACATTGGGACCCAATCACAATTAGTGCTTCTTAGTTCAACTGTAACACAAATAATGATGCTTCTCAGCTCGCACCAATTTTCTTGCACAACCAAATGTCTGTTTCTAGTGAGGGAAGTTCAGAGTTTAGGTTTGGTTTGGAGAAGCATCCAAAAATGTGGCTGTTCATCTAAAGTTTATTCAAACTAGCTGAACCTCTTGAAGCTACAAAAGTGGGCTGGAAATATTACAAGAATCAGACTTCTCACAATGTTTCCAACACTTTGGCATCTGGTTCCAGCCTTGCCGGGAAGCATAAGAGTGCACAAAAATGAAAAATAAGAGCGAGAAAAATGAATTGCAGGGTTGTTGTTTTTCTTAACATTAGGCGTGTTCTAATTTTGATCAAAGGCGGGTGTAAGGCTCACGAACTACCTGTTTTCAGACCAGTTCATCCTCTCTTAATTTTATTATCTTAAAAAACAAAAATTCACACACAGCTATTTAAGTGCCTGTTACAGGCATGTAGGCACAGGGGACAGAAGTGGGAGAAAGGAGATGGGGATTAAAGTTCTGTCCGTAGTTTTATTGTCACATTTAAAATCCAAACTTAAAAATAGATTCCTCCCCGGTGTTAAGGAATTCCCTTAAAAGTCAACTTTTCCTGGTAAATGAAACCTGAATAATTAACAAAACAAAAGAGAAAACAATAAGCCCTTTAAAACAACGGTATCTCTGTAATTCCAGTCTTTTGAAAGTCTCAAAATAAATATATCAAGCAAATATTGATAACAGAATTGGACAAAGAAGAAAGTCACTGTGAATTCTTGGCTTTTGTGGGAGGAGAGATATGTCTGGGGCTAATATTTGGAGAAAGGAATGTGAGGAGACATTAATTTGAATTTGATTCAAATTTTATTGTGTATGTAAAAATATCCCAGTTTTGATCGTGTAAACAGGCATGTGAAAGGCTTAAGAGAAAATGCTGACTACAAGTTATTCAGCAAGGCTAGATGGCAGAAACTGTCACAAGAGCTGAGTGGATATGCTGACCTGAAACCAGTGCTGGTCACAGCATTTTGGACAAAAATGAAATTGCATCAAAGCCAAAATATTTCATGGAGATGTATCAGTTTTGCCAAAGTTTTAATTGGGAAGTTGTTGGGGGAGGAGGTAAGAGAGAGACTCAGTCCCTGCTCCGCCTGATTCAAAGTAATTCTGCTCGGAATCAGGCATGTATGGATTTGAACCTGAATCTCCCCCCCTTCCTGAATCAAGACACTCAGGTTTTGATCCAAAAACAGACATGTAAACAGAATTCAATTTTTATGAAAATGTTCTCAGTCAGCTCTACTAAAAACCTCTGCTCTTTCACTAATTAATCCATCACCTGCAACGACAAGCTCCGCTCCCCATAGGCAGTTGGCTGAAGTGGAGTCTTTCTCAGCACCGTCAGCAGAATGTTTGATCAGGGTTATCAAAGGTGACAGTGTAGCAATATGGGAGGCAAAGATTGAAACTGCAGTGAGACCAGTTGGCCTCCCTTTTTCTGTGCTCAAACTTGTTTTCGGAGCTTGAGTTATTTCAGAGGATTGCTGCCATGGGCAGGAGGGAAGTGGCATGTCACCGAACACCCCAAGGGTGTTTTGATTAAATTAAATATGAAATTAAAAGTGAAAATAGGAGTAGTCTCTTTCTCACTGATATTCATCAGGTGTACAACTGGCACTTATGCCCCAAAGCAGTATAGCATCTATATAGAAAAATAAAATTTAAAGTTGAGTGAATTTCATGCTCATTGACCTGAGAGACAAAAAGCACCACCTTGAGCTGTGTGTGACAACTAACGGTAATATTTAAGCTGCCCAAGCAGAGCTGTGTGGTCAGATGCCAGGATTACAATTGTGCTAAAATGCTATAGGTTAAAATGTACACAGCAATAAAGTACTTCTGCAAACTTTATATATCAACCAATTGCAGTAAAAATTTGCAAGCACTGCTAGAACTGATCCCCACAAGTGTTGCATAGGGAAATTCTATACATTTTTATAGGAGGGAAAAGAATTCTGTTGTTGCCATTGTCAGTGCATTTGGTAAATTGCATGGAAAAATAATTAAGAAAGGAGTATGCATAACACTTTACTTCATAGAGTGCATAGTGTTTTAAATATGTACAGTACAGTAACACAAAGTGTTTACAATAATTCTTCCTGTTGTTAGTGGAAACAACAGGCACTTGGGCTCAAGTAACTCCATTATGTTTTCTTTGTTCATATAAGGAAGTAGATCCATCAGCTAATACAATGCTAGAATGATGTTTCGTCTAGGGAGAGGAGGAGACAGAATGTCTCTTAAAGCAATCTTGGTGCTTTAGAGGCTTGTTGGAGCTAATAGAGAGAGATGAAGTAGAAAATTGTCTCCAAGAGGTTGAGTCTGTGTGGTCTCAATCTTTTTGCTGTTATTAGAGAGTAAGGGAAGGTAAATCTTTGTGATCACCGCTATACTTATATTTAAAAAAAAAAGAGCACTGAGCAGAAAAATCAAGCCCTGCATTTAAGAGAGGAAGGCATGTCATCATTTCTCTAAGCATGCCAGCCCAAGGTCTCTATGACTCGGATTTGGAGGAATGAAAATGTGCATGTTTTAGATCACTAAATAATGGTATTGAAATGTTGGGACATCTGATTGCCCAGTGCCTATGAACTTAGGGGAGAAGGAGAACTAAACAAACAAATGAAGTAACTAGGGAAGGAGAATGAGGTGTTGCTGCCATCTCAAACTATTTCATTGGATTTCAAAACTAGCACAAATTTAAAAGACTTCTTTCTTGTCATTTAACCCCAGGGATTTACCTCCTGGGTGATTGTTTTTGTTTGTTAAATTGAATCAAAACCAAACATGTTTTTTCTAGCAAAAGGAATGTAATTAAGAAGTAGAAGAATGAGCCTGCCTGCCTCAATGGAAAGTACTGAAGGCGGTAGGCAGGATGCCTCAAACAGGATTCTGTTCGGTTCCTATTTCTGAGGTACAGGCAGGAAAATCCTAACTGTGGAGCCAGTCCAGCAAGGACTGGATCACTCTCCATTCTCATTTACTTCAGAGGGAATTATGGATGCTCATCACTTCACAGAATCAGGCTTGAAGAGAGGTGCACTTGTGTGTCTAAATAAATTAGGGTGATCAGTCAGCAAATGTGAAAAATCGGGACGGGAGTGTGGGGGGGGGGGCGGTAATAGGAGCCTAGATAAGAAAAAGACCCAAAAATCAGGGCTGTCCCTATAAAATCAGGACATCTGGTCACCCTAAAATAATATGCAAAGGGTGAAAGAACACTTGCTTCAGGAAATTGCAAAAAATTGGAGGGAAATAAACAAAATCCTACAACATCTTGCACATAGGTAAACTGCTGCGGCTAATCAGAGCCCTACTGACTTCAAAAGGGATCTTTCCAGGCATGGCAGTCCACCCATGCACAATAAATTGCAGCATCAGCCAAAGAAAGTAACAGTGAGGATCCAATCCAACTCCCACTGAAGTCAATGAAAGTTGGAGCAGGCCCTAGATGAAGAAATGATCACATGATTGAACAGGTGACCACATAGGGACTATGGGTGGTATTTCCAAAAGCACGCAAGTGACTTAGGAATGCAGTTCCCGTTCATTTTCAATGGGATATATGCTCCTAAGTTATAGAGACACTTTTGCAAATCCAACTCTAGAAGAAACCAATTTTGTCTCTAAAAATTAGGGATTTTAAGAAAAAGATATTTGAATTAATCTAACAAGAAAACTCAATTTTGTGAAACAAAAAGATGCACAGCCCAGCCTAACACATGGATGCTTGAGGTGCCAGGGGATCACCAAAATACTGGTGCCTAGCAGAGAAGGGTTCTCAACTAAAAACTTAACCATTTAGTATCGGAAACTTTGGGGGATACTTTCAAGTGGCTGCTTAAGACAAATATTTACTCATGGAAATGGTCCTTAGTGAATTTTTCATTGTAGCACAATTAATATGAAGATTCATCAGCCAGTAAAACACTGGAACAGAGGGCCTGAGCCTGAAAGTTGTACTGCATGAATGGACATCTGCACTTGCAAAGGACAGCTTGCAGAATCCAGACCAAACATTATATTATCCCTCTGATGCAATAAATAAAAATCAATTGCTTTGTAAGGGGTTGGGTTTATTTTATTTCTGTTGTGCTGACTGATGAATATTTGTATATAATATCATTATAATAACTTGCCCTAATAGAGCATCTTTCAGATGAGCATCTCATCACTTTACCAACTCCCCCCCCCCCCCCCATGGGAAAACCAGGCTACACTTGAACAAGATCACATAGCATGGGCCTGATGCAAACCCACTGAAATCAACAGAAAGACTGCCATTGACTTCAATAGGCTTTGCATCAGGCCCCAAATCAGTGGCAGAGTTTAGAATAGGATCTAGACCTCCCATTCTTACCATACTTAGAGATATTTGGGTGACTTCTTGTCTAGTGGGGTTGAAACCATTCTCTTAAAACCCCACTGTTCCTGCTGATTATCAGAGTAAAACACCCCTAATTTAATTTAATTTTCTACATTATGAACACACCAGGCTTTGCAGTGCTTACCTTTGCAGTTGCCCCTATATGCAATTTCCAGCTGAGGATCTTTGCATTTTGCTCGTTGAAATTCACAACGGGACAGGAAAGTCCTTCCATCAGAAGCACAAAGTGATTTCTGAGGGGATCCTGCACAGTCCAGACTGCATTCTCGGTCTTTGTCTTGGTCCACTCTCAAAAACTAGAAACAAAAACAAAATGGCATGAGACTTTGGGAAGTTCACTCCAACAGTCAATGGTCATCAATGGCATGAAAAGCACTTCCTGATCACCTACTCCACAGAATATATGCAGGTGCGCTCCAAAAAACGTTTAATTGTATGCTAAATAATAGATAATCTGGTGTTTCCTGAGTTTTGATGGTTCAGCGGTTAATGTGAAATACTAGTAATTAAAACATCTCTGCAGTGCATATTTAATTTATTATTTTAATTAGGGAAACTCTGAACATAAACAATCACTCTGGAGAGAAAGGAGGTTGCTTAGAGCCTTTACAGGCAAAAATACTGATATTGAAAAATTAAAACCCCCTTCAAAACAGAAATGAGGATTTACTGTGATCCATTAGCTACTTATAGTAGCCATGGGTGAGCCGCAACACTTTGAAAGGTTCAGATTCAGTCTGGATACTTATATAAAACATGAGCTTCATTCTACAATAATGAACTAGTGATGTATCTGAGTGATAATGGCTGGACCTGCCTCCATCCAGCATGGGAGCCTTGATGCTACTGCCCTTCTTGTGCAAAATCCTTTCATCTCTGTGCAGAGCGGCCAGCACAGACTCATATGCCAGCAACATCCAACGTAAATTCTCAAAAGGGTTATGTGAGTCCTAAGTGGTGCGTTCCGTGGTCTTTTTCTGGTCCTACTGCACAGAGATGAATTTCACCCAGAGTAAAATGTCAGGCTACTTGATGCAGCATAAACTCCAGGATATATATCTGCCAGGGTTGGAAAGAGGCATGTTATGGGTTGTGACTTCTTCCATGACCCCCAGCCTCAGCACACCCTTTTCCACTCTGCAGAGACTACCCCCCACAGATTTTGACTGGAGTGGCTTCTGCAGGCACATTGGGACAGAGACCACAAAGAAGGACATCTGGTCCCTGCTTCTGGGTCATCCAGCTTCCTCCAGTAATGGAGGTAGAGGGGAGCAATATAGGCTATGATTGTAGTCTCTCTGTCAGGTTGTTCTAGCTATGAGTTACAACAGGTTAGAGAGAAATATTTTTTTCTCTCTCTAATTTAATTCCCCAGTCACTTTGAACATGCTAAATGATCATCAGTTTGAATTTTAGTCTCCTACCAACTGCATATAAGCTTACCGTAGTTCCTGGAACTGAGAAAAGCAGGATCTGCTTGCTCTGAAACACATTTCCCTAACCCTAACTAGTTTTTATGCCACTTTCACTTTCAGACAGAAATGAGCACGAAAGCATTTTATTTTCCAAGCATCAGAAGGGCTGGTGCCATGGGGGAGGTGAAACCACTAAGTCCTCAGACAATTTTCTCTATCATTTTACTCTTTTCTGAATAAGCAAAAAGGTATGAAAAGCATATATTTACCAGTAGATAATCACCCTCCTGGGCATTACAAGTCACAGAGAAATGGACCTTAGAAAATGTCATCGACCAGCTGAAGTGCTGCCTTGGTTTTACAAAATGTGCAATGATGCTTTATTACTATTAATGTCTGATACAGGAAAGTTTAAAGCTTTAGGTTATGTATGCAGGCTAATGAGAGGGGAAAGCTTTGAGCAAGGAAGAGGAATAAGAGCAGAATTTGTGCATCCAAAGTACACAAGCCTCCAGACTTGCATACCTCCCTTTTCTGGAGGAAAGTGTCGGCTATATATAGCTCACCTTTATTTTAGTGAAGAAAAAAACAGTCATAAATCCACTTAATTGTCATGCTTAAACTCTGGTCTGTTTGCATTTCCTAGCACTTAAAGTGAGGAAATGCAGATGTCTTATGGTAAGACGTGATAATTATCATTTTCTGTAAATGGAGAGACAACCTCACAGCTTCCATTTAAAACAACAAACCCTAATATTCATATGGTTGGAATTTGAGTGTAATTTTCACATTTTAGCAGCACAGGATCAAACAATAAAAGCATTCTTTTCCGACTCACAACACTCTTTCGGCTTACTTTTTCCTTTTAAATAGTAATTAGCTTCAGGAGCAGATGAGTTAGCTGACAGAGAAAAACCTATGCCGTATGTCTGCATTTTAGATATGTTTTTCCCCCCCTCATAGTCGTTTGTATGTGTTTTTTTCTCTTGAGAGGTGCTTAGATACTGTGATGACAGGGAGAGTCACATACATACCTAGATAAAGTCTCCATAGCTCCCACTTTAATTTATCTTACTCTACTGACTCACAGCAAAAGTAGTGGTAATGCAAACTTCCTCCACCCTGACAAGAATACAGATGAGAGGGTAGTTTGCTCTCCATCCTCATCCAGCACTTGATTCCTTTAAGTCAATGACAAGGCTTCCCAGGAGAAAAAGAATGGAC
Source organism: Chrysemys picta bellii (assembly GCF_011386835.1). NCBI lineage: Eukaryota > Metazoa > Chordata > Testudines > Emydidae > Chrysemys > Chrysemys picta. The sequence goes on along the minus strand of NC_088793.1, from coordinate 127,594,385 downwards.
TGGGGCTTTTGAAGGGGAAATCAGGCGATTTGGATTCAAGCCCCTGCTCTGCCACAGACTTCCTGTGTGGCCTTGGCAAAACCACAACAATTAATCTCTGTCCGCAGTTCCCCCATCTGTAAAATTTGTATGATAGTACTTCTTTTCTCTATCTGGGAATCTCACATGCCCCCCACCACTGTAACATCTGAGTGCATCTCAAGCTTCACAACGCCCCATTACAGGGAAATGCTATGTCCCCATTTTACAGATTAGGAACCCCAGATCCACAAAGGGATTTAGACATTACAATGCTGAGCAATATCTAACTTTTAGGAGATTTTAGAAAAACCACACAACACTGCAAGCCACAAAGCCACAGTTGGGCAACTAGGCTACCTATACAATGGATGGGGAGATATGTGCCTAAGAATGTGATCCACAGAAGCCAGAACACTAGATGGGAACTGCCTAAGCTAGCCAATGAGAGATGCTGATGAGAAGGGTGTTTACTAAGCCCCACCCCTCTGATGGAAATAGGCACTGAAGATTGGGCTGCAGTGATCTACAACCAGGAATCCCTCTTCTGGAATCTGGTGGCTTGGGCACCTAACTCATTTCTTGGGAGAATGAGCTAGGCATCTGCCTTGCTCTACACAAGCGAACCAGAGGAGGAAGTGATGCCCAGCCTATATCTTTTAATCCAGTAGTGAGAGCTCTCACCTGGCACATGGAAGACCTGGGTGTAATTTCCCCTTCTATATGTGGGGAAAGAAAGGATTTTAGCACAACGGATAAACAATGAAAGAGTCACTGAACCAGAGAGACGGCAAGAAAGACTCTGAAGCTTAATGGTTTGGGCACTGAGGTGGGAGACCCAAGGTCCAGACCTTGCATGCAAGTTTGGTGGAGGACCACATATCTTCTCCCAACTTTGTGGATTGCTCTGAGGCTTAGATGGGAGATAGGTGTCTGGGTGCTTAGAGGGAGGTAGCCTTGTGTGTGTCCAATGACAGAAGCTTAGGCACAAAGGAAACTTCTACTGCAGACGCTTAGCTGCCGAGTGAGCTTAGGCACCCAAGTGGGAGTTTTGTGGATCGCAGTGGAGCCTAAAACTGGGACTTGGGCACCTAAGTACCTTTGTGGAACCGGACCAGAGAAACTACGATTTTCCCATGGTCACACAGGTAACTTATGCAGAGCAAGGAACTGAATCCAAGTCCCACACTAACTCTTTCCCTCTATTTTCTAGTGAGAGTGTAAGTCCTATGGGGACTACCTCTTACTGTGTGGTTGTTTAGTAACCAGTGCACCAGGACCCTCATCTTAGCTGGGGTCTCTAGGTGCTGCCATTGTACAAATAAATTAAATAATATGATTTGGTTCAGGCCCTCAATCATTGATCTCTCTGTGGAGAGTGCCTACAAAGGGAAAAATTAGAGTCAAGACCAGTGTGGACATCCTGGCCACTAGTAACTGGACTGAGACTACCAAACTCATTTTGCAATGGCCACTGAACAGCCATTAGATTACACTAAATTTTGGTTACTTCCAACCTGCTCTGGATTTGAACCAGTAACTTATTATCCCATCACCAATTCCCCAGGTTCTTCATGTTCAAGCTTATGTTTTAATGTACTTTCTGTGCCTTGGTTTCAAGGTAGTGGGGAAAGCTGATCATTTAAAGTCTTTCTAGCATGATTTTGCCAAATCTTTTTTGTCATTACCAATCTTTGAATTCATTTGGAACGTGAAATCTTCTAGACTTGTCACTTGATTTTTTTCTAGTGCTTCTCTGTCTTTTGTCATGTTATGAAAGTTTAGAAATAAACCAGGAAAACAACATTTCCCCAATACCACCTCCACAATCCATCCCTGGAGTACTGCCAAAGTAAATGTGTTGAGAGCAAATTACTTTGATGTCTTTGGAAAGTTGTATCTTAACGGGAGTCCAGGCAGACCAAGACAACCAACCTGTTGAGAGGGATAAGGCCAATATGCCCGATTACAGCAGGCAGACATCAATTTCACAACACTGAACTAGACTGAAAATCCCCAAGGCTGTTTAAACTCTGAATAGCGCTTGGAATATTCAGTGTCCACTGATGAAGTTACATTTTGGAGGGCATTCAGCCAAAAAGTTCAATTTAAACTCTTTATTATTTCAAAGCCTTTAGATGAGATTATGATAAATTATAGGTTCAAGGATATTGGAGTAACCTGGAAAATCAGAGGATGAAGAGAAACCCCATGAGACAAAGCCACTTGAATAACTTGTTGGGTAGCCAAACCTCAGTGGAGAATTTGTGTTGTACACTTAAACAGTTTCCACCAAGCTAGCAAGCTAAGGGATTTAAGAGTAGGGAAGACAAAAAGACAAACGACTGCCAGAAAAGATAGCTTATAGGAGGCATATTAGTATGTTTACTTATGGTCTGTTGAAAAAGAGTAAAAGGAATGCACAGACATTAGACAGAACACACTGTAGCTGTTACTGTAGCAGTGCAGGATGCTCCAACCCTGCATCCCTTAGTCACATGAAGCCAATGGAAATATTGTTAATATTGTTGAACCCAATAGAAATATTTGAGTAAGGGCTATAAGATCAGGTCTGAAATTAAGATTTCTGCCCATTTGCCTGTCTTAATGGGTGAGACAGTACCACAGAAGCTGGTACCATATTTATGTGCAAAGTGCTAGATTGTATATCTTATCTCAAGTTGTACCTTACTCTAAAAGTAGTCCTGTTGTTTTAACTGGAACACCTTATGAAGGAAGGCGATACTAAACACAAGCAGGAGGGACCAGAATGTGGCCTAAACAGATTACTGGCAGTAACTGGAGGCAGTTGGATCATCTACCGCTAACTTTAAGATAATTTGAAACCAAAACAGTTGTTATAAAATCATGTGATTCACTGAAAGACAAGCCTCAACTAACATTTTGTGAAAAATCATAATTTTAAATAAGGATTATTCTGTGGCAGTTTCTTCACAAGAAAAGTTCATGTTTTCAGAATATATATTAGCCATATTTGTAGAGTTCCAACAGTTTTCTGTTGCTTCATTTCAGTTTGCAAGGGATTGAGAAGAAATGAATTTGCTCTGAGAGATACTGTCACTATTTTTCTGACTCCTTCACAATAATCTCTGCAATACAGTACTTTGGCATTTCTTTGAATCCTGTGAGGCATGGGAGTCACTAGCTAGTATGATAAGAACTGTTTATAACTTATTACTAGTTATCATTTGTTGAGCACAGATGATGCATAACTTAAACTCTTGCTTTAAATATTATGATCCATGTACTGACTGGTTGCATAGCAATGTATGTGAAAAATACAGTCACTGCCAATATGGAGGGTAAAAAGACATGGTAGAATGGGTGTGAAAGGAATTTTCTTTGATAACCAATAGATTTTTTTCATTTTTCTTAACCTGAAGTAATCCTGAGACATGCAAACTTTACCATGTGGCAAGGACTCTCCCTGTAAAAGGAACTGCTTGATATGTCTAGAGAAGGATAATGAAAAGAGACTGATTATATAGATAATACTATATTATATAGTCCATGGGGATTGATGGAAAATGTACCAACATATATATTTATTTTATCTTATTCTGTATTGCTTAGTTATTTGTAATTTGTGTGTTTTCTCATGCAACAACATGGCCACAAGTGATATAGGAAACTATTGATTACCCTCCATGTCCTTGTTATTTACATTATTATGTTATTTATAACAGTAGCACATATGGCCAACCACTGGGGTTTTCTGTACCTGAAAAGGTAGTTGGGGTAACATCTTATATTGGACCTACTTCTGTTGGTGGAAGGATCAAGCTTTTGAGCTACACAGAGCTCTTCTTCAGATCAGGGCAAGGAATCAGAGCATCTGAGCTAAGTACAAGTTGGGACAGATTGTTAAGCAGAAGGGGCAACACATAATTACAGGTGGTCGCTTGAAGTGGGCAACTGAGTATTAGAATGTTATTCATAAAAGGTCTGAAGTGGGCAATATGAATTTCAGCTTTGAATCTCACACCCCTCTTAAAAATGTAGGTGACTAAGTGGCCACTTGTTGTTTCTGACTGGTCAAATTGAAGTGCAGTTATTTTTGACCAGTAAGAGAAGGAATTTAATCCTTTTGGATTGGTGACTATGGATAATCTCTCCTTATAAAAACAACTAGGCAGGGTGGGATTTTAACAGAGCCTGTGTCCTGCTAATGTTAGCATGGAAGTGAGCAGTAGCCTAGTTCCAGCAATAGGTGTTAAGCTAAAAATAATCATTCTCATTTGTGTTGTAGGTTAACAGATCGGACTCCTTAAAATGAGGGTGATTGTAAATTTAAAAATAGCAACATGGTAAAACCATTTTAAAATATGAAAGTTTTTTTAATAAAACCTTTGTATCTGAATCTTCAAGAAAATAGTGTCTCATCCTTTCCATTACGTTGTATTTTACAACTTAACATTGCCAAGTATATGAATATTCTACAGTATGCATTTGCTACAAAGAAGTAATGATGAAGATGGTACTAGATCTGGAGAACTCTTAAGTCTCCTAGTGTACCTCAATTAATACAACAGATGGTCTCCATTAAAAATCAACTCTCAGAGTGGGATATTTTAGTTTAAAATTGCATTTAAGCATTTTGTAAATCTGAGCAATGATGAAATGCCATTATTTGCTATCTTGTATCCCCAGCACATGGTATTCCAACAGAACTCTCTCACTGTCTCTTGTGTTAAAAGTTCTTAATGCTGGTTGTAAATTGCTCTCCTCCAGTGTACATAGTCCTGGTGATGTTTCATTTTTTAGAACTGTAGGATTATGGAACTACAGATACACAAAACCATACTTTAAACTGAGAAAATTATTTCTACATCTGCATTTCCCGCTCTGCTTTGTTTCTCAGTTTGGTTTTGTAACCCATGCTTGCCAGTGATCCCACAGCTGGTCTTTGGAAGGTGGGGATGCTTATTTCCTCAACCACAAGCAGCACGTCAATCCATTAGAAAGATTTTCCAATACCTCAAGTATAGGCATTAGGTTATTACTTGACTGTGCTATTAAACTGTCCATCAAGAGACAAGTTCTCTTAAACTTATTAACTGTGATCGGTGTCTCATCATGCATATCCTCTATTCAGCTTAGATTTTCCATACTCGTGATGGAATCCTGTTGCACTCCTCTAGGGACACCTCCTGCCCAAAACTCACCTCTTGGGCCCAGAAGATAATCAAATGCAGCTGAGTTACTACAATTCCACTGCTCAATGAGGGCAGGCTTCAAAGAGACCAAGCATGGAGATTTCACACACCTTGTATTCTGCAGGACAGTGCTATGCAGCAGCAACGCTCGCTAGAGTTAGAACCTCCTGGGGTGGAGGAGAAGTAGTACATGGCCAATGAGTCCACAGCTAGGTGCATCCACTTGTCAAAAGTCCCATGTGCAAGGTGGCAGAGAGGCCAAGGTCAATATTACAGTCCCTGGGCATGGAAGCAGTTGCATGATGCTCTGCATCTTCTAGGTCAGAGCAGGAAAAAATAACAGGAAGGTGTAAACTGAAGTGTAAAGATTAGCCATGGGATCTGGCTCATCATGTTTTAAATTATAACTGGAAAAATTCTACTCTATGTTATGTGAGATTATTTTAGGAAGCATATATACCTTTGGGCTTAGGAATTGCTGTTGTCTGACTCTAATTTGAGCTAGGCAGGGGAGAATAATGTCTTTTTCCCTGAAGCCTTATCTACCCTAAGAAAATGTGCACCAGTTTAACTAAAGTGATTTAATTACACCAACCTAAACCCTTAAAGTCGACAGGCTATGCAAAAACCCATTAGTGCATATAGTGGCACACCTCACAGTAAGCCTTTCATGTAGGCAAGGCCTTAGAGAAAACCAGCTTCTACTCTCACTGACATCAAAATTCCCATTATGGCAGGAGGATGGAGCCTGTCCATTGGGGAAAACAGAGAGCTGAAAGTGCACAATTATATGGAATTGAGTTTGTCCTTTAAGGGGTAAAATAAAATTCAATTATGCGTAACCAAAAGGCTGGCAATTTGTCTGCAGGTGGAAAACATGAGAACCAAGCACAACAGAGAGAAGTAAATCTACTGTTCTCCTTGGAAAAGCTTACCACTCTGTAGAAAAGTTTTGAAGGCGATTTCTTTATCCTGCATCTGTTTACTGTAGGATGTTGAATGGAATATTCAGATTTCTCCACTCCATGCACAGGAGATCTGTATTTGTACTATGGATAGTGTGTTCTAAACTGATAGAAATCAGGGCTCTGTGCTGTTGAAGACTGCAGTTGATTTAGGTAGTCACAACAGGCTTGATAAGCATATGTGGGAATCTCCAAGCTAGCCATGTTCTGTTCTCTCTAGGCTTGTCTAGACTGAAAAATGAGTGGTGTTTTAATATATATTAACAAGCATGTGTTAATAGGTTTTTAAACACCACTTAGCCTTCAGTGTATATGAAGACAGTGGTATTTTAAAATGTCAGCTGGTCATGGTCTACTCTAGGGCAAAATATGACCACATAACTGTTTTAGCTAACGTGCTTAAAACCCACTCCTTTTCCTAGTGTAGGCAAGCCCTCCATTTTATCACTCACCTGATAAGTGATGACCTGCTAAAATACATCTACACAACAAACCTCCAGATTGTTTCTTTACATAGGGTAGCATCTCAGGCTCAGAACCTCTAAGGTATTTAGGTACCTAATTCCCATGGGTCTCAGCCAGAAAGGGAGCATTCCATAATAGTCTTATAATGTATTGTCTACAGTATGGACACCCTACATTCAGAATTCACTCTGAGAGGCCAGGAAGTGGGGTCACAGTTGATGTGTCTTGCTTTTACCACTGGTTATTTTCATTACTGTGTGATTTAGGGCAGTATTGTCACAGTTAACCTCCAAAATGCAGGCTCCAAGTAATTGCTGGATTTAACATATCTTCCATAGAACAGCTGATCTTGAACAACCCCTCTATAACTGCTAATCCTTCATGAATACAATGATGGAAAAGTCAGAGCTAACTACTGTAAATAATAAAATGCTATTCTCTGTCCACACCTATAAGACAGCGTCTCTAAGGAGATGCCTCTCTGGTGGAACATAAAAAGTCAGCTCATAGGAAACTCTATGTAAAAACTATTCTGTTTACCCATAATATGCCAAATTCTGCTGTGATCACACACCAATATAAAATCAATGGAGTTTATGTGGATTTACAGGTGCATTAGTGAAGAACCTAGACCAATAATTTTTGTATGTCTCTTCTTGTTAGAACACATTCTCAGCTGATGTAAATCAGCATAGTTCCATTAACTCCCATCACCACTCATGTGACTAATAAAATAGACCATTGAGTAATCAGTGGAACCAGGCTAATTTATCCCAGCTGAGAGTCTGACCTCTAATTTCCTGTTATTAGATAGATTTGCAAATGAACACACGTTGCCTGGACAATCATTTGTTCCTGCTACTCATACAGGACCACAAATGAAGTCATAATTCACTGTTTATGGCATCATCATAATCTACATAGCAACTAATGATGATGCAGCAAGCACATGATTATGATTTTATAAAGGGCAATAAGTAGCAGCTGAACTCTTAAGAAACACAAATCCTATTACAGCAATATGACCTGGCTTTAGCATTAGCTAGACAGGGTAGCACTTACTCATGTATTGCTATACTAACTAGAGTGAGATGCAAACCAGAAATCTAAACAGTCCTGTGGATTTCACGGGCCAGGGCTCCTGAACCGAAACCCGCAACCCAAACAACTATGAACTTGGGGGAAATTTGGATCTGAGCCTCACAGTTTAAGCCCATTTCTAATATTACTGTGACTATGTGCGCCTGTGGAATACATTCTAAACACAGGAAACAGCTGATGTCCAAAAAGATCTAGAATTTATTTTAGAATCATGTTGTTAGAGAACAACAGAAGGGCACAAATATTTCAAACACACCAGGCTCTAGTTTTCTATCATGTGGGATGTCACCAGCCCTTAGAAAGGTAGGAATTCAATGCTTTCCCTAGGAGCTACTCCCTCATTGCCTAGTCATTACTCAGCTCTGGGGAAGTGTGGGGGTTTCACCATCTGATAAGAGCCTTTCCCAGCATGCTTGTTTTAGAGCTGATCCTTTAAATGCAGGCGAGAGGAGCAGCTGCAGGCCTATAGTTGCCATTTTGTATCTGACTGCTGTAGATTATCTCCCATCCCTCAACTCAGTGAGTATTCTTGGTTCTTATTGTGCTTTTCTCTTTTGTTTATTCCTGAGGAGGTAGCACACCCCTGTCAGTCATTGTTCTTGCAAAGAAGCCCCTGAAGTAAAAAAGACTGCTTTTGCAGCATGATGCAGCTTTTCTGGTCTAAACTGCAATGTGTAAATCAGTTTCCATACTAATATCTTGAGAAGAAAAACAGAAAATACACAGTTATTCCTGAAGGATCATCTTTTAACAGAAGGTTTCCAGGGGTCTCCATAAGTTGTCAATGGCTGGTCTTCCTAATGTTTGCTAAAATGTGGTCTTGTTGAAAGGGGCCCTTTTAAACCTCTGAGCACAGACCCTCTTTCCCTCATTACCTTCCATGTAACTTCAGGTGTGACTTACCCATCAGCCCTCTTTCCAAGTGAGCTGTGTCAGTGATGGTTGATAAACCAGCTACAGTCTGCAATTTCATTTAGTCGAGATGGTTTTGCAGAGCAGCCTTGGGCCTGAGCCCAAAGTCCGCTCCAAGTTGCCAATCAATTAGGACCTTATTTTGCTTCACTTCATCAGTGCCTGCAGTTCAGGGATTCCAGAGGGGCTTGTTGCATTCCTCTGGCGTTGAAAATGTACTAAACTACAGTATCAGCTTGTTGAGTCCGGCACAGTAAATTGATTGTTAAATAGGGCTCTGCTTTGATTGATATGTTATGCTTTGGTGTGTTATTTTAAAAAATGTTTATTGCTTTAACAGGCATTTAGTTAAGTGAGCTGTATTATGCTATATTGATGGATGTATGGCTAGTATGTATGCCAGCAAATCCATTTCTTCCCATGTTGCTGTTCAGCAAATGTGTAAAAATGGCCAGGGCTCTGGCTTCCTTATCCATATCGACCAGATGCGTAGAGCTGTACCCCAATCAAACCTAGTGACATTTGCTTTTTTCAATCCTAATTCAAGAAAGGAACAAAAATTAACTGTTCATCAATCCAGACCCAGTTTCCTGCAGTCCCTCTTCCCTCAAAATCTTCATTGGCAACACTCACTGAGTTCAGGGGGTGTTTTGGGTGTGCAAGGATCTGACCTATGATTAGCAGTGTTCCCAGTCTCTATGGGGGAGACCTTGCAATGAGGAAAAGAAAAGTGGCACAAGCAATGGAGGGAAAAAAAGGGAAATTTTAAAAGGTTCAAAAGTGCCACTTAATCTCCTGTTTCTTCTCCTATTTCTGCTTGTTATTGCTCTGTTTAAGGCAGAATTAATTCTGTTTTGTTTCTGGTGGGTTGGATAAGCAGTCTGAAGGGGAGGGAATCTATACAGAAATATGGTAAGATGCTATAGAACTATTAAAGCAACGGAGACCCCAACTATCTTTTTTTATTGATTTTTGTCCCAGGTTTGGATTCCTAGTTAGTGCATTAATAGTCTTTGCAGTTACAGTAGGTTCTGTTCTTTTGACCAGCACAGTTTTAGGATCTGGTCCTGCCTTCACTGAAATCAATAGCAAAACTCCTATTGGCTTCAGTGAGCGAAGGATTAGACTCAACGTATTATCCTTTCAGAAAGATCTTTCACTCCCTCCTGTCCTATGCTTGTAGGATATGATTTTTAGAAGTTCTGAGTGCCCACTTCAAGTGAAGTCAATGGGAGCCGCAGGATCTGAAAATCAGGCCCATGCTGTGAAATGTTTGCTGGCCTGGAACCCATATGGTTGAAAGTGAGTAAGTTATAAAATATAGGGGGAGCCTGAGTTCCACAATGTGATGAATTCCTATATCCACAGTAAATGTTTGTTAGATGTGTCAATGTTCTTATCAGAGCTTCCCAAATTCCATTAAGTCACCCACATTTGAAAACTGGGCCTCATGTGTACACAGTAGGTGAAAATAGCCTTTCCGAGTACTGCTATTTAAAAATACCAGCATGCACAGTGTCTGGACAAATTGACTGTGCAGTGTAAGTTTTTGTTGTCCAGAAAGTCTAATTCAGTTTTTCTATATCAGAACTCCTTCCAGGTATTATCTATTTTATTATTTTGAGCCATTGTGTGACTTAAAGAATTGGTTTATGTGATTTACACCATTTTTTTCTGGAAAAAAAATCCCAACTGGGATCCAAACTGTTGGCATGCCAGCCAAACTTCAGCCTGCCGTGATATGCTGCCTGAAAATTAAACTGTGGATTAGGATGGAAAGCATGACAGAACCTTAAGTATAGTGTTGCAATGCAGCACTGGTATAGATGTGGTGAAGAAAGAGGCCAATTTTTATCAGTAGAGCGATGTCCATTGTATGCATAAGCAACCACTAAGTGGGGAGAGTCTGACCTTTTTATTTCTTCAGCAAATGTATAGCTTATATATTTTTAGATCAGTGGCACTCTTTCTTTGGTTTTGGAGTATTGTCACTACAGTAGAATACTTAGGGATAATGAAATCATGGCAGCCACATAGCTTCTATGGATGAATGGGTTTTGGACTACTGTGGACAAAACAATCCATCATGCACTGATATTGGAACTCAAGCCAAAACCGTTTTTAGACAGGAAAGTATTCTAGTTTGCATATATCATTATCTGCTAGTTCCCTAAGCAAAGGGAAGTGTCATGTGAACACTGAGTCATAATCCCCAAATCACTGGTAATTCTGTGCCCTTTCATTCTTGTGATATTGTTCTTCATAGTTTACTTTCTTTACCAGGTTGCGGTCATTTACAGTGTCTCTTCTCAGTTGCCAGAAATCAGAGTGAAAGTAAACAGAGATACAGTAGGCCACATTGTCTTCATACTAGTTCACTCAATCTTTTCATGACTCCTGACCCGTCCTTTAGAATACAGCTGGATTCACACACATACCCCATTAACTAATGTACTCACAGGTGGGATAATTCATGCTGCCTCTCTATAGAATGTTTGTGTTGGGACAAAGGAATAGGCATACATTTTCCTAAACAGGGTACCACTAAGAGGAATAGGATGCAACTGAATATAGGAAACAGTAAGCTGAAAATCATCAAAGGACCAAAAACATCCCTATCCACTGTCCAAGGAAACCCTGAAGATCACCTTCCAGATCTTGTCTCAAACCATTCTCCCCAAAGATAGACATGAGAAATGTCCCGTTCCCTCCCCACCCCCCAATGCTGAAGTTTCCTGGGATCCATGGAGAAGGGGCCTCCTCACACACCTATTGCTGCTTTGCCTTCTTTCCAACCCCTACTGCCCCTCCTGGCAGTGTTGAGCTATGCTGCCATTGGCAGAGTCCCCTGTAACACTGTAGTAGCCATTGAAGAGGGGGGCCCAGCAAGAGTTAGCAACAAGCAGCCATGTGTCCCCATTGGGTCTGTGATCAGAAATCCATAGTGCCAGAAGGAGATGCTGATATGGAAAGTATCTGGCCCCCTGCTCCACCAACTTGTGCCACTCCCCAGAGGAGATGGAGTTTTTTATCACAGGAGCTTCCCTGGTTTCCAAAAGTGGGAGAAGACTAGGTTGGTACCCTTCTTCTCTCTCCTGACTTTGTATCTGCTAGCCTTTGTTTCCCACAGAGCTTTAGGGGACTGCTTGGTCCTAATTTCCAGCTAAGGAGTCTATTGGACTATGGAATCACTTACTAGTGTAAATTGTGAAAGTCCCATCACATGAGAAAAATAAAATTAGACTGTACAAAGTGCTTCAGAATTGTAGGGAACAAATCCTTCATTATTTCTGTGTCTGTTTACTGACTTTTAGAACCTATTGAGCAACTGGCCACACTAAACATGGCTGCTTGCCTTCTCCCTGTGGGGAAGTAAAGGGTAGAGAAGGCATCTCAGATGAAGAGAAGATCCCATATGTGACAATATTACAATCAAGCTTTCTTAAAAAAAAATGGTTTAAAAGAAAAGCAATTGATTCATACAGGCAGAAACTTGAGAAGGGAATTACATTAGAGGTCTTAACCCCCACCCATAATGCTAGGTCACAGAATAGAATTGTAGATGACTCAAGTTCATATTCTCTTCCACTAATGCTGCCATTGTCTCTCAGGACAAAGTATGTTGGAATGCATGAAACACAAAGCAGCAGAGACAGAAATTATTGTGGGTTAAGCTTACAACTATATATTGTAGGTGTGAAATATTGTCTTATGTAAGAGAAAATCTATACTGAAATTACATTGATAAATATACATAATACACTTGAAAGATAAGTGTTCTATAGTCTAGTCAATAAACCCCTTTCCATTAGGGATGCATGAGCCTGGTCATGTCGGGGGTTTTGCAGAACCACTGGAGGTTTTATTTCCCTTCAAAGTTTTGGTTACATAGAACTTTTTTGTGTGGCACAACACATTTCTCCTCATTAATTTAAACCATTATATTCCAAGGAAAAGTAATTTAAAAAGCCATTTAATTCTAATGAAATTGAAGCCTGTGCTTTTGCAAAACAACAAAATCTTGTATTTGGAATAAATTCTTGTTCTGTTTCTAGAACTATTAAAGGTTGCAAAACAGAAAAACACGCGGCAGCCAGAATTCGCGCTTTACCAGAGCCTCATACCTCAGTTTTTGAGTTGTGCTGTAAATCTCAGCTCTATCATTTTCAAATGGGTTCCTAATTTGGTAAAATGAGTTATCCCTGCTGCACTTTTCATGCTGCCAGTCTTGAAGAAATAGGCTGGCCTGTTGCTTTGAAATCTTGAATAAGTGTTCCCTAGGTACATGAAAGAAGGCGAAAGAAACATAACATGGCAGCCTATTCTATTCCTTTTGCATCATGATCCACAACAGATGAGGCTTGCCTGTAAAAAGAGTATGTGGGGGAGTTGATCATTATATGACTTGTGCTAGCATCTAGGAGCCCTCGTTATGGATCAGGATCCCATTGAGGTAGGAGCTGTACAAACACAGGACAGAAAGATGGCTGAAGGGGGGCCTTAATACTCCAGCTTCTCCAGCCTGTAAATGAAGAACCTATAACACTGTAAAAATAAGTATTTAAAATTTACAGTTCAATAAATGGCAGCAAGAAGATAAGTGTGGGTTGAACCCAGGAGATGCTACAAACACTGGTAAAGAACAAGACTCAGACTGCCCTCAAGGAATGCCAGCACAGAACTATATTGCACTCCAGGAGAAAAGGCTTATTGCCTCTTTAAACGTGTGTGAGCAGAGAATGGACATGAAGGAGGCCCATTTCAATTTGATTGGGAGCCGCTGATAATATCAAAAGCCCCGTGAGAAAATATAGGGTTTCAGGTGATGTGAGAGGCAGTCTGAGCAGTTTCCTGCATTAACACTACTGTGGAGACCAGGAAGTAGGGTCACCTTCAGTTAGTGATGGGTGAACAGTGTCAGGCACTTTGGAGAAACAAGAGATGAAAGAAACTGAAACCAAAGGTTCAGGTAATCAACTGTAATAGGAGTTTCTTGCACCTTGCAATGAAGAATTAGGGCTCAAAGAGCTCAGGTGCTGATCTCAATTTTTACCTGAACATCTTGATTCTACAAAATTGGGATGCAAATTTTTGGATTACAACTTCTCCTCTTGCAGTCACTCATACTCATAGACTTTAAGATCAGAAGGGACCATTGTGATCATCTAGTCTAACCTCCCGCACATTGCAGACCACAGAACCTTGACCACCCACTCCTGCAATAGACCCCTATTCTCTGGCTGAGTTACTGACGGAATCACCTCTGCAGAGGTGTGCTACTAATTCTGTCTTCATGTTAGCTCTGTTCATCGACTGATATGTCCTGGTTCTAATCATTCTGGAAAAACCACAAGAATAGCCTTTCTCATAGTATTTTTATTAGGGAATAGATAAAACTCTCGTGATTTGGATTGGATAATAATTAACAGAAGTGGTCAGGTACCAGAAAAATATTTATTGGGATATCTATAAAGATCGTTGAACACTGGAGGGGGAGAAAAGTTACTTCTCTAGTAAATTGTTTTGGAAAATGGCAGTCTTTGAAAAATATCTTCAAAAAACAGTGTTCAACCAGCTCTGATATTCAAGGATTCTGTCATTCAAGATATTTTTGGACAGGGACACACACGCCACTTGAACTCCTGTCTCCATTATAAATAATATCCAGATGAAAACATCTACTTCTCCTTGGGCCTGTATGAAATTAGTCATCTTTTTTGGAAGACTGGGGACTTTAAGGATCAGGGAGTCAGGGCTGGCCACCGACCCATTTCTACAAGTTCTGTAATTGTTAGAAAGGCCAGCATTGAAATCCCTAATCACTATCCCTACCCCTTTAGAGTAAGGGTAGATCACTGAAAGACTTGCTAGAGGACTTCACTCCTTGTCCCCTGAAATCCAGAGAAGGAAGCTTGTGCGGGCAATAGCATAGCTGCCAAGGCATTCTTTACTTCCCTCAGGCTGTTGCCTGGAGAAGGGGAACTTTAGGCAGCTGTTATGCGAGATCCCTCAATCCCCTCCCTCTGTCTCTGAGATCATATGGGAGATGTGCCCGGTCAAGCAGAACTATAAACAATTAGCGAGTAATTTTTGGCTCTGCCTGGCCAACTGGGATCCTAGCTCAGGTTTACTGCTGAGAGCAGCAGACTAAGGAATGGTCTAGATTAATATTCAGCAACAGAATATTTTGGAATGATGTTTACAAATATTTGACAGTGAAATATGGCCAATAGCCAGGTTCTTTGGCAAGTGCACTGTACAATTCACCCATTCTTAATATGTTTAATACTTCTGTTTGCAGTACTGATCCGAAAGAGTAACGGAAGTGGGACACCCATTTCAAAGTCTTTCTCTGTATGGAAAAGTTAATCAAATGTTGACGCCTAAAAGGGGTTGAGTTTGGGGTTTGTTTGAACTTTGAGCGAACTGTTATTTTTTCCAATTGAGTGGAACCATGCTGGCCCACTAGATGGTCCAGAGCAGCGGTTCTCAACCTGAGGCCCAATCAGCAGACAGCTGCAGCCCATGTGACATCCTCAGGGCCATACAGGTAGTATGGGATGAGGTCCACAATGGTAAATAGGTTGAGAACCATTGATCCAGAGTTGGGGCACAGGACTAGAAACCAGGAGATTTGTGTTCTCATACGGGCTCTTGCACAGACTTCCTGTGAGACATTGGCCAAGTTCTAATCACTCTGTGCCTTAGTTAGCCCGCCTTACAGCTTATACCCACCATCTTCACAGGGTTATTGTGAGGCTACTTTAATTCACATCTGTAAAATGCTTTGAGATCCTTAGAGAGACAGAGCTGCCAAAGTGCAAATTATTATTAATAGCTCTATTTTTACAGTTATATTTTCCAGTAAACTTCATTTATTAAAAGAATCTGTTGAAAATGGGTTACAGATTTAAATACTTTCCATATCAATCCAACTTTTAAAAAAATCAGTCAGAAGCAAAGAATATTATTTACCTTTTACTCGGGCATGAGAAAATAAACTTGATCCAAACATTTTAACAACAACCAAAAAAACACCCCAAAACCACTATAAGTATATAAGAGATATTGAGATGGTCACTGTTACCAAAGAGTGAGTCTGCCTCATAAACATTAATAGATTTACCAGACTGTCAGCTCTTTGGGCAGGGATTGTCTTTTTGTTCTGTGTTTGTACAGCACCTAGCACGATGGGGTCCTGGTGCATGATTCGGGCTCTTGGAACCACTACAATACAAATAATAAATAATAATCTGACTTTGAGGAAGGAAGTTCCATTATCCCCATTTTACAGATGGGGGAACTTCATCATACAGAGACTGTGCCTTATCCAAGGTCACACTAGAAGTCTGTGGCAGTGCTGGGGAATCAACCCAAGACACCCGAAAGCCCCATCAACTGTCTTAACCACAAGACCCTCACTCCAAAGGTTTTTCCCTGTGGAAGGGTTAGCCAGGGCTGGACGAGGCCTGCTTGTTAGCCAAGCCGAGCAATGGCAAGAGTCATAAAGTTTCTCTTTCAAAATTGGCATGAAGATTTTCCTGTAAAAAGTGCTTAGGGATGTTTTGTAAACTAAAGTTAGGATCTTTGGTTTCCCCTTCTTTGCAACAATGTGTTTTTAATGGGAGTAGGGCTGGAGTTCCAAGGGAGAAGCAGGGACTGAAGTAAGCTGCTGTGAATCTGCATGCCAAAGCATTTTTTATTTAAAAAAAAAATGTGTTCTGAATGGGGGTGTTTTTGACATCTCTAGCTCTTTCAGGGAGCATCTCCAGCAGTGGTGTTGGAACAATTTTGTAGTGGGAGCTGAAAGCCATTGAACCAAGCTGTAAACCTGTATATGATGGAAACCACTTCAACTCCGGGGGTGCTACTGCACCCCTGGTCCCCAATTCAAGATTCTATCTTATCCACACAAATTTTCTCAATTTTGAGCCATAGAAGAGGATAAGAAACCTGCAGTGTATAAGTTTTGTATGTATAATAGGTGTTTTGTAATGTACTTCCCCCTTGATAGGAACCTCTGTGATTCAGAAAACACAGCATTGGAGTCAATGTTAAAAGAACTGACTTCTCTTCTTGGCTCTGCTATTAACTCACTAAATGCCCATGGGCAAGTCAGTTCACCTCTTTGGCCCTCGGTTTCCTCACCTGTAAAATCAGGATCATTATACTTCCCAATCTTTGTAAACTCCTATGCATGGAAAAATGCTATAGAAGAGCTGTGCATTATTTAAGTGAGTGCTAAAGCCACAAGGTTTTTGTCACCCTCTGGATAAGGCCAAAGACTTGATTGAAGTTTGTGTTTTGTCAGGATTATTTGGTTGCTGAGTGGTAAGTGACTAGGATTTTCTGTGCTAGGCTAGTTCAGTGTTTTGTTTGGTTATTGGGTTTTATGAGCCTTAAGAAATGTTCAGCGTTCAGTTGTGTTCTTTGTGTAGCACTCCGAAGTCTTTGGGTCAAAGCCGTTTAGCAACATAATGTACAATATTGTTAATATTTCCATCCAATCAAAAATAAGACTTGACGTAACTAACACTACTGCAGAGCTGTTATGGAAATGTTGAGATAGAAGGTATATTTTGGTGTGTCTTTGAGGAGTATTTGTTCCAAGCCCTAAAGCTCACCTTAAGTTGTCTGTATATGGCACCATACTGCTTCTGGGTAGCTATGTCTCAGATAAATTTTCCTGCCTGGAAAATGGAAAGGTGATTAAGGATCTTCCATGGTTCCAGATAGAAAATATTCAAACCTCAAAAGATGTACTTTTTGGCCTGCACAAATACTTTAATCTCCTTGTCTCTTTTTTTCCATCACAGCAGTGACTTAATAATTTTATCTTTTATCTATGATTGCACCCTATCAGACTGCCTGATAGCTAATGAAAATAAATGACAGTGGAAAATCCCCATTTACTCACCAATTTGCAGTATGAGAGTATATAATTAGTGTCTTTGTTCATGTTAACTGCTTGATGAAGAATGCAGCTCTACATTATCTGAGGTCTTAATCTCAACTTCAGTTTTGTATCAAAAGTTTTCTCAAGGAAGCGGGACTCAACTTGGAGTTGAGAAAATTTTGTACTTTAAAAAAATGTTTGAACCACAATAGAATCCAAGCAAACTAAACATGGAGTAAAATATGTTTTTATACACCAGCCCAAAATATTCTGTTACTGATTCACTAGTGAATTGTGATTTGGTTTGGATATGATCTTAACCAACCAACGTTGGCTTAGGGAGGTGAAGTGACCGGAGCCAACTCTGAAATTAATATGATAAATAACAGTTCACTCTTACTGCTAAATATGTCCAGTGAAAACTCTGCCCTCTGCTACAGTATGTTTCATTCCAAATATTTATGAAAGAGCAATCGAGAAAAGACCTAGCGTATTCCAAAGCATTGCACCCTTGCATATATGAAATTGCAATAGTGTGTCAAGCTTCTATCCACACTGTACACAAAAACAATACCCATAGGTAGATATGGTACTTTTCCTCTTCTGTCTAGGTGGTTACATCATATTTATGATGTTTGAAAGTTGGACTTAATCTTCCATGTCACCAGATCTTCACCCAAGGGCCCATTTCTCAAGCTGAGAAGCCGATCAACCCAGGGTTGTTCCAACCTCTTTCAGGGGAGGCACAAGCAAGACCATGGAAAATGACAATACAGGGATGCTTTTCTTAGAACTTGGCAAAACCAGAGCCAGATGCTGGAGTTTTGAATATCCAATATGAATTCTTATTATAAAATAGGTGGAACATTAGTACCTTAACCCCCAGTGTTCTGACTGGCTGACTAACAGGCAGGACTTAGTTAACATAAGATTTAACTAGGTGTGCCCCAGTATTGATGGGATGAATACAAACAGACTTCTACCCAGCTATTTCCACAGAGAGAAATTCTTGGACTGAGGGAGTGCAGTGTATTATCTCACTACCACAAATTAATCATCTAATTTAAGAGGCACTGGCATGTTTATGGAGTTTTCCCATTTGGCTTACTGCTCCAACCCCTCTTTGTGGTAATGTTCCGTATGCTAACTTAATTTTTTTTTTTTTACAATATTCAGATTTATTTTGCTTCAGCATAAACTGCAATATTGCTTCTAAGATGGGCATTTCTCTGGTGAAACAGAAAAAGAACAAGGATAAAAACTGGAGGCCAGGAACTCTGGCCTTTCCTGTGATGTTTTTTTAAATAGGATTTGGGAGATGGAAGACCGAGATGATAATTATCACTGGGCTGCGCTAGGTTCGCCACAGGTCATCCTAAGGCTTTACTACTGATGTATTTTACTGACAAAAATAGGATTCTGAATGTTCCTCAAAAGATTTACACTTGGTCCAAGCTAGAGAAATCTGCCATTCTTAAGGGAAGGGAGTTCATGATAGCTCATCCTGGCCCTGTGCAAAATGACTAACATATCTGAATGGCGAGTTTGAGAAGAGTCATGACTTGTAGTTGCCAAGCCAAGTCCCAACGCTTTCAGGTTTCACCGAGGAAGAAATGTCTACAACTCCATATACCTCTTTGGCGCCTATTTTATTGTATTTGTTGCCCTCCTGTAGCTGTTTGGGTTACCAATTCCTCCAAGACAAAATTCCAGAACAAATAATTTCAGTGGCCTGTCCTGTGGTTTTATCCTATTATCCCTTTGTAGACGATAATCTAATTCACACGCTAGATATTATTGTTGAACATAATATGGTAACATAACCTGAAGTGCACAGATTCTGGCCTTGTTTCATCTAATTTTATATTGTCTTTGGCTGGCGCAACCAGGGATGCGTTGTTGCTGATTCCCTGTGGTGCAAGTTAAAACTCCTGTCCCCCTCTGGGAGAACTCCAGAAAAAGGCAACAGTGCAAAGGCCACCTATTGTAACTTGGGAGTGAAATCTCATGGGGTGCAGCTACTCCCTGCTTGGACCAGAGGGTTGCAAATTGTATTTATTATACTAACAATGATGAATCAAGATCCCTCCTTGATCATTTGTACTTCCCTCTTTTATGTCCAAAGTAAAGAGATGGTGAGGGGGTAGTGAATTCACTGAAGTTGTGATTAGTGATATGTTAATCTCAAAACATACAAAGTTCCGTTTCAGGGAGTCTGAAAAACCAGGCAAGGACTCTTGCTAGAAAATCTTTTCTTTCAAAATGTCCTGGCCAGGATAGAAATACCATGAAAACAGTCACATTTTAGCCAGAACTGGATGTGCATGCAAAAGTAATGGAAAACAAAATAAGTTACGCAAACTCTGTTGAATCTAAATAAAGACTTTAGTTGGAATTCAGCTGGAGTTTTGATTAAAGTGTTTTTTATTTTCCTTAGAGGGGAGGTTGTGGAGTGAAGATCAATATTTTGTCCTATCTGTTCATCTATCTCTAGTTCAAATGTCTTCCAGGAGGCTGGCACTCTTGTTCTGATAAGGTTTGCACACACTGGAGTATCTAGAGAGAACCACCAGGCATGACGCTGCTTGTAAAGATGCTCCGAGAGTTTATGTAATGGGCATGTGCCCCGTTTGTATGCTAATCTAATAAAAACATCACATAAAGAACAATCTCACCATTTTGTTTTGTTTTAACACCAGTGTAATTCCATTTGCTTCCATGGAGTTACTTCTGAATTATACCCATGTGAGAGGTTTCAGAGTAGCAGCCATCTTAGTTTGTATCAGCAAAAAGAACAGGAGTACTTGTGGCACCTTAGAGACTAACAAATTTATTTGAGCATAAGCTTTCGTAAAAGAAGTGGGCTGTGGCCAACGAAAGCTTATGTTCAAATAAATTTGTTAGTCTCTAAGGTGCCACAAGTACTCCTGTTCTTTTTACCCACGTGAGAGTAGAATGAGACCCAAAATGTGCACAGAAATTCCCTGCACAGCTGGGATTGTTTATGCACACAAGATGAATTTTAATAATATCATTTGATTAACGAAAAGTCCAAGCCACAGAGTTTGGATCTGCATCCAAACTTTCTGAAAGTCTGGGGATATTCGGGTCCGGGGTTTTGATTTGGCCCCTTCTCTATATCCCTGTAGTAATTCATAGTATGCTGTGATTTATACTAATATACCCTACCATATAGCCAACATCCAGTTGTTAATATACAGATTTTGTGGTAACTGATAAATTAGATTGTGGGAAAATATACAGTACCTAAATACTGGATTAAAAAATATGGAAAAGAAAGAGCTGTCAAACTGGAAGTTGCCTTTTATTTCCAACTGCAGTACCAACTTTCACTGTTCTTCACTGGGAGTGTCAATCATGTAATAATTAGAAAACTTCATTATTCTAGAGCTGAACTTTGGGAATTGCAACATAGAATATGCATCCGAAGAAGTGGGCTGTAGCCCACGAAAGCTTATGCTCTAATAAATTTGTTAGTCTCTAAGGTGCCACAAGTACTCCTGTTCTTTTTGAACATAGAATGTGAAGATCCTCAGCATGGTATAGAACTGGGTGAAATTGTTCAGGTGAATGGTATATTTGCCCCCCCCAAAAAATGCAGTTTTGGTCAATCCAAAACTATTATCAAAAGAAACACAAATTGGCTGAATAATTTCAGCCAGAAAAGGTGGAGGAGCTTGTGGTGGTGGCAGCTCCTGTCTAACTTTAAGCCCAGTGATTAGGGCACCCTCCTGCAATGCGCAAGACCCAAGTTGGAATCCCTTCTGCATATAGGCAAAAGCGGGGGCGGGTTGAAACCAGGTCTCCCATATCCCAGATAAGCAGCTTAGCCAGCCACTGGGCTAAGGGTTACAAAGGAGGTGATACTACTTCCTCCAGCCATTTTGCAAATCTAACTCTTCATTGCCTTTGCTTTTATTTTTAAGGCCTTGTCTACACAACCCTGGTAAGTCGACATAAGTTACGCTACTCCAGTTACATGAATAATGTAACTAGAGTTGATGTAGCCTGGGTTGACTTAATGTGGTGTCTACACTCCGCTGCATCAACGGGAGATGCTCTCCGGTCGACTTACCTTACTCTTCTTATACCGGTGGAGTACCGGAGTTGACCGGAGAGCACTCTGTCATAAATTTAGTGGGTCTTCACTAGACCCGCTAAATAGACACTCACTGCATCGATTGCAGCAGTGCCAATCTACTGGTAGTGTAGACATGGTCTAAAAGTGCCTGAAAAACTAAATGTTATGGGTTAAACAAAATGTTTCATTCGAACCAAAAAGAATTTTTTTGTTGACCTTTCCGATTTTGCTGAAATTTTTCAGAGTTTTCAGTTTTGGTTTTACCCAAACTGAATTTTTTTTTCCAGAACTGCCAGCAACTGGAAAAATCAGTTATTTACTCAGTGTTGGGTCATGGTAAAAGTATTAGTGCAGTAATAACACTTAACTATTTAGGATCATACTTCTTCTTCTCTCAAGTTTATCTGTCAAAATATGTGTCGTTTTGTTCTCTATTAACCTCATTAGAATCTGTGACCACATTCCTTCTGACTAAACTATATATATATTGTGTGTGTGTGTACATAATCAATGTAGGCATTAGAAATGCAAATACAGAATAGATGGGCTATACACCCAGAATACCTGTTCAGTGACATATTGCATACAACATGAAACAAGTTAATAGTCTTTTCAGTTAATGGTTTTGCTTTAAATATTTGTCTGGCAAAGGTCCAATGGCTGGAAGTTGAAGTTAGAAAAATTCCAAATAGAAATAAGTCCCAACTTTTTAATGGCAGGGATAATGAACTTTTCCCTGTGTGAGGTTTCCCAGTGGTTAAACACTTGGAGTCTTTCCATTCAGATTGGATACCTTTCAAAAAATAGATGTTCTAGTTCAACTGCAAGTTATTGGGCTCAGTAACACTCACTTACATAGTGAGAAGAATAATTCCCTCCATTGCACAAATCGCTAGGTGAAATTCTGTGACCTGTGTTACGCATAAATTAAATTAAACCTATTTTAAGCCCCCTTTATACTGCCAGACTCATATACTGGGTCTTTAGCATAAATGAGATGAATAAGGGCTTATGAATATGTAAATATTTTCTTCTTGCCATAGGCAAATTCTGCATGAATAAAAGAAACTTTACTCTTTTAGGTAGAACACTCTTTCCCATAATATAATGCAGTGTTTCCCAAACTTGGGATGCCGCTTGTGTAGGGAAACCCCTGGCGGGCCGGTTTGTTTACCTGCCCCGTCTGCAGGTCCAGCCGATCACTGCTCCCACTGGCCGCGGTTTGTCGCTCCAGGCCAATGGGAGCTGCTGGAAGTGGCGCGGGCTGAGGGATGTGCTGGCCGCCGCTTCCAGCAGCTCCCATTGGCCAGGAGCAGCGAACCGCGGCCAGTGGGAGCAGTGATCGGCCGGACCTGCAGATGTGGCAGGTAAACAAACCGGCCTGCCAGGGGTTTCCCTACACAAGCGGCATCCCAAGTTTGGGAAACACTGATATAATGGACTAGCCTTTCATTTTTTGAGAGAGATTAATGTTTGCATCCAAAATATGCAGTTAATTCTGGGGAGGAGCTCTCTTTGCTGGAAGTCACACTGGGATCTTAAGCTTGGGAAGCAAGTGCATTCCCATTAAGTGAAAGGTGCACTCCATTGGCTCCAGCCAGCAACTTTTTGTGTCTTGACAGGAGTGGGAATTACTGTCATCCAAGTCAGAAATATCAGGACCATTCTGACTGAGGCTCTAAGGGTTCCCATTCACTCTTTCGTTCATTGTTCTGTTGATCTAGCTGTTCTGGGTTTTTGTGCACTAAGCTAAAAGAAATTAGGACTTCCCTCTTCCCTTGCCAAGTGCCATGTGCTTGTGTAACAGTGGCACAAAACCAAAGCCACATGTGTTGGATAAGCACATTGAAATGTATCAATACCAAGCCTCCTAATTTTTTGTTTGCATGGGAGATAAATGGAGGGAAATGAGCTGGAACCATATGTTCTTCTGCATTTACACACTGATGGCAAGCATTGTTCTGTGAGCCTTGAGCATACGGATGGGAAAACTGCCAAAGCCAGAGTTGTTCCCATGTATCCGTAAACTAAATCTGATTCCTCAAATTAATCCATGTTAAGAAATTTTGCTTTGCCATAGCCTTGTAAATATTACCGTACCTGTCTCTTCAGATGCTCTTGTCGGTTTTCGCAATAATGAGCTGATAGTTTTAAATCTGCGAAGCTGTGCTGTTTCATTTTGTCTTTTGATGTAAACTATCAGTCTGTGTGTGTAAATGCAGGTTTGATCCTTGCATCCTGCATTACACTGGAACCTAGTGGACAGGTTTCAAAATACACTAAAGTGCCATCATAATGGCACTTGTCGGGGGCATCTCAGAAAAGACACGGAGGACTGAGCAGGCGTGGAGACTGAACTACAGATACTGGGTATGTTTTCTGAATGAGGGTTGAATCGTGTTGTCTAGGCAGTATATCCTCGTGCTGTGATTTTTTTATATGACTAAAGAGAAGAATTTAGTCTCGAAGCCTGTCAATTTGTCCCATCAGAAAATTTAATTTAAAAAAAATATATTTGTGTTCCTTTCACATATTTATAGTATTCCTCCTGATCTTCAGAAAACTGTTTATAATGGAATTGGGATTGTGGGATATGTGCTTTGCACCAGCAGTTAATCCAGCAAACTGAGTTAATTATCTGAGTCAATTGCACATGGGTTAATTACAGCACATGTAATTTGCTTCTTGTAGACAAGAATAGCTGGTTTCATCTAAGATTGATACATAGCTGAAACTATCATTCTGCTCTTGCAGAATTTCATTAAGAATCCAATAACTTCAATATTGAAGTTAACAGCAATTTTGACATCAACTTCTGTGGGAGCAAGATGGGGCCCAGTATCAACCTGGGCATGTCTACCGAGAACATCATCAAAGCAGCATAGATAAAATACTGGCTCCTGGAAATGGTTGAATCTGACGTTTCTGACCTGTAGCTGTTTGGAATTTTCTTTCTGCGTTTAAATGTGATAAGCATTTGTTAAGGAAATCCAAGTGGCTTCTTGATGATTCTTCAATCTGCCATAGAGGGCAGGCTCTTAATACTCCTGTGCAACTGCAGCTAGAATGATAAATTCACACACTAACAGTAAATGATTGAGCAGAAGCCTGTTTGTGGTCTATTCCTGATGACTCACAGGAACAGGGAGCTGGATTCCCATCTATGTTCATGATTGATGAGTACAAATTAAATTTTGCAAAGCTTTATCAGTATTCCATGTGTACAAATCCAATGCTGAAATTAAACAGTCCTTCTGTGTTACTGCAAATTGGTGGCATTGTTTATTTTTGAAATATGTGCTACTGCTATTGTCATGATTTGACTAAGAATCCTCTGATTTAAATGTATCTGAGATATTTGGGCATTTGTCACGTGCAAAAGAGCTGATGTTTTGTCAAAACTGAATAACACACTGCCAAACGAAGTGGGCAAAAAATGATCCCCCACTGGAAATTCATTCCTTTGGGTCTAATTTTTTAACATGTTATACCATAACAGAAAAACATACATTAAAGCTCTAATTCTTTTTACATGATGGTGACAGTTTTTTCTTTTCAAAATACCAAAGTCCCAAGCAGCACCATAGAAAATAGCCCATTGTTCACAGAGTTGTGTTTTGGCCTAGGTAGCTGCTATGCTCACCTGGTTTTGGAACCTGACTAGTAGGCTTCATTGTGAATCAGTAGCTAATTACCCCAGATTGATGGGTTTGTTCTTTGGTGCATGTTGTGATGATTTACTGATTTAAGGCAAATATCCCAGCTTCGGAGGCTTGATAGCTCAAGAGACTTTCACTTCAAGGTCAAATGTTCAAATCTTCCAGTCCAAATCAATGACCAAAAGTTTTTGCCATCTGATAGTTGAGTGGCTGATGAGAAATGAACTTGTGTCCAGGTGAACAAGTGTTAGCATCACAACCAGCTACCTTGCTGGCCATCACAACAGAGGTCAAGAAATTAATGTCTATGGAGAATGACCTATGAGAGTAGGTCCTTCTCTGTGCTATAAATTCACAACATAGGTATTCCTTTCATTTTTAAAATATTTAATTGTTATACATAGGATTTTAAAAAAAAAGCAATTTCTTCACTTTTATATGACCATTTATTAGTGATAAGAGGTAAATGGCTACTATGAACATTGTTGGCAATAAACATAATGCAACTGTGAAACACGGGTAGGTTACTTACTATTGCAAACTGTAGTATTGGATTTGACTTTATTGAGGACTTGAGTTTCTGCTATAACTGTGTTCCAAATGTTAACATCCGCAAAACTAACTCATTATCCTCATTTCACATACACCCTCCCCCAAAAAACTCCTTTACTAGGATGGCTACAAAAAACTTGATAACAGTTAGGCTACTGATATGCTGAGTCCACTGCCTATCTTGCTGACCAATACAGTCGTCTTGTTTCCTTATACTGCCCTATCTGTTGTCTTTTGTCATACTTAGGGTGAGCTTCTGGAGGCAGGGACCATCTTTCTGTTCTATTTGCATAACATCTAGTACAGTGGGGTCCTGATCAAAGACTGGGCCTCCTAGATGCTATGGAAATACTACTACTAATAATAATAAATATCAACTTCAGGAACTGCATTAGCAGTTCAGGAGATTAAAACAATTTTCTATTTTATCTGGTATCTAAGTCTTTTAGATTCGACTAATGTAAAAGTGTGCTGGACAGAATCCTAGTGTGTTTTCTGAACTCATGAACCCAGTTCAGTTTGTAAAAGTCAGTAAAGTGTTGTTAACAATTGGGCCTTGATTTTCAATAGCTAGGATCTTCATGCACCAATTAAATGTGCGTCTCTGTGGTATTTTTACCTGACCAAGTAAACTGGAGGAGCCGGTGATGCTTTCAGAGGACTCATTTGAAATGCAAGCCTCTGTGGACTTCATTTCGTAATCCCAAAAGCAGTGAACACAGGCTGGAATGTGTTATCTGTCTTTCCTGAAGCAATATATCTTTCAGTTAAAGCTGGACACTTCATCCTGAAATGGTTAAAAAAAAATTACAGTGTTCTACAGTAAAAGATCCCAAACATTATAGTCACCTTATAATCTGTAGTGTTTTGGGGGAATCATTGACATAGAATGCCCTAGAGTGTTTTTACATTATTATTTTGATTTCATTCTTGCAGCTGAACAATTTGACAACAATGTGAGGATTGTGGGAGGTACATCAGGATCCACTGTTAGAAGTTTTCCTTGGAGTATACCCTTTTTATATAAAGGCATCTGGTTCAGTTCTAACAAATAATAAATAGCAGATGTCAGTTTATTACCATTGTTAGGCCATTTGTAGACACCATAAGCCAAATTCTTCGCTCAGTTATGCTTGTGCAACCCCCTGCTTTCAATAAAGTTGCACCGGTGTAATAGAGAGGAGAATTTGGCCCAATATTATTAAATTGGTGCATGTATATAGCAGTTTTCATCACGAAGGATCTAAATGATGGAGACATGTCATTGCATCAATTTCTCAGCAGAACTACCCAGGGATTCCAATTGAGATTTCTGCTGAAAAGCAGGTGGAATGACACAAACTAGCGTACATACAGTGCCAATGAAATACAGTCAAGTTGGGAGTAAATGGCAGCAACTTGAGCCAAGTACACATCTGCCCACACTGCACTGCAGATGGGGAAAGGCAATTCTGGACAAAGTCACTCCAGTGTTAGGAAGTCTAGTGTTCTAATCCTGAACCTACCACCATTTCATTGGATGGCCTTGGGCAAGTCACTTCAACATTCTTTAATAGCTTCCCCATCTCTAAAATTGAGTTAATATTTACCCACCTACCTCTCCACAGGAAAGTTGAGAATTAATGTCCACTCAGTGCTCTGGACATACAAATTGTTACAACAATGCCAAGCATTCTGACTCATGAAAAGTTCTCTAATCTTTAGCCTGCATGCAGAGCAGATGTGGCCATGGTTTTAAAGTCATTTTTATAGTACCCGGATTTCTGCTAGTGCATTAAGTGATATGACTAAATATTTCTCATGTATGGTTCTTTCTCTCATCAACTCCCCACAGAGATAACTGTCTATGCAGTGGTGTGCTTTATTTTGGAAGGGTGTTTTTCTTCCATATGTACAACGGTTGTGTGTTTGAGTTGGTCAGAGCATGTCTCACATTTAGCACAGACGGTGATGAGGTTTGTAATGAGAGTTTGCTCCACAGTCTCTCACTGCCACCCAAGAAAGCTCTGTCTCCTGTACAGACCTGTTTTACTCTTGTAGGCACAGGCCCTGCCCCAAAGACAACCACTGGGGGAGACAACCAATAGGGAGAAGGGAAGGTGGTGAGAAAGAGAAGGGTTACAGCAATACACTCATAAATATTTTCAATACATGCAATCACTAAATAGCAAAGATAGATAAGGCCATGAATACTCAGGTTCTCATACAACAGACCTATGCGCAATGGAGTCAATTTATGTACCTCAGAAGAATGAAGGGCTGAGTTAACCTAGCTAGGATTTCAGCATGTTTTCAGGGAGCCTGAATGTTTCCAATTTGATGCTTTTTACATCACTAAGCTACCCTGCTTGATACAATCAGGAACTGGGCTGAGGAGGAATAACTGAACTGGAAAATTCTTCAATCATGAATTATTCATGGATGGACAGTTTTGCTAGTTCTGTACCAGGGCAGATAGTAGTTTAATGGTACGTACAAATGCATAGTGACATTTAAGGCTGCAGCACCTAGATAACCTGTGTTCTGAGGGACACATCTCCCATGGACTCATATTGATAACAGACCAGTAGCTCCCAGTAAAGTAAGCTTCACAACCTCCCTGAGAGGTAGGTATTCTCTCCATTTTTCAGATGGGTATAATAAAGAACAAAGATTTAAATGCTATGTTCAGGGCACAAAGCAAGACAGTGACAGAGCCCAGAACAGATAAACCACACATCTATGCTACACATCTCATTAAATAGGGTTACATGTTAGCATAAGCTCGTGAGATTCCTCCGAGAGAAATGTATCTGTCTTTTTAGTGAACACAATCATGATTGAATAATTTGCATTACCTCTTGTACCCGAGAACCACCAGACAGATATGTTCACTAGCAATCCATATTTTTCATCTTACAGTTTTGTGCTTTTCTGCATCTTAGAGAACTATTCACAGTTTATCAGAGATGAGCAAGGTATCATCATCTTTGCATGAATCTACCTACACAAGGAGTTCAGCAATAAAAATCATTCCGTCCCTTCCCCATTTCTCCTTACCCCAGGGAAACTGCACTCCTGATTCAACACAAAACATCTGCAAAATGTCAAGGTGCCATTACAGGGTGACCATGAGTTTTTGACAGCTTCTCCAAGAGCAGATAAGTTAACAGTGTAATATGGAAAACTCCTGGGCTGAGTTACTCCAGGCATGTTCATCCTCGTCCCAGAAGTAGGGCCAGATCAACTTTGCAAATGGCCTTCAAAAGCAGCAAATAGTTGACTTATAAGGAGAGGACACTTTCCATTATGCCTAGACCCATAAAAAAATTAAGGCTAAGCTCTATTTCAAGAACTCTTGGAAGGGCTAATGAAATAAGGGGGAAGTTGGAGGACCCTATTTCGGTTTTAAGCACACTAATTATAAAAAGAATCCCATCTTGAAAACAGAAATGATTACTTATTGTTTCTACATGAAACATTAAAAGTCACATTCTTTTTTCCATTCCTTTTCTAACCTGAACACTTAAGCAGTCAGAGATCACATGCTGCTTAGTTTGTGTATGACAATCACTAGCCGAAAGCACGGTACTGGGATAAAATGCCTCCTTTGTTGATATAAGCTGCCTTGTCCACAAAAACTTCCCATTCAAGCCAAAAGAAGAAATGGTTAGTTTCTCTGGCCCTTGCAGGGCTGTGGAGGAAACTCTTTGAGCTTAGCATCACATGCAGTGTAAAATATCAATAATAAACCACTGTTGTGCAGCCTATAGTTTCAGCACTTACAGGTCATTCCATTCCCCTGTCTTCAGCCCCACCTGCAGGATAATGATGATCTCCCTAGATTGACGTATGCCAATACATTCAATATGTCAGCCAACAGTGGGTAAGTTTAAAGAGCTCTAATCATGTGTTACTGAAAGGTTTGGAGCTAGCTAGATTTTGTCACAAGGACATAGCCAGGGCTATCCCTATGGGGGTGCGGGGTCTGGGACAAATCAGCCTCCCCGCTAGTCTCCTCGCCGTCCGTCCGGCGCGCCATCCCTGTCCGCCCAATCACCGTTCTGTTCCTTGCAGTCCGCCCAACCACCTGCCACTTCGTCTCCCTCCTGCCTGTCACTTGCCTCCCCGTTTGCCTCCTCGCCCCACTCGCCCACCTGCCTGACCTCCCCGCCCGCCACCTCACCTGAATATTGGGACAAATGATGTCCTGATCGTACATTGGTCAGGATGCAAAACAAAGGGCTAAATATCGGGACAGTCTCAATTTTATCGAAGTACAGGGCCCAGGGTGGTCGCCCCGATTCACCCTACCCAAGGGACTGCTCTGGACACAGCCCATAGTATGGGGTGGCATGTTGCTCTGCTGCCTAAGGAGAATCCCAGGAAGGAACTGTGTGCTTTGATTCATAGATTTTTAAAGACAAAAATGGACCATTATGATCATCTAGTCTGACGTCCTGCATAACATGGGCCATAGAACCTTAGCCAGTAATTTCTGCATCTACCCTATAATCTCTTTTTGGGCTATAGCATTTCTTTTGGAAAGATAGTCAGTCTTGATTTAAAGACTTTGGTCCGGGGGTAACACTGGCCTACAACACCAGAAAATTACTACCACCACCACCCCTGAAATTTCATGGAGAATCCTGGGAGTTTCCTTCCCATCTTTTTACTAGTCCAATCTGAGTCCAGCAGACGGACTATGGATGGTGATCCCATCACAAATTCTGAAACTGGGTCTGAGTTCATGCCATCTTTACTGCCAGATCTGCTGATAGTTAATCCAAATCAATATGCAAATACTTTTCATATAAAGAGTTCCTTGTGGAGGGCAGGAAAAAAAGTGAAGAAAATCTAAGACCAAATGTGGGAAAACATACTTTTCAGAGTACAAGCCAAGAAGTTGGAAAGGATTTATTTCGTTATATTTTTTTATTTTCTTTTTTTGGTGGTGGAGGAAGTGGTCTTGATAAATCATCTTGTTGTCTCACAAAAGACAGAGCTGGCAAGAATACTTTGTTTCACTAGTGCAGCTGTGAAGTATGAAATTCAATCTTTCAGTGAGTCTGCAAGTTTAGGCTTCCCTGGAGAGGTTTGTGGTCCTCCAGATACTCCTGGGGAGGATTTTCAAGATCTTGGAAATTTGTCCCTCTCAGGCAATCACGGGAAGAAAATTTCAAAGCAATTTTTTTTTGTCAGTTGTATTTGTGTTTTCTACCATTTTTGTCTTCATTTACTTGCTTGAAAAGCTTCTCTGTAGCATTGCTGACAAGACTGGCCCTAGGCTTTTTGAAGCATTACACACAGTACACAGACTATCCTGTCCATGCCACCTCTACACATCACACATATAAGATAAAACATATACAAGGTCACTTCCTGCCTGCAACTTCTCTGATTATGGCAACCCACCAGGCATTTATAAGACTCTATTGCCTTTGACCATTCACGTGAACTGGAAAGTGGGATGTGGAGCCAATGGGGCAGCTTGCAAAGAGAGGAGAGTAGCTATTCATTTCCTGCTGTAGGTCACTGCTGAGGTCAGATAAAACTGTGGAAGGGTGAGCCTTGTTTGAATGCTAGCTAGCACGTTGGGTGTGGTCTTGCACATTAAGATGGTTTCAACAGTACAGTGATAGGTACCTTAGAAATATGTTTGTTGGGATGCAGGGTCCCTCAAAGACTGGTGCTTTTTAGCTACAGAGGTTGATTAGGCTGGAGCGTGCAATTGACTAGTCTCAACAAATGGCTATAGCCTTCTATCCCAGATGTGGATGAATTCCAGCAGTGAATCGGTGATTCCTATACAGCAGTGTTTGTTTCTCAACCTGGGGGTTGCAACCTCTGGGGGGGTTGCAGGAGAGGTTTGGGGGGGTCACAAGCAGGGCTGGCATTAGGGGGTAGGAAGCAGGGCAATTGCCTGGGACGCCTCACCACAGGGGCCCCTGTAAAGCTAATGTACATGTTTCAGCCCCACGCCCCGAGGGGGGCTGAAGCGCAGAGCCCTGTATTCCAAACCGGGGGCTGAAGCCCTGTATCCCAAGCTTAAGGTAATGGGTTGTGGGGGGAGGTCACGATTTGTTTTAAGTCCAAAGGGGATCGCCAGCACAAAAAGGTTGAGGGAAAAACTACTCAACAGGTTTTATATGCACACAATACGGATTTTTTTTTAAAGTGCTTGTAGCACATTTATATGAATTGTTTTATCTTTGTTTGATTTTGAGCTCCTTAAGTTTGGCATTGTGTCCTTTTGTATGCATGTACAACTCTGAGCAAAGTGTCCTCACTCAGTAATGAAATATAAAGCCCTTTCAGATCTCCCAGAATTAGATATGATGTAAAAATAAGTCTAGATTCTCCATTACCCTGCATGTTGTGTTGTCCCCTGCAGTTTTACAAAATGTGTACAAAGTTGTTATCTTAGGGGTTAATACTGATGCCCATCACCATAGTGTCTGAACACCTTGCAAGGAAAATCAAAAGTGAAGCCACTGGTGGCCTTCATGTAGTCTCTGAACCTTTTCTTTCTTTCTATGATCAAAACTCTGTTTGGGGTAGTGTGTCAGCGAGTGTCTTTGCACTGGTATAAATGACTACTCAAGGTGCAAAGCAGTGGAGAATCTAATTCCATAATGTGTAGCCACTAGCCCCAAAACTTATTCTGGGGGCTAGAATGGGGTGAGAAAAGGGATCTGAATTCAGTGAAACAACCTTTGTATTAGTGATAGGGGAAGAAGTTCAGAGGTTTCATTTCTTTAAGACCACAAAAATCTGCATGATTACCACATCTTATCCAAACTACAAAAAATAAATAAATAAATAATCTTGGGTCTGTAAACTTGGAGCAGGACAGCCTCTCTAATGGCATTTCAGCATCTCTACTGCTAGTACAGACCTGAACCTGGAAGTGCAGAGAGGTATAAAAATAAGAAATAATGTTTACAAGTTAACTGAACCTTTTAAAATGTCAAAAGAGATTCTATCGAGTTTGGGGGAAATGCTTGCAGGGGTGAAAGTGGAAGGGAAAGATTTTATTTTTCATGAGCTGATTTTCCCAATCGTGCTATTTATCTGTAGTTTATACTATTGGTAAAAAGCTTAGGACTGATTCTGTGGGAAGACCAATCTTTTTCTGCAGGTAGAATTGCAGTCTTTGTGCTGCAGGGAGTGCAGTGACTGCTCTGTCCCTAGTCCTTTGTGGTCACTTGGCACCCCAAAGGTTGTGGGGAGCAGGCAGAACCAGATTGACAGGTAGCACTGCACTTCGTAAAGAACTGTGTTCTGCGGGTGTGGCAGGGGAAGCATTTATTGGGGGGGGGGTATTGCAGGCAGGGGCACTCAGGTCAGTCTTCACCCAGGAGACAAGTATCTTTAGGAATCCTCCATCTGGAATAATTTAGAGAAGTCCTTGGGCTGTTCTGAAATATGCCTGGGGCCATTTTGACCCTTGTTATCCCAAGACTCAGGAGAAAGTAAAGGTGGCTTTCTTCCCCCACCTCCACATTTTAGTGCAGCTGAGGATCTGGCACATGCCGTGTAGCTTTGTCTAATTAGCAATGATAGCTTGGACCAAATTCATCTCTGGTGTAAATCTACTAAAACCATTGGTGTTACACTATGGATGATTTTGGTGCAGCTTCACTGACAGTAGCAAGGGCAAGAATACTAAAGCAGGCAGTCTGCTGGCATTTTAACCACTACGTTGCCTAACCCTGCTCAAAGCTGGTGTGGACATCAGTGGCTAGAACACTGGTGTGCCAGGGGCCACCAGCATCTTGTCTACACTAGGTTAATAAAACCTTATTTCACTCTTTTTAGCCAATGGATGCGGAGTGCACAATAATCCTACACTATATAACTTGAACTGCAACCA
Source organism: Chrysemys picta bellii (assembly GCF_011386835.1). NCBI lineage: Eukaryota > Metazoa > Chordata > Testudines > Emydidae > Chrysemys > Chrysemys picta. The sequence goes on along the minus strand of NC_088793.1, from coordinate 127,560,683 downwards.
AGGAAATAAGTAAAGAATGGAGGATAGGGTGAAGAGTAAAGTACCAATGTCTTATCCTATAATCATGTTATATACCATGATCAACAAGCAAAAGGTGTGCTTTTAAAATCGCCAGAATAATATTAACCAATAATATCAAGGGCCAGACTTTTCAAACTCTGCACAATGGCAGAACCATGCAAATATTATGTACACCTGAAGTCTGGGCAAACTCCCGCAACTATTCACACTAATATTCATCTGCACATGTAAGATGGGTAATTGACTGCACAAAGTCCTGCTTATTCACACAGTCCTCTAGATTACATGCACAACAGTGGGATTTTACCTACACATCAGCTGAATGTGCCTTCTGAGTGGCGCTCGCACTGTACAGAGCTTTGAAAAACTGGCCCCAAATCTCAGTAATGGAGGCTACTGAAGTGCTTGTATGGATAATCTCAACATACTGGCTTTTAAAGAACAAAGTCTATGCCATCTGCTAAATCCATTATCAGAGGAAGAGAAACTTATCTTCATTTTATCCCAAACCAGAGTGGTAGCAAGAATCAAACTTTGGATGAATACTCTGAAGGTAAAGAAGAATAATTGAGGAAAAAGCAAAGGCAACGTTATCCATGCTGGCAGTGAGTTCTGGTTTGCTACTGACACAAGATGGTTTTGCAGATTTTTGGGAGTACTTTTTGAGCTGAAAAGGTTCACAAAACTAGTGAGTTCATGAAACTTTTCTAAGTATGTTAACAAGTATGTAGCTGCAATAATTGATATACCATAAAACCACACACACAACTACGAGTAGCCTATATGTCCATTTGTTACATTAAACATGAAAAATAATGAAGCTGGTTGAATTTTGAGAAAAATTGAAACTAAAAAAACCCTCCACTTTTATGGAGGAGGGATAGCTCAGTGGTTTGCGCATTGGCCTGCTAAACCTAGGGTTGTGAGTTCAATTCTTGAGGGGGCCACTTAGGGATCTGGGGCAAAATCAGTACTTGGTCCTGCCAGTGAAGGCAGGGGGCTGGACTCAATGACCTGTCAGGGTCCCTTCCAGTTCTATGAGAGAGGTATATCTCTATATATTATGATTAGCCCTAAAAGTCTTAGTGATTATACTTTATAGGGTACAGTACACTGTACATAATTTGGGGATTTTTTGAAGAATACCAACATTATGGACTTACTTATTTCAGCAGATTTCAAAACTGGTAGGAAATTTTCAAATGATTTTTTTTCATATTTCAAAAAAGACCATTTTGACACATTTTTCATGAAAATAATGCTTATAAAAAAATTGTCCAAATTTTGTTTGTTCCCTGTTTAAAGCTTGTTTGGACTTAGAAAAAGGAACCAGGCTTTGACCTTTAATTGGAAGATGCTGGTGCAGTAAACGGACAGATACGCAATACTATACCATTATTGATTTAGTTAGTGAACTTCTCTTTATGTGCTCAGCTTGTCTAGTGTTTTCTATTTTGAAAAATGTTCACAATGCATTTATGATCATCTGGTTTCTGATTAGCTGTAGTTTTATGTAATTATCATCATTAAAGAAAACATTTAGCTGTCCAGCTAAATCAGTTTGGTTGGTAAAGATTCCATTTGTTATATTGTTGATACAATTATGCTTAAACCCTGGACAATAAAAAGCCTCTTATTCAGGAAAGTAGAGTATTAGTTTAAAACAACAAAGGGAGTATATCATGCATATACAGGATTTGAACAAAAGGTGAACTTTTTTTTTCCAAAGAGCCCCAGGGTAGATGGATATCTTGTATATGATTTTGATTAAAACATGTTTTTCTTGTGAATCTCTTTGATCCTTCAAGTATGTGTGTATGTATTTTTGACACCTAGAATGACTCCTCTCTCTCTCTGCTCAGCCCAATCCATGGCTTGGTCTCACTATGCTTCAGGTAAAGGTCTCAATGACCTTTTGGCAAACAATTCTCGTAAGCAAGAGGAGCATCCTCATAATCAACTCCATTTCCTCGGACTTCCTGCTGAATAGAAGTAATTCAAAACTAGGTAGTGAAGTGAGCAGGGGGTGGCAAAGCAGCTCCTAAAATATCGTGGATTTGTTTCAGTTCCGCTAGCTGGCTTTAGGCCTGTGTAGGGGACAGAAATGCTCTGGTGGTGGTCATTGATGATCTCCTTCTAGCGAGGGGTCAGAATCATGTATCCATGCCCATTCATTTAGATCTATCCTTTTTTATTCCCATGAACTGTTGTTGACGTGCATGCAGTCCCTAACGTGGTTACAGAGCTGTTCTGGCCACTAGTGTAGCCTCCACAGCCCCACTGTACCCCTGCATGGAGCAGGGGGTAAGGATAGCAGGATCTACGGAAGTGGGAAAGGGAAGAACTGTGGAGGGTCCATTAGCAAAAGGTCTCTGGACCCAGACCCATCTCTCACAGGGCTGGCTCTGGCCCGGTCCTAACTCATCCTCTGTATTTGGGCATTCAGGAGGACCTGGCAGTGCTGAGCTCTGTGTCCACAGAGCATGTGCACTCCCCCAAATTCAGCACCTGCTTTGCACACTGGACCTACATTGGGTCTGCTGCCAGCAGGCAGCTTCCATAGCCACAGAAAGGCAGGGGCAGGATACACTCCATAGTGGCTTCAAATGATGACTGTATATGATCATAAGGATTACAAATTACTAGATTTACATTTTATTAGATGGTGAGCAGGGGGAGGAATAACATCTGGATTCTCAGTCAGTCTACACCTGCCTCTGTTTGATTCAAGCGGCAGCACATTTGAAAAGCTCTGTTTCAGTATAGCAGTTAAATGGATTCACATGGCACAGCTCCTACTGTAGCTGGAAGATGTACAGGCAACAGTGCAAGGGTTCACCTTTGACATGCAAGCTGTGCAAAAAATTAATGTCTTTCAGGAATACAGCATATGCTCTACAGCTGTTTGAGAGAGGCAAAGCAATTGTCAGGCCTAGCAATATCTGTGAGAGGAAAGGCCAAAGCTCTCATGGAGGTGCAGCTTCAAATTCAAAAGGAGTCACCTTTTGAGTAACAGACTCTTCCCTTATTCTATTTCATGCTTCCACCAATTATAGCGTCAAGTAAATTGACCTGAGAAACATTTACATTGCTCGTTTAATAATGTGCTGTTAGCTATTTTAGTGCACTGTATAGTTGCAGGGGGAAAGCAAGCTGTGGGAGATACAACACCTTAATTCTGACTATTACACATACATCAATGCCTTTAGACCATAAAGTGGATTCTCAGATGATATAAATCAGCATCGCTCCATTGAACTCAAAGGACTTCCGATGAGAATCTGGCCCAATATCTTAATTTAGGTCAGACTGGATTTCAGGATATGCATTTGGGCAGGATTACCATGAAATGGATGGGTGCATCTGAGCTAGTTGTAAGTGGGTTTGAAAATGGAGTTTGTCATGGACATAAGGAGGCTTTAGTGTGCTTGGGCAAAATGGAGTTTTGGGAGAACAGTTGTTGCTTGAGTGCTTGTGATGCTTTAAGTGGTGATTTCCTTGATATTTTTTAGTTATTGCATTGATATGTAATACCATTGTGCAACCTTAGCGTTAAGTTAACTAAGTTTTATGTTAGGGGAATTAATATAGTTTTGATATAATATAAAGAACTTGTCATAGTTTGACTTTAGGAAGAAAGCTCTATAAAAATCAGTTCATTTTATTTGGGGATAAGCAGGCTGCTTTGGAAAAAATAAGACCTGGATTGCTTTCTTCCAAAGTTTTGGGGTGGCTGGCTGCAACTCTCTTCTTCCCCTTCAATAGGCCCTGGTTCCCCCCCTCTTTTCACAGCTTCTTTACCTTTGAAGATCTCTACCTGGGAGGTCAACATCCCTTGTTCTGTCTCAAGCTACCAACCTCATATGGGGTACACTGTGTACTCTGAAGCACACACATTGCCTTGCACACTTAAATTCAGGCATGGCCATGACCTAAAAGAGACTACCATTGCTGTTGGGGTCAACAATGGGATCTTCATTGAAAGTTGGGCTGGGCACCTTAGAAGTTATGGCTTTAATGGAAGTGGGATCTGGGCCCTCAGCTTACCAACTGGGCAACAGTAGAATAAACTGCATTTGTATTGTAGAAGGAAAGGTGGATTATCAAGTGTCATTTCATCAGACTGGAGTTTGTCTATCATGTCAATAGAAAACCAATTCAATTTCCTTTCATTTGTTTACAACTGCATGGTAAATATTAACATGATATGAGAATGAGGTAAATATTAACATGATATGAGAATGAGTCAAACAAAGTGTATATCACTGGACATCAGTAATTTCAGGATATTAATGCCAGTCTACAGAGCAAGGTGAAGGAGTCCGATTCCTTCTTCTATACAGTACTTGCCAGACTAGCATTTTGTTGTTGACTAATATTGTCTCCCAAATATATAAGTACAGGAGGCTGATCGCAGGTTTCTATTTTTATTCCAGAAAATGAGTGTGAGCAGACCCACCAACTATATTTTACATAACACACAGAGACTGGTAAAGACTTTGTCAGTGCTAGAAATTAGGCCTCTGAGGGAAACTATTTTTCTTTCAACATCACAAATGTCTTTGTTTAGGTGTGAGTTGTTTAAACAGGTTACACATGTTTAGTTGTTTTACTCATTTATCAAAAGTCAACCCTTCTATATGTTTAATCATTTCTGTGCTCTCCTCTTTCAATTCTCTTCTGCTTGTCAATATCTTTCTAGTAAAGAGGTGACCAAAACTGGCTGCATTATGTCATGTACAGTTTTATCATTGCATGTAGATAATAATAGAAGGGCTATCACCTCCCAGGTCTGTTACCTGACACCACTGCCTAAATAGCCCACATTTGCTCTGGGTTTTTTTCCAGCTCATATCATTGGAAGCTCATATCAAAATTGCTGTCCATTGTCATTCTCAGTCTCTTTCTTTCAGCATTACCACTTTCAAGGTGTCTCCCTCCAACTAAATATCTCTTTTTATTTTTTCCCTTCCCGTATCTCATACCATTCAAAGTCCCTTCTGAAATTGTTCTCTCTCCTCACTAGTATTTGGAACACACCAGCTTAGTAATACCCTGCAAATGTAATGACTATGGGTACATCTACACTACAGGGGGGAGTCGATTTAAGATACGCAAATTCAGCTACGTGAATAGCGTAGCTGAATTCGACGTATCGCAGCCGACTTACCCCGTTGTGAGGACGGCGGCAAAATCGACTTCTGCGGCTTTCTGTCGGCGGCGCTTACTACCACCTCCGCTGGTGGAGTAAGAGCGCCGATTCGGGGATCGATTGTCGGGTACGGACGGGATAAATCGATCCCCGAGAGGTCGATTTCTACCCGCTGATTCAGGCGGGTAGTATAGACCTAGCCTATGCTTTTCAGTTCATCACCTCAGGACTTACCCCCCACCCAAATATCAGAAGTGTTGCCATTAGCCTTTGCTTACAATCTTTTGATTCAGCTAATTCTCAGTCCATTTGAACAATTCTCATATCAAGGCCAATTTGAATTACAGATTCTAATATCTTTGCAGTGCTACTCTGAGATGAGATGATGCTGAGGAAAGAACTAAATCATCTCACAAGTTTATCTGCTTTCAGATGTCAGTTACTTCCCAAATGGGCAGCTTCCATAGTCCAGAAGTATATGGTTAGATGGTTGCATTTAAGAGGACTGATTGTGCAGGGCTTGCACACACCAAACTCTCATTGACCTCCATGGGCATTGGGGTACGCAAGGAATGCAGGCTCTAATGTAAAAGTTTTGCTGAGTCCATCCTAAACAAAAGGGAGGAACTCAAACAATTTTCATTGCAATGCTGTAAATTCTACAGCACTCGCTCAAATTCAAGTATCTCCATCTGTAATTTCTCTGCCAAAGCTCACTTCCCATTAACGGACTGTTAGAGAATTCCTACTTTAGACACAGCTGCTTTCTAAGCGGCATTCAGATGCATGGCACAAAACACCAACAGGTCTTGAACAATATCCAAGTTGAGAATACAGGATAGTGTGTGCATGTGTTTATATATGAGATCTTCAGGCCACATTATAATTACAAAGTACTGAAAAAAGATTAAATAACTGGTTACCATTATTCATCTGCAAAAACTTCTGCATGTAGTTACAGTAAATTGCAATATCATTGGCAAAAAAAGGTTTAAAAAAATGCAAATAGCTTTAAAAATCATGAAGCAATTCAGAACAAGAAAGGCCAAGCCCGGGAAGTAAATATTAGCTTAGCATTACCTTTCTCAAACATGAGTGGAGTAGCACACCTGCTTTCCCTCTGCCTAACACTGCTTCAGGGGGCTTCCTGAGAACACATCCTGCATGCCAGAGACTAGCTATGGAATATGAACTATGACCTCTTAAACTCTGATGACTTGACATTTCACTCAGGTTTTCCATCCATCAAACATGCTCTTTTCCATGTATGTCCCTCTGTTTTATACAAAGTTCCCCTCGGGGGACTGAACCTAGCATCTGCATGACACTGATTTAACTGCAGTCTAATGAAAGTAATGAGTTTTCACCTGTGGTTAAACCTATCTGTACCCATCTAATTTTAATGAAAGCTTTTAATCGCTTCTTGCTTGTATTAAATAAATGTTCTTTCCTGCCACAGTTGTAAAACAAACCTCACTTTGGAGCTTCCTCACCCCCTGGGTATTAGAGAGACAAACTAGCTTTCAAGAGATGATATATTTTGCAGGCAGGCAAACAGAGAAACTCTAACTTTTGGCTATTCCTACAATGTGACTCATGGTACTGTACATTGTTTTAATGTCTGGGACAATACAATGTACTGTATTCCACTCAGTGGAAATGTAGGATGGTGGACAAGCAGACTAATGTAATGAGAACTAAATGTTTAACCTTAACCTAATTGGGAAATTAACCTGATCTGAGTTTTTGTTTGCTTGGAGGGGTGAGATTGGGGAGCTTTTTAAATTTCAGATATCTCTGCAAATTTATCAACTATCATATACAACAGCCCTTGCAGTATTTCCAATGTGGCTAAAACCTGGATACTTTCAAAATTCTGTCAAATCAAAACTATTATGAGATTCTTAGGCCAAAATGTTTCACATCATTTGGATAAACTTCCCCCAAAAAATCTTAAATTCTGGAGTTTTGCTGAACTGAACCTCTGAGCCTTGCATGGGTTTTCCACCCATCGTTCTTGAAAAGCAAAATGAGGGGTAAAACTTTGCACAGGAATGTAGAGGTGAAATATACGCACAGTAGGTTCAAACCTAAATTTGGAATCGTTGTCTGGAGAGGAGATGGCATTCTTGGATACATGCTATTAGATGACATACAAACAAAGGAAAGCAGATGTTATTTTGGAGCTTGCGGCTCCTTGTATGAACAAGGCATATGCTTTTTAATAATACCTGACTTCTCTCAGAGATTGGACAGATCACATCCAGGCAATGATTAGGTTGAGAAATCAAGCTCTCAGAAGTTGGAAAAACACAAAAGGGTGAAATTTGCCCATGTGCAGAGGAGCCAGCTCAAGGTTTATGCAAAACTGATGTCCCACTTAGGCCAGAAATGTGACTTAATTGGTGTCCAGGCCTTTTGCTAGCCCCTCTGCACAGGGCTGAATCTCTCAAAAAAATCAACTAGCTGGCTTGGGAGGGTCTTTTAGGGTGCATCTATACTTGGTGTTGCAGGTGTAATTTCTGGCTTGAGGAGACTTTGGCTATGGAAGACACTCTGTAACAAACGTGTTGGAGGCAAATTACCACTGTGGGCAATTTGCACTCCTCTCTGCCTGCCTCCCCATGCCCTGGAGGTTTTTCTATGGATGGCAACCTTAAAATCTGGCCAGGACTCTGTAGAAGCCCCAATAACAGAAGCTGCCTGGAAGAGGAACTGGATCAGTGGATCCCACTATCTACTCCTGGGTTAGACCTCATCTGCACTGGCCTGCTGCAGACCAGCAGTGGATTAGAGGTTACAGGCTGTTTGAGCTGTTGAACCCTCCAGTCCAGGTAGATTTACCATTAGTAGAGAACTCGGGCTAGATTTAGTTCTGCTATCTGTATTTCATCAATAAATTCTTTATCGTATGGTATAATCAATTTCACCATCAGTAACATTATATTTAAAACTTCATCACAGGAAATAAAAATACCAGGTATGGCTGCTAAATGAGCAAAGTAACCTCATATTCTGTATTCGAGGCTTAAAGTGAAGTGGCTAACAGACTTGGCCAAAAAACAAATCTGTTGCTTTGAGCAGGGAGGAAATCAATCATTGGCAGGAGGTTGGTGACACGGTAGAGTCTGGAATGGCATTCCTCATTGGCAAAATGCTGGTCATTCCTCCACTGGGATTCTTGTAAATTCCACACTGTCCAGGATATGAGGATTGGGATTTGCATTAATTTATGGCTGAAAATAAAATGGGTGTATTGCTTTTGATTTGTCTGCTGATTTTTGACAATATCTCCATTCGTTGTACCAATTTGGGAGCCCTACTTCCAATTCCACAGTGCTGCCTCTGTGGGTCTGTCCCGAGCCATAGGGACACACAAACCAGTCCATAACAGGATGATTCAAACTATTTCACCTTGGTATCAATTCTGCTTCTGCCATCTAGCGTTAAGGACCTGATCTGATTCTCTGTCGCCCTGCACCAAGTGTTCCAGTGCCTAGTGGGTGTAAAATACTACCACGTCAGAATGGTGGAAGTGGTTTACACCCATTTGGCACTGTTGTAAATGACTGGACAAGGTGCAGGACAATGGAGAATTGCGCTCATTAAGTTTTGCCTTTCCTCTTTCGAAGGAAATAGCACTGTCCATGCTTGTATGTTGACCTATAATTGTGTTATGAAGTTCTATCATCAGGTAATGACACAGGCATTGCTCGGAGAGTCCTTCAGCATCTCCTTATGTCACTATCCGTGTAGTGCATGACATGACAGGGAAGGGGAACTTAAACAGAGGAAGAATTTACCAGATGAACTCCTCTTTCAAAAAGCTTTGTTTCTTCCAGAAATGTAATTTATGATGCCTCTTTGGAAAAGCGATGGAAAGATAAACCCTCCTGTGCAAAGTTCAGATTTGCAACTAAATCCACTCAGGCTGAAATCCATAAAAAATTCTGACATGCTTGAAACCTGCCTTCCCGAGAGGATGCTGCTTGAAACATAATCCTATTAAATGCAGTGTGGAAAATAATTTCTCTTTCTCTTACCACACTCACTAAAAGTCCTGTAAGTAAATGCTACAAAATGAACGCCAAATGATACATGCAATAAACATTTTACGAGCCAGCCAAATGCCTTTTCAGTAGGTTGAACACCTCAAAATGTAGCACAGTATAAGGGACAGCTCTCAGGTTAGCCCATAATTCTCCTCTGTGCCACACTAGCCTGCTGTTAGCTCATTCTTATTATTGTAAATGATTCATGTTTGGGGGAATCGTGGCACTAAAGTTACAGAAGATCTATTTAAAGAGAGAAATCCCACATTTTTAAGATTCCTTTGATAGTCTTTCGTGTGTCTCACTTGATGGCAAGTGCAGATGCAAGTACTGGGCACTGAGGTTCCCAGTGAGGTGTGTCTCTGGCACTCCTATTGCATGGTGAAGAGAGGAATTTTAACACTGTCAGCCCCCCCAGATGACTGAGCTGATCAATGTTGTTCTTGGGTTCCCTCCAGTGGCTGATTCATGAAGTGCCATAGATGTTGGCTTCAAAGGAAGATGTGTGTGACCTGCCTGCCCTTTAGGATGCTAGATGAGTGATACCACCTGGCTATATTGAGAGGCAGTGGGTAAGACAAGGGGAAATGGTGCCTTAGAATGTAGGGATGTGTGCAAAAAAATCACACTTCACTTGAATTTTTTCCTGAGTCTCTGAGGTCTTTGACATCTACCTCAAAAAGAAATCCTATCAAATATAGCAGAGATAATTAACATAACACATACACGTGTGTTCAAGTCACAGTCCTCTGTTTTTAATTCCTATGCATATTTTAAGGGTACCGTTTTTTATAATGTGTATTATAGTCTATGTACTGTAATAAGAACTGATTGGATAATGTTCATCTAAACATTTGATAAATTGTGACTTTTAAAAAAAATGATCAGTATAATTAATCTCATAATCTCAGCACATGTAATAGGCACATTCTGTCTGGACCAAGACTATGCAGCACCATTAGGGCAACATGGTGTGTCCATCAGGGCAGCATTTCATTAAATAGAACCCTGCAGAGACCATACACCAGATATACTGCAGTTACTTTGGATTTGTAGTGGCCGCTGGTGTGAATGTGTTTGGAATCTGGCCCAATGTAGACTAATGTACTAAACTTACACTTTAGGAGGCACTGTCTGATTCCTATTTGGTTTCCTGAAACAAATGATTTTTTTGCTTTTGCTCTCAAGATTTTAGTTTTTTTGTGCATTTTAAATAAAAATTACTCTGTGTACTTGGCCGTCTTTAAGTGTCATCTGAGACTTGGATAGCAGGGCTGCTGTTGAGGAGGATTTAAGTCCACTGTTGGAGCTGTCTAGCAAAGCTTTCCAGTGTATCTTCTTTAGCCATGCCTGGCTTTAGCACCATCTTTTTTTTTTTTTTTCCTTTCAAAAGCACTAAATTCACTTCCAGATCTCAAAAAGGAGAATAGATGTATGCATATAACAATAGGAAATGAGAAAAGCAAACAAAGCATAGTTCAGTCTGTATTAAACATATTACAATGGCTTTACTTTAAAAAAGATTCTACTTTTTGAAATTCCCTGTGTTAGAACTTTAATCCCAATCTCAAAGCATTTCTGGTATGTAGGCAACTGAACATTTACATCTAGTATTCAGAAAATATGGCTCGGCTTACACTGGTTACATGCACCTTCCCAATGCTGAGATAGTTCAGTACATGTGCACTGGGTACATTCACTTCTCTTTGCAGATGTGGATTAAGGTCAAATGGGTTGTGAATCCAGAAAAGTGTTGCCTGTCTTTCCTCCTCCCCCATAACATGGACAAACCCACAGATTCTTCTGCTAAGCCTAACCCCCACACTCCCTCTCCATTACTCCCTCCTAGATAGGAGTAGAAAATAAAGAAACTCCTCAAGTGACACACATCTCACACCAAGATGCAGTTGTCTTTTGTGCTGCAGCCTGTTACTCTGCTTTTGATTCACTGGTCCATCTCAGCAGGGACATAGTGGCCGCCACTTCCCGCACCTCCAATTGGTTGGCAACGGTGAACCGTGGCCGCTGGGAGCTGTGGGCGGCCATGCCTGTGGACATAGGCACCGACTTCCCTGCTTTTCCCTGGGTGCTCAACTCCCACTCTGCCCCCGGCTCTGCCCCCACTCCACCCCTTCCATGAGGCCCCGCCCCTGCCCTGCCCCCATTCCAACCCCTTCACCAAAGTCCCTGCCCCAACTCCGCCCCCTCCCTGCCCCTATTCCAACTCCTTACCCAAATCCCCGCCCCAGCCCTGACTCTTAGCGTTGGAAGGCAGGCAGAGGAGTGGGGACGCGGCGCACTCGGGGGGAGGAGGAGGAGGAGGAGGAGGAGGTGGGGCAGGGGAACTTGGCTGCCAGTGGGTGCAGAGCACCCACTAATTTTTCCCCATGGGTGCTCCAGCCCTGGAGCACCCACAGAGTCAGCACCTATGCCTGTGGACGGTCAGTGTAAACAAACTGTCTCGCGGCCCACCAGCAGATTACCCTGACAGGCTGCAGGTTGCCAACCATTGGAGTGGATAGTAGTTAAATGCTCCTGAGTGAACTTTTGGGCAGAGCAATACACTAGAGAATTCCAAGGGCGAACTTCAGTCAATGAAAACAATAAGGAGTCTGGTGGCACCTTAAAGACTAACAGATTTATTTAGGCAAAGCTTATGCCCAAATAAATCTGTTAGTCTTTAAGGTGCCACTGGACTCCTTGTTGTTTTTGCGGATACAGACTAACACGGCTACCTCCTGATACTTCAGTCAATGTTTTTCTTGCCAGAGGATGCTGTAAAGACCAAGACTATAAGAGAGTCTAAAAAAGAACTAGATACATTCATGGAGGATAGGTCCATCAATGGCTATTAGCCAGGATGGACAGGGATGTGTCACTAGCCTCTGTTTGGCAGATGCTAGGAATGGACAACACGGGATGGATCACTTGATGAATACCTGTTCTCTTCATTCCCTCTGAAGTACCTGGCACTGGCTATTGTTGGAAGACAGTATACTGGGATAGATGGACCTTTGGTCTGACCCAGTATGGCTGTTCTTATGTTCTTTGTGGCCCTAACAATGATTCTCTGATGCAGTGTCTGCTATCTTGAATCTTCATCAGCTGATAAAATACCAACTCATCATCTCTGAAAACTAAACTTAAGTAAATAAACTGACTTAAGACAATTTTTTTTAAGTTTAAGGTTTGCAAAAAAATAAATCTATTATCTAAATGCTGATTAAAATTTCAGGCTGCTAATTGCACCCATGGCACTAAGAATCTTACCATAGTGATTCTGTGCCAATGAGTGGTGCTGTGTTACCTATTCTTCTCTGAAGCATATTTATTATTTGGGGCTGTGATGTCAGGAAACTCAGACCAATATCTAGTGACTAGCTGGCCACATCACACAAAACACCATATCAATTGACATGGTTAATAGATACTCTTGATAGCAAGGCCAAGGAATGAATGGGCATGGAGATTCCACTAGCCTCTCTTCCTAGACGTGGTCTTTCTGGCCTTGGCTATGTTGAGAATTTGCCCCCATTTCAGCCATTACTGACCTTGTAGCCAACTAGGATTGTTTGCTGATCTGTAATCTACACAAATATTTCTAATTTTTTGCTGCATTTTCAGTTATCTTTCCTTGTCTTTAGTACCTATTATGTCATGTAATGTTAGTATATAACAGATTGCAAGCTTTTCCTAAACTTTTTCTTTTTTGGAGCCAATAATCAGTGTCAGTATGTAGAAGGTGCTTTCAGTCCTGCAAGTGAAATGAAAGGGGTGAGTACTGGTCAGGAACTAGAGCTAGTCAGAGAAACTTTGATGGAACCAAATTCCATTAGAATAGGATATTCTGTTGAAAACTAAACATTTTGCAAAATTGGGTCAATGTTGACAGAATTTCATTTTGAGCCCCCTCCCCTTAAAAAAAGAAAAAAAGTTCTGACAATATTGCAAATCCTATTTTGACATGATATTCAAAAATGTTTTTTGTTTTGAAACTACTTGTCACTTCAAAACATTTTTATTTCATATATTATAATACAAAATCAAAAAGGCTTTGATTGACCCGAAACAAATTTTGGCAGAGTTTTCCTATGCAGAGAATTTCCAAACTTTCAGTTTTTGTTCCTAATCAAAAAAAAAAACAGATTCTGAAATCCCTAGATCCTTCATGAAACACAATTTCCATCCTCCACACAGCCCTATCAAGAACATATGAAGCAGTTCAGATGAAAATTGACACTCCTGAACCAAACTCAAACCTTCATTTGCAATCTAAAAATAGTTTTCTTGACTCTTAGGTTGGTTATTAATGTTCAGGCCCCTCTCCACTTCCTGGTCTTGAGCATGACAGAAAGGTAAAGTACCAAAATATCATGAAAACAGCTGCTCTTGTGGTAACTCTGGCCGGGCCAAAATACTGGAAACACTAGCAAACTCCTGAGCAAGCGAGAGCCTGAAGAGGTTTCTAGACCGATTTCCAAACCAATGAGGTTCAGATAAGCTTTGGATAAGTATCTACATTTTTGGATGTTCCTCCAAAATGAACAAAACCTCCAAAGCTTTGGAGGTTTGCCCACGGTTAAAAAGGACACACTAGTGCTATGACTCCTTGGACTCTACCCCTCAGGACAGGGAATGAATGGAGGCAGCAAAATGGGCTGGAGGGCCTTTCATAAATGTATCTTTCTATGTATGTTTTTTTTCTTCCTATAAACCACCCCTCCTCCCCCCCCCCCCTTCAGTTTTAAAACACTCCCAGGGTGCAGTCAACCTGACATCAACATTATTCACTTCACATTAAATGGGACTGTGTTTGTTGGCTGTGTGCATAAAAATGACTTCTAACACACAATCAGTTCCTCTGACCCTTTTAATAATAACCTTGTTGTTGGTTTTTTTACAATGAGAAGTGTCTTGAAAGTTTATTGTAGGGAAGCATTGTTGAGAGTTTTATTTTCGGAACTGATGTACCCTTTGTTGCATCAATGCCCATTTGCTCTAACAATGCTGTTAGAATCTGGAGCCACTTATAGTTTTATTTATGGTCTTGGTTTTGAGTCACAATTAAAGTAACTTTTCCAAATGTTTGGGTTTTGTAGGCGCCATCCAAATGGGTCCCTAACTTGGAAAGCTTTGATTGTGTTTAGCTTCCCTCTACTCAACTACCTTAGTGGTCCATCTTATATTGGTGAGTGTTGTGGAACCTATCCAGGACATTAAATGCTATTGAATACTCACAAAGCATGTGCCTAGGGAGAAAAAGAAAACAATTGTTCCTTGAAATATTCAGCATCTGATGAAAGAAACTTTTGACAGGCTGAGGTGTACATTTCAGTAAGAGATTTCTCCAGATGCAAAAAACAATTTTCTTTTCTGGTAGGATCTAAGATTGATATTCAATTGAAAGACAAACATGATTCTGCATGTCTTTTGGGCATAAAATTAAATATTTGTGGTACATTAGGAACAATGCAAATGTTTTCAAATAAGAAACACTTGCATCCTATTAATACATACATACATACACACACACACACACACCTCCAGCTGAGGTAGAAGCTGCAGTGATAGTTCTAAAAACATAGTGTTAAAGATGCCCCATGTTTTCAGTTCAGGATCAGTGCAGTAATCTAAGTGTCTCTTAAACTAGAGAAAGATGGAGTGTATATTAAGCTTTGTATTTCAACACAAAAGTACCTAGATCCATAATATGTGACTGCCCTTATTGGAATCATGCCACCTAGTTCTGTTCTCTCATCTACCAATATATTTCAGTAAGGAGATGGATATAGATATGAGATTTGTGATGTTAAATAAATATTATATGCTATAACAAAAGTAATACACCATGAAAATATTCTAGTAATATACTGCAAGAGTTGCAGAATCGCATCTGTCATTCCATAGAAGTGTTTCCAGAACAAAGTTATTTAGTTCTTTTTAGAAGGTGAGGACTTTGTATAGTGGTGTTTGACAGAGGGAGGGGGAACTAAATTGGTTACAGACCCTTCACATTGAACAGTTTCTTATCTAGATGTCCCCTAAAATAGTGTACTTATGAAATAGTTCCCACCCCAGCTTCCCAAAATGAAAAGTGTTCTGTTGCCAATGTTTGTTCATAAAAATCTCCCCCCAGCACAATGGCTCAGCTAGTAGTTGACAGTGTTTTAATAGGATAGATATTTCCCCCCCTTTATTCATACTCGGCTGGCATTGCAACATGATGTTTCACAGGAGACGAGTTCAGGAGAAACCTTGGCAAAGGCAGTCTTAGAACGAGAACAGGCCAAGAGCTCTGCAAGATTGAAATAATTTTAAGGACCAGATTATAACTTTGGATGCAGTGGTGGAGTCTTTGACTCCTGTGCACATCAGAAATCAGTTTGGCTGCTAGTGTCAAGGCATTAGGAAGCCACATAGTTACACAATGACTAGAGGCCAGCTGTGGCTCAGCACTGGAGCCACAAATGAGGTTGGTTACCAGGGACTGGAGAACCCACTGGAGTTATGAGTTGTGTGAAACCTTTTGAACTTTTCCCTTTGGGGTTTTGCGAAACTTCAAGTTTTGCAAAATCATTTTTTCCATTTAATTTAAGCCCTGGGCTTTTTATTTCCCCAAGGGAATTTTAATTGAAGAATGTATTCCTAATTAAATGAAAGCAGACAATAGACTCTTGTTTGAAAGCAATATTTGCTCTGCTTCTAGGGCTACCAGGGAAATAAGTTAAAACTAAAACCCCAGAATTCCTATTTTGCCAGATCCAAACATAAAAATTGACCCTCAACATTGTCAAGTTCTCCTCTAAATCTAAAGCCTTAGAGCTGCTAAATAAGAGAAAGTGAGTTTTCTGATCCATGGAGCCACATTTTTAAAACTGGCCACTGATTCTGCATGCTCTGATTTTGGCCTAAAACACCTGAGGCTTAATTATCAGAAGTACTGAGCGCACTCAGTTCCTGCTGAGTTCAATCTGAATTGTTGGTACTCAGCTCTTGTGAAACTCAGCACAATGGTGTGTCAAGTTACATACCTACAATTTGTGGCCACTTTTGAAAATGTTGGCCTCTGTTAGTTACTCCCCCAGCCGTGATATTGGTGGGCAGCTTTCATTTGCCACATGGAAAAGAGATGGGTGTTCTATATACAGGGGAAGATAATCTAGCATTGTAGAATGATGCAGCAGGTTAAAAAACACACACACACTTCCCTTCCTTTCACTCCCAAATACCCCAGGTTCGGTTCACACACAACACCTATTGACATTTCTGAGAAGTGCTCAAGATGAAAATGCATCCTTTTGTGTCAGTACCTCAGGGAAGTCAATATCTCTAATGTATTAAGAAATAAGGAGTGAAGAGTACATAACTGGAGAAAAATAACTATCATATTGATACACTGTGAACTACAAGTCAAATGACTGTAAGGAAGAGTACAGAATGATTTAGTATTGAGCTAACTGTTGCTGTGATATTGCACTTTCCATTTTAATAAGAAATGTCTCCAAATATTTTGTAGGAATAACACCCCACACCCCACGTGGTACCAAAACTCAAAACCCAAGGTTTATTTTTATGGGAAATTTTTTACAAGATTAACATTTTCTGTTTGCAGATTATGTGCATCCAGGCGTTTATTACCTACTTTATGAATTAAAGGTTTCTAATGTAAACAGCGACACGTTTGATGAGCCAGCTCTGTGAGAGCACATCCACAGGGAGTGCTGTGAAGAACTGGCTTAGGTTCACTGCCTACAGGAGTTAGCACTTATGCATCTATACCAGAGCTGGTTGCCACCAGTGAGAAGCCCAATGTAGATCAAACCTAACCATCAAGTTTCCAACTTCAATACCCCTCTGGAAGCACAAGTTCAAATTCCTTCAGAATTGACTTAGCTTTTCATCCTTCCAAGGTATATAAATTGAGTGCCATATAGTTTATTTGGGGGAGAGAGGTCTTTCAGGTGAAACCAAAGTTATATTTGCCTTGTATGGACATATTACATTTTTATAAGACAGTGGTTTACCCCAGTCTCCTTGGCCAAACTTTCACTTCTTCCACTTCAGTAGAGCTACTATCCATCTCCCCAGAGATGGCTGCATTTCAGTGGCAGTGTATATGTATCTAGTGGTCAAATGCTTTAGGATCCTTTGGGATGAAAGGTGTTATATAACAGAAGTTGCTGTTACATGGAACAACTAAGATTGACAGCCTTTCTAATTCACAATCATTTAAAATGTTTATAATGGGCCAAGGAAAGAAAACAAAGTATTGGTTTCTGTAAATCTTGTTCATGTAACCAACCAACTCAAATTCTAACGTGCTTTTGAAATCAAACTTGGAATTCAGTGCCAAAAATCACCTTGTGCTATTTTTTTCCCCCAAAATCCTCTCACCATGAGAGGACAGTTTAAAAACTAGTCTAAGTGGTGTTATGGTACTCCACTTGATTTCATGTGTTCTGTGCTTGCAAAAGTGGAGTGAGCTTTGTGGTTTTAGTTAGCAGTTGTTAATCTACACATAATTTTCAATAAATTAGACAGGGAAACCAGACAACTTGTGAGGAATGTCAGGTATGAGCAACACCCCCAAGCCTCTGAAAATATCACACTGTAACATTTACCTATCTTATAGAAACATTCATTGTCTGAAAGTCTAAGATAAAAAATTAGAATACATCTCCCTTTACAAACCTCCAAACTGAATATCCTTTACCAAAACACTTAACTGCCTGAAAATGGGTAGCTGCCCTTTATGTTTATTCAAGCACACATTTAAAAACACAGCTAATGAATATGTTTTTATTTCTACAGATCGCATTAATTATAGTTTTGCAAACACTACAACCTCTACAAGAAGCTTGAACTGAGCTATTAGCTGCAAACCTCACGTCTTGGCTAGAGAAGTGATTATGGCTTATTTAGCAATCCTAATGAATTGGCTCACCCATCCTTAAACATAGTCCCATGTTTAGCAGCAGGGGCCCCAGAATAGCTAAGGAGGGCTGTTTCATGGGGCGTTATAATTAAAAAAATAAATGGTCAACCTAAGATGATCCACATATTTCTAAATGCAGCCTTCAGTGCAACGTTAGTCTACTGCAGCATAATAAAGGCAATAATATTAAAGCTCTGTGGAGACCCATAGTAAATTTCCATTTAACTGCAATAGCTAATCTTGTTCCTTGGAAAATGCAAATGGTACATTTTATGGAGTATTACCCATGGGTTCTGTGTTGTACAATACACACAAATAAAGGTTTCTAATGTACAAACTGAAGAATTTTCAATCTAAAATAGATGCAAGAAGGAGAGGTTTTATTTCCTCTTTCCCCCCACCATCACTTTATCTTGTCTCAGGGAGGCTCAGAAAAGCGTTTCAGCAGCAGCAAAGTTACCTAGCACATTACAAGCAAAGGGGAAGGAATTTGTCTTGCAACAATTCAACCTGTATGCCTACCTGATCTGTGGCTAAACTCGAGCGCTGAATTCTCTTGCTACTGACCTACTAAATCACTCGCACACTTTGCCCTTCGAAATCATCCACTATCAGGTTTCTTATTTAGTTTCTCCAGCTTGCGTCTCTCTCTAACCAGTGCTCGTTTTACAGGCAAGGTGAACAGCAATGCAGTGCTGTTTTTATTTAAAGTCAGCTTCCCTGATCTCTGACAGGAGGGACTGTCAGCTGGAAAAGGGTGGAGGGGAGGGGTCTCCTTTTCTCTCTCCACCGAGTTACAGAAATATACAGCAATCCATCAGTCCTTGTCCACATAGGACAGGCTGAGAAGGTTTGATCTCAGGGACTAGAACAGGTTAGAACCCACATGGGCAGAGTCACCTAGAGCCACCCCCTAAGACCTGTACGCTTCATTCAACCTCCGCATTAGCCTGACCTAAGAGGGGAGAAGAGAGGAGATCAGGTCCAGGATTTGTTGTTTTCGGGGTGCGCCCTACGCGCCCCCAAACTGTTCACACTCGCTCCCGGCGCTGGCCGCAAATAGCGAGCTCCGAGGGTTGTGCTTGTTTGGTAAGCCCCCCTGATGGGAGGAGAGGGGAGCCGCCTGCCTTACCGTGAGCGCGGAGAACTTCTGAGCCGGCACCAGGAGGAGCAGCTCGGGGAGCAGCAGCAGCAGGAACCGCATCCTGATCCGAGGCCGGGACAGTCGCAAAGTCGCTGCTGGCGGGGGAGGAGGGGGACTTTCCTTGGGCTCTGGCTGCTTTTCAGTCTCTCCTGCGGGGAGGTCCCTTTGCCCAGGGCTTCTTTCCCCACCCCCTGAAGTGAGGGGCTGGGGGACAGCGCGCTCCCTCCCCTCCCCTCGCCGGCTGCTCGAGCGCTTCCCACCTCTGGCCGGGGAGCTGCCTCCCCAGCCTTGGGGCGGGTTCCCCTGCGATCGCGCAACGCGCTGCGGGGAAGCTTCGTCTGCTGCTCCGGGGTCGGGGCGTGCCGCTTCTCGGCTTCCCTGGAGCGGATCAGATGCTGCCCCGCGTCTCTGCTGCGCTTGGCCGCCCCTCCCTTGGCACCGGAGGGTCGCCGGCCGCAGCCACGGGGCAATGAAAAGGAAGGAGAAAATGGGCAACAAGCCTGCCCCCTTCCTATGTGTCTTCCCCAGGGCAGCACCCGGGCAGCACCGCTCGCACGTGCCCTCTCGCGCTGCAACAGCTGGCGGGGTTGGAGCTGCTGGACACAGCCCGGGAGCTGCTGATGATGATGATGTCGTGTGAACCGCCCCAAATATTTTATTTCCCTTTACTCTGCTTTTTGCCTTTCACTTCTCCCTCGCCCAGCCTCCAGCTTCTCCTCCCAGACTCACTGATCCTCCGCTGATTGATTGATTGACCCAGCCAGCTTAGCTCCAGGGGACACAGACACATACACCAATCATCTTCGTGGCCACCAGAGCCCTTAAAAATAAGGTTTAAGGGGGAAATGAGAGGGTAGGGGGAAGGAACACGTAGCTTTTATTATTTCTGGTCCACGTTCAGCGCTGAGGTTTGCAGCAGTTTCTTGGAGACTGTGCAACACGTGCAGATAGGCGAGCTTGTGTGTATTGGTTTATACTCACTAATGAGTGCGACGCAGAGGGGTAAGGTGAGCACAGGGTAGTTTCCTCCTGGGTATTGTTTGCTGCCCAGTTTACTGAGTTCAGAGCCGCTGGCCTATTTTGTTGTTGCATCCTGACGCTGGAAAGCATCGTTTTCAGTACAACATTGCTGAAATATTTCAGCCTTGGCTTGTAACGGGGGGTACGAATCTGGCTGGCTCACACAAACACCAAGCTTTACTATTTTCGAGCACAATGAGGCAACTGCCTGTCATTTTACTTGAAAGGCCTTATACCATAGAGGGGAAGAAAGTATTTGGCCGAAACATTTCTTGCATGGATTTTGGTATGTGTTTCTGGGCAAAATACTGTTTGGTGATCAGCCTGTATTTAATAAATACCTGATGATTAAATTAAAATAACAGAGCGTTAGCTTTGCATTCTTGTAGGTTATCTTTTGGGAACCGCATAAAGGAATGTTGTTTATTATCTCCTACTAAAACCAACAGAGGATTCCTTACTGAGGATTGGGTACAAGAAACTGTTCCACACCATCTTTCTTTTTCATGGAGTGATTCCATAGCAAGCAGTGGTTCTCAGAGCTGTACAGCTGCAGATATCTCCATGGTCCGGACACTCATTGAAACAATAAGCCATTTATAATGATTGCTGACATTATGTTAGCATCTGGAGTCTCCATATTCTAAGCACTGTACACGCATATTATACACAAAAGAACTACCTTAAAATAGCACTAATAAGGTTGCAAAATCAGGCACTCAAACATTATGAAATGCCAGAATTAAGAATGCCTGTGCAAATTTAATTCTGTCCCTTTGTGCATCAGTATTATGATAATCTTTAATTGTATTTTCACATTCTATTTTTTCCCTCAGAACACTGCCTCATTCAGTGCACAGGACAGGTGGTGCTTAATTAATGAGCAGCTATTCAATGTTTTGTTTTCTCCCCATTGTTCAGGGTGTGGCCCTGAGCCTTATTTACTGCACAATATTCAAACCTTGCTCTGCAGACAGAATTAGTAATATCCTCAGGGGGGTTTCTGTAGTGGTGATCACTCTAGTAATATCTCTGAGTGCTTCACAAACAAATTTATTTTCGCAGCTCCCCTGTGAGATGAGTGTGTATTATTGTCCCCATTTAAAGAGAGGGAATGGGGGCATAGAAAGATAGTAGTAAAAAGTATCCATGAATTTTTGGTGCCCAATATAAAACACTAAGGAGCTGATTTTTCACAGTAATTACCATTTCATATGTTCGAAGCACAGCTCCCACTGACTTCAGTTGCAGCTGTGAGTATTCAGCACTTCTGCACATTAGGTCTCAGAGTCCCAAGTCAGGCCCATACAACTACTGACTATCTGTGAAAAATGTGGTTTAAGCAACTTGCCCAGCATCACAGAGGATTTCTGTGACAAAGGCAGGGATAGATTCCTGTTCTTTAGGGCAGCCTTCATCTGCCTTAACCTTGAGACCCACCTTAACCTTGAGACCCTCCTTTCCCTTCCTGTAGTTTCCTGCTTTATTCACTACACACCTTCCCGCTTCTGCAACAAATGAGACAGAAGTTCTACAGACAACAGCCTTTTTTTACTACGCAGCCCTTATTTATCCTCAGAGCAGGTTCATCCCATGGACTAAATGAGGCAGGGCTGTGTGGAAAAGAGCCCCATCATCTCAGGCATTGGCACTCTTACAGCAGGATTATTTGGCTATTTGGACTCTCTCCTCAGACCCTACGCTACCAGCACTCCCAGCTATCTTCGAGACACCACCGACTTCCTGAGGAAACTACAATTCATTGGTGATCTTCCTGAAAACACCATCCTGGCCACCATGGATGTAGAAGCACTTTACACCAATATTTTACATGAGGATGGACTACAAGCTGTCAGGAACAGTATCCCTGATGAGGCCACAGCACACCTGGTGGCTGAGCTTTGTGACTTTGTCCTCACCCACAACCACTTCAGATTTGGGGACAACTTATACCTTCAAGTCAGTGGTACTGCTATGGGTACCCGCATGGCCCCACAGTATGCCAACATTTTTATGGCTGACTTAGAACAACGCTTCCTCAGCTCTCATCCCCTAGTGCCCCTCCTCTACTTGCGCTACATTGATGACATCTTCATCATATGGACCCACGGAAAGGAGGCCCTTGAAGAATTCCACCTGGACTTCAACAATTTCCACCCCACCATCAACCTCAGCCTGGACCAGTCCACACAAGAGATCCACTTCCTAGACACTACAGTGCAAATAAGTGATGGTCACATAAACACCACCCTATACCGGAAACCTACTGACCGCTATACGTACCTACATGCCTCCAGCTTCCATCCAAGACGCATCACACGATCCATTGTCTACAGCCAAGCTCTAAGATACAACCGAATTTGCTCCAACCCCTCAGACAGAGACAAACACCTACAAGATCTTTACCAAGCATTCGTAAAACTACAATACCCACTTGGGGAAGTGAGGAAACAGATTGACAGAGCAAGATGGGTACCCAAAAATCACCTAATACAGGACAGGCTCAACAAGGACAATAACAGAACACCACTGGCCATCACATACAGCCCCCAGCTAAAACCTCTCCAGCGCATTATCCACGATCTACAACCTATCCTGGAAAATGATCCTTCACTCTCACAGACCTTGGGAAGCAGGCCAGTCCTCACTTACAGACAACCCCCCCAACCTGAAGCAAATACTCACCAGCAACTACACACCACACCACAGAAACACCAACCCAGGAACCAATCCCTGTAGCAAACCTCGTTGCCTGCTCTGTCTCCATATCTACTCTGGCGACACCATCAGAGGACCCAACCACATCAGCCACACCATCAAGGGCTGATTCACCTGCACATCCACTAATGTTATATATGCCATCATGTGCCAGCAATGCCCCTCTGCCATGTACATTGGCCAAACCGGACAGTCCCTCCGCAAAAGAATAAATGGACACAAATCGGACATCAGGAATGGTAACATACATAAGCCAGTAAGTGAACGCTTCAATCTTCCTAGTCATTTTATTACAGATTTAAAAGTCACTATAATTGAGCAAAAAAACTTCAGAAACAGACTTCAAAGAGAAACAGCAGAACAAATTTGCAAATGAATTTTAAACACCATTAATCTGGGCTTGAATAGGGACTGGGAGTGGCTGGCTCTTTACAGAAGCAGCTTTTCCTCTCCTGGAATTGACACCTCCTCCTCCATTATTGGGAGTGGACTACATCCACCCTGATTGAATTGGCCCTGTCAACACTGGTTCTCCACTTGCGAAGTAACTCCCTGCTCTCCATGTGTCAGTATATAATGCCTGCATCTGTAACTTTCACTCTATGCATCCGAAGAAGTGAGGTTTTTACCCACGAAAGCTTATGCCCAAATAAATCTGTTAGTCTTTAAGGTGCCACCAGACTCCTTGTTGTTTTTGTGATAATATAATTGAAGAATGTATTATAATGCACATGTACATGGGGCCCAAATTAAAGTTGCCCAGACAACCTTAATTCTGATATTTCCTAACTTGTAAGAGCTTGATTTTGCAATCTTAATAGTGTTCTTCTAATCGAGTTTTTGTGCATGAGAATTCCTAGGTTTTTAAAAAAGCAAGCTGAAAACCAGAAATGTCATAATGTGTCATCTTTACTTCCATTTGGGTCATCAGCAGGGTTAGAACTTTTAGAGCAACCACAAAGACCTCTGCTACTTAAGCTACTGGAATAACTGATAGCAGTAATAGGTCATCATCCTCAGTGTGGCCCAGCACTAGAGAGGGATGAAACACTTTTCCAGTGAGCTTCACAGATAATGCTGACAGCAGAGGAATGGTGAGACTCAGGAATCTTGGTTTCCATTCCAGGATTGGGAGGGGAAAGTGCTTGAGTTGACACAGACTCTTCTGCACATTGCTCCCTAGCATGACACCTTCCGGTATCATCCCTTCAAACCTGTTTCTGGTCCCAGTCCTGTCTCTTTCTCACCCCCGGTTCCTCCTCTCAGCACCATTCTCGTTACCTAGGCTGTCCCAGTCTCCACTCTTCAGGTTTCTGACTGCAGTCCCAGTTTCTTTTTCCAGCAAGTCCTACTCTTATCCCTCCATACTTTCTCCTGGCCCAGTCTCCTTTTCCAGCCAGTCCCAGTTCCCTCCCTCCCAGCTCCTCATCCAATCTGTCTTTCTTCCCAGCCCTGGTTTCCAGTTGCCACTCCTATCCACATTCCCCTTCAGCACTGGCTCCCAGTTCCAATCTCCCTCCCTGGGCTCCTTCTCCAATTTGTGTGTGCTCCTCCCCCGATCCTTGTCCCAGTCTCTCTCTGATTCCTTATCCAATCTCAGTCTCCCCACCACCTACTGGCTCCTGCCCCTCCCACTTTCCCTCTCCTGTCTCCCAATCTCCTTGCCCAGCCAGTTGTAGTCTCCCCTCACCCCAGCCTGCAGTCCCTGTCTCCACCACCCATAGTTCCCTGTCCCAATTTCTCTCTCCCCGCTGCCAGACTTCAGTCCCAATTTCTGCCCCCTATATCATGCCTGGCTCCAAATTCCCCCCCTCCACCACCACTCTTGCACTTGTCCCCTCTGCATTTGAATCAGACAGCCTCATCCTCCACACTTCCTGGGCCCAGGCCGGGCAGTCATTCGGATGCCCAGAGCCAGCAGAACCTGTAGCAGCCCAGAGCTGCAATTGCAGGGAAATTCCTACTCAGCATCAGGCTGGAGCATGCTCAGTGCAAACAGAATCTTCAGGGAATTTAGCTGCCAAAATCCAAGTAGTGTCTACTGAGCACTTTTCAAAGACTTATAACTTGGATAAATTTGGCCACCTGATACAAAGGCCACTGCTGTCAGATTTCAAGTCCCTGCTCCAACGAATGGAGGTGCTAGAGTTTTTCAAAGAAAAGGTCACCAGAATCCTTCGAAACGTCTGAGCCATTTGGTCTGAAATTTTCTAAATAAACAAAAAATCAGCCTGAGTCAGATTCCTGACATGGAAAATTTTAGCCCAAACAGACAAAGTTATAAGTAACTGAAAACAGTTCACTAAAAAAACCTTAGTTTCCAGTCAACCCAAAATGAACCAAAAAATCAGTTAGTTGCACAGCTCTAAATTGCATCCAGAGCTGCTGAATCCTAGTCTCATGCTTTAACCACAAGACTATGCTTTTTCCTTTCCTTCTCTTGTCATTTCTGGACTGCCCATTCAGAAAGTGTTAAAAAGAAATGCAAGCTGCTTACACAAGTGATCCCTTATGGCACTTCCTACACAATGTAATAGGAATGAAATCAATAAGGTTCTATAGGAAATGCCGTAAAATTTGATAGGATTTAGAAGAGCATGAAAGTCTTTCTATAGAAAGTTTAAATTAGCCTATGTAAATTAATAAGGAATTATATTTCTACTATAGAATTCTCTAGGCTGCTTTAAAAGACTATAGAAAGTTCAGCATTCTATATTAAATTCTATAGCAGTGTTCCATGAAGGATGGTGATAGGGTCATGGGAAATCCACCAATACCAACTGTGGAAAGGAACCAATTGTTCATTTCTTAAATCTTCAGAATCACAGGAGTAAAATACCTTGGGTCCCAATGCTGCACTGAAATCATGCAGATGGACCACTGTGTTCAGAGTCTAATTGATTTGGTTGGGACGATGCAAGGGTGCAGCAGGCTGCATGTGTTTCTCAATGCAAAACTGGAGACTTAGGGCTTGGCTGCACTGCCCGGTAGTTCAGACTATGAGGTTGTGAATGGCAGTGCATGCTGCGCCGCCAACCGGGAGCTGCCTGAGGTAAGTGCCGCCTGGCTGGAGCCCGAACCCCCACCCGCACTTCAACCCCCTGCCCCAGCCCTGAGCCCACTCCTGCACTCCAAACCCCACCCTAGAAACCACACCCACAGACGGAGTCCGCACCCCCTCCCACACCTACTGAATTCATGGGACTACTCATGGAAACAAAGTTAAGCTTGTGTGTAAGTATTTGTACAATCAAGGCTTTTTATATCTAAATCCTATTGTCTTTCAATGAGTCTTATGCTTCTAAGAAACTCTCACCCTTTGATTAGATTTTAGGTGATTAACCCACTGCATTCTTATGGGTTAAAATACTGTCAGTTGTCTTAAGTTTTCTCACACTTTTATGATGCCCTAGTACAAAACTATGGGCCTGAGTTGAAGGCACACAGCACCTCATTGGTGCTGCTCTGTAGCTGGCAGGATTGGCCCATATGACACCAGAGTTATTAATATGTGCTCTGCCAATAGTGTGAGATGTTATTTTTCATTTCCTAGTGGGAGATGGGATATTTGCTACATGTTTTTCTGATAGCTGTCGCATTTTTGTCACCACTAATCTATTCACCATAAGGTAAATTCTTCTCTCAGTTATACCAGGGTAAAACTGGTGTAACTCCCTTGTAGCCAGTCGAGTTGCTTCATTGAAGCTGTGTGCAAACTTAAGCTCACCGTGATTAGCGTCAGTTGCAGGCCCTGAAAAATCAGTCAATGAATGGTTTAAAAATCATCTGCCATGGGAGGCAGGGGGAAGAACTGTTTGAAATGTTCCAAATTCAAATTGCTGCCTGACAAACTTTAAAGAAATGTGTCATTCTTTACAGCCTTTAACCCTTCTCTGTGTGAACAAAGCTCTTTGTATGGTCCATTCTACTGAATAGTCTCACCAATCTGTATCTTTACTGCTAAAAATGGCAACAGACACACAATTTGCCAGGAGCACTTGGCAGCATGGACCACACAGATGCAATTCATACAGGCAGAAAAGTAATGAAAGGTGATACTGTAATAAAGAAACCTTTCAATTACACTGAGCATTTCCCCCCATGCTGCCCACACACTTAACATTCTGGTCCACTCTCCTCCTTTAGTGCTGAGGTCAACATTGATGGAACATGAGATGCATAAAGATATGTGTAAAAACAGGGCATATGAGCAGAGGATGTGCTATCAGAAATTCTTTGTTTAATATCACATTTATCTAAGTATTGTTTATTTGCCATGACATAGGGTGAAATCTCCATCCAACGGAAGTCAGTGAGAGTTTTCCCATTGACTTCAATAGGGTAAATATTTTACTCATTGAATTCAAAGATGGAAGAGGCCTATTTCTAGTCCATTTTTCTGTCAATGCAGGATTTTTCTCTAAAATACAGTTTCTAGTGCTGTTTCCAGTCTACTTTTAAAATTCCCTAGCCAGGGGCATCTCCCACTTTGCTTGGAGAAGATTTCCCAGTCTAATAGATCTAGCTATTTAGGCTTGTGTAAAAATTGCAGTCCCCAGGTGCAAAATACCATAAATACATTTCACTGCCCAATGTATTTATTTATTTGGTGTCATTTAATTTGCACTGTTGAATGTAATTTAGAAAATGATACTTGGATCAGCATGTGTTTGTGATGGTGCCTTCACTGTTGTGTATGGGTATTATTCTGAGACATGGAGATTTGTTTAAATGTCATCAGCAAAGATATAATGAGGATGCTAAAAGTGAAAAACATGTTGATCAGTTAGCAAAGTCATAACTGTTCAAGACCCACTTGATTTCAAGTCATTTATGGAAGTTAATTTGGGGTAGTAGGCTTTTTTATTATTATTATTATTTATTTCATTTTACAGCAGTGTCATGAAGCCCCATAACAGATAGGATAACAGAAGCAAAAACAGAAAATGCAGTAATGACTGAAGTAGTAAATGTCTTTTTTGTTTCAGTTGTCACCAAAAAAGTTAGCAGTGATTGGACAACTGACATAGTGAACATCAGTGTAAATGGGCTAGGATCTTAGGCTAAAATCGGAAAAGAATAAGTTAAAAATTACTTAGACCAGTTAGATGTCTTCAAGTCAGCAGGGCCTAATGAAATATATCCTAGAATACTTAAAGAACTGGCTGAACTGATCTCTGAGCCATTAGCAATTATGTCTGAGAATTCGTGAAGGACAGGAAAGATCCCAGAGGACTGGGAAAAGGGCAAATATAGTACCTAGCTATAAAAAGAGGAATAAGGACAACCCAGGGAATAATAGAACAATCAGCTTAACTTTGGTACCCTGAAAGATAGTGGAGCAAATAATCAAACAATCAATTTGTAAGCACCTAGAAGAACATAAGATGATAAGTAACAGTCAACATGGATTTGTAAAGAATGAATCATGTCAAACCAACCTAATACCCTTCTTTGATAGGGTAACAAGCCTTGTGGATAGGGGGAAGTAGGAGATGTGATACATCTCGACTTTAGAAGGATTTTGATACT
Organism: Chrysemys picta bellii; assembly: GCF_011386835.1. NCBI lineage: Eukaryota > Metazoa > Chordata > Testudines > Emydidae > Chrysemys > Chrysemys picta. The sequence continues at coordinate 127,532,109 of NC_088793.1, read as the reverse complement.
GTCACACATGACTTTCTCATAAAAAAACTAGAGAAATACAGCCTAGATGAACCTTCTATAAGGAGGGTGCACAACTGGTTGGAAAAGAGTACTCAGAGAGTAGTTATCAATGGTTCACAATCAAGCTGGAAGGATATATTGAGTGGGGTCCTGCAGAGATCAGTTCTGGGTTTGATTCTATTCAATATCTTAATAAATGGTTTAGATAATGGCATAGAGAGTGCATGTACAAATTTTGTGGACAATACCAAGCTGGGAGAGGTTGCAAGCACTTTGGAGGACAGGATTAGAATTCAAAGTGATCTGGAAAAAAATGGAGAAATGGTCTGAAATGAATAGGATGAAATTCAATTGGGGCAAATGCAAAGTACTACACTTGGGAAGGAATAGTCAATTGCATAAATGCAAAATGGGAAATGACTGCCTAGGAAGGAGTACTGCAGAAAAAGATCTGGGGATTATAGTGGATCACAAACTAAATGAGAGTCAACAGTGTAATACTGCTGCAAAAAAAGCTAACATCATTCTGGGATGTATTAGCAGGCGTGTTGTAAGCAAGACAGGAGAAGAAATTCTTCCACTCTACTCAGCACTGTTAAGGCCTCAGCTGGAGTACTGAGTCCAGTTCTGGGCACCACCCTCCAGGAAAGATGTGGACAAATTGGAGAAAGTCCAGAGGAAAGCAACAAAAAGAATTAAAAGTCTAGAAAACATGACCTACAAGGACTGATTGAAAACAATGGGTTTGTTTAGTCTGGAGAAGAGAAGACTGAGGGGGGACACAATAACCATCTTCAAGTACATAAAAGGTTGTTATAAAGAGGAGGGTGATAAACCACTGAGGACAGGACAAGAAGCAATGGGATTAAACTGCAGTAAGGGAGATTAGGTTAGACATTAGGGAAAACTTCCTAACTCAGGGTAGTTAAGCACTGGAACAAATTACCTAAGGAGGTTGTGTAATCTCCATCATTGGAGGTTTCTAAGAACAGGTTAGACAAATACCTGTCAGGGGTGGTCTAGATAATACTTAGTCCTGCATCACTGCAGGGGACTGGACTAGATGTCCCTTCCAGGCCTACATTTCTATGATTCTGTGATCATGTGCGTCAGAGATAACCAGTCCAGTCATTGCACATTTGACTTTACTTCATATGGATACAGCAACTGGGTTATTTAAAATGCTCTAAAAGTAGGTAGGCCAGTTTTTCAGTTGATGTAAATTGGTGTATTTCTCCTGACTTCAGTGGTGCTATGCTGAGTTAGACCCAGCTGAGAAGCTGGCCCTGTGTCTCTTGATGTGACTTGTTTGAGGTTTGGTTGGTATTTTGCTATTTCTGTTAAACCAGTGGTTCTCACACAGTGGTCTGCAGAACACCAGTGCTCCACTCACGCATTGCTGGTAACCTATACAATAAAACATTCTGAGACCCAAATGTGTGGGTGTGGAGTGTCAGAAGGGAGGTGGGTCTGTGAAAGAATCTCTCTTATGAAGTGGTCTGTGGACTAAAAAGGCTGTGGGAAATGACTGAATTAGTATGTATGCAGAGTTGTTGTAGCCGTGTCAGTCCCAGGATATTAGAGAGACAATGTGGGTCAGGTTCTGAAGAAGGAAGAGCTCTGTGTGGCTCGAAAGCTTGTCTCTTTCACCAACAGAAGTTGATCCAATAAACGATATTACCTCACCCGCCTTGTCTCTCTGAATTAATATACATTTTGTTAAACAAGGGCCATATGGTCCCCTACGTGGGCTATTCCTGCATGGGGGACAGGAAACTCTGAGTTTCCACTTGTGGAGTTTGTACAGAATTCTCCTCTTGGAGGCAGAGTTTCTCTCCCTGCCTTCTCACCCAACAACAACACTGGGGGTGACTGGAAGTTTGGCTCCCAGAACCACTATATTTTGTGGTAGCAAAGGCCTATCTTTGCACTGGTAAAGACTTATCTGGCCTTTTGATAGTATAACTCCTGCTCGCCTCAAGCTATTGCACCCTAGAGCTCTTTTCCTCCCTCAAAGGGAATTTCCGTAAGGACTATGAGTATGCTAATGCTAACAGTGTCAATAGGATCTATACATTTCCTTGTTCTGCCCATTTTTGATTTAGTGAATACACTCATGGCTTCAGCCCCAGAACTAACAGTGTGTGAAAGTTTGTTTGAAAAAAGACAGCCACCCAAATCTTCAGAAAGAATTGTAGAGAGAGATAATTTAAGAAGCTGGGATTTATTTTGCTGTCAGTCTAAAAATAATGCTAATTCTACTGTAGAATCCAATTTATTTTCATTAATTACCAAGATACTCTGATTACCAAGTTTTGCAAACATAGCACATACAAAACCACCTAGGGTAATGCAAACATAAATGTAGGTTGCTAACTTATTTTGATGAGCAATTTGCTTTTAGTTTTTATGGTATTTTTTAGCTGCTAGTGGACGTACTGTCGCATGTTTGTAAAGGTAATGAAATCTTACAAGAATGAGTTATCTCTGTGACACTCCTTTATTAAATCTGTGCTGAGAAACGGGGTGAGACCGACAAGATTTTTCTTTGTTTTTGAAAAGGATCAGATTTGTGGATTAGCAAAGTGACAATTAGGGAAGTTCTACTGTACATTTCTGGTATATATTTATGGTGACACATTATTTAAAAACATATGTAATAATAGATGCCTGTGTATGTATTTATATACATTATCAATATGACTAAATTAATCCCTGTTGGAGCCCCTGGATTTGCAGATGAAGATAATGCAAAAATATTCAGGAAATTATAACCATTACATGAAGTAATGTATTAGCTGTAATACTCTTTCTGAACACTAGTGGCGTGGCTCAATCTACATAGAGCACAAATGGGGAACAGGGAGAGGAAAAATAAAACACAAAATAAAATGATGACTTTCTGACCGCAGGATGGTGAGTTACGGAATGATATAAACATGAGAAAAATTGAACAGACAACATGGAATGTGCTTATTTCATATAATGATTTTTTAGAGTTTATCAGCCTTCTGTCATCATCATCATCATTGATCCGGCATAGAGCTGGTCATCTTTTGGAGGACATGGGTTTAACTAATTTGTATTAAATGGAGTGTAAATAGTGGATTGAGTATAAAGGTACAGATGATCACAGCAAAGACACAGGACAATTGTCAAGCACACACGGCCTCAGCACCCTAAATACGTTACTCCCTTCAGAGTACAAGAGGGGGCGAGCTGGGGCTCAGCTGAGATGGCTACCGCTACACTGACATTTTGGTAGTAAAAAGTTACTGAAGCCACACACGTGGGGTATGAAGTGGCTGTGCAATTTACATGTATATTTGCTATTTTAAATCCTTATGTTAACATATATGTTACATAATTGTTCCCTACTTCAGATCTGTAAATCCGGCCTAGATCTTTAGTAAAAATCATTACCAGCTAATGGTTGTTCATTGGCCTTATGTAAGATGGGCTTGACCAGTCTCATGGGGACAAGGACATTTGCAAAGTCTCTGACCACAACTCACCCCTTTGTTTGCAGTCTCAGCACAGGTGCCAAGTACTACATGGGCATAGGGACTGAACTACACCCTCACCACGAAGAGAGCAATCCAGGACAGAATTGAGGCACGTTGGCAGAGCATTGTGGAGAAGTTTCCATCGCCACTACCCATACTGTACCTGTTCTGTGCATAAACAGAGGGCTTCAGTCTCCAGGGCTGTTAATCTGGCACCTTTCACAAATACTAAAAGTGTGGAAAAACAAACAAACAAAGGTTAGCCCGGCCCCCTCAAAACCGTAGTTAACCATGTGGTCACACAGGACAGTAGGGCTATATTTTCTTCTCCCTGACCTCAAAGACTCTCCAGACAAAGTGGAAACAAATCTGCTATGCCAGATGGGAACGTAATGCAGGTTGGTGCCCAGCAAACAATGGGCTCCGTTGAGGGTGTGCAAGGCAGTGGAGAGGAATGAGCTGGTCATAATACTGTTAGGGAGATGCAGGCACTATTCTCTACTGAGTCCCCCATGGGTTCTAGCTGCCTGAAAAGGGATGGGAAGGGACCACATGAGGCAAGGCAATGGCAAGTTGCATCCTTTGAAAAGGTAACAGAGCTGTGCTGCAGTGTGGACTCCATAGGATCCTCTAGGAGAAATTCTGTTGCAGTGAGGAAAAAAAAGAATGGGGGAGGGAGACCCACCATTGGGTCACTTTATTCTAGCCACATCTCTTTAGGATCAGAGCAGTCTAAAAATACACAAGGGCAGGGTGAGAAGGGGAGGAGGTCAAAGGAAACACAAAGGGTTGTACAGGTAGAGAGACTTGGATTTGCACCAAAATGGCCTCTATTTCTCAAGTATAGTGTGCTGTTAGGGTTCTGTACATTTTACAGCCATGAAATTTGCTCCAGTCTCCACCCCTTCTGACAGAATTGTGCTACAAAGCCTAGGTTTTAATTCTTTTAAAGTAAGTTTGTAGCTCTTATAGTAGTAAATTAACCCACCTAATCCGTAAAGCTCTGAAAGATGTGAAGTGCCCAGTTGATATCTGTATGTTAACTCTGAAAGTTAAAGATGACTATTTAAATGCCAGCATTATTAACTTATTGCATTTATATTCATTAGCAGGAAGAGTTAGTGTGTTTATTCCCAAACAGCCTCCCATACTTCCTTGGATGTCAAAGGTTCCAACTTATCCTTACCCAGCTGCCCAAACCTTCTTGTTCTCCCATGAAACTTCTGTGTGTTGTCCATACAAAAATTGGTGGCACAATGAAAACAAAAATGTGGGGTCAGTGTAAAATAAATCTAATATCAAAATAAATAGCACGTGGTCTACAGAAGTTATTGTATTGTCCATTTCCTATTTAATTAATTAGAACCCTCAAATGAGATTAAATGTAATTTAGAATTAATTCCAATGAAACTGCAGTGGACTTTCCTGTGTGATGAATGGAGTGCATGGGGCTTTGTATAAAATGTGTAAAGGTTGTGCAGTTATTATTTTTATATAGCATTATAGAGGCTCCTAGCAATGCAATATGAATAAAGGGCTTGCTGTGTAAGTATGAGAACAGCAGGAGGAGATGATGACAGTGGGAGGTGTAGGATGAAGAGGACAGTATAATTATGCCTTCCTTTGGGAGGCTAATGCATGAATCTCAAGAGGACAGTGTGAGGAGGACTAAAGGTAGGACTCCTACTGAAGCCAATAGGAGTCAATGATTTCAATAGAAATAGAGTAAAGGCAATGTTGGGTGCTTTTGTAAATCCCACCCTACCTTCAGAGTGCAATGGTTGCAAAAGCCTCTAGCTGCAAATTGTAGGTATTGAACTGATGTATGTGCAGTACTGTAATACATTTACAGGAAGTGAGAGCTCTATATTGTAGCTGTTGAGTGGCACTTGTCTCTGTACTCCTCTGATATACATACTACTCTATATTGCTTGTTACTCTTTCCAACTATTTGTAATATACCTAAATTAGTGGAAGAGCTGGTCAAAAAATTTTCACACAAACTTTTTGTTGAAAGTGACTTTTTTACACGAATGAAACTTTTTATAAGAATTTGTCATCACTATCAAAATGTTCCGGTTTTTGCAAATATTTTCCACATTGTTCTTTACCAACATTTTTACAAAATCCTTTTTGAAATTGTTAGCAACATTTTTCATTCACCAAGAGCCACGTTGCCTTACTGGGTTTTCAGTAAAGGAAAAGCTATTTTGCTCAAAATTTCGGTTACCGTTTCAGGGAGCGAAAAAGTAGATTTTTGCGAATAATGGAAAGTGGGTCAATTTTGAATTGTACAAGATGGAAACAACTTTGAAAATTTTCACTGAACTCTTTTCCTATTTTTGACCAGCTGTAATTAATAGTGAATATAAGGTCAGTGACCCCCTCAGAGGCAGGGTAAAGCCTGTTAGCCAGGGGCACCGTGAATTAGCCGTTCTTTCTGCTTCCTAAACTGTACTTGCCCTTTGGATTAACCAATTGCTTCAGCCTCTAGGGCCCCATCAAAAGCCCAGTGAAGCCAATGGGAGTCTTTCCATTGACATCAATGGATTTTGGATCAGGCAGCTACTGATCCCCATCACTACATTATTTAAAACAAATCATAATTTTAAAAAGAGCATGCTGATAAGCCCCAAGGTTTTTTAAGACCTTTAATAGGGTCCATAACATAATGTCAAAACATCATTTAGGCATGTGATGTTTCACCACTTTAGAGCAAAACCAATATTATTTCTTTATTTTGCTTTCAAGTAAGGGAAAGAGAGGAAAGTTGCTATAGTTTTTGGTTGCCTGGCCTGTGCTATTGGTTGACTTAGTGGGGAACTGCTGGCTGTGTGTTTCTCTAAAGCATGCCACGGTGAAGGGAAAAGAGGGTAGCAAAGAGAAGAATGTATGGCTAACAGTAAGTGGAAAAAAAGTCACAAACAATTGAATGGGGACCTGTCTGCTTAGATAAACAACCTGCCAAGAGTCTCTCTCTGCTTGGTTTGATGTTAGACAAAAGGTTGGTTTCCACCTTTTCTTCTCTTTGTGGTTTTAAATCTCTGACAGGTTCCATAAACATTAATCCATAAGGTGTTTAAAATGGTATGCCTTAGCAAAGTTCTGTGTGTGTTCTGTGGATTGTATTTATTGCTGTGGAGTAACTATGGAATGAGAAAGAAGATTCTTGCTTTTGAAGTATAAACATTGGCCACGTGAGAGAGAGAGATGACTTACACTAAATATTTAACAAATGTATGGTTTCCACTGGAAGAATAAAGTACTTTGCATTGGGAGAAATATAGAAAAAAGAAAGGGAAAAAAATCGTTTCGAGACTTATTTCCTCTAAAAGAATGTGAAACACTATCAGTAACTGGTACCTTGTATTCCTTAGGTCATTTGGCCCTCCCTGTGCTCACAACAGCTCTCATCAGCTGTTCTGTGTCACTGCTTCAGAGAAAGTCCACAGCTTTCTCTGATTCTGTGACCATATGTTATTCCTCCAGTGGGACCCAATAATTTCATTCCTTAAGAGGAGTGCAAGACCCAGCAACTATTTCAGATAATTGTCAAATATCTGATTTAGTTTGTCTTATACCACTGGTTCTCAAAGTGTGGTCTACAGACCACTGGTGGTCTACACAGAACTTGATGATGGTCTGAAGGGAGCTGCTAGTTGTATTGCTCAGCCTCCTGTTTGCTTCCAGCTGTTAAATTCCATTAAAAGAAGCTAAAATATATATTAAATGCTTTCCTAATATTTTTCCGTGTAAATCATTGGTGTATTTCCTGCATGGATGTTATGTGATTGCTAGTGAGAGGCAAAAAGGCTCTGGTGATCTTGCATGGAAAGGGAGGTGGCCTGAGACAATAGCTCTGATAAGATGTGGTGATCCAATCTATGGTCTACACTAGAAACTTTTGCTGGCATAGCAGTGTCAGGCAGGGCTGTGACTTTTTGACATTTTTGTACATGCAAAAAGTCCTAGTGTAGACACAGTTATATGGGCAAAAATTCCTTTTGTTGGATTAGCTTATTTCATTTTGGGAACTGCTATGTGCTATGCCAGCAAAAATGGTCTTTTGCCAGTATAAGCTGTGTGTCATAGCTCTACCAGCAAATGGAATTGTGCACGTAACTGATATTTTTGTTTGTTTGTTTGCTGGCAGTTCCAACAAGTTCTTTTTAAAAACAATTATTTGGGGGCAAACAAAACAATTTTTAAAATAAAATTGAAGGAGATTTCAAAACCAAAAGTTTTGAATCAAAGCATCAAAACATTTCCATATTGAAAATGTCAAAACAAACCATTTTGGCTTTTTTACTCAAAGAACTTGGCAAATTCAACACAAATTCATGAAATGTTTTGATCGACCCGAAAGTGCATTTGTTGCCAAAAAAAAAAAAAAAGTCTTGGTCGAAAAATTTTGCCCAGGTTTACCAGCAAACCCTTTCTACTGTTGAGTAGGCCTTTGAAAAACTTTGAGAACACCTGGCTTAACCAAAAGAAGTTTTATGGCCAATTTTTCAGAAACAGAGAGTAAACCATAAAAATCAGATGTATAAATGTGTTACACACCTAGATTAATACTATGGCAAGCTCTGCTAGAGTTGGGCTGACACTAAAGTTAGTTACAGAGGCAAACCACATACCAAAATAAATCATCTCACAGACTCTTTTGCAGCCAGCTGCTCCCATCTGTAGCCAGTATCCAAATGACAGTTCAGAGAGAGAGAAACAAATTCTGCTCTTCCTTATTCCTGTCCATCCCATTGATTTCATTGCATTGCAGTGGTATAACTGAGAGCAGAATTTAGCCCAAGATGGTATGGTCCTGCTTTTTAACGTATAGATTTTCCTTCTTTCATGTGGAGAAGATGAAAGATGGTTGGTTCCCCCTTGAATCAAAGAACATACTTCCTTTCTGATATCAGCTACTGCTGACCAAGGTCTCTTCTGTTTACAAAGGGATGTGGCTATTTGAATAGCTTGTATCATTTGGAAATATTCATTTCCCCTAAATCTTGAACAGAGGTCTGTCACCCGCTCTGTTCAAGAGCTTGTGACTCTAAACAATATCTTAATAGAACTAGTGTTATTATTATTTAAGTAACATCTATTCCCTGCCAAAGCACTCAGGGCTTTGTACAACGCAAAGGAAAATAAATGCAATACACAAAGAATAAATATCGTATAATGGAAACATAATAAAATACAAACAGAGAAACAGTTAAATGGCCATTCTGAAAAAAAATTGAAAAAAGTTTTCAAGGCTTTTTAAAAGTATGGAGGGATGAAATAACATGGATTCCCAGATAAACAAATTCCATGCTGTTGGGCTCCCTATCGGAAAAGTGTGATTCAATGATGGGGTGATTTATTTTGGTAAGTGGCAGCAGTGACCAGAATCCTATCAGTACAAGCGTCAAAGAGAAGGTCTTGAATGGTCAAAGACTAGGGTCAACTGCAAGGTCTTTAAAACCCAATAGCGACTTTCTAAAAGCCAAGCCGCTGCCTTATAAAAAGCCAGTGGAAAGAATATGGGAACTGGCATGATATAATCACAGTAGTGCAAAGCAGCAAGAAAATGTACCGTTGTTTTCTGAACATAGCTACAGGTGACAGAGCTGCCTTGCAAAGAGTGAATTACAATAGCTGAGCCTCTTGGTCATGAGGGTGCGTGTAGCTCTATCCATGTATCAAGTGATAATGGTGCCACAAATAGCGCAACAGAAAAAGCACGTCCATACTGTAGTCCACAAGAAAGGCTTGTGTAAACATTGTCCCAACAGCAGTGTCAGTGTGATACATCAACATCTTCAATATCAGATCGCGAGGATGCTGCCAAACACTGAACTGCTGTATACAGATAGGACAGTCCCTTGTACCTTTGAGGATCATTCAGTTGTCCTTGGGCTCACAATGACTCTTGTTACTTCTTTATGCTATTCAAAGCCATTGCTCACTCTTGACTCTGCCTTTCCAGAAGGCAGAACTTAGCTTTTCTCTCTAAGGAGCCTGTAAGCTACTGGTTCTCAGACCCTTTACAAACAGCTATTCTACAGAAACACAGAGAGAATTAACAAGGTGAGGTAGAAATGAACACTTTTCTACAAATACTCTGGAAAGCATCCCCAGACTGGCATTAAACTTAGTTACCTGTGCTGGTAATATGACTTTTTTTTCCTCTCAAAGCCTAATGCGGTCTCCTTCTTTTAGTAATAAAAAGACAAATCTCATTCTTTCTGAAATACCCATTTCAACTGTCTTATTTCTTTCCATCTCAAAATGCATGAGTCTAAGGGAATGTTGTCTGGGATGATCCATACCTTCTTGTCTACACTGTTGCCTCACTTCCTTCTCTCTTTGGTATGTGTAGTCATCAGTGGTTTCTTGTAGGACTAATTACCATGCTAAAAGAGGAAAGTCCTTTGCAGGCAGACTAGCTAGAGAAAACCAAGGACTGAAGAGTAACATAGTGTTCAGTCTTGTACCTCTGAGAGCTTTAAGCTCTTATATCTCAACCTACTTTACACTCCTAGAGATGGCAGAAATTCCAGGTTTTTGAGGTCAGAGCCAGCCTTTGGGAGCTCTTGAAGCCTGCAGCCACAGGCTCCCCCTACCTCCCATCTCATTTTGGAACTAGAAATGTCAGGAATCATTTCAGCTTTTTGTCTAAGTTCCTGGCCCTTCTCTTTATGAAGCTAAACTTAAAAATGTGACCTGACTGGTAGAGTGGAAAGTTTGTCATTAATTTCTCTGAAAGGTTATGGATTACTTCAGTCACCTTCAATCAACTGGAGCTTGCTTTTGGGTCATGACCACAGGCCCCTTGTCAGATTTGTGACTGTGGGGGGAGTGCCACCCAGTTAGTTGTGGGGGTTCTGAAAGCTCCTCTCCTGAGCAGACAATGTGATCTCTGGCCACGAGGGCACAGAATGGTTTAGTGGACTAAGCAGAGAACTGAGAACAGAGCCCAGATCCTCAAACGCATGTAGCCACCTAACTCCCACTGATTTCAACGGGTTAGGCACCAAAATATCTTTGAGGATCTGGGCCCAAGTGACTACTGTACACTAACCCTGTCTCTGATACTGACTCCCCTCCGAGGTATTAGTCAAATCACTTAACATTTCTCAGTTTTCTCCTCTCTGCAATAATACTGCGCACCTGTCTCTTAGGGGCATTCTGCTGATCACATAGGTAATGTATAATGTATAACAGCTAAAATTCACTAGCGTGCATGCACTTCCCTCCAGTGACAGAGGAACACTGACTCCCAACCCTAGCTTCTTTGGACAATTGTCCATTCAATACTTTTTAAAATGGTGGCAGCTAAGCCCAGACCCAGCACAAGAAGTGGGGCTGCACTCTTCCTGAAGCAGGAAGCTTTAGGCTACCTGAAGATTCCGGCCCTCACCTCCTCCAACTTCTTTTTATATTAAGAGGAATTTCTCAGATAACAAGGGTGATGAACATTGGTGTATAAAACTAGAGGCACATAGATAAAATAAGTCAGTAATCTGTGGGTGCCCCAATGCATCACTTTGCCAACCTTCCCATAAATCTTCAGACCCCCTTTATAGTGGTGTCATCCCAGCGGACAGGAGCTATTTATGTTTTGAGGAGAGAGAGAGTAAAATATTGTTTCAACAGCTCACCCATAGAGGGTAAGGCTGGCTCTGCTTGCAGTGACATATGACCTAAGTTTCCTGTAAGGTGCCCCTCCCCCAACCCCAACCTAGACCGGCCCCCAACCTGCCGCGACCGGGGAGGGGTGTCCCTCCCCCGTCCTGAACCCAGCCCAGACCTGCTGCGGTGGGGAGAGGTGCCTATCCCCTCCAGCCCAGGTGCTGCTGGGGGGAGTCCTCTCTCCCCATCTTAGCCCTGGGGAAGCCTGCACCCCAAATCCCTCATCCCTAGCCCCACCCCAGAGCCCACAGCCCCAGCCGGAGCCTTCACAGCCCTGCACCCAAGCCCTCTTCCCCAGCCCTGAGCCCCCTCCCACACTCTGAACCCCTCGGCTCCTTCCCCACCACATGAATTTTGTTATGTGCACCGATATGAAGGTGATGTGTCACACATCACCTCCATATTGGTGCACATAACAAAATTCATTCCACACATGTGTGGGAAAAATTAGCCGGAACACTGCATATGACATCCATTTCTAGTGTTGGCATATTGCGAGATATCAGCTCTTAAAATCACAACAATATGACTTTTAGCAAATATATTTTAGAAAATGTGTACAGACTTTTAAAACGTGTTAACATTCCCATCATTTGTGATAAGGTACTCAGATGCCCTATTTGGTGAGGGTGCTACAAATAAATAGATCACAGACACTAAATATAGTCTTTTATTTGAAATATTTAGAACGTATGTGTGTGTGGTTTTTTTTTTCAGTTTGCATGTTCATGGGTTATTAGTTGTTTTTTATTTCACAGCTGGAAATGCTGTGGAATGAAGTATACCTGCAGAGATAGATCTACAGCTGCTACAAGCACATAGACTAGCAGCCCACTTTTGCATCCTCCACAGCTCAGGAGTATTTTTACACACCGCTAGTTTGTTCATCTCCCATTGTTTTATATCTCTCACAACAAAACTTAAACGGGAAATAACTCAAAACGGGCAGCAGTTGTCACATCTGACATGCATTTGTTGATTGAAAATGATATTTAAAAGATTGTGGTGATCTCTCAAACTGAAAGATTAGATAAGTCAGCATCTCCTATATTTAGTGATTTAATACCTCATCAGTGACACACTTCTATATGAAACTTGACATCAGATTTCATCCAGGGAAGGAGGATACAGAATTTGACAGCATTTGAGTTTGGTTTAATGGGATATTTGAATCTTTTGGGGTTTTGTTGCTTTTGCTTTTTGTTCTTTTATTTTGTATTGGTTCTTTTGCTTTTGTATTGTATTTTACTTATGTTAGAAGCAGTAGTCGGACAACAAAGAGAGATAGAGTAGCTATCTGCTTTTCATTCTCCTCTAGAGTTAGGCAGAGGGGGCCACACGGAGCAGTTTGTTTATGTGCACCGGGAGGTCCCATGAATCCTCTGTAGAGATCTCTAGGAAACTTCTATGGAGGTACTGTGCAATCCTCTGCGAAGGTTTCTGGGGAGGGCTGTCTTATTTCTGCCACTGCAGTCAGACACTTTCCCACACACCGCTCACTGATCACTTCAGCAGGCACCATTGCAGTGCATAGGGTAGCAACATATGAACCTGAGCGGCATCTGGATGCCAATAGCAGCTGTGCTCTCTCTGCCTCTGTTACCCTCAGGAGTGAGATATCAGCTTCAATCACCACTGCCTGCAGAAAACGGTGCCAATATTGGCAGAGACGCTGCAACAGTTAGGAGGGTACATAAAGATTGTGGCAAATACCATACTACTGCGCCACTATGACCTAGAACACACACACCCTTGCTACTGACTAAATCAAGAAAACCCTTCTGGTCTTGTGCCACAGCCCTCCTTGCAGAAGTTAAGGACGTTCGCAGAAGATGGTCTGAAGCCTGGGCGGCTGCCAATGTACCAGATAAAAATGTGGTGTGGTACAAACTGTCGGACACATCATGGAGGATTGCCCAATCCATGCTTATCCTGGAGGCATCGCAGCCGTTCATATGGCCACCCTCTCTGCTCTGGACTAGATAACAGACCTTAAGATCCAACTACAGTCATGCCATTGCTTTTACTGTTCCACTATCGCCATACAAAAAAGGAAGAAGTGCAGCTCTCATTTTGGTGTCCCTGCCCTGGAGGAGTGAGGTAAGCTCAGCACACAGATCTAGGAATGTGGCCTTGCGCATCTGAAAGTTCTGCAGTCACTGCTCATCATCCCAAAACTGCACGACAATGTGATCCCGGCAGTCAGTGCTTGTTTCTCGGACCCGGAACCGGTGCTAGATCATCTGCAGCTGCTTCGTGAAGGCGGCCAACAACCTTGAATTGTTTCTTTCTATGTCCCACAGCAAGCTAGCCTCCCAGGAATCATCATGTTCCCAGTGGTTCTCCTTGCAGTTCTGCACATACTGCAGGGTCAAGTGCCCTGTGCTTGGACTGCTCATGACAATAGTGCACAGCTATGCAGGCTCCATGCTTCTGTCAGAGAGGGTGGGCATTGTGGAGGGGGTTTGCAGGGATTTTGAAAAGAAGGTGTGAAATATGATGGGATGGAGAACACAGCATTATGAGAAGTTGACCCCTTGCTCCCTGTTACCCCCACGTGACTGTTTTGGCCCTATCAGGCATTGCAAAAACATCCCAAAACACCCTGAGCTGGATGATGGTGAGTTGCACAGTGGAATACCTACCCACAGTGCACTGCACTCTGCCTCAGACAAGTGCTCCTGGTGAGTACGTGCACTGCCGACACAAGGAGCATAGTGTGCGTACGCACAAGGATGTAATAACAGTGGCGGCTGTTTGACAATGTAAATTAGGTTGACATAATTTTGTAGTGTAGACATGTCCTAGAATATATTTCAGGGGTGGGCAAACTTTTTGACCTGAGCGCCACATCAGGGTTCCAAAACTGTATGGAGGGCCAGGTGTAGTGTATTAAATTGCTCCCTGTAGGAATCTGTTACTTATGGTGTACTACTTACGCTGCCAGTCCTGGTGCTCTGAGCAGCATGGTAAGGGATCGGGGAGCGGGGGGGTTGGATAAGGGGCAGCGGGTCCTGGGGGCAGTCAGGGGATAAGGAGCAGAGGGTGGTTGGATAGGCGTGGGAGTCCCGGGGAGCCTGTCAGGGGGTGGGGGTGTAGATAGGGGTTGAGGCAGTCAGGGGAGAGGGACCAGGGGGGCTTGAATAAGGGGTGCGGTCCTAGAGGGGGTGGTTAGGGGCAGGGGGTCCTGGGAATGGGCAGTCAGGGAACAAGGAGCGGGGGGGGGTTGGATGGGTCGGGAGTTCTAAGGGGGGCAGTCAGGGGGTGGGAAGTGGGAGGGGGCGGATAGCGGGTGGGGGCCAAGCTGTTTGGGGAGGCACAGCCTTCCCTACCCAGGTGTAGTGTATTAAATTGCTCCCCATAGGTATGTGCTACTTACAGTGTACAGTAACTCCTCCCTTAACGTAGTTATGTTCCTGAAAAATGCGATTTTAAGCAAAACGATGTTAAGTGAATCCAATTTCTCCATAAGAATTAATGTAAATGACGGGGTTAGGTCCCAGGGAATTTTTTTTCACCAGACAAAATACTATATTTTACACACACACACACACACACACACACACTTTAATACTGGTACACAGTGATGATGATTCACCAGCAACTACACACCACACAACAGGAACACCAACCCAGGAACCAATCCCTGTAGCAAACCTCGTTGCCTACTCTGTCCCATATCTACTCTGGTGACACCATCAGAGGACCCAACCACATCAGCCACACCATCAAGGGCTCATTCACCTGCACATCCACTAATGTTATATATGCCATCATGTGCCAGCAATGCCCCTCTGCCATGTACATTGGCCAAACTGGACAATCCCTCCGCAAAAGAATAAATGGACACAAATTGGACATTAGGAATGGTAACATGCAAAAGCCAGTAAGTGAACACTTCAGTCTCCCTGGTCATTCTATTACAGATTTAAAAGTCACTATCATTGAACAAAAAAACTTCAGAAACAGACTTCAAAGAGAAACAGCAGAACTAAAATTCATTTGCAAATTTAACACCATTAATCTGGGCTTGAATAGGGACTGGGAGTGGCTGGCTCATTACAGAAGCAGCTTTTCCTCTCCTGGAATTGACACCTCCTCATCCATTATTGGGAGTGGACTACATCCACCCTGATTGAATTGGCTCTGTCAACACTGGTTTTCCACTTGCGAAGTAACTCCCTGCTCTCCATGTGTCAGTATATAATGCCTGCATCTGTAACTTTCACTCTATGCATCTGAAGAAGTGAGGTTTTTACTCACGAAAGCTTATGCCCAAATAAATCTGTTAGTCTTTAAGGTGCCACCAGACTCCTTGTTGTTTTTGTAGATACAGACTAACATGGCTACCCCCTGATAAGTGATGATGATTGTGAAGCTTGGTTGAGGTGGAGGAGTCAGGATATTTTCCAGTGAGTGCCTTACTTCTAAATGATGAACTAGCAATTGGCTGAGCCCTCAAGGGTTACCTCTCACAGTCTACAAGGCAGCAGGAATGGAGGGAGGGGAGAGAGCATCGCAGACAGAGACAGTGATGCACACTGTGTGTGTGTGTGAGAGAGAGAGATGCGCATTTCCCCTTTAAGTACACTGCCTTGTTAATTAGATCAGCTTGCTGAGACCGCAGCTGCTGCTGCCAGCAAGCTCCCTCTGTCCTGAGCCTTGCCATGTGTCCCCCCTGCTCTATGGAAGATGGGGTAAGTGGGGTGCAGGAGCAGGGGAGAGGGGGACACCCTCACATTAGCCTCCCTTTTCCTCCCCTCCCCCACGCACAGCAAGCAGGAGTCTCGGGGAGCAGCTCCAAGGCAGAGGGCAGGAGCAGCACATGGCAGTGGGGGGAGGGACAGCTGCAATTGCTAGTCTGCTGCTGCACAGGGAGCTTAGGCAGTGGGGAGCTGCTAGGGGGAGCTGATGGGGGGGCTGCCGGTCCACTCTGGTTCCAAGCCCCCACCAGCTAGCTGCAACGGGCTGCTCTTCCTGCAAGCAGTGGACAAAGCAGGCAGCTGCCAAATGATGTTAGAAGGAAGCATTGCACAACTTTAAACGAGCATGTTCCCTAATTGATCAGCAACGTAACAATGTTAACCGGGACGACTTTAAGTGAGGAGTTACTGACTACTTATGGCTGCCAGTCCTGGTGCTCCACAAGTAGCACATTCCTACGGGGAGCAATTTAATACACTACACCTGGCGGCTCTCACAGCCGTGCTGCCTGGCAGGAGCTCGCAGCCCCACTGCCCTGAGCATTGGCGACACGGCGAGCTGAGGCTGCGGAGAAGGGGATCAGCAGGAGGGGCTGGGGACTAGCCTCCCTGGACAGGAGCTCAAGGGCCGGGCAGGATGGTCCCGCAGGCTGGATTGGCCCCCGGGCCATAGTTTGATCATCTCTGTTATATTTCATAGTTCATGAAAGTTTCAGCTAATAAATTAAAATGTCGACGGTTGATTGGAGCTGCCTGAAATTATTCACTGGAAAAAAATCTGAAATTGATAGGGGTTTCTGAGCATATGAGGTTTTGGACTTGAGCAAAGTTCTTCCATTGCTACCAAAAAGTCCAGTTGCTTTTTGGCTCGACACCACTGTCATTTTTACTACCAAAAAAGATGGTCACCTGCAAAGATTTATGATTTTGAGAAAAAAGCATGTGGTGTTTTGGGGGTGGGGGGTAAAACAGTGAAATGTTTTTACAAAGCCAGTGAATTATCATTAACTTCATCATTGCAGCAAATGTTTTCCTGCCTGCTATCATAAACACACCAAAATGGTCTGATTTTTTTTTTACAAAGCTATATAAAACCCAATCCTGCACCCATTGAAGTCCATGAGAAGCTCCTATTGGCAAGAGCTAGTCAGGAAATGCCAATTATTTTTCTTAGAAAATATTGTTTAAAAATGTATTTCCTGTGCAATGTTTCTATTTTATCACTGAAAAAACAAAACTTAAAATTTTGGGGGGAGGGTTGAAAGCCAAATGTAAAAAACATATATAAACAGCCCAACATATATGTACATATACAAACATATAGAAACAGAAAATATCAACCAAAATGAAAAATTCCCACCAAAATTTTCAATTTGGCCAAAAAGCCATTTTTAATCTGGAAAAAAAAATTCAGACTAATATCTTTCAAGCAGCTCTGCTGTGGATGTGGATGGTGCAAGATTGGTTCTGTGATCCAATAAAACTCTGTATAAAGAAAGCTGTTTACAAGTCTGTCAACGTGACCCCACCACCTCTCACTCTTATTGTTCGATAACACGTTTCTGGGATTTTGTCATTTTCTTTCAGAGGGCAATTGTTTTCTAACAGAGGCAGCTTGTCTAGTCAGTTAAAGAGACTGGGAGTTGGAACTCTCTGGTTCTGTGCCCACTTCTCTTCTGTTGCTGGCTCTGTATGCAATGCTGGACAAGTAACAATTTCTGTGTAGCTCAATTGAACACAGCAGGACTCGTCCTGGGCAGCAGCATGGGGAGATTAGCTTATTTGCTGAATATTGAAAATGCAGTTTCCTAAAATGGCACATCCTCTGTGATCTTTTTTGGCCTTCTACCTAATGCTACTGACCGTGAGGGATATTTTTCCCCTGAAAGATGAGCCTTGAAAAGGGCAAGAAGTATATTGTCTCCTGACACCACAGTGTCAGTTCTAATTGCCCCTCACATTTGTAATTTGCTTTGGAAATACATTCTGACACGTGCAGAGCCAGGGATTGGAATCTTTTGAGCAGTAGCATAAGGGAGAAATGGAAACCCGTCACTGACGTCAACAGTGAGATGAGAACAGAACATAGGGAGTGTCCCCTTTGCCACTAACAATCCACAATGTGACATCCCTTGCAAGAGACAACATTTCTGCAAGCCAAGCTTTGTCTTATTGAAGATAATAACATCTCACTGACAAACTATACAAGCTTGGGCCTGGGTCCAAGACTGAGCAGTGGGTCACTGAGCTATGAATCTTTGTGATCGTTTTACTCCAGGACCCAAAAGGACGATTGCAGATAGGTCCATTGCCCCAAAAAAGGCTGAAGGGTCACTTCCTTTTCACCACTATCTGTATCATAGCTTCTGTGGGCTTGACTTCAATGGGACTTGTGTTTTAAATTAAGCATATACTTAAGTGCTTCACTGGAAGAGGCCAGAGCGTTCGGCACCTTGCAGGATCTAATTCTGTGTGAGCAGGGAGTGCTCTGAGCAACTGTTCTGTGTCTCCCACATGGAGTTGCTGAGAAGAACCCTCCCATCTACTTGCTTACCTCCCTATGTGGGGGAAGCGAGAGCCGCTCTGGCTTCTCCTTCCCAGTCAGGGAGCAGTACTGCCAACCCCAAGCACTTAGAATTCATGAGCCAACCAGGCCCCGCAAAATCATGAGATCAGCTTAAAAAGATGCACTGTTCTTTTTATTCCCCTTGGTTTTGTTAATGAAAACTGAGAATCTCATATATTCACCTGAGCCCAGGAGTTGGGGCATCAAGAAAAATGCCAACTATCATGAGACTCACAGTAAAATTGCAAGAGTTGTCAATACTGAATAAGAGCGGGATAGGCACACCACTGGCTTTGTCTGAGCCCAGCTAGTGGAGACGTAGTTGGCTACTGAGCCTCTTTGTGGTCAGGAGAGAGAACAAGGGTTTTGGCCCATTCCAGAAAACAAGGGAAATAACTATAACTACCCCACAGAGGGTTCATTAGACAAGTTTTTCAGGACAGTGTACAGACGTGAAGTTCTGGGTGTTATTACTGACCTGCGGGGCAGTCACAGAAAGGAACTGAGGGATATTGTCAAAAGTGCCCTCCTCTGCTACGCACACCTACACCTAACAAGAGGACCATTGTACTCCCATGTAAAGTTGTGGCCTCTACTAAATGACCTAGCCACCACTAACCTGCAGTCAGAGGAGTTTTAAACAGGTACTATAGATATTAAAGAGCACTGTTTATATGTTCATATATTTTGACCAGCTTAGCTCATCCTGCTTTGCAGCAACAATGAGCGAACGCAGAGATCTTTGCATTACATTAAATTAGAAGCTCTATATGCTTTGGAGCACGTTAAACCTTTCAGAGTTTTCTTTAGGGATTATTACATATTTTACTAAGTAAACAGATTACTTAGCATCTTGTGGTATGAAAACAAAACCTTGAAAGATGCCTTATATATACATTAAAAAACTAAACATGTCAATATGTGATATATGCAATCTCCATGATGCCAGGCTTTAAAAAAATAATAGAAAGACGGCAACATTTTTGCTTATTTTTCCTATGAAGAAAGGTCTTAAAAGTAACTAAATTGATTGATTTTAATTATGAAAAGAGATGTTTAACTTGGATTCTCGAGTCTTCTGAAAATTTTTTTTTAAACATTTTGATTATTTAAAGCACTATATATGAATGCTAAGTGTTGTTATTTATTATTGGAAAATAAGGGGGGAAGTACATTTAGTATTATTCACTGCTAGAGACAGGATGTTTGACTAGTTGAACAAATGGCCAGGTCTGGTATGATAACTCCTATGTAGTCTTTACATGCAAACAAATTAAGTAACAGAATATGTTGCAAATTATTGCAAAGGTGTTAGGCAGGAGGCATCAAAAGGAGCAAAATCAATAAGTCCAGGAGACAGTTTAATGATCTTTAATGCCTGTACTTCTCCTATCTCACACTGAGCAACAGCCCTTCCTCCTGTTCTCACAGTTACAATCACCAGCAGTGTCACAATTTTATTTGGGTAGCTTTGTGCTTAAGACTAACAGCAGGGCTCTGAAACATTTGGCAGGCTTCAAAGTCCTCAGATATTCTTTCAGGCACTAAGTGCAGTCAAGGTATCCATTGTATGTACATGTAATTCTCTGGGCTGAACAGCAACAATGTTGGTTAGTGATATTCCCCTTTATTCATTGCCGTGACGTCTTCCATGCTTTGCATAGCACTGAGCACTCTTTTGATACTCTATAAATAATAAAAAAATGGTTAACTGCAGATTTCAGT
The DNA here is from genome assembly GCF_011386835.1 of Chrysemys picta bellii. Taxonomy (NCBI): domain Eukaryota; kingdom Metazoa; phylum Chordata; order Testudines; family Emydidae; genus Chrysemys; species Chrysemys picta. The sequence goes on along the minus strand of NC_088793.1, from coordinate 127,511,932 downwards.
TGCTGGTGAATTCATACAAGCAGCAATTTCCATTCTTCTATTAAGAAAGGTAAAAGCAAAGCAAGCATGGTTGCATTTTTTTCAGTCTCCTGGCAAGTAGCCAGTGCTGCTCTTGGTGTCACAAAGTATTGTGGCCCCTGTCATTAGCTAATTAAGGACCTGAGCCAAAACCAATGGAAAGATTCCCATTGACCTCGGAGAGTTTTGAATCAGGCCTCATAACTATAAAGATCAACACTAATGCAATCATGGTAACAATGAGAGGGAAATGTGAAACTAAATGATAAAGTGTTATTACCTTATGAGTTATTTAATAGACACCAGTTCAAGGATGTCTATTTTATACATGTGGGCTATTTTAATTCTTCCCACTAGGTGTGCTCCTGTGGAAAGTGCGCATGGTGTACTGCTGTGAGTATGCATCTTAAGCCTCTGGTACCACTCACTGACTGATAAAGAGGTCAAAGGGGTAGTCTGGGTGATGACAGTGGAAAGAAATGTTCCAGAAGAGGTCTTACAAAAGGCTGTGAACTGTGGAAATTCACTCTCCACTGTCACCAGCTATTAATGGGATCATCAATAAAACATAATCTAGTTATAGCAGACTTAGTCTGTAGGTTACATTAACCATTGTCTTGCATCAGTAATGAATCTCCTAGAGGCAGGAATGGTAAGCACCTTGTGCTATGGGATAAGAATATCCCTGCAGACCATTACCTTCACTCTATCTTACAAGGGATAGAGAGAAGAGAGAGATGACAGATACCCTTCTACAGCTTTCACTCCTCAGGAACTCCCCCCTTCTCCCCCCGTTCCATTAAGTGCTGTACCCAAATGTTTTGACTCTCCTGCCTCTGGAAGCAAAGTTCAAAATGAAGCAGATGGGAGATCATTCTGCATACAGAGAATTTTCAGATATTCTCTATATGACCTATGCTGGGTAAAACTGTTTCCATTCTCTGATTGGATAACTTTTATAACTCGCGCAGCATGGATTTTTAATTGCAAGTTCATTTGTACAATTTGCACTTCTCAATTTGTACCATGTTGGTTATAAAACTATCCAACACATTTTGAACAGTCAATTTCAGATTTTACAACTGAATGTACCAGTTTCAAAATTCACTCTCAGTGAACATGCAAGCTAAAAAATTTCAAGTTTTATCAAACTCATAGGTCACAAAAAGCCAGAGACAAAAGGGCCATTAAATAACTGATTGAAATTTGCTTTCAGATTCAAATGAATATTGGAAGATTTTTGTTCCTCTATTTGCCTGGATCTAAAATTGATAATACACCAAGCCACCAAATGATAGTCAAGTCTCTAAACTGTAGATATTTTAAGGTTTATTTTTCTTTGGATTATTTTTAAAAGGCTTTATGGAAGAAGTGTGGTTTCCTTAAGAAATTATTTGGGGACTGGAGGGGAAAACCCAGATCACTGAGTCCAGTCCCCTGCTATCACAGGCAACCCTGTCATATAATTTGAATGAAGAGAGGGTGGCCATTTGCCAAACAAGGAAAAGGAAGGAAAGACAAGTACATGGTGGAAGGTCCAAAGACAAGATGTAGGACAAGGATACAGAAAGGACACCATCGGATAAGCATAAAGATTAAGAATGAGAAACTCTCTGTGGTTGTAATAGAGATATTTGGCCACTTTTATACATTAGAGAAATCCACTGAATTCAATCATGTAACGATCCCTGTATCTCATACCCACAGTTACTTTTCTAGTCCTGACTCATTGACTCCAACATTAATGAGCTGGATGAAAGTGTAAGAAACTGGAAAAGGTTTGTGAGAAAATTACGTTTGGAACTTGTTTGACCAGCTACAACTGGATTCTCTTTTGGTAGATATAAAAAACCTGTTAATATGTTTAAAATTACAGAACATAAGAGCTGGAAGAATAATGCAAAAATCTTCTATAACTGATGTGAAATGCACTCACCTTGGCTATGCTCCTGCCATTTTTGCATTCCCCTTAAACATTGCAAGCCTTTCCTTAAACATTCAAAGAACCAAGTTTCACTGGCATGAATATGGAGAGAAAGTGAATTTTAAAGTTGTCTGTGTGAGTATTCTCACACCAGCTGAATTATAAATGTGTACATGCAACAATTCACCCAGGAAGTGTGAATCAGGGAACTGAACTAATACCATGTGGCTTAAGTGCCCAGTAACAGTTAGGCAACACAGCTCAAATTTTGAATAGAAACAATCAAGCCATAGAATAAAACATTCAAAAAGATATTTTGCAAATAATATTTATCACTGAGGAACCTGTGGTTGTCTTGTGGAAGTTCTGGAAATAGAAAAAAAAAGTTAAATGCATCAAATAAATTTGTTGGTGTGAAATATTAGCTCAGTTCTACAAACAATTAGAGCTGGTCAAAAATAGTGGAGAAAACTAAGTAAAACTGTTTTCAAGGTCTCCCACCCCCACCCCTGTATTTTGATTGTAGTGTCAAAACTCAAACTTTAATTAAAAATGAGGGTCCACCCCCTGCAGGGAGTGGGGGTAGTACCCAGATCAGTTACGTCAGGGAGCTGTGCCACAAACCAGGTATGCTTTCTGACTCCCCCTCCCCCACCTCATATAATGCACCTCGACAGGAAGAACCACTGGGCAGCTCTTGAATAGGGGAGAACAGAGGACAATCCAAATGGCAAATGATGCATCTGACAGATAGTGGAGTCTCCTGTGCATTTTACCAGAGAGGGAGAATTGGAATTGAATGGGAAGAACTGGAACTGGTTATAGCATGTGGCATTGCTCTTTGCATGTCTCGTTAGCTTATCAACACCATTCCCTCTAGACCCCCATCTTCCACTCCTTTGGCACACTAGGAGAAGGACAAGGCCTCAGAATAAACTTGCTCTGTGTCAGTGTCACCAATCTTTGGCAAAAGAGGTTAAAATAGATCAAAATAGAAAGGTGGAAGTGACTGGTTTTGGTGGTTGTCCTGGATGTTATCATGGTTATTGAGGTCTTGACATGAATATCATTGCATTGTCTTGTGCAATGGGAAGTGGTATGGGATAGAGAATGAAGATGAGGAAATGTGTCTGAAGTGAGGCAGCATCCTTCAAAAGGCCCATAGCCAGCTAAACAAACGTATGGACGTGCTTGTGAACACAGACCATAGTGCTGCATGGGGGACAACACTGGAGTTCGTATCCACAGAGCCAGGACAGGAGACAGAACTAATATTGCCATTCTGCCATTGAGATTCTAGCTCAGGTTGGCAAAATTAAGAGCAGCTTCCCCATTTTCCCCAGGAAATAAGGGGAGTTGGAGGTGGCAGTATACTTCTTTCCCACCCAGAGGAGAAGCCAGCAGGGAAATAGAAATATGAATGTAAATAGGGGACTCCACCTTGGACAATTCTTCTCCATCTGCTGCTCCACCTGCTGTTGGAAAGGCTTGGGGCCTACTAAGGTAAACTCCCCAGGGGGTGTATTGAGCATGCTAAGGCACGGAGTGGCCCTTAACATGGAAATGAAGGAGAACATACTTCCAGGAATGGCTCCATGACAGCTGCTCCACACATCCAGCCACCAGCTCCCACTTCTGCTCCCAGTTCTGATTCTCACATCTCACAATTTGTCATTTCACCAGCCATTGCAGTGACAGAAGGTAAGGGAGCTCTCCTGAGCTCCCCCAAGCAGTAGAGGAGGGGAACTCCCTTACTCAGCACCTAGAATGGGTTTAGCTGCCAGGGCTGCACTTCCATGTGCTCCCTTTTGCTTTAATCCTTGCTCAGCAACCTTTTTTCATTGTGTATTGTAAAAGCACATGCCTATGTGAGGTCACTGGCTCAGCTCCTCTATCTGATTGGGCTGATATCAAGGGAGAGGTCTCTGTGACACTAGGTCAACATCTCTGTTGCTGTAGCTGTAGCTGGCTGGACTGAAACCCCAAAGCAAGACACAGGCTTTTCTGAAGTTACGAGCTCAGAACATCTGGCTTGCTGGGCTAGTGTCAAGCAACAGCAAGAAAGATGAGGTTGCTAGTCCAGCATCAGTGGTTCAAATAGATCAAAATAGGATAGCCACCATTCTTGTGTTTGTGTCTCATAACGGTTGTTGATGTCATGCTGGGGTTGTTGAGTGGCAGCTATGTTGTCCTGTTAACTCCTGCTTGGCACTCAGAATGAGCTGTAGGGAATAGGACTGGCCAAAAGTGGACTGTGTTAGTGGTTTAGTGCATGCTTAAACAAGACACGAAACATTACAGGAGGTGGCCTAGGAGCAGACGAATTTATGCTGGGATGGAGAAGAAAAGGTGGGAGAAAAAATGAAGGTAGTCAGATAAAGGGAGAGGGGGGAGAGAGAAAAAACAACAAGCTGAGAACAAAGAAAGAACAGGAGAAAGAGGAAAGGCAAAAGGAGAGATGGTGGCAAGCACGCCAAGAGTGAGGGGACACGAACAGCCTTGGGAGGTCCATATGTCAGTCGGTCACCAGGGAACAATTTAACAAAAATGTTTGGTAACCATTGCCATATGGGGAGTGTAGGAAAACGGTCTGCTGTGCATTGTTTGTGATTGATTCAGCTCAGGCAGGAGTAATATAACCCTGAACAAAGGTCTTGACAGGTAGGTAAAAGAGGAAAATATGTTTTACAATGTGGTTAAAATAAATCAGTGTGCACCACATGCTCTCCTCCACTTGTGCTCATACACAGGTCTTAAACCTTTTTTAAAAAAAAAAAAAAAAAAAAAAAAGCTTTCCAATTCACCTCAGCTCACCTTTAAATGAATGTTTTGTTTTCTCAAAATGTCAACAAGGAAAAGCTGTCACCGAACATTAGCTGTATACCCAACATCTTGCTATTCATGGCTTATGAATAATAGCTTGTCATATGCCAGCTTGCCTTAATTATGGTTTGAATACATACAAAGTTGATGGATTGTTCTGTTAGGAGCTAATACAATAAATATCACAGCGTCTCTTTTGGCTTGATCAAGCAGAGCTACAGCTATCTCAGCTCTGTTACCTGCTAGCAACCACTCATCGTGGGCTAAATTCAGTAAGTGGGTTCAAGTCAATGGAGTTAACCTAATATTGAATAAGGGCCAAAATATTTTGGCCATCGTGCAACCACTCTTGGGGCCTGATTCTCCTCTCACACTGCTTTTGTACTAGCATAACTCCATTGATGGAACTGGAGTTTCTCCTGTCAATTACCCAGGTGTAAATCAGGAAAATTGGCACCCAATATTTCTCTCTTTTCTCTGTCAGCTTGGCTCATGGGATCCTAGGAGTTAGAAATGGAAAAGACCTTCTAGATCATCATAGTCTTTGTCCTACAAGCACACAGTGGATGGCCAGATCTTTCAGGCCTTCCTTATGTAAGTAATCTTTACTCCTGCAAATAATCCCTCAGTTTCAATAGAATTATTCCTGTGAGTACAAGTTTGCGGGACTGGGCCTCTAACCCCCCCTACTGATAGAAAACATATCAGATATTAAACTGCCTCAAGTCAAGACCACCTCTCTCTTTCTTTCCACAAGCTGAGTTGGATCACTTTTGCCAACAACCCCTCGTTTTGAAGATTTAGGTGGCAGGGAGTTATCAGTGGAGAACTCTCTGCTGTGAAATTTTGTTTCCTCCCTTGATCTGACAGAATGCACATCTGTTGACCTTCTGGACAGGGAACATGGCTCAGCTATTTACTCAGGTCTTTGCCTGCAGAGGTAGCAGTGGGAAATGTGTCTAGTTTATTCTGGATGTGATTCTACATAGAGCTGACATAGATCAACAAGCTACTACTTGGTTTTCAAATCCGTACAGCCAAAGGCTGTTTGGACACATTTAATAAATATAAAAGGAAATACAAAATACTACATTTCACCTGAGCTCAACTAGCACAGCAAGAACTCCCTAGAGAATGCATGTAAGGCCTTATGGGGGTGACTGACAGAAAGCCAGTATTCGTTAAAAGAAAGCAAAAAAAAAAGATGATCAAATTTTGCTTTTCACCCTTCCTGCCTGTCTTCATTACAAACTGGTGAATTAACAAAAAATCTAGATATTAAATACTGTCCATTCATTTGCTTTGCTTTGTGTACAAAGAAGTCATGGTTCTGTCCATTCATTTGTTTTGTGTGCAAAGAAGTTATGGTTCATAGTTGTCACACTCATTTTTCCATGTTGCCAATGGTCCCGCTCACCTTTGAGCACACACAAAACTATATTGGATTGTGGGAAAGAGCAGGGAAGGAAATGAAGGAGCGGGGGACAAGGTTAGCCAGGGTCATTGTAAGAAAGATGGGACAAGAAGGGAAATGTGGGGTTATGTAGAGGCGTGCACCCCTTCCCCCAAACACACATCAACTTCTATGCCGTATTACATGCTGGAGCACCGTGGTGCTACAGTGTACCCCCCTGACCTTAGGCTGCGTGGTGCTTGCACACTGGGTTTTTTAAAAAATACAGTTTAATGAAATAACATGTTAACTGATGAATGTAAATCAAGCAACCCTTATTGATGCAAGCAGTCTCAATGAAGCTGAGGGTTGCAAAATCGGGGGGAGAGAATTCTGTAAATGCCTCTCAAAAAAAAGTGATCCTAGAATAGATCTGTAATGTTAATTGTTTGTGATCCTTTTGAATAGAAGATGCAGTCCAGTGTTTCTCAACCTTTTTGATACTAGGGACGGGCTTGTTGCCTTCCTAAACTGTCAGGATGATCTCAGGGACCAGTGCCGGTTCACGAACTGGTGGTTGAGAAACACTGAGTAGTCTATAAAAAACAAATGGAAATCAATATCATTAGAATGAGATGCTTATTTTTTCTTTCTTCTGTTTCTGTACCATAACCAAAAACATTTTTTAATTTTTTTATTTCCAATTTATTTTTAAATGAGAATTGACTTCTTCCATGAAAGTGAACACAACTAATGACAGGTTTCAGAGTAGCAGCCATGTTAGTCTGTATCAGCAAAAAGAACAGGAGTACTTGTGGCACTTTAGAGACTAACAAATTCTCAGAATTAGTCTTAATAATATGCAGATCTTTACCTTAGCCTGTAGTGCCATCTAGTGATTGTTCCTTTAAAAGAGCAATAGTTTGTATGTTCTCATTTATTTTATGTTTCTTCACTAATGTGCCATGCAAAAATGCAATGCTATGAAAATTACTAAAATTAGAAGACAATACTACATGCACAGCAATTTGGGCACCGTGGGGTCCATATACAGGGCATCAAACTGCAAACACTCATGCAAATGTAGTAAGTGGTAGTCCCTGTTTGGGTGCCATTTGTGTTACAGATACTTGGCTTAAATTATGAACAATTCTAGGACACTTCCTCTTCCTGCACTTCAGCTTTACTCTTTTCTGAAGCACAGGCCAGAGTTCTGCCTTTTCAAGACTTTTTGGAAAGAATTACACAGAGTTAAACCTCAGGGCTACTGTTTGCAAAACCCTGAATGTAGGTGCTTGTGACAGCTTCCAAGCCAGTACCCTACACTAAAATAATTATGCTAGATTCTTTTAAAAAAGTCATTAAGGGCCAAATTTTCTAACATAGGAACCTGATATGTGCCCTTAAAAATTGTGTGCATGTACAAACTTCTAATTGCATATAAAACCAGGCAGTAACATGCTCAAAGATCTACTGGCATATGTACATGCATGCTTTGTCCACTCAATTCTCTGTTTGCATGGACCTATGATGTGCCTGTGTTTAAGGCCTTGTCTATGTAAGAAAGTTACACTGGTTTAACTTATTTTATCACTTATGCAAATAACACTCAGATTTACTTCCATCTTTCCAATGATTCATTTTCAGCAACAGAGAATGTCATCCAGTGTCAGCTGTGAACTTAAGGATGTCAAAGAAGTACCTAAAATGAAACTCTGGTTAAAACAGAAATGTCTCTTACTGAGACTAAGCAGCTGCTCCATGTCCCACCTCCTGTTATTGTCACCCAATGAGGGTCACATCCAAACTTCTCTTCCCACATAAAAACATACACATATTCCCTCTGATCTTTTTTTAGAGAAGAAATTCTCTACAGTGTGGCCTTAAAATGTATCTGTAACCTGGATCTGCTTGAGAACTTGAGAAGACTGGGTCTCAATTCTTTATTCTCAAACACTGCAGTCTTGTCAGCAAACAAAAGTCTGGGGATTCTCATAGCTAGCAGTGCTTCAGTCCTTGGGTTAATAGTTGACTTGGCTTCTCAGTAGCTGGTAAAAAAGGCATTCTGCAGCCTGTATCACAAGTGGTACAAGTATTGGGATCAGCATATAAAATTACAGTTTCCTGTGAATGTCTGAAAGGCCGTCACTTTAGACCAGGGGTCGGCAACCTTTCAGAAGTGGTGTGCCGAGTCTTCATTTATTCACTCTAATTTAAGGTTTCGCGTGCCAGTAATACATTTTAACGTTTTTAGAAGGTCTCTTTCTATAAGTCTATAATATATAACTAAACTATTGTATGTAAAGTAAACAAGGTTTTCAAAATGTTTAAGAAGCGTCATTTAAAATTAAATTAAAATGCTGATCTTACACCACCAGCCTGCTCAGCTCGCTGCCAACCTAGGGTTCTGTTCACCTAGGCCGGCAGCGGGCTGATCAGGGCCTGCGGCCGGGACCCCAGACCTCGGGGGGAGGGGTGTTTCAGGGGTCAGGGCAGAGGGCTGGGGGAGGGGGTTCAGGGCAGAAGGCTGGGGTGTGTGTTGGGGGGTTCAGAGATCAGGGCAGAGGGCTGGGGTGTGTGGGGGGGTGTAGGGCAGAAGGCTGGGTGTGTGGGGGGCTCAAGGGTCAGGTCAGAGGGCTGGGGGCTGTGGGGGTGCAGGGCAGAAGGCTGGGTGTGTGTTGGGGTGGGGGGGTTCAGGGCAGAGGGCTGGGGGTTGTGGGTGGTGCAGGGCAGAAGGCTGAGTGTATGGTGGGGTTCAGTGCAGAGGGATGGGGCTGTGGGGGTGCAGGGCAGAAGGCTGGGTGTGTGTTGGGGGGGTTCAGGGCAGAGGGGGGTGCAGGGCACAAGGCTGGGATGCTCGGCTCGTGGGGGTGCTCCCAGCCCCCTGCCCTGAGCGGCTCAAGGCAGGGGGCTGGAAGGGATATGCTCTGTTCCACCCCCTTCCCCCAGGGTCTGTCCCTACCTCTCTCTGCGTCCTCTACGGAGCTGTGTGCATGCTGCCGCTCTTCTCCCTCCCCCTCGCTAGGGCCATCAGCTGATTGGTGCAGGGAAGGAGAGGAGGAGGGGCAGGAAAGCACCATGCTGGGGGAAGAAGCGGGGGAGGGGGAAAGCTTGGCTGCCGCAGAACCAAGCTTCTGCCTCCTGCCCCTGCAGGGGAGAGTGGTGGGCAGGGGGGCTGAGTGGGGCTGGGGGCCGGGACCGCGGCAGGGAGCTGCGTGCCACTCAAAATCGGCTCACGTGCCCTAGGTTGCCGACCCCTGCTCTAGACCATTGGGCTCTATCGTATCCCCACAAGAGCAACTAAGTCAGCGATGGATTTACAGACCCTCACCTCTCTGAGCTCTAATTCTTTTCTCTTTACTCAAGACACAATCTTAGTAGGAAGTGGTTAGCTAAAAGCCAAGTGTTATTTCAATAGACTCTGTAGCCTCAAGATGTGACAAATGCTCCCCCCCAACTCTCCCTCTGGGTCCATAAAATACACTGTGATGGACCTTTCATTACTTCAACTGAGGGTGTCCCTATTATCTAAAGTCGGAGTAACTCTGTATTATATAGGAATTGGGTAATATCCCTTTAAGTAGACTGTAATCCCTCTAGTGGGCCTCACTGTCTCCTATTGCACTAACCACCAGAACTTAATAGAGCAGCAGTGTATATAAGTAACTAGACCATGTATGTTTATATATAGTTAATAAACGTGGTTATTTGGAGCCCAGCTGTGTCCAGCTGGTTTCCTCATTTCCTCATAACATTGTGTGCAGAGCAGACACAACAAACACCTGTATCCAGCATGGTATTGGGACCCAAGTCTTACAACAGACACATCTCTTGGTCCTGCATTGATCAGCCACTGAGTCCACAGGGCTGTCTTTACCTCCTGTGTTTACAACCTTCCCCTCTCTAATGTCTGATTGGCTCTGCTCTCAGTGAATACGTGAATATGTGTGGGCCCTGCAAGATGGTTTGTCCTTATTGGAAACTGTCTATACGTCTTCCAAAACAGTTACTGAGCATGTTTAATAACTGCTACACCCTTAGCTCAGTGGTTTGAGCATTGGCCTGCTGAACCCAGGGTTGTGAGTTCAATCCTTGAGGGGGCCACTTGGGGATCTGGGGCAAAATCAGTACTTGGTCCTGCTAGTGAAGGCAGGGGGCTGGACTAGATGACCTTTCAAGGTCCCTTCCAGTTCTAGGAGATGGGATATCTCCATTAATTAATTAATATCTAGATGTTTCTAGGTCCTTCTAGCTGAGTTGCGCTGCCCTGGATTCAGACAAAAATCCATGTCTCCTCCCCATTGCTTCTCTCCCTGCCTTTGGACTGAAAACCCAAATGTTGCTGTATAAAGCGTGAGGATTATACAACCTTAAGTTCGTGAGTAGTGCCAATCACTTCGGTGGTACTACTCACATGCATAAAATTAAAGAGAATGAATGTTTGCAGGTTTGTGACCTTATTGTGTCTCAGTGGCCCCAAATCAAATTTGCAAAGTTTTTAAGTAAAAAGATGGGTTGAAGGGTGTTAAACAGATGACAAGCTCAGCTTGTGTTCTGAATGCCAAATGGTGTTCTTTCTGGTTTGTGACATCACCTACCTAAAGATTCTACAGGCCAAATGCTGCTCTCATTTCAACATGTACAACTTAATTGGCCAAGAATTATGCCCTGGGTTCCACCTGTGTAATTCTGCCCTTCCATAGGATTGCACAGGTGTGACTGAGCACATAACACTGGTCTACAATTTTTGAGAAGTTGTCTGCTTCAGAGATAAAATGTGCTATTTATTATGTATTTTGATGTGCTGAATTCAAATATGACAATTAAAACAACTGATTGGCTACTGTTTCTAAGATATTTAAGTTTTTACATTTGATGTCTATGTAGATAGTAGAGTTTTAATCATAAATTGTAAACCTAGGTCTTGTCATGTGTTTATGGTTGCTTTACATGATAATATTTCACCTGTCCTGTTTATGTAACACTTTAAAAATCAGCAAAAGGGTTATATAAATAAAATTTATTATGAAACAAAAGGCAAAAAACTATTATGTACATAGTTTAGTCCTATTCAGTGTCTACTCGGCACTTCTTGGCTTGTCTCTTGTATTCATTAAATGGAGCATCTCTTGTCACTGTCCAGCAATAGTCTGCAAGCATTGATGGGCTCCATTTGCCCTGATAGCGTTTCTCCATTGTTGCAATGTCCTGGTGAAATCGCTCGCTGTGCTCGTCGCTCACTGCTCCGCAGTTCGGTGGGAAAAAAATCTAGATGAGAGTGCAAAAAATGTATCTTTAGTGACATGTTGCAACCAAGGCTTTTGTATGCCTTGAGGAGGTTTTCCACCAACAACCTGTAGTTGTCTGCCTTGTTGTTTCCGAGAAAATTTATTGCCACTAACTGGAAGGCTTTCCATGCCGTCTTTTCCTTGCCACGCAGTGCATGGTCAAATGCATCATCTCGAAGAAGTTCATGAATCTGAGGACCAACAAAGACACCTTCCTTTATCTTAGCTTCACTTAACCTTGGAAATTTTCCACGGAGGTACTTGAAAGCTGCTTGTGTTTTGTCAATGGCCTTGACAAAGTTCTTCATCAGACCCAGCTTGATGTGTAAGGGTGGTAACAAAATCTTCCTTGATTCAACAAGTGGTGGATGCTGAACACTTTTCCTCCCAGGCTCCAATGAGGAGCATAGATTTCCTTTTCCTGTTCAACCACTGGCGAAGATTTGTTGCACAAGTGTTGCAGCATATGTGTGGGGCCCACCTCTTGTCCTGATCTCCAATTTTGCAGCCAAAATAAAGGTGATAGGCTTTCTTAACCATAGTGGTTATACTGCACTTTTGTGATGCAAAAGTCACTTAACTTCTGCTATGTTTGTGGTGATCTGCACTGTTCACACAAGTACGAGGCATCTCTGCTCACTTTGGCTAAACAGAAATGTGTCCCTTTGCAAAATCAAACACTGACAAATAAGAGAGCACGACACTGTATGATTTCTAGAGCTGATATAGGGCAATTTGTTCAGCAGAGTGATGTAAGCTTCGTTATGATTGCATCATCCATGACTTCTAGGAATAACATGATGCAATTCATATCCTGTATGACGCAATACCAGCTTCAGACTGCATCATTCATTGTTTTGCCTAAAAAGCAAGTACTGTCCAAACCCAGTCATAGATTTATTCATAGATCCAGTCAAAGACGTATTTTAGTCATTTCTGGTTTAAATTGAGATCCCTTCCCTTTATACTTCACTTATCCTCCGCCATTCCCAAGTCAAGGGTTGTATATACTGACCCAATAGCATATCTTGAAAACTAGAGCCAATCAACAATTTTAAGCCTCATTTTCGTTCTCAGTGACCCAGAATTAGTAAAATTTGACTACATTTATTTCCGAAGCATTTTGGCTGTAGAGCAGTGTTGAGAATGGTGGGCTTGCACAGATCGCCCTTCTAATGAAACTTAGTTACCAATTCTGTTAATGATCCATGAGCCAGAAAAGGATCCAGTTCACGCTCCCTTCTGTGTGATTTCCAGCGGACTGACAGTAGTGAAATGTGACTCTTTGTACAAAAAGGAGGGGTGACACCGCACTGTGTTGCCAACTCTTGCGATTTTATTGTGAGTCTCACAATATTTCTTAAAGCCCCAGCTCCCTCAGTCAAGTGATTATGGGAAAATTTCATCTTGCATTTAAAAAAAATAAACATGTTTCTAGCCCTCATGGTTGTAGACAAAAGCTGGAAAATGTGCCCCAAGTGAGTTTAAACACTCCAAAACCAGAAGGCTAACAAAAAGAGCCACAAACTTATTGTTTTTTTTAATCGCATGATTTTAAGCCAATCCCATGATTTCTTGGGGCCTGACTCATGATTTTGGAAGGCTTGGGATTGGCAATACTATTGCATACCCAAAGGGAGAAGATCTGTTGAGCAAGAAGATTCCATTTTCACATTGGCACTTTTCATGGCAGACATACTCTATAAGGAGAACCCTTTATTTTCAGACTGAATACTGACTGTTGTCACTGCTTCATCCAAAATGGAGACAGTAGTTCCACAAAGTGGTATTTAGGGAAACAAAAGATGGTCTGGTGTTTAAAGCACAGATCTACTGGTCGGGGGGAGGGACGGTTAGTCTGGCTGTGCCACAAGTTTTCTTTGTCACGTTGGGCAAGTTATTTAACTTTTATGTGCTCTATCTGTAAACCGGAGATAACAATACTTAACTTCACAACAACCATGAGTGTAACTACTGACATTTGGAAAGTTCTCTGAGAAGTTCAGAGAGTGCCTTTTGGAGTACAAAGTAGTATAAAACTAAATAAACATAGTCACACACAAAGAATCAAATAATTCAGCAGAGTTCCTTTTGATTGTCAGACTTTGTCTCAGAGATGCTCACGATCACGTCCTAAGGACTATGTACTTGTGGCAAGGACTGTTCATTTGAGCCATGGAGAGCCAAATCTCATGTGGAGTATGTGGGGAGTGAAAAACTTTTCTGATGCCCCTTTCTGTACCTGGCCATAGGACAAGCAGCAAGTTCTAGTGGGTGACAGTTGCCAGCCATCAGGAGTAACACTCTGATTTTGAAAGGAATATATTCAGTCTTATTAAAGTCCCAGTTTTGTGTACTTTGATTTTAAAAATAATGAAGGTCTGAGGGTGAGCTAAGAGGCAGAAAAATAAAGCATTACGTTTTCTATCATCTAATGTTACACAGCACAAGCTAATTGGTTGTGGTCAAGAATTTTTTCTTTCTTCCAGCCTGTAATGCACAAATGCAAAATTAGGTGCATTGTAGCTGGGATTTTCCACTCATTCATCCAGGACTGGCCGTTGTTGGCAACATGATAAATGACAAGATGGTTCTTGGATCTATTCTTGTATGGAAAATCCTGTTTTCCTGAGTTTCTTTGTTTTCCAGAAGACAAAGAGACAATGCCTTCAAGAGCCACTCTGAGCAATCAGTTTGCAAATTACCAAACATGGTGACTATGTTCTACTTTCGGCTGACAGCTGATTCTTTAAAAAAAAAAATCAAAGTTTTAATAAAGAAACATTAGACACTAAACACACGCAAAGTAGTGTAGATCTCTAATTACTATGTTTGACAAAAAATTTAATGAAAAATATACCCCTTAATTCTTTCCAGTAAAGACATCAAGTCTGATGACTTGTTACCACGATCTCTTTGAGAAAGCCTTTCCCATAGCCATGCGATTGATTCCATTGCTGTGGAATCGCAGTTATCATCTGACTTTTGTATTTTGCATTTCTAACATTTCATCTAGATTAATCTTTTGCTAAATAAAGAAAGAAGCATTTGTTCACTTTGAGAGGTACCATCTGGTTTGAGTTTAACTGGGGGTGAAGGCTGAGGGGGTGGGGGAGAGAAGTAGTTTTCAATATGACAGTAAAAAAGGAGCCCAGAGCAATAGGTTTGGGAAAGCATGTTTACCCAACTATCCCCAGCATTCTATTTCAGTATAATCCAAAACACCTGTTCCAGGGCTCACACCTAGGTAAGGCACATGGCTGGGCCAGGGCCAGACTCCTCTTTTTTCCGACTCTGCAAATTAATAGATGATGTTTGGGGCTACTGCAGTGAACAAGGATACCTATAAGGATGATGATGAAGTATGGGCCTTAACAAACATTGAACTTTGTTGTACCACTGAATCAAGAGGAAGGTCAAATCTACTGATTAGTCAGAGTTTAAAGAGATATTGTATGAAGTATTTTAAAAACTATGTTGAAAATAAGTTACCTCACACTTTCTGGCACACGGGATGGGGGACAGAGAGAAGCAGCTCTGGATACAAATAAAGCGGCTCTGGATTACTGCTTCCTCCTACTCACGCATGTGTGGGTTATACACAAACTACTAGTAGGGAGAGGGGATGTCATGATCCATCTCGTATTTGTGTCTGAGAGTGGGTTGGAGGGGAAATCATACTGTAACTCGTTTGGATGATGGTTGCAGGGATAAGGACCATACATCATGTTCTTGCGGGGGCAAGGCCCAAGGCCTCTGCACCCCCACTCTCTTTTGCCAAGGGTGAGTTGTGGTGAAGCTCTTTGCTAGGATCTGAGCGATAAAACACTCAGCCGCACCTAGAGACTGAGCCCAACCTCATCGAAGTCCATGGGGGCTTTGTCATGTACTTCAGTGGCAACAGGGCTGGCCTTACCATGAGGCAAACTGAGGTGGCCACCTCAGGTGCCAGACTGTGTGTGTGTGTGTGGGGGTGCCACGAGGACCCAGAGTGTAGAAAATTGTCTGCTGCAGGTGCATATGTATTCTCTCTGCTCTAGATGCACAGAGATGGTGGTGTGCTGTGCTGGAGGAAGGAGGGTACAAGAGACATAACAGGCAGGCAGGAGAAAAGGTGAGAGGGAATAACAGAAAGCAGCAGGAGCTGAAGGGAGAGAGAGGAGGAGGA
This sequence comes from Chrysemys picta bellii, assembly GCF_011386835.1. Lineage (NCBI taxonomy): Eukaryota > Metazoa > Chordata > Testudines > Emydidae > Chrysemys > Chrysemys picta. The sequence goes on along the minus strand of NC_088793.1, from coordinate 127,496,318 downwards.
GGAGCCTCTTATGCACCTCTCTAGCACCCCCAGGAGCCTGGACTGATTAACATCAGCTTCTCAGGGAGCTTCCTGTTTCCTGCTGCTTCCCTGAACCCATTTGAGGAGAACAAGCAGTCAACTGAAGTAGTAGGAGCCAGTTAGGCCCTTAAGATGCTGATATCTTCCCTCACTCAGGCCCTGCTACCAGCCTGCTGATTTGTCCCCTTCAGTTGAGTGTTGAGAGCCACTATAGCTGGCACAGAACAGCAGTCATGTGTGAAAGAAGAAAACGCCCCTCTGGGGCAGCATTCAGAAAAAGAAAGCAAGCAAAGGAAGCTTTTCTATCTAAGCAGGAAGGAGCTCTCCTGAGATACATAGACACAAATGTTCACGATGAGCCTTCTGGCCCCAGTGAGGATGTGAGTGGTGAGGAGATGCCTGATCTTCCAGTTAGTTAGAGTGCAGGTGACCTGGCAGCTACTGCAGCATCCATATCTCCATCTCAAAGGGATGTTACCATGTACATTCCTGAAGAAAAGTGTAGATCAGAGAAGAGTGTGGTGGAGGTGCAAGAAACAGCTGCTGCTGAGTTTAGTTCCCTAAGTCTACATGATCCAGGACTGTGGACCCACTTGAGCAGTAGCCTGAGGGACTTCCTTGTACTGCATGGGCCACAGCAAGTGAAAAACTTCATGTTCCCCAAAGACAATGAAAATAGAAGTTTCCATCCAACACATTACTGGCGTGAAATCCCAGATGGTGACAAAGTGGAGAGGCCATGGCTTATATATTCAAAAACCCAGAATGCTGCATACTGTTTTTGTTGCAAACTCTTCCAATCTAATGTTCCAGCCACATTGGGTTCTACAGGGACAAAGGACTGGAAAAATCTGTCATCTCCATTAATGATCTGGAGGATGGCATGGCACTGCACTCTCAGCAAGTTTGCAGATGACACTAAACTGGGAGGAATGGTAGATACGCTGGAGGGTAGGGATAGGATACAGAGGGACTTAGACAAATTAGAGGATTCAGCCAAAAGAAACCTGATGAGGTTCAACAAGGACAAGTGCAGAGTCCTGCACTTAGGACGGAAGAATCCTATGCACTGTTACAGACTAGGGACCGAATGGCTAGGCAGCAGTTCTGCAGTAAAGGACCTAGGGGTTACAGTGGACGAGAAGCTGGATATGAGTCAACAGTGTGCCCTTGTTGCCAAGAAGGCTAATGGCATTTTGGGCTGTATAAGTAGGTGCATTGCCAGCAGATCGAGGGACCTGATCATTCCCCTCTATTCGACATTGGTGAGGCCTCATCTGGAGTACTGTGTCCAGTTTTGGGCCCCACACTACAAGAAGGATGTGGAAAAATTTGAAAGAGTCCAGCGGAGGGCAACAAAAATGATTAGGGGGCTGGAGCACATGACTTATGAGAAGAGGCTGAGAGAATTGGGATTGTTTAGTCTGCAGAAGAGAAGAATGAGGGGGGATTTGATAGCTGCTTTCAACGACCTGAAAGGGGGTTCCAAAGAGGGTGGATCTAGACTGTTCTCAGTTGGGAAGGTTTAGGTTGGATATTAGGAAAAACTTTTTCACTAGGAGGGTGGTGAACCACTGGAATGGGTTACCTAGGGAGGTGGTGGAATCTCCTTCCTTAGAGGTTTTTAAGGCCCGGCTTGACAAAGCCCTGGCTGGGATGATTTAGTTGGGAATTGGTCCTGCTTTGAGCAGGGGGTTGGACTAGATGACCTCCTGAGGTCTCTTCCAACCCTGATATTCTATGATTCTATGCCATGAGAAGGCAGCAAATCACCAGAGAGTGTTCCATAGGTGGAAAGAACTTGAGATGAGACTAAGGTTGAAGGCCATCATAGATGATCAGCATCAAGAGAAGATTGCATCAGAGTCTCTTTACTGGCAAAATGTTCTGAAAAGGCTCATTGCCATTGTGAGAATGCTTGCTACCCAAAACCTAGCACTACGTGGCACTTCAGATCAGCTGTATGTGCCAAACAATGGAAATTTCCTTAAAATTGTGGAGCTGATGGCTGAGTTTGATGCTGTACTCCAGGAGCTTCTAAGAAGAGTCACCACCCAAGAAATGTACACACACCACTACCTTGGAAAAACTATTCAAAATGAGATCATACAGAAGTCAAATAGAAGATTGTGGCAGATCTGAAGTCAGCAAGACATTACTCCTGTTATTCTGGACAGCACATCTGACATCAGATTCTTCCTCACTCACATGACACCATGGGCTTCAGCATAGCACATCCCTGATTGGTTGTGAATGAGAAGAGAGTCCAGCTCAATGGTTCCATGAAAGACTATTAGGATATGTCTACACTTCAGCTGGGAGTGTGTTTCCCAGCCTGGGTTGTTATATCTGTGTTGGTCCCAGGATATTAGAGAGACAGCATGACCAACAAAAGTTGGCCAATAAAAGATATTACCTCACTCACCTTGTCTCTCCCAGCCCCGATGGACAGACACCCCACAGACTAACTCTGCTTCATCTAGCATCCTAAAAATAGCAGGGAGGATGTTGTGGCATGTGCAGCTAGCCTGGGGTAACTTAACTTAGCTCAAACCCAGGGGGTCAGGCAGGCTTGGACTCAGTCAGCTAGCCTGAGTCATTGACCCTGCCGCAAGGTCCACACTGCTAAGTTTAGCTCACTAGGTCGGTCTACCCGTTCCAGGAGGCACACTCCCAGCTGCAGTATCATTATGACATTATGGGCCTGATCCTAAAAGCACTTTATGTGTGGAACTCCCCATTGTCCACAGCAAGTGCCAAAGAAGGAACAGCTGCAGGATTGTGCTCATAATATGCATACCATGTATTCCTCCCACCCCCAATTAATAATGGGGTCTTTTTGGTCTGTAAATAAAGCTTCCCTGGGAGGTCCATTTTCAAAATGAAATGAGATTGTGGGGGAAGGGAGCTGCTGGTTCCAATATCTTTAGATTCCACAAAGAGCCCAAATAATTATGCTATGTTATACCAGCCAACATACACGTTATTTTGCATGCCATTAGGCCACAAATACTCTTTCGTCAGTCCATTGGTCTTTCACCAACTCTAGCACCCCAGACCACCAGAAACCTCTGTTTCCGAGGTTGGCATGCTTCTCCTCAGAGCCGTGCCAAGGATTTGGAGCTGAGTTGCAGCTAGAAAAATGTCTAAAGCCATCTAGTCTGCATGTAATTTTGATATGAAGAAAATAGCATCCAACAGTGACAGGATTTTAATAAAACCAGGTTTGTTGCTGTGGGCTTATAGAGGCACCAGTATTAAAAAATGTTGTTATATTGAGTACTGTTCTGAGAAGTCACCACTGTTTGGAATGAAATATGTGCACATGCATACATACTGTGGCCCAAGTTTTGAAAAGTAACTAGTGGTTTTAGGTTGCCTCATTTTTTGGGTGCCCGGTTTGAAACTCCTTAAAGGGCCTGATTTTTAGAATGTGCTGAGCATCTGTCCTCTGAAAAGCAGGCTCCTTTATGGCGTCTTGGGTTGGGCACTGAAAATCACTAGCCAATTCTAACAATCTGTATCTACATCTACACGTAGAAATTAGGGTTGGTTCGGAATTTTCTGGCAACATGTATTTTGGCAGAAAATGCAGTTTCTGGAAAATTTCACTCTTGCTGAATTTTTTTGATTTTCCTAATGGAAAATCAAAATGAAATATATTTAGTCTGGGGTCTGGTTGCCTAAGCAGAAATATTTCATTTCCAGGCAAGTTTGACATTAATCCGTATGTGCCTGAGATACTGCAGTGTCTCATGGAAGCTGCAGTTTGAGTGCGTCGTATCTCCATTCTCCTCTATGGGCTAGGCTCCCTCCCTGGACTACATCTCCCATGATACACCTCAGTTTCCCCTCTGATTTCTGCAGTGAATCATGGGACTTGGATGAACATTGCATCATGTGGATGTAGTTTGGCCTGGGAGCCTGATTGATAGCAGAAAATGGGGATCTAAGGGTAGGTCTACACTTACCTCCGGGTCCGGCGGTAAGCAATCGATCTTCTGGGATTGATTTATCGCGTCTTGTCTAGACACGATAAATCGATCCCGGATCGATCCCAGAAGTGCTCGCCGTCGACGCTGGTACTCCAGCTCGGCGAGAGGAGTACGCGGCATCGACGGAGGAGCCTGCCTGCCGTGTCTGGACCCGCGGTCAGTTCGAACTAAGGTACTTCGAATTCAGCTACGTTATTAACGTAGCTGAATTTGCGTACCTTAGTTCGAAATGGGGGGTTAGTGTGGACCAGGCAAAAGATACCTAAACTACAACTCCTATGAGGCACCACAGCAGCTCAGAAGGACACAGACTATAATGAAAGGTTTCAGAGTAGCAGCCGTGTTAGTCTGTATCCGCAAAAAGAAGAACAGGAGGACTTGTGGCACCTTAGAGACTAACAAATTTATTAGAGCATAAGCTTTCGTGGACTACAGCCCACTTCTTCGGATGCATATAGAATGGAACATATATTGAGGAGATATATATACACACATACAGAGAGCATAAACAGGTGGGAGTTGTCTTACCACCTCTGAGAGGCCAATTAATTAAGAGAAAAAAACTTTTGAAGTGATAATCAAGCTAGCCCAGTACAGACAGACAGTTAGATAACAAGTGTGAGAATACTTACAAGGGGAGACAGATTCAATGTCTGTAATGGCTCAGCCATTCCCAGTCCTTATTCAAACCGGAGTTGATTGTGTCTAGTTTGCATATCAATTCTAGCTCAGCAGTTTCTCGTTGGAGTCTGTTTTTGAAGTTTTTCTGTTGTAATATAGCCACCCGCAGGTCTGTCACTGAATGACCAGACAGGTTAAAGTGTTCTCCCACTGGTTTTTGAGTATTTTGATTCCTGATGTCAGATTTGTGTCCATTAATTCTTTTGCGTAGAGACTGTCCGGTTTGGCCAATGTACATGGCAGAGGGGCATTGCTGGCACATGATGGCATATATCACATTGGTAGATGTGCAGGTGAACGAGCCCCTGATGGTATGGCTGATGTGATTAGGTCCTATGATGATGTCACTGGAATAGATATGTGGACAGAGTTGACATCGGGGTTTGTTACAAGGATAGGTTCCTGGGTTAGTGGTTTTGTTCAGTGATGTGTGGTTGCTGGTGAGTATTTGCTTTAGGTTGGGGGGTTGTCTGTAAGCGAGGACAGGTCTGTCTCCCAAGATCTGTGAGAGTAAAGGATCATCTTTCAGGATAGGTTGTAGATCTCTGATGATGCGCTGGAGAGGTTTTAGTTGGGGGCTGAAGGTGACAGCTAGTGGTGTTCTGTTATTTTCTTTGTTGGGCCTGTCTTGTAGGAGGTGACTTCTGGGTACTCGTCTGGCTCTGTCAATCTGTTTTTTCACTTCAGCAGGTGGGTATTGTAGTTTTAAGAATGCTTGATAGAGATCTTGTAGGTGCTTGTCTCTATCCGAGGGATTGGAGCAAATGCGGTTATATCTTAGAGCTTGGCTGTAGACAATGGATCGTGTGGTGTGTCCTGGATGGAAGCTGGAGGCATGTAGGTAAGTGTAGCGGTCAGTAGGTTTCCGGTATAGGGTGGTATTTATGTGACCATCGCTTATTAGCACAGTAGTGTCCAGGAAATGGACCGCTTGTGTGGATTGATCTAGGCTGAGATTGATGGTGGGATGGAAATTATTGAAATCATGGTGAAATTCCTCAAGGGCTTCTTTTCCATGGGTCCAGATGATGAAGATGTCATCAATGTAGCGCAAGTAGAGTAGGGGCGTTAGGGGACGAGAGCTAAGGAAGCGTTGTTCTAAGTCAGCCATAAAAATGTTGGCATATTGTGGGGCCATGCGGGTACCCATAGCAGTGCCGCTGACTTGAAGGTATATATTGTCCCCAAATGTGAAATTTGCTCCAATCCCTCGGATAGAGACAAGCACCTACAAGATCTCTATCAAGCATTCTTAAAACTACAATACCCACCTGCTGAAGTGGAAAAAACAGATTGACAGAGCCAGACGAGTACCCAGAAGTCACCTCCTACAAGACAGGCCCAACAAAGAAAATAACAGAACACCACTAGCTGTCACCTTCAGCCCCCAACTAAAACCTCTCCAGCGCATCATCAGAGATCTACAACCTATCCTGAAAGATGATCCTTTACTCTCACAGATCTTGGGAGACAGACCTGTCCTCGCTTACAGACAACCCCCCAACCTAAAGCAAATACTCACCAGCAACCACACATCACTGAACAAAACCACTAACCCAGGAACCTATCCTTGTAACAAACCCCGATGTCAACTCTGTCCACATATCTATTCCAGTGACATCATCATAGGACCTAATCACATCAGCCATACCATCAGGGGCTCGTTCACCTGCACATCTACCAATGTGATATATGCCATCATGTGCCAGCAATGCCCCTCTGCCATGTACATTGGCCAAACCGGACAGTCTCTACGCAAAAGAATTAATGGACACAAATCTGACATCAGGAATCAAAATACTCAAAAACCAGTGGGAGAACACTTTAACCTGTCTGGTCATTCAGTGACAGACCTGCGGGTGGCTATATTACAACAGAAAAACTTCAAAAACAGACTCCAACGAGAAACTGCTGAGCTAGAATTGATATGCAAACTAGACACAATCAACTCCGGTTTGAATAAGGACTGGGAATGGCTGAGCCATTACAGACATTGAATCTGTCTCCCCTTGTAAGTATTCTCACACTTGTTATCTAACTGTCTGTCTGTACTGGGCTAGCTTGATTATCACTTCAAAAGTTTTTTTCTCTTAATTAATTGGCCTCTCAGAGGTGGTAAGACAACTCCCACCTGTTTATGCTCTCTGTATGTGTGTATATATATCTCCTCAATATATGTTCCATTCTATATGCATCCGAAGAAGTGGGCTGTAGTCCACGAAAGCTTATGCTCTAATAAATTTGTTAATCTCTAAGGTGCCACAAGTCCTCCTGTTCTTCTTTTTACAGACTATAATACTGAACCAGGCCAAAATGAAAAGTTTCAATTTGGGAATGTCAAAACATTTTGTTTCAGTTGAAAATGTAGAAATGAAACACATCACCATTTCTGAATTGAAATATTTCAGTACTTACTGTTCTGCGGAAAATTTCAGCATCTTGACTTTTTGTCCTGATATTTTGAGTGAAAATAAATGTAGAAATATCAGAATTTCTCAGGGGGGAAATTCTGCTTTTCAACCAGAAATATCTATATATTATAGATAGATAGACACAGACAAGAAGGCTGTATGATACCTGCAATGAACACTATTTTTGAGAACAAGTAACCAAAAAAATAGGAATGGGAGAACTCATTTTTCTAAATTTGGAATACACACTAACATCATTTGGGGGAGGGATAGCTCAGTGGTTTGAGCATTGGCCTGCTAAACCCAGGGTTCAATCCTTGAGGGGGCTACTTAGGGATCTGGGGCAAAAATCAGTACTTGGTCCTGCTAGTGAAGGCAGGGGGCTGGACCCGATGATCTTTCAGGGTCCCTTCTAGTTCTGTGAGATATATAGATAGGTATATCATGGTTTCAAAATTGGGTGAAGGGAGAGAAGAAATTTATGAGTCTGATGGGCGGGAAAAAACACCCAACCTCTTGGGCTAATACAAAGGAGTAGATTAAAAAGGGTCATTCACAAAAGCTCAGAAAGCACAATGATACCAGCAGCTATGTCAGATACATGTGTCTTGGTTTTGCCCAGGACGGGTCAGATGTGTCGTGAGAAAACTCCCCACTGGTCTCCACACTTTTTGCTTTATTTTGATTTTGTATCCTCAAGATCTTCTCAGGGCAGGGGTGTCCTATATTTTGGCAATAGCCTGGTTATGCTAAGAGTACAATAGATAGACCGAGAGTTTCAAAGCCAACTAGGAGAATTAACCACTAATTTCCCATTAATTTCAGTTCAGTTGCCCTGGCTTTGAAAATCTCAGCCACAGCTTCCAGAGTAGACCAGTTAGCTTGCAGCAATAATACAAACATTTGCTACTCTGTATAGAGCTTATGACCATGAATAATTCAAGCCTCAGAGATCCTCTTATCTTTTATCAGGCTTAGGGTTGCTGACCCTCCAGGATTGTCCTGGAGACTCCAGGAATTAAAGATTAATCTTTAATTAAAGATTATATCATGTGATGAAACCTCCAGGAATATGTCCAAACAAAACTGGCAACCCTAACCAGGCTTCCAACGTGTCCCCTCTGATTAAAACAAGATGAACCAATTAATAACATTTTTAAAACATTTATCAAATCAAAGATTTAAAAGGACACAGACAAATAATGAATGCAAGCAGAAAAACAGAAACAGAAAAGCTGCTTGGCTAACAGTTATCCTGGAGGGAATCAGCTTCTTCCACCAGAAGATAGCCAGATTCAAGTCACTGTTAATGTTAATGGCAAAAACTAATCTATTTGGTGGAATTTCTATCGCTTTCGTACATCTGGATCATGTGGACACTCTAAGCCTAATTCTGCACTGACTTACATCAAATGCAACCCCCATGAACTTCATGGGATTTCTCAGTGCAGAATTGGCTCTCCGATTAAATTGTTTTTGATAGAATGGTTAAATAACTGATGGTGCTTCTGGCTGATACCGCCTAAAAATAGTGTATATGATATTGAAGTCTACAGCTCCTTTCTAAGGCAATGCAATACAATGGGCATATGCATACATAAAAGATCTATTAAGCATGGTGAGGTATCAAATTTAAAGCACACATCTGAGATAAATTGGTGGTATTAAGGACTAGAACATAATGATTTACAATTGGATACACAGAAGTTTAGATGATTTTTCCAGTGTACAAAAACAAGTGAACAGATCATACTAAGGGGAATAGTTGCATTAGGTTTTGCTGGTTTGCTCTTGCAAATACAACCCATATTTCATCTTTTCTCCCAGTTTAGTTCCTGCTAAACACTCTTCAAATTTTCTGTCCATCTCTTTACTCTGAGCTTCAGAGAAATGGTTCTTCCAGTCACCAACCATTCCTGAAAACATTTAAAAACATTTTATATATATATATATATATATATAACATTTGTTAGAGAAAAAGGATCACCACTCCTTGGTTGAAGTTGTAACTAGCTTTCCATTGCAAGGCTGATTTTTGCACATCACAACCTTCATTCCCCCATCTCTATCCCTAAGAATTGATCCTTTCTACTTGTGACTCTACATTTAGGGTTTGTGACCACAGGATAATTTTTTCAGCAATGAATGAGGTGAATTGGAGAAGCCATCTCTAAGATGTAGGATTTTTTAAAAATACAGGTAGAGTTCTTGGTATATCTTCTTGTTTTGGTCATACCATATCTCAGAAATAATTGGCCCCAGAAACATCCCTTTTGTTATATTCAAGAGTCATTACACTCATTTACACCAGGTGTGTTTTGGTCCCAGGTCTGTAGCTTTTTCTCTTGATAAGATGGTCTTCAAACTGCAAACTAAGCATGTGTATTGTTAGGTGTGGTGCTTATTCTTAAATAAATGTAGGGGTAGACATCAGATTCTCCATGCACACTCCACCATTAGCAGCTCTGTTCTTGTGTGCCAGCCTCAGCCTGTGGCAGCCAGAGATCCTAACTCCGGACCTGATAATGCCCCCATGATTCATGACCCACAGAGGGGAACCACCACACAAGAATGTGATGTATTTTTTGCGGAGGTGGGGTGAACCTTCAGAACATCTTCCACTTTCTCTGGAGCCCATGTGATCCACACATCAGGAGAGGAGGGCCAGTGGTGAGGCTGAGGGAGAGATAGACATGGTCTCCCTCCCCCCCAATGCACAGGATGCAATGAAATCCCAATGAAAGATGATAGAGCCCCAGGCTAATGTGAGCTACAGGTAACCCCACTGTATCTCAGAGTACTTCCTGAGCTAACCAGTGGCAGTGCCAGAGTCACTGCAGCAATTGTATTAGGCAATTTCAACTTCTGCACTGATTGTGGCGCTTCTACATTAGCCCAAGATTCCACAGCCACCAACCACAGCAATAGCACTAGCCCAGGGACAGTCTGGCTCAACACCTATAGTTGGATGCATTCTGGATTTTGTCTTTGGCCTGGGATTGGAGGTGGATGTTACATGCTCGCTACAGTGGGGGTTATCAGTGCTACCCTAGTGGCATCAGAGAGGCCTTTCCCTGGCCATCCACCCAGCAATAAAAGGTTCCTGGATACTATCCCAGCAAGACAAAGGTCCTGAGCCACTAACCCTGGCAGAGGACTTTGCCTTCACATCACACCAGCAAGCTAGAGTTGCCAAGCCTGTGATGTCACAGAGGTCCAGGCTTTCACAACAGCCTTAAAAGATGGGGATGCTAGAGCCAAGACCTCATCAGAACCTGTGCCTTCAGTCAGGGGTGGCTCCAGGCTCTAGTGCAGCCAGGGAGCAGGGCTGGGGCAAAGGAAAAGCTACAAGGCTGATTGGGGAAGCAGCCGCAGCTGGGCCATGCCCCAATCAGGCCCCAGCTGGCCTGTATAAGAAGGCTGGGAGCCAGGCGCTCAGAGTTTTTCTCTGCATTCAGAAGGAGAAGGGCCTGGCTGCAGTGAGCTAGACACAGGGTACCTGAGTGGAGCAGGGCTGGGGAAAGGCTGAGGAGCTGGGGAGCTCCAGCCTGGATAGCCCCAGGCTGCGACCTAGTAGGAGGCTAAGGGGTACTGGGGATTGCAGAGGGCAGCCCAGGGCTAGGCCAAGGCAGCAGCCCAAACCCTCCTTGCCAGTGATGAGTGGCCTATACTGCAGTCTGCCCCAGGGAGCGGGGGCTAGTTGGTGACTGGCAGTGGCCTTATCCTGAGGTGAGGTAGGGATAGTGGGTGGGGGTTCCCCAGGGAGGGGAGACCCAGATCTGTGGGGTACTGCTGGGGGGCAGCATCCCAGTAATAGGGGCACTGGGTCCTGAGAGGGACACGGGCACCAGAGGATGACAAGTCGGATCACCGGCCTGCAGAGAGCGCTCCAGAGGCTGGTGAGCTAATTCCTTGGATGACCAGCAGGAGGCGCCGCAGGGGTGAGTCCGGACGTCTACAGGGCGGCAGTCAGGCTGCCTTCGGCGGCATGCCTGCGGGAGGTCCGCTGGTCCCGCGGCTTCAGCAGTAATTTGGCAGTGGGTACGCCGATGGCCCCGGTCCGGCAGATCACCCGCAGAAATGCCGCTGAATCCCGGTGACCAGCGGACCGCCCACAGGCGTGCAGCTGAAGGCAGCCTGACTGCCATGCTTGGGGCAGCAAAAAACATAGAGCCACCCCTGCCTTCAGTTCACCCAGCCAGCTAGAGGTGCTGTGCTAGTGACTTCACTGCAAGAGACTGGTGATCATTTGTAGGGAGTTTTCAGAAATTTACCTTTACGGAAGAGAATTTTCCCAAATGTTCCATGAGTTTTGGAGGATTTCTCTTTCATAGCTTTGAAGCTGCTCTTCTCTGCAACAGTCTGAATCTCTTCCTCACTCAGGGAGAACCCAAAGAAGTCAGCTATTTTTTTCAGTCCTAACATCAGATTCTGAAAAAAAGGAAGATAAGAATGAATATTATTGAAATAACATTCCATTTGGATCTCACCTGTGGAGTGATTATAACAGTATCTCTGAAGGTTTCGTACTTTCACAGAGCAGAATTACGGTGAAAAATCTGCGACTACTTCCTTTTGCATCACTGAGGAACTCTAAGAGGTGTAACTTCCAGGCAGGGTCTAAACAGTGGGCCTTGTCCAGAACTCCTCACTCATGCAAGTAGGATACTTTGGCTAAATGAAGAGTGGGGTCTGTACTTTTTATATGTAGCTGTGCATAATAATAATAATAATACCTAGCACTTTTGAGCACATGATTGAGTCCAGAGAGTTTGTATCTGTTAATATTCATAGACTTCAGGTGTGCTGAAGCAAAGGGCATTGCTAAGAAATGTGCAAATAAGGATATGTATGAATATAGAATTCTGTACCCTTCACACACCAAATGATGGTGCATTTTGACAGATACAACAGTGAGCTCAAAGAGCTGTTCTAAGGGGATTTGACAATAGTGGTCATAAAAATAATAAGAGGGGAAAACAAGGAGAATCAAATAAGGTAATCAAATAAGGCACACAAAAAAAAGAATTTGCAGAACTTTTCATCCAGAATCAGGATGAAAGGCCAAAAATTAAAATTCTGCAATATTTTGTTTCAGAAATGCTGAAAAGTTCATATATAGCAGTGGCTCACAACCTTTCCAGACTACTGTACCCCTTTCAGGAGTTTGATTTGTTTTGGGTACCCTCAATTTATACCTCACTTAAAACCTACTTGCTTACAAAATCTGACAAAAAAATTCAAAAGGGTTACAGCACACTATTACTGAAAACTTGCTTACTTTCTCATTTTACCATGTAATTATAAAATAAATAAATTGGAATTTAAATGTATAGTATATAGAGCAGTATAAACAAGTCATTGTATGAAATTTTAGTTTGTACTGACTTCGCTAGTGTTTTTTATGTAGCCTGTTGTGAAAGTAGGCAAATATCTAGATGAATTAATGTACCCACTGGAAGATTTCTGTGTAACCCCAGGGGTACACATACCACTGGTTGAGAACCACTGCTATAGTGGAAATGTTCTGGTGTTTCCAAAATGAAATATGATCGCTGGGATACCCAGCAGATCACCTGCCAGGCAGGCAGCCTGGTGAGCTGGCCAGCCAAGGAATCCAGTAGCCCAGGGAGCTAGGGAGTCAGGTGCTCAGGGAGTCTAGGAGCCCACCCGCCTGCCTGTCCATTCATCAAGCAGGCATATCTGAGAGACAGCCACCCAGACTCCTGATAGTTTAGGGAGCTGGGGAGCCTGGAAGCCCAGCTCTGCAACTACTCACCAGACGGGCTGCCAAGGAGCCTGGCTGCTGAGGAACAAGGAGCCTGAAAGCTCGGGACAACCCCAGCTCCACCACTGAGGCTGCCAAGAAGCATGGGAGCAGAGAGGTGGGCAGGCGGGTGAGCTAGCAGGAAAGCAGGCAGGCAGGATGGCCAGTTGGCCAGCCTGCCTGGTTTCCATTGAAAGTATTGAAGCAATCTACATGTTCCCACAGAACACGTAGAGTCCATCGAATCAGCATTTTCTGTTGGAAAGCTGACAACCTCTTAGAGAGACCGAGAAAGAGAGATTGCATTAGGATTTTTTTTAAATAGATTTAGTGGGGGGCCAAGGTACCACACTGCAGGCACTGAAGAAATTAGATCACCCTGTTTTTATTTTATTTTTTAAAATCATCTCCAAAATGGTAATTTGCAGCAAGGTTTCTAGGAAAAAATCTATCCTACCCTATGTCACAGCTGTAAAATTTCAGGTGAATTTATTTCAGTTTAGCAAGGTTGGGTGTTGGGATCATAATCAGACTGAAAACTGAACACGTTTTCCCCACCGAAACTATTATACAAGTTGTTAGCGTTTCCCCATGGTCACTCTCCATATGCTTTGTGGTAGCTGGACATAATAGGAAGGCATGCTAAAGACAGCCTTGACTTAGAAATGGAAATTGTTATTAGATGGCTTTGTGGATTTTGTCAGTGCTTCATACACTTCATGTTACTATAATTTAGGTTTTAATGCAATATGTAGAATATAATCCCATCCAGCTCACTCATGTGTGAGATTTGGAGAAGTCCACATTGGTTACAGATGGCCATATCTTATTGTCCTCCATTTTGGCAAAATTTCCCACTAAAGACAATTAAAGTTTTGACTGAGTGAGGACTGAAAAACTTGGCCGGTTTTATTGTGAAGATGATTGGTCTGAGTTTCAGAGATGCAGTGCACCCACCCCCCAGCGAAACCAGTGGGAACTGTAGATGCTCAGTATTTTTGAATATTAAGCCACTGGCTCATGTTGACAGTATATATTAAAAAAATCTTACAGCTAAATGAAGGCCTGGTGTAAGTGGGTGCAAATCCATGGAAAGATAACGGTGTTACACCTGCTTACAGCAAGGCTGATGTTGCCTCTTGGTAATCATTTCCCCATGAAGTGGATACTGTTAGATGTAGGCCTTATTCATTCCAAAGTCTGTTTGTTCCTAGATCTATGAATTCATGTTTCTTGGCACAGAGGGTGAAATTCCATCCTACTCAGAGGTCTGAACTAGGTCTATATGACATTTGCATCTGACTTATTTCTTCATAGGGTTTAAGTAGAGCTGGTTAAAAAATTTCCACTGAAACATGAGGGTTTTTTTATAAAATGTGGCTTTTTGATTAAATGTTCATGAACATTTCTGTTTTGTCAGTTTCTGTCAAAAACAAAATGAATTGTATAGGCCTTGCATGGGCTTAGTGGGTGTGTTATCATTAGCTATGCACTATTTAGGTATGAAGTAAAGATTCCTTTAAACAGCATTAACCTCACCTCTTTCAGCTCTTCATAGGTTATCGCCATAACATTTTCATCAGCCACATGCTTGTTCCATTCAACTAAATAATCAAAATAGGAGCCCCGGCATACTTGAGGGAAAAAAACAGAATCAGAATGATTCAATAATAATGAGGCAAAGGTGAATTGAGACAGGGGACATGGACTCCTTTTATAGGTTTAGGCTGACTACATGGTGTCAGACAAGGTTTTGAGGTGAGGACTACAGTAACACATTTTGCCACTGCTCCTCTGAACAGAAGCAATAAGTGTTCCTTCCATCTGACAGCTAGTACTGGCCACTAATGGAAGAGCACACATCTGCTAAGTGCAAACGACTAAACACCCTCATAACCACCTTAGGGACATAGCATACAAGCTGGAAAGCTAGCCAGCTGAACATTCCAGCACCACTCCTTTTTGCCAGGGAGACATCCTGTCTGACTGCTGACTGGGTCGAAAAGGAGTCTTTCCTTTGCACTGATCCCAACTACAGCTGGGTGAGTGATGGATTTTTTTGGTACAGACACTAAACTAAAAAAAATAAAAAACAATCATTTGATTTGAACCAATAACAATTTTTTAAAATTTTTTAATAAAAAAAGTATAAAAAAAATTGGTTTAGAAGCAACGAAAATGTTTCACTTGACTCCAAACAAATTTTATTTTGAATTATTCACTTTGATTCAGACGTTTTAGGTGCTTTTCACCCTTTTTTGTGGTAATTTAAAAGTGAAGTGCCATTTTGAATAGAAAAGTTGAACAAAATATTTCAAAATGAAACGATTCAGAAAGATTGAAACAAAATGTTTCCTGTTTAGAAATTTTGTTTCTAAAATTAGAAAATTTCTAAAATTACAAAATTTAAATTCTAAAATTTAGTTTCAAAGAAAATTATTTATCAAATTCAACCTGAAATCAGCAAACATTTTTGGCCCCCCCAAAAACAATTAGTTGAAAACATTTTGCTCACCTCTATTCCCAAGAATTTTAGCCTTCGACCCAGTAAATGAATTCAGCTTATGCATCGATTAGCAGAAAGAAAAGTTATAGGGTGAAGTTGTTTTGAGTGGAAATATTGGATTTGGATTTCTAGGCCACCATGCTTATGTCTATTTTAGTAAGTATTAGCATAGTTGGTAATATAATTCATATTTAATTTCCTAAACCTGTGTTTCAGATTATATAAGATTCAGGGTAATGGTGGTCAGGCCATAAAAGCTTACATGACTTATTCAAGATCACAGAGGGAGTCAGTGTCAGTGAATAAATTATCTCTTGATTTCAGGAGTCACAGTCTGATTTCAATTACATCATTTATAAATCTAGAATAACTTTAAGACCAAGAAGTTTTTCTTGAATTATAACAATACAACTGAGATCAGAATCTGCCCTAGGTCTTCCCAGTGCCCAGTTTTGCCAATGCACTAATTAATCAGAATAGCTTCAGAAAAACAGTGTACTTTTTCCATGCATAAAAGCTGCAAAATACTCATCCCATGAGCCGAAGGAGGGAAGTGTAGGCATATTGTTGTGAAAATGGAAGTAAGATACAGCGGTGTCTTTTGGATTTCGAACCAGCAGCAGTATCTAAAAAACATAAGTAAATGAATTATTTGTTTAAAGGTTGAAAGTCAATACAAAAAAGTTTGTACTTTTCCTAGCACAAAGAGCACTATGGTAATACAAATAATTAACAATAATTAGGTAAGAAAAAGTTTATATTTAACAATCACAGCATCAGTAGAATCAGTTTAATTAATTTTGCCTTATTTGAAAAATAAGGAATGGATAAGCTCATTAGCAGGAGATTTCTGCTGAAATGATAGCAGAGAAACAGTAAACATTTAAATTGTCAGCATTAGGTTTCGGTATTCATGCTGAATGGGGCCAGTTTACTCCCAGCCTAAAGCTATTCTTTCAGCTGTTTGCTGTCCCAGTACATAACACTGTATCAGTTCACATGCAGAAAACTTATCTTCACAACCATAAAACCTAGATGGAATCATAGAAAACACAAGGCCCTGCATATAACATAGAAGAAATCCAAACGGGTCTGAAAATGCCATTACAGTGGGTATTTTCTACGATACTGTAAATGAGGACTCACCTTGGCCTTGCTTTTGAAAATAGATTTCGGCAGGACTTGAGGAAGGAGATGTGTTGTTATGATTCTTCTGAAAGGTAATTCCTTCATCCTCTTTAAATAGAATTGGAAAGAAACATAGAATTAAATAGCCTCTTTAATATAATTTTATCATTTTAAGAACTATCTGTTTTTTTTAAAAAGTAGACTTAGCAGGAAATAATATTTCTTTTCTGCCAATCCAGAGGGTGACTATTTCACTACCATTAATATACAGCAGAATCTAAGACAAATTAGCATTAATTTTTCCAAGGCCTTCTTGAATCTCTCATTTCTTTCAAACTTTAACTACCATGCTCCCAATTATTAATGTTCCTTTAATTCGCTCTAATGAATGTGGCCCCATGTATGTTGCTCCTCCAGAGGAAATACTGTGCAAGACCCTGTTCTAACAGTATTTCCAGCCTGACTAGAAATAGGGGGCCTGTTCTTTTGAAATGTCCAGCTGAGTTTAGGCAGAACCAGTGATACTCATTATCTAATGGCTGACAATAAGCACTTCTCCAGGACCTCTTAGACATTCAGATAAACAGAACTAGCAAACCACTCTGCAATAGCATGACTCCCAGTAAGGGTGCATCTGATGGCATCTGGTGGCTTTGTGCCCTAGCAGATGGATAAAGCAGTACTGGTATTCAGGAGACCTGAGTGTTTGTGTGCAAGTCATTTCTCCACTCTGTGCCTCAGTTTTACCTTCTGTAAAAGGGGGATAATGATACTTACCTCCTTTGTAGCTTTGAGAGCTACTGGTTAAAAGTGCTATATAAGAGCAGGGTATTATTATGTCTGTCTAATCAGTATCTTTCTATAGTTCCAAAAAGACAGGTCACCGTGTCACAAAAATCAGCATCATAGCTAGGGCCCTACCAAATTTATGGTCCATTTTGGTCAATTTCACGGTCATACAATTTTAAAAATCATAAATTTCATGATTTCATCTATTTAAATCAGAAATTTCCCTATGTTCTAATTGTAGGGGGTGGTGACCCAAAAAGGAGTTGTGGGGGGTTGCAAGGTTATTGTAGGGTGGGTTGCAGTAATGCTACCCTTACTTCTGCACTGCTGCTGGTGGCGGCGCTGCCTTCAGAGCAGGGCAGCTGGAGAGCGGTGGCTGCTGGCTGGGATCCCAGCTCTGAAGGCAGAGCTGCCGCTAGCTACAGCACAGAAGTGAGGATCGCATGGTATGATATTGCCACCCTTATTTCTACGTTGCTGCTAGTGGGATGCTGCCTTCAGAGCTGGGTGCCCGGCCAACAGCCACCACTGTCTGGCCACCGAGCTCTGAAGGCAACGCAGGAGTAAGCGCGACCCCCCTAAAATAACCTTGGAACCCCTCCCCCCCCGCAACTCCCTTTTGGGTCAGGACCCCCAATTTGAGAAACGCTGGTCTCCACCGTGAAATCTGTATAATATAGGGTAAAAGCACACAAAAGACCAGATTTAATGGGGGGAGACCAGATTTCACAGTCCAAGACACGTTTTTCATGGCCGTGAATTTGGTAGGGCCCACTCACAGCTCTGTCTAATTGACCTTAGAGATGGGAAATCCAGTTCAAACAGAGTAAAAACAACCTGAATCAAAACAATTTTTTTTTTCAGTTTGATAAAGTGAAATGCAAGGGGTGGCTAAAGCATAGTACTGGGAGTCTGAAGACCTGGGTTCTTCCCTTTCTGGCTCCATCACAGATTTCCCATGCTACCACTTTCCGATCAAGGAGAGACAATGTGGCAGTGGGAGGAGGAGCATTACTTGAAGACTAGTGAGCTGATGTTGGGAGTGTTTTGGATGGATGAGAGAAGGAAATGTGGAGAAGGATGGAATATGGGAAATGGGAAAGTCGAAGGGGGAAAGAAATGGATTTTTCAAAACAATTCCAATTAATCTGAATTAGCATCTAATGGACCTGGAGACAGGATGATGTCCCCCCTACCACAGCAGAGCCTTCTAGATCAGGGTTTGAGATGCATTGACAGGACAGGGTGAAGATGTTTGCATTCAGGGATTTCTCTAGACCCGCCCCCCCAGGAGGGGTTTACACCCCCCATGAATTTCCCCAACACCTCCCTGCCCCCAGTTTCACGCAGTGTTTCCAATGTAGTTGTTGGTTGGAAATTTGAATTGAAATTCAAACATTAATACACACTTTAAAAGCATATACATTATATGAGAAAATACTTGTACCTGAGAAAGCATAATGGGTTTGAAAAGTATGAACAAAGACTAGCTTCCTCATACAGCTGTTATTTATGACAATGTTGGCACATTCATTTTGGCAATGTTGGCCTAACTTATAATTTAAAATTATGATTTGTAAGCAAGGTCTGAATGAGCTCTCCCCTGACAGCTAGCGATGAGCCAGGGGAGGGGAGAGAGGCTTCAGGACCAGACTGTATTTACATGAACACAACTACTCTGCCTAGGTATCCAGCAGACAGAGCTGTGCTGTCCAACTGATCAATTTTGGCTGGTATTGGGTTACAAATCACTGAAGTATTAAATGTGGGGGTAATGAAATGTTATCTTTATTGTATGAGTAAAGGGCAGCAGAACTGTACTTAGCCTGACTGAATGAGGGGGGGTCTCCCTCAGTGCTTGATTTGTGCTAGGGCTTGCCAGTGCTGAGCCCCAGCACCTCTAGGCTCGGCAGTTCATAGCCCTGGTACCTCTGGGCTTGTCACATCAGTTATGAAAGTAACAAACTTCCTTGAGCCCCAGCACCTCTTTCATTACAAATTAAGCACTGGTCACCCTCAACTAAACTGCACTCCCTAAGCAGGAGGGTTGGATGCCATATCCTAGTGAAGAGAGAGAAGGTGGAGCACAGGTGTTTTGCTTGGTGGTGTGGGCTCTGCCTAAGAGTCAGAGGCACTATTTGACCTGTCCCTCTCTCCTGTTTAGAGAGAGAGCTGATTAGGCTTCATAGAGAGTCTTTTGGTTTGTTAAGTGACCACTAGAGCTGAAATCACTGATAATCAGTTCTAAGTGCTTAGACCTGCTGCAGGACAGCATTTCTGTGGAAGAGACAGCCCAGCCTGCACTAGCAGTGAGGTTCCCCCACTGAGAGCTGAAATCACTGAGAGCTGGGCTGAACCTCGAGAGACTGACTCGCAGGGGTCTCAGTGGCAGGTGGCAGCAGAAGATGACAGTGCAGGGACATTGGGGCGGAGCAATAGAGTGAATGGTGGCATGACAAACAACAGCGGCCAGAGGATTGGACTATGTTTTAGTGACTTCACTCCAGAATGCTAGATTTGTGACTGGGAAACTTATATAAATATACATTTTTCTAGTAGGCCAAGATTTTTAAAATGCATTATTTGCCATGCTCATTATCTCACATATTTGCTATCTCAAGAGATCATTATTTTGGGGAGTTTCTGTACTAAACTTTTTGTTTATTATAATTATTTTTTATGTAAGAATGGCATATTGGTTCAGACCAATGGTCCATCTATCCCAGTATCCTGTCTTCCGACAGTGCCTATTCCAGGTGCTTCAGAGGGAATGAAACAGAACAGGGAATCATCAAGTGATCCATCCCCTGTCGTCCACTCCCAGCTTCTGGCAAACAGAGGCTAGGGACACTCAGAGCACGGTGTTGCATCCTTGCCCATCCTAGTTAATAGCCATTGATGGACTTAGCCTCCGTGAACTTGTCTAGTTCTTTTTTGAACACTGTTATAATTTTGGCCTTCACAACATCCCTGGCAAAAAGTTCCACGGATGACTGTGCATTGTGTGAAGAAATACTTCCTTTTGTTTGTTTTAAACTTGCTGCCTACTAATTTCATTGGGTGACCCCTGGTTCTTGTGTTAAGTGAAGGGGTAAATAACACTTCCTTATTCATTTTCTCCACACCAGTCAAGATTTTATAAGTCTCTATCATATCCCCTTTTAGTCATCTCTTTTCAAAGCTGAAAAGTCCCAGTCTTTTTAATCTCTCCTCATATGGAATCTGTTCCATACCCCTAATCATTTTTGTTGCCCTTCTCTGAACCTTTTCCAATTCCAATATATCTTTTTTGAGATGGAGTGACCAGAACTGCATACAGTATTCAAGATGTGGGCATATCATGGATTTATATAGTAAAAGTGGAGGAGCTTGGTTTGCCAGACCGATCAGCTAAGCCAATACTGACGACATATATGAAAAGGCTGCAAAACACCAGGCCTCTGGACTGCATCAACATGCAGAAAGCCTTAGAAGGCAGTCACTGACAAAGCCAATTTTAGAAGAATTTAATGAGGCTGTTAAGAATGCTGGAGACACAACTCAGTTTATGTGAACCAACATGGCTGTTGCATCATACTTTCTATTTAAGCAAGACCTACCACACACTACAAACTGGAGGCCAATGTTAAGTGCATTGTTACTTGTTCATCCTGAAGTTGAACACTGGTTCCGAACAAGACCAGCAAATGCTCACTATCTTTCTGCAAGAAACTCAACTGACTGGCTAGAAGCATGGGGTGCAACAGTGAAAGATTCAGCAGTTGAAAAAGTGAAGAACTCTCTCACCATATTCAAAATATGTGCATACATGGCTGATGAATGCACCAATGCAAATAGGCATCAAGTATTAAGTCATTGCGTATGTTATCTTGATGTCTGTGGTAGGCCAGTAGATGCATTCTCGATGTTCAGGTTATAGAAGCTACTTCAGCTGCATCTGTGACATCTTAGAAGAGTTAAATGCTTGTAAACGGAACCCTGAACAGATGGCTGCTTGTGCATTTGATGGAGCTACAAACTTCTCTGGAAGACATAGTGGATTACAAGCTTTGCTCAGAGAAACATGTAACCCTAATCCCTCCTATACACACTGCAGAGGCCATCTACTCCAGCTAGTGCTAGTACAAGCTGCAGAATCTTCAAAAGACATTAAAAAGCCATAAATTTAATGGCTTTTATACTTTTTTTTTTCCAGAAAGAGTCCAAAAGGACTGAACATCTTGGAAACAAATAGAAGTTACACTGGGATTGAAGTTCAAATTAGTCCAACCTGGGAAAGCCTGCTGGCTTTCTCATGAGTGATTCTTGGCTGTTGTCTTAAAATTACTGCAGCTGTTATTATTGGCGTTGGAAAGTATCCACCAAGACAGGACAGATTTAAGTAGTGAAGCCGGTGGACTACTTTTGTTACTAAGTTCAGAGAAGACTATCACCATTTTCTCTCTTGTAAGTCTACTGTTGAAATCACTTGGGTTATTAAACAATGTCATCCAGGCATCTGCTACAACAGTAGTAGATCTTTGTCCGGCAATAGAAGCTACCCTTGGATCTATCACAGATATCCATTGAAAATGTACTGGAAGAAGCAAAGACTTCAGTCCAGAAGTTGACTAATGAAGGTACGTATGTTGACTCCTTAAGTGAAGAAGACAAGAAGTGTTTGTTAAGCCAGCTGAAAAAGTACACAGACTTGATTCTTAGAAATCTACAATAGAGATTTCTGGATTCTACTCAACTGCCACATAGCTTTTACAGATGCCTGTCTTATAAAACACCTATAGTTGAGTGGAATGAAGCACTACCAGCAATAGGGCTGCTATGTGATCAAGACAGAATAGAGAATTTTGAACACAGGGTGGAATAGTGTATGATGAATGAATGAAGATTTAACTTCAACTTCTTTATCATCACTAGTGGTTTGACCCCATCTTTGTGCTATTTCCTGGGATGAAAGAAGTAGGAATTCATCTCTTGCTACTCCGTCACAACAGCTACAGTTGAGTGTTCTTTTTCCTAATTCAATAGAATTTTGTGTTCTGAAAGAAGTCGCCTTCTGCCTGATCATGAGCATATCATGAAGGACTGGAAGTAACTGACACACAAGGAGAGAGACACCAAAGAGTGCAAAATTACAACAAGAAACCAAGAAGGATGTAGATATAGTACTTCATAATAGGCTTGAGTAGCCAACTTTAATTTGTGTGATGATTTTAAAACATGAGTTAAATCTAATAAAATGGTTGTGAAACATTTTTCAGTTTTTACTCTGGTGCCATACAGCCCCCCCCTTCACCCTCACAGTCTCAACCCTCATCGGCCCTCCGCCCGCTCCCCCCTGAATATTCCAACACCCCGCCTAATTTCAATTCCTGGGAAAACACTGTTTGCATTGCTTGTGTTATGAGAGCTTTTTGGCCAAACAGAGGACCCCATAAGATGAAGTCTTCGATATGACCCCTTTCTCAGGCAATAAAATCATTTACGTACAGAAACGATAAAATAATAAAACACACAAATTCTGTCTACAGGGAGTGTACGTGGCATATCAACCAGCTGTTCAGCAGCTGCAGATTTTGTGAGCTTTGTACTGGTGTTAGAGGTTGTTCATCTAGGATTAATCACTTATCTCTTGAGTTTTTGCTCCTGTTGATCTCTATTTTTGATAGTGAATGAAACTTCTCCTTATGACATGGGAAGTAATATTTGTCCAGTAATTGTTGTTCATTCATATGCCCACTGTCTTTTTATTTACTCATTGATCTACACATTTGTCCCTAATGTTTGGGCGTTTTTGCCCATTGACACCTCAGAAAAGCTATAGACCAAGAGGAAGTATAGATCCAAATATTTCTGCTGCAGTTCTGGCTTCCAACCAGATTTATGGACCTGTCATGCTGCCAGCAATAGGTACATGGAGCCAGAAAAGGGTCCCAGGGGCAGGTCCAACTAGATAGTTGATATGGTCCCTCAGTTTCACCATCTGTGTCCCCGAAAGGATCAGTGTTCCCTTCACACCCCTCCCCGCCCTCACTCTTGGGCAGATTACTACATCTGTCTTCTGTGGGAGAACTGTGCATGGGCCTAGGGTTAGCACCCGGCTGTGTTTACCCCCTGAGTCTGCTCTCAGTTTTGGAGTAATTTGGTGCAATACTATGGCCCTAACATCATTCAGTGTTATCTAATGTCCTTTTCCTGCAATAGATGAACGCAATACCAAATCTTGATCTTGCCTCTCTCAGAGTGGAGCCCTTCCACGCTCTATGGCCCACATAGATCTGTGGAGCAGTGCAGAGATTGAAAGGGGAAGACCCTCAAGGGCAGCAGCCATAAAACTATTCCTTACTACCCTTTTCTCTGAAGGCAGAGTCTGAGTGCTCTCCCATTGCCTCCCCTAATAGCTCTGAAATAAGGGGAGGGGTCTCTCCAGCTGAATGAAATCCTGGGAAACCATGAGGCAAAAAATCAATCCTGGAGCTGACTGACAGTTTAAAAAGGAGCTGTTAGCAATCAGAATGGGAGACTCCTAGGCAAAAGACATCCCCTGTCATGGAAAATAAAACGGAGAGGGGTAACAGAAACTCCCCTAAACCCCTAGTCCCATTCACAATTGCCTGTTTTGGGGTGGGGGCCCTGAAATCCTTCCTCTCCACATAGTCAGCTCTATGGGGACAGTAGTAGTGCAAAGGAGAGAGTGACAGATCGGAATCTAAGGAAACCCCGTGGTGAGAAGGTCATTTGCATGAATTATCCACCCCTTGTCTGAACTTCCATGGTTTCCAGTCATGGACTGGCTAAGCAAATGCACTGCACCCTGACTGTGCTGACCTGATCACACCTTGGGGGAGGTAAGAGTCCTCCATAGCCTGTAAAATTCAGCCATTACATTTTATCAATTCTTAAATATGTCAAACAGTTCATATTAACATTTCTAATATCATCCCATGCTGACCTTAAATTTCTCTGGATCCCCAAATTCTAGACGTGGAAATATAGATAATTCATTTGTAATATTAATTCTCTCATTAATTTCCTCCTCTGTATATTTTGCAGCTGTAGTTTCCAAGTCATTTAAGACTTGATCAAGCCAGTTAGTACCTGAAACAAGATAGAAACTGGTTTAAAGACTACGGAAGTGAAAATTGTCACAATTGTTGAATGTATTTAGTTGCAAATACCTGTGTATGATATCAATTACTGTTCAAGAAAAACATTAACATTCAAGGATAGTAGCTAACTAAACTGAAATCTTACTTTGATACAGGAATATTTTCCTGTTGTTAATGCCACAAGCTATGAGTGAACAGAAGTGTCATATGATTGGGCCAAGTAATCTGTCAACCAACAGGAACAGTCCTGTTTGTGAAGCACATACTTCTTTGTGATTAACAATTTAGTTATAAATCACTAAATTAAAAACCATGTTTTCTGGGTGAATTCATGTCACAGATAAATGCAGGCACCACCATTGTCACTGACTAGGCTCCTACTTGCCAATCCAGGGTAAGCCATTAGCACTAGCTTGACCAAAAGCCAAATATACAATAATGGTTTCTAAAAAGAAGAAATCAATTTGGGGGAAATGGACAGAAACACTTGTGATCACAGTTATGTGAAATCTGGATACCCTCATATCTGTGAGTCACATTGTGTTTTTTCTCACATTTTAGTTGTGTAAATTTGGAATCATTCAATTGGCTTCAATTGAGTGTTTGCAGATGTACAGCAGTGGAACTGACAGTGGAATTTGATCCAATTTTTCCATGTGAGACTTGCTGAATTAATAAGTGAAGGAATTGTTTTTCAAAACACCAGGTCTTCAAACTCAGTCAAATTGACAGTCAAGCTGTTTTCTTCTCAGCTCATTCATCATCACAATGCAAAATATTAGTAAAGGTTTGTTGGCTGTTTGAATCAGATCTACAATGAGACACACATGAACATTTTATAATGTGTCTCCTCTGATGTTTGGATGCCACATTACAACCTTATATCTTTCATGCTTGTGAACAGGAATTTTTGTTCAACATGTAGTAGATCATGCTATCAAAGATCAAGAAATCTTTTTCTGCAAGGTACATGTTCATAACACTGGACATATGGTTACTTAAAATGTAAATATTCAAAAGGAGAAGAAAGTAATTGACTGTCATTAATGGCTGAAATTATTATTCTCATCTCATTCATCTGAACAATCCCTAATACAGTAGCTTCATGATGGACAGCATTTTCTATAAACTGCAGTCATGTATAATCATTGTATTAAATGCTGCCTAATCATTCATAACTATAACATTTCAAATTTAATTTTTGTAACAAGCTAGCAATATTCACCATTTTTAGGGTATCCCGCTAGGATCACATCGTCAGTCCTGGCTTCAAAAGAATCAAGAACTTGGATAGTTTTCGGGTTGCAAAAACCAGCAGGGTACAAAATTCCCTTATAGGAAAATAGCAGATCTTCAGGGGCTGCCTTTTCACTATCAGCCAATGTCTTATTCAGATATTCAGCTAATGTCTTTCTGCTGTTATCCATGTTTGTGAAACTCTCTATTCACAGAGACTGAGACACAAGCTGTCTTTTAGAGAAATAATTGTGGTAGTGATGTACAGTGTAATTTAATGGTGATGACACTCGCTCGGGCATGAAGGTAAAAGTTACTGATTAATTTGGAGTGTTTGAGGTTGAAAGGGGCTGTGCCCGGGCCCAGAGTCAGAAGGGGCCCCGGACAGCCGGATCCCCTGGCCGGCTCAGCTTGCTCTGCTCCCTCCGCCCCGCCTCTGCTCCACCCCCACTCCTCAGAGGACTACAGCAGGGATCGGGCGCCCTGCACTCACCGGTGGTGGTAAGTGGAGCAATCCGGTCCCAGCCCGCTCAGCTCCGCCGGCTCCCAGCCACGCCGCCGGTGAGTGCTGGGGGGCAGTTCCCCCAAGTCCCAAGGCTGGGAGCCAGGGGAGCGGAGCGGGCTGGGGCCGGCTCACTCCACTTCCCGCCGCCCTGTGAGTGCGGGGTGGGGCCTGCCCTGCAATCACCGGGTAGCACGAAGTGGAGCGACCCGGCCCCAGCCCGCTCCCCTGGCTCGTTCTGGGGGGTGGTTCCCCCCTGTGCCCCCAAGGCTGTGGAGGAGATGGAGCAGTGGGGAAGGGGCATGGAATAGGGATGGGGGAAGCAGGGGTAGGGGGGGAGAGGCAGTGGGGAAGGAAGGGGATGGGATGGGGAGGAGATGGAGTGGTGGGGAAGAGGCATGGGATGGGGATGGGGGAAGTGGGGGCAGGGGGGAAGAGGCATTGGGGAAGGGCTAATGGCATTTTGAGCTGCATAAGTAGGGGCATTGCCAGGAGATCGAGGGACCTGATCATTCCCCTCTATTCGACATTGGTGAGGCCTCATCTGGAGTACTGTGTCCAGGTTTGGGCCTCACACTGCAAGAATGATGTGGAAAAATTGGAAAGAGTCCAGCGGAGGGCAACAAAAATGATTAGGGGGCTGGAGCACATAACTGGGGAGAAGCTGAGGGAACTGTGATTATTTAGTCTGCAGAAGAGAAGAATAAGGGGAGATTTGATAGCTGCTTTCAACGACCTGAAAGGGGGTTCCAAAGAGGATGGATCTAGACTGTTCTCAGTGGTACCAGATGACAGAACAAGGAGTAATAGTCTCAAGTTGCAGTGGGGGAGGTTTAGGTTGGATATTAGGAAAAACTTTTTCACTAGGAGGGTGGTGACGCACTGGAATGGGTTACCTAGGGAGGTGGTGGAATCTCCTTCCTTAGAGGTTTTTAAGGTCAGGCTTGACGAAGCCCTGGCTGGGATGATTTAGTTGGGGATTGGTCCTGCTTGACCTCCTGAGGTCCCTTCCAACCCTGATATTCTATGATTTTTTATGATTCTAAGGAAGGGGGTGGGATGGGGAGGAGATGGAGTGGTGGGGAAGGGGCATAGGATGGGGAGGAGAAGGAGATGGGGGAAGCGGGGGCAGAGGCAGTGGGGAAGGAACGGGGTGGGATGGGGAGGAGATGGAGTGGTGGGGAAGGGGCATGGGATGGGGAAGAGAAGGGGATCGGAGAAGCAGGGGCCCAGCATGCGGATCCCCTTGGCAGCAGCTGGGATTTCCCTCTTAAGCAGGCCCGTCAAACCCTCATCCTGACAAGCCCCACCTCCCCTGCTTCTGTACCACGCCCAAGAGACACCCTCCCCACTGAGCCCCAACCACCTACACCCCCACCCAAATGAACCCCACCTCCCCTGCAACCATACACCCCCCCCCCCCCGCTGAGCTCCAACCACTTTCACTTGGTCCCCCCTGCAGAATCCCATTGCTCCTGCATCTAGAACCTCCCTGTGCATCCAGATCCCCCACTGAGCTGCTTGCACCCAGACTGCCCCACACAGAACCCTCTTACCCCCATCTGGATCCCCCCACACTAAGTCCCTCTGCACTTGGATCCTGCTGCGAGACTGAGCCTCCCTGCCCACATCTGGTGTGCCTGGCACAAAAGGGGCAGGGCCCCAGGGTGTTTCTATGGCAGGCATGGCCCTTGTGCGGTGTAAGGGTCAGGTACAGCCTCACTGCCAAGTCCCTGTCCCAGGGGGGCAGGGAAGGCTGCAGGGTATTCTCCCACCTCAGTGGCCTGTGCTCCCCACTGCCATGGTGGAGCTTCCACATTTATTTATTGTAAAAAAAAAATTGCAGAATTTTAAAATATTATGCACAGAATTTGATGCAGAATTCCCTCAGGAATATGGGGCGCTGTACAGCTGCAATGATGGGACTGTGAAGGGGGTGCTGGACAGTAGGGGATCTGTGGATTGGGGAGCTGGGCAGGGGGTATGGTGTGCAGGGTGCTGTTCAGTTGTGGTGGGAGGTCAGCGGGAGAGGTCTCTGGGCAGGGGGTGCTGGGCATAGAAGGTCTGGAGGCATTACACATAGGGATCTGTGGGAGAGGTCTCTGGGCGAGGGGGCGCTGGGCATAGGGATCTGTGGGGGAAGTCTCTGAGTGAGGGGGTGCTGGGCATAAGGGCAGGGCACTGGGCCCAGGGGCAGTGTGGAAGGGGCATGCTGGCAGCACAGGGCTCAGCGGGCCAGTGTGCATCTAGCAGTTGTGGGTTTGCACACAGTGCCCTTCTGCTGGGCTGAATGGGGCCACTCCCGCTGCACTGCACTTCATTGCCCCCCACCGGCCCCTCGCCCCCCCATCAAATGCCCTATTTCCCCAATGAGGGCCCACAAATATGTTTGGCGCTGAGCCCACAAATGTTAATCTGGCCCTGGCTGTGGCCTTCTGTACTGAGCTTTCTAAATATCTGGAACTATAACGATCCCAGAGAAACACGCATTGCGCTTTGCATTCAGCAGTTCCCACCTGGGTCAAGGGAAGTTTTCAGATACTCAACAATTTTGAAAAATTTGTTTCAGGCCATTTATTTAAGTAGCTATAATATGGATTCAGGAACCCAATTTTAGGCATCCATTTGAAAACACAAAACCTTGCTCAGTGTATTGTAGTTACACTACAGTTTGCTTATGCTTTGTATATTCTTTTACACATATCAGCAACATCTTTGGTACAAGGCCAGAATGCCTTCCTTTGGAGAGGAATTTACTTCATGAAGTAAGCCTTTTCCCTATGCAGTCTAAAATTGCATTGGCTTTTTGCATGAACCATTTTGCAATACAAAGTGAGGTGCAATTTGCTGTCCATTCTCATGTATGTCTACACTGCAAGTGAAGGTGTGATTATAGCACAGGTAGACATAGTCATGGTACCTTTAATCTAGCTAGTGCTGGAAACAGCGGTATAGATGTGGTGTCACAGGCTTCAGCACAGGTTAGCAACCAGCCTACAAACCCACTGGGAATCCTGGATATGTGCTGTGGTTGTTAGCCCATGCCAAAGCCTGTGCCGTCACATTTACACAGTTACCATTACCTGGGCTAGCTAAATTAAAGCTAGCATGGAGGTGCCTACCTGTGCTACAACCACACCTTCACTTGCAGTGTACCCCAAAATCTCACACCAGGATCTATATCTTGGTTTGAAATGGCAGGCCACAGCAATTGTTAGTACAAGTATAGTCTGACACCTTGTGGTTTTACAAAACCAACTAGTGGATATTAATGATCTAACTATGTGATAATTGCTGGAGATCCAATTCTTTCTTACTTTGACTCATGCCCTGAAGTCAGTGGTACTACTCATCTGAATAAGGCAAGTAGGATTTGTCCCCCAAGGGGTGCTGGGTTTCTGGGGTTGTGTGAAAAAACAGTGCGAATCTGTGAAATAGTGTAAAGACAGTTTCTTAACTAAAGTTTGATTGTATTATAACTATAGCAGTTGCAATATCAATAGTTAAAGATGACACATAAACGTGTATAGTACTTGATGCTGATTTCACACCAATTTTATGCCGGTGTAAGGGTAGCTGTTTGAAATGCAACATAACAGGCAAGTTTGAACTAATGTTGCTATAGTGCCGATATTTCAACACGGGCCCAAAACAGACCTCACAATCTGATATAGCCATATCCCAAACTGTCACCCTCAACACCAAGCATTTCTATTAGAGTCAAGGGAAAAGCATCTAGGTACTCAGCAATTTTGAATATCAGGCCTAATTTCCAGTGCCTAAATTTGGACTTAAGAACCTAACTTTAGGCTCCTATTTTCAAAAATCTTTGAAATTTTAAACTGCTGTGTTGTTATACTGCAGTTTGGGTGAGTTCTGTTCCACTTTGTAACCCTAACTTCAAGTTAACAAAGTTTGTTTGTTTTTGTCTGTGAGTAATAAAAGAGAGCTTGTTTTTGAATAAAATGTTGTATATTGTTTAAAAATAAAGGAAAACTACATTTCCCTAATAGTATTAATATTTATTATTTATATTATGCTAGTGCCTGTAGACCCCAACCAAAATCAAGTCCCTGTATTGCTAGGTGCTGTATAAACAAAGGAAGAGACAGTTCAGTTCCTGCCCTGAAGAGCTTACAATGTAAATAGACAAGACAAACAAAGGATGGATGATAAAACAGAGGCTTGGCGAGAAGATGTAACTAGCCAAAATTCACAAAGTAGGCCAGTGGCTGAGCTGGCAGTAGACACAGGTCAACTGACTCCCAGGTTAGCACCCTAGCCAATAGACCTGAAGCAATAGCTAGCTTTTCGTTAACTATGAGTTTCTGGCTGCAGGAATAATAGAGTTCATAGTCCAGTATTTTAAAAAATGACTGCCTAGAGCTAAAGGGCACATGTCAGCTTGTTAGCTTTGGTGAACTGAACAAAATACATCAGGCTTGATTATTCATTGCCTTGCCCTTTGTCTAGTACAGTATATCTATAAACTACTGTAGTTATTTTATATACGTCATTAACTTTTTGGTCCCAGGACGGAGTACCGTATATTTTACTGCTTATGGTGTTGACTTGCATTTTTGGCTTCTGTTCTGAAAGTCAGAGGCACTTGATAGATGGGAATTGAACCATCCAAGCAACACAGCTCACAATTACATTAGGTGTTTTTTCAGAAATCTCCCATCCAGGGCCAGTGCAACCATTTAGGCGACCTAGGCGGTCACCTAGGGCGCTAGGATTTGGGGGGTGCCATTTTCTTCTGCAGCAACTGCGGAGGGGGGTAGCTGCTGCGGGGTGGGGAGGGGGGCGCCTCAGGGCAGGGGCTCAGGGATGGGGGGGCGCAGGGTGGAAGTTTCACCTAGGGCGCAAAACATCCTTCCACCGGCCCTGCTCCCATCCAAATTCTTACCAGGCCTGAATCTGTTTAGCTTCTGAGAAACTGGTGAGGTCACAACCCCTAGTGAAATAGCTGTATTTATTTCCTGCTCATAGAATCATTTATGGGAAAAATCCTACTAGCTCACCCAGTCCATCTCACTGCTGGTTCAGGATGCTTCCCTGCAATACATCTTCTGGTACTTTGTCCTATCTAGATTTAAGTGTCCCCAGATGATGAGGTTTCATTGTATGTTACACAACTTAATACACTTGTCTGTCAAGATTTTTTCCCATTCAGATTAAACTCTCCCTATTTCAGAGAGACACCTATAGTCTTGTATACCCAGGTGTTAAAAGAAAGAATTCTTCTGCCTCTGATATATTCCTCTGTTTTCTGTCAAATAGGTGTCAGCTGCTTTCTTGTCCCTACTTAGCTGCCGTTTAGCCAATCTATACATACTGGGTGAAATTCTCCACTGAATTACACCATTGAAAATCCAGAGAAATTCCATAGATTTTGGCAAAGTCAGTCCTGACTTAAACTGGTGTAACCGAGAGCATAATCTGGCTCACTCTATAAATCTTCTTTATAAATCAATCCCTCCACCCTGCTGATAATCTTTGTTGATCTTATTTGAACTGCACCTAGTTTGTCAATATCTTTCTAGCAATGAAGTTCTCAGAACTGAACACAATATTTCAGGCACAGTCAAGTAGAGCCACATAGAGGGGAAAATCACCTCTTTGTTTCATTAGGATTTTCCCTTTGTACTCTATACTCTGGCCATTCTAAGAATTTCTCTCTGACCCTCTATATCATCTCTTTGCATTTGTTGGTATTCTTGGTCCAGTATTTAAACGACTGCCTAACCTTGGCATCAGGTCAGCATGCCTGGAATATTTTTCTTGTTAATAGATTTTCTGATGAATTTTAGTGTTTAGGAAAGTTGCTGAATTTACAGCCACCGCTCTGCCACCATGTCAAGGCTGATTCTCTACTCTGGCACTTCGAGTGCAGAAGGTGGGGGCCCGCAAGGATTCTAAAAATTAATACTGACCACTCCAGGCTTATATTAAACTCCCAAGGTCACAGCTTTTCTCTGACCTTGGATGGACAGATCCTGCCACTACCCAAGTGCAAAAAACACCTTTGAAAACACAGGAAGGTGCACTTGGGAATTCCTGGATTGGATTTTTGTGTCCCTAAGAGGTTTGTGCACATGTTGGTTAATTAGCTGGTGGCAACAGCTGATTTCCTTTATTTTCTTTCTCAGCTCTTCACCAGAAGTGGGTGAGGGGTGAAAGGGCTTGAGGCTACCCCACAGGAAGGAATTCCCAAGTGCACCTTCCTGGGTTTTCAAAGGTTTTTTTTGCACTTAGATGATTTTTCCAGTGTACAAAAACAAGTGAACAAATCATACTAAGGGAAACAGATGCATTAGATTTTGCTCTTTAGGCCTTGCAATACAATCCATATTTTATCTTTTCTCCCAGTTTAGTTCCTGCTAAACACTCTTCAAATTTTCTGTCCATTTCTTTATTCTGAGCTTCAGAGAAATAGTTCTTCCAGTCACCAATAATTCCTGCAAACATTAAAAAAAAATATAAATATTTGTTAGAGAGAAAGGATCATCACTCCTTGGTTGACGTTGTAACTAGTTTTCTATTGCAAGGCTGATTTTTGCACATCACAACCTTCATTCCCCCCATCAATATCCCTAAGAATTGATCCTTTCTTCTTGTGCCTCTACATTTGAGGTTTGTGACGACAGGAGAATTTTTCAGCAATGTATGAGGTGAAGTGTAGAAGCCATTTCTAAGATGTAGGATTTTTTAAAAATACAGGTAGAGTTCTTGGTATATCTTCTTGTTTTGGTCATACCATCTCTGGCCCCAGAAACATCCTTTTTGTTATATTCAAGAGTCATTACACTCATTTACACCAGGTGTGATTTGGCCCCAAGTCAGTAGCTTTTTTTCTTGATAAGATGGCCTTCAAACTGCAAACTAAGCATGTGTCTTGTTAGTTGTGGTGCTTATTCTTAAATAAATGTAGGGGAAGACATCAGATTCTCCATGCACACTTCACCATTAGCAGCTCTGTTCTTGTGTGCCAGCCTCAGCCTGTGGCAGCCAGAGATCCTAACTCAGGGCCTGATAATGCCCCCATGATTCATAACCCACAGAGGGGAACTGCCACACACAAATCTGATGTATTCTCTGTGGAAGGTGGGGTGAACCGTCTTCATATCATCTTCCCCTTTCTCTGGAGCCCATGTGATCCACACATCTGGAGAGGTGGGCAAGTGGTGAGGCTGAGGGAGAGACAGACGTGGTCTCCCCCGCAATGGACGGGATGCAGTGAAATCCCAGTGAAAGATGATAGAGCCCCAGACTAATGTGAGCTACAGGTAACCCCACTGTATCTCGAAGTACCTTCTTGAGCTAACCAGTGGTAGTGCCAGAGTCACTGCAACAATTGTATTGGGCGATTTCAACTTCTGGACTGATTGTGGCACTTCTACGTTAGCTCAAGATTCCACAGCCACCGACGACAGCCATAGCACTGGCCCAGCAACAGTCTGGCTCAACACCTATAGTTGGATGCACTCTGGATTTTGTCTTTGGCCTGGGATTGGAGGTGGATGTTACATGCTCATCACAGTGGGGATTATCAGTGCTACTCTAGTGGCATCAGAGAGGCCTTTCCCTGGCCATCCGCCCAGCTATAAAAGGTTCCTGGATACTAGCCCAGCAAGACAGATGTCCTGAGCCACTAACCCTTGCAGAGGACTGTTCCTTCACATCACACCAGCAAGCTAGAGTTGCCAAGCCTGTGATGTTACAGATGCCCAGACTTTTACAACAGCCCTAAAAGATATGGTTGCTGGAGGCAAGACCTTATCAGAACCTGCGCCTTCACTTCAGCCAGCTACAGGTGTTGTGCTAGTGAGTTTTCAGATATGTACCTTTACGGAAGAGAATTTTCCCAAATGTTCCATGAGTTTTGGAGGATTTCTCTTTCATAGCTTTGAAGCTGCTCTTCTCTGCAACAGTCTGAATCTCTTCCTCACTCAGGAAATACCCAAAGAAGTCAGCTATTTTTTTCAGTCCTAAAGTCTGATTCTGAAAAAAAGGAAGATAAGAATGAATATTATTGAAACAACATTCCATTTGGATCTTACCTGTGGAGTGATTATAACAGTATCTCTAAAGGGTTCGTACTTTCACAGAGCAGAATTACTGTGAAAAATCTGCAACTACTTCATTTTGCATCACTGAGGAACTCTAAGAGGTGTAACTTCCAGGCAGGTTCTGTATAGCGGGCCTTATCCTGAATTCCTCACTCATGGAAGTAGGATACTTTGTCTAAATGAAGACTGGGCTCTGTGCTTTTTATATGTAGCTGTGCATACAAGTGAATAATAATAATACCTAGCACTTTTGAGCACATGATTGAGTCCAGAGAGTTTGTATCTGTTAATATTCTTAGACTTCAGGTGTGCTGAAGCAAAGGACATTGCTAAAAAATGTGTAAATAAGGATATGTCTGAATATAGAATTCTGTGCCCTTCACACACCAAGTGACGGTGCATTTTGACAGATACAACAGTGAGCAGAAAGAGCTGTTCTAAGGGGATTTGACAATAGTGGATCTAAAAATAATAAGAGGAAAACAAAGAGAATCAAATAAGGCAGCCCCTCAGAACAGCCCAGGAAACAAAATTTCCATCCCACACAAAAAAAATTGAATTTGCAGAACTTTTCATCCAGAATCAGGATGAAAGGCCAAAAATTGAAATTTTGCAATATTTTGTTTCAGAAATGCTGAAATGTTTTTATAGTGCAGTGGGTCTCAACCTTTCCAGACTACTGTACCCCTTTCAGGAGTTTGATTTGTTTTGTGTACCTCCAATTAACACCACACTTAAAAACTACTTGCTTACAAAATCAGACATAAAAATACAAAAGGGTCACAGCACTCTGTTACTGAAAAATTGCTGACTTTCTCATTTTATCATGTAATTATAAAATAAATCAATTGGAATAGAAATATTGTACTTATATTTCAGTGTATAGTATATAGAGCAGTATAAACAAGTCATTGTATGAAATTTTAGTTTGTACTGACTTTGCTAGTGCTTTTTATGTCGCCTGTTGTGAAACTAAGCAAATATCTAGGTGAATTGATGTACCCCTTGAAAGATTTCTGTGTACCCCCAGGGGTACACATACCACTGGTTGAGAACCACTGCTATAGTGGAAATGTTGTGGTGTTTCCAAAATGAAATATGATCACTGGGATACCCAGCAGATCACCTATTAGGCAGGCGGCCTGGTGAGCTGGCCAGCCAAGGAGCCCAGTAGCCCAGGGAGCTAGGGAATTAGCTGCTCAGGGAGCCTAGTAGCCCACCCGTCTGCATCCCTGAGAGACAGCCACCCAGACTTCTGGTATCTTAGCGAGCTGGGGAGCTTGTAAGCCCAGCTCTGCAACTGCTCACCAGATGGGCTGCCAAGGAGCCTGGCTGCTGAGGAACAAGGAGCCTGAAAGCTCAGGACAACCCCAGTTCCACCACTGAGGCTGCCAAGAAGCATGGGAGCAGAGAGGTGGGCAGGCGGGTGAGCTAGCAGGAAAGCAGGCAGGCAGGATGGCCAGTTGGATGGCCTGCCTGGTTTCCATTGAAAGTATTGAAGCAATCTACATCTTCCCACGGAACACGTAGAGTCCATCGAATCAGCATTTTCTGTTGGAAAGCTGACAACTTCTTAGAGAGACCGAGAAAGAGAGATTGCATTAGGATTTTTCTAAATAGATTTAGTGTGGGGCCAAGGTACCACACTGCAGGCACTGAAAAAAATTAGATCACCCTGTTTTTATTTTATTTTTTAAAATAATCTCCCATACACCTTTTCCAATTTGTAGCAAGCTTTCCAGGAAAAAAATGTACCCTGCCCTATATCACAGCTGTAAAATTTCAGGTGAATTTGTTTCAGGTTAGCAAGGTTGGGTGTCGGGATCACAATCAGACTTCAAACTGAACACAGTTTTTCCACTTAACCTATTATACAAGTGTTTAGCGTTTCCCCATGGTCACTCTCCATATGCTTTGTGATAACTGGGCATAATAGGAAGGCATGCTAAAGACAGCCTTGATTTACAAATGGAAATTATTGTTAGATGGCTTTGTGGATTTTGTCAGTGCTTTACACACTTCATAATTTAGGTTTTAATGCAATATGTAGAATACAATCCCATGCAGCTCACTCATGTGTGAGATTTGGAGAAGTCCACATTTTAGTCCACATTGGTTGCATATGGCCGTATCTTATTGTCCTCCATTTTGGCAGAATTTCCCACTAAAGACAATTATAGTTTTGACTGAGTGAGGACTGAAAAAGTTGGCCAGTTTTATAGTGAAGATGTTTGGTTTGAATTTCAGAGATGCACTGCACCCACATGCCCCAGCAAAACCAGTGGGAACTGTAGATAGAATCATAGAAGAATCATAGAATGTTAGGGTTGGAAGAGACCTCAGGAGGTCGTATTGTCCAACCCCCTGCTCAAAGCAGGACCAACACCAAACTAAATCATCCCAGCCAGGGCTTTGTCAAGCCGGGCCTTAAAAACCTCTAAGGATGGAGATTCCACCACCTCTGGAGGGAACCCATTCCAGTGCTTCACCACCCTCCTAGTGAAATAGTGTTTCCTAATATCCAACCTAGACCTCCCCACTGCAACTTGAGACTATTGCTCCTTGTTCTGTTCTCTGCCACCACTGAGAACAGCCGAGCTCCATCCTCTTTGGAACTTGTCCTTGTTGAACCTCATCAGATTTCCTTTGGCCCAATCCTCCAATTTGTCTAGGTCACTCTGGACCCTATCCCTACGCTCCAGCTTATCTACCTCTCCCCCCAGCTTAGTGTCATCCGTGAATTTGCTGAGGGTGCAATCTATCCTATCATCCAGATCATTGATAAAGATGTTGAAGAAAACCTGCCCCAGGATCAACCCCTGGGGCACTCCGCTTGATACCGGCTGCCAACTAGACATCGAGCTGTTGATCACTACCCGTTGAGCCTGACAATCTAGCCAGCTTTCTATCCACCTTATAGTCCATTCATCCAATCCATACTTTTTTAACTTGCTGGCAAGAATACTGTGGGAGACCATATGAAAAGCTTTGCTAAAGTCAAGATATATCACGTCCACTGCTTTTCCCATATCCACAGAGCCAGTTTTCTCATCATAAAAGGCAGTCAGGTTGGTTAGGCATGACTTGCCCTTGGTGAATCCATGTTGACTGTTCCTGATCACCTTCCTCTCCTCCAAGTGCTTTAAAATGGTTTCCTTGAGGACCTGCTCCATGATTTTTCCAGGATCTGAGGTGAGGTCTGTAGTTCCCCGGGTTCTCCTTCTTCCCTTTTTTAAAGATGGGCACTATATTTGCCTTTTTCCAATCGTCCAGGACCTCCCCCAATCACCATGAGTTTTCAAAGATAATGGCCAATGGCTCTTCAATCACATCAGCCAATTCCCTCAGCACCCTCGGATGCATTAGATCTGGACCCATAGACTTGTGCATGTCCAGCTTTTCTAAATAGTCCTTAACCTGTTCTTTCACCACTGAGGGCTGCTCACCTCCTCCCCATACTGTGTTGCCCAGGACAGCAGTGTGGGAGCTGACCTTGTCTGTGAAGATCAAGGCAAAAAAAGCATTGAGTACTTCAGCTTTTTCCACATCATCTGTCACTAGGTTGCCTCCCCCATTCATTAAGGTCCCACACTTTCTTTGACCTTTTTCTTGTTGCTAACATACCTGTAGAAACCCTTCTTGTTAGATGCTCAGTATTTTTTAATATTAGGCCACTGGCTCATGTTAACAGTATATGTTAAAAAAAATCTTAGGGCTAAATGAAGGCCTGGTGTAAGTGGGTGCAAATCCATTGAAAGATAATGGCGTTACACCTGCTTACAGCAAGACTGACATTGGCTCTTGGTAATGATTTCCCCATGAAGTGGGTACTATTACATGTAGGCCATATTCATTCCAAAGTCTCTTTGTTCCTAGATTCAAGTTTCTTTGGCACCTTGATGGTCACAGAGGGTGAAATTCCACCCTGCTCGG
This sequence comes from Chrysemys picta bellii, assembly GCF_011386835.1. Lineage (NCBI taxonomy): Eukaryota > Metazoa > Chordata > Testudines > Emydidae > Chrysemys > Chrysemys picta. The sequence goes on along the minus strand of NC_088793.1, from coordinate 127,458,171 downwards.
AGGTCTTGAACCCGGACTATATGACATTTGTATCCCATTTATTTCATCATAGGGTTTAAGTAGAGATGGTTAAAAAATGTCCACTGAAACGTGAAGTTTTTTTATAGAATGTGACTTTTTGATTAAATTTTCATTAAAATTTTGTTTTTGTCAGTTTCTGTAAAAAAAAAAAAAAAATTCTCCCAGTTTTTGGGGGGTTCATTTTTCAAGAAAAACTAAAAAAATATATATATATAGTCTCACAGAAACAAAACAAAAATAATGGTTTCCATTGAAAATTTTCACAGGGGTGTGTATGTGTTAAAACAATTCGTTCCTTTCCAGCTCTGTATTTAAGTGAGACTGAAGTGGTATATAGGCCTTGCATGGGCTTAACATTAACGTTAACATTAACATTAGCTATGCACTATTTCGGTATGAAGTAAAGATTCCTTTAAACAGCATTAACCTCACCCAGTGTTTTCCCCAGAAATTGAAATTGGGGGGGTGTTCAAATTTACAGGGGGTGGGTCAGAGCTGATGAGGGGTGAGACTGTCAGGGTGAAGGTGGGCTGTATGGCACCAGAGTAAAAACTGAAAAATGTTTTATGACCATTTTATTAGATTTAACTCATGTTTTAAAATCATCACACAAATTAAAGTTGGCTACTCAAGCCTTCTATGAAGCACTACATCTACATCCTTCTTGGTTTCTTGTTATAATTTTGCACAACTCTGTTAATGAACTTCTTAAATACAATGCGTTCATCTTTGGTGGCTTTTCGTATGTCCGGTACTTCCATTCCTTCAATTGATATGCTCATTAGTTCATTCACATGATCAGGCAGAAGGCAACTTCTTTCAGAACACAAATTCTATTCAATGAGGAAAAAGAACACTCAACTGTAGCTGTTGTGACTGGGAGTAGCAAGAGATGAATTCCTACTTCTTTTATCCCAGGAAACATAGCATAAAGATCGGGTCGAGCTACTAGTGATGATAAAAAAAAAAGTTGAAGTCAAATCTTCATTCATTCGTTGTATAATATTCCACTCTGTGTTCAAATTCTCTATTTTGTCCTGAGCACATGGAAGCTCCATTGCTGGTAGTGCCTCACTCCATTCAACTGTCTGTGTTTTATAGGCCAGGGTTCTGTAAAAGCTACATAGAGGTTGAGTAGAATCTAGAAGTCACTGTTGTAGATTTTTAAGAATCAAGTCTGTGTACTTCTTCAGTTGTCTTAAACACTTCTTGTCCTCTTCACTTAAGGATTCAATATAAATGCCTTCATTAGTCAACTTCTGGACTGAAGTCTTTGCTTCTTCCAGTACTTTTTCAATGGATAGCTCTCTGATTGATCCAAATGTAGGTTCAAATGCTGGACAAAGATTTACTAGTGTTGTAGCAGATGCCTGGATGGCATTGTTTAATGACCCAAATGGTTTCAACAGTTGACTTACAAGAGAGAGAATGGCAATAGTCTTCTCTGAACGTAGTAGCAAAAGTAATCCACCAGCCTCACTACTTAGATCCATCCCATCTTGGTAGATACTTTCCAAAGTCAGTAATAATGGCTGGAGTAATTTTAAGACAATAGCCAAGGATCGCTCATGAGAAAGCCAGAGAGTTTTCCCAGATTGGACTAATTTGAACTTCAGTCCCAGTATATCTTCTATATTTTCCAAGATATTCAGTCTTTTTGGACCCTTGCTGAAAAAAATATAATGAAGATATTAAATTTATAGCTTTTTTAATGTCTTTTGAAGAGTCTGCAGCTCATACTAGCACTAGTTGGAGTAGATGGCCTCTGCAGTGTGTATAGGAGAGATTAGGTTTACACTTTTCTCTGACCAACGCTTATACTCCACCATGTCTTCCAGAGAAGTTTGCAGCTCCATCAAATTCACAAACAGCCATCTGGTTTGGGTTCAACTGACAAGCATTTAACTCTTCTAAGATGTGGGTTGTCACAGATGCAGCCGATGTGTCTTCTATAACTTGAACATCTAGAAATGCATCTACTGGCCTACCACTGACATCAAGATAACGTACACAATGACTTAATACTTGATGACCATTTGCATCAGTGCATTCATCAGCCATGTATGCAAATTTTTTGAATGTGGTGAGAGAGTTCTTCACATTTTCAACTGTTGAGTCTTTCACTGTTGCACCACATGCTTCTAGCCAGTCAGTTGAGTTTCTTGCAGAAAGATAGTGAGCATTTGCTGGTCTTGTTCGGAACCAGTATTCAACTTCAGGATGAACAAGTAACAATGCACTTCACATTGGCCTCCAGTTTGTAGTGTGTGGTATGTCTTGCTTAAATAGAAAGTAGGATGCCACAGCCATGTTTGTTCGCATGAACTGTGTTGTGTCTCCAGCATTCTTAACAGCCTCATTAACACTCACCGGTGTTGTCCTTGGTCAGTGGAGACTGAGTTCAGAGGTGCTTTCACATGAGTTCACCTCCCAGGTGGGGGGCAAGAAGGCACCTTGCTCGTTCCTCCAGCTGCTCACTGTTTGCTCTGGCCACTGTTCACTCCATTGCTCAATTGCCAATGGCCCTGTGCCATCACCTTCTGCTGCCACCTGCCATGGTGGATTTCAACAGCTTCCACCCCACCATCAACCTCAGCCTGGACCAATCTACACGGGAGGTCCACTTCCTAGACACCACCATACAAATAAGCGATGGCCACATTAACACCACCCTATACCGAAAACCCACCAACCGCTACGCATACCTTCATGCCTCCAGCTTCCACCACACGATCCATCGTCTACAGCCAAGCACTGAGGTACAATCGCATCTGCTCCAACCCCTCAGACAGAGACCAACACCTACAAGATTTTCACCAAGCATTCTCAAAACTACGATACCCACACAAGGAAATAAAGAAACAAATCCACAGAGCCAGACGTGTACCCAGAAGCCTCCTGCTACAAGACAGGCCCAAAAGAGAAACCAACAGAACTCCACTGGCCATCACCTACAGTCCTCAGCTTAAACCTCTCCAACGCATCATCAGTGATCTACAACCCATCCTGGACAATGATCCCTCACTTTCACAGACCTTGGGAGGCAGGCCAGTCCTCGCCCACAGACAGCCTGCCAACCTTAAGCATATTCTCACCAGCAACCACGCACCGCACCATAACAACTCTAACTCAGGAACCAACCCATTCGACAAACCTCGATGCCAACTCTGCACACATATCTACACCAGCAACACCATCACAGGACCTAACCAGATCAGCTATAACATCACCGGCTCATTCACCTGCACGTCCACCAATGTTATATATGCCATCATATGTCAGCAATGCCCCTCTGCTATGTACATTGGCCAAACTGGACTGTCACTATGCAAGAAGATAAATGGACACAAGTCAGATATCAGGAATGGCAATATACAAAAACCTGTAGGAGAACACTTCAACCTCCCTGGCCACACAATAGCAGATGTAAAGGTAGCCATCTTACAGCAAAAAAAACTTCAGGACCAGTCTCCAAAGAGAAACTGCTGAGCTCCAGTTAATTTGCAAATTTGACACCATCAGATCAGGATTAAACAAAGACTGTGAATGGCTATCCAACTACAGAAGCAGTTTCTCCTCCCTTGGTGTTCACACCTCAACTGCTAGCAGAGCACCTCACCCTCCCTGATTGAACTAACCTCATTATCTCCATACTGATTTATACCTGCCTCTGGAGATTTCCATTACTTGCATCTGAAGAAGTGAGGTTCTTACCCACGAAAGCTTATGCTCCCAATACTTCTGTTAGTCTTAAAGGTGCCACAGGACTCTCTGTTGCTTTTTACAGATTCAGACTAACACGGCTACCCCCTGATACTCAATCAACACAGGCTAAGTACAGTTCTACTGCCCTTTACTCATACAATAAAAATAACATTTCGTTACCCCTGCCCCCTCGCATTCAAGTGATTTGTAACCCAACCAAAATCTATCACTTGGGCAACACAGCTCTGTTTGCTGGATACCTAGGTAGATTAGGTGTGAATGTAAATACAATCTGGTCTTGAAGCGTTTCCCCCCAGCTCATCACTAGCTGTCAGGGAGAGCTCATTTAGACTTACAAATCATAGTTTGAAATGATTAGGTTGGCCAACAGCACCGACATGAATGCATTGACATTGTCATAAAAAACAAAAGCTATATAAGGAAGCTAGTCTATGTTTATACTTTTCAAATCTATTATACTTTTTCAGATACATGTATTTTATCATACACTTTATATGCTTTTAAAGTGTGTATTAATGTTTCAATTTCAATTCAAACTTCCAAACAATCACTAAATTGGCAACACTGCATATAACTAGTTCACTAAACTGGGGGGTGGGTGTTGGGGAATTTCAGGGGGGGGGTTCAGGGAAATCCACCTCTTTCAGCTCTTCATAGGTTATCGCCATAACATTTTCATCATCCATATGCTTGTTCCATTCAACTAAATAATCAAAATAGGAGCCCCGGGACACTGGAGGAAAAAAAACAGAAAAACAGAATCAGTCAATAATAATGAGGTAAAGATTAATTGCGACAGGGGACATGGACTGCTTTTATAGGCTTAGGCTGACTTCTTGGTATCAGACAGTGTTTTGAGGTGAGGACTACAGTAATGCATTTTGCCACTGCTCTTCTGAACAGGAGCCATAAGTGTTCCTTCCATATGATGGCTAGTACTGGCCACTAATGGAGGAGCACATATCTGCTAGGTGGAAAGGACTAAACACCCTTTTAACTACCTTAGGGACATAGCGTAGATTTTAGAAGCTGGAAAGCTAGCCAGCTGAACATTCCAGTGCAATCCTGTCTGACTGCTGGCTGGGTTGAAAAGGAGGCTCTCCTTTGCACTGATCCCAACTACAACTGAGTGAGTGATGGATTTTTTTGGTTCAGACAGTGAACTAAAAAATTCAAAAAAGAATCTTGTTTGATTTGAACCAATGACAATGTTTAAATTTTTTTGTTGAATCAAAAAAGTAGAAAAAAATTGGTTTAGAAGCAACCAAAATGTTTCACTTGACTCCAAACAAATTTTATTTTGAATTATTCACTTTGATTCAGACGTTTTAGGTGCTTTTCACCCTTTTTTGTGGTAATTTAAAAGTGAAGTGCCATTTTGAATAGAAAAGTTGAACAAAATATTTCAAACTGAAAAGGTCAAAATGAAACGATTCAGATTGATTGAAACAAAATGTTTCCTCTGTTTAGGACTTTTGTTTCTAAAATTAGAAAATTTCTAAAATTACAAAATTTAATTTCTAAAATTTAGTTTCAAAGAAAATTATTTATCAAATTCAACCTGAAATCGGCAAACATTTTTGGCCCCGCAAAAACAATTGGTTGAAAACATTTTGCTCATCTCTATTCCCAAGAATTTTAGCCTTCGATCCAGTAAATGAATTCAGCTTATGCATCGATTAGCAGAAAGAAAAGTTATAGGGTGTTGTTTTGAGTGGGAATATTGGGTTTGGATTTCTAGGCTAGCATGCTTATGTCTATTTTAATAAGTATTAGCATAGTTGGTAATATAATTCATATTTAATTTCCTAAATATGTGTTTCAGATTATATAAGATTCAGGGTAATGGTGGTCAGATTATATAAGATTCAGGGTAATGGTGGTCAGGCCATAAAAGCTTACATGACTTATTCAAGATCACAGAGGGAGTCAGTGTCAGTGAATAAATTATCTCTTGATTTCAGGGGTCAGTCTGATTTCAATTACATCATTTATAAATCTAGAATAACTTTAAGACCAAGAAGCTTTTCTTGAATTATAACAATACAACTGAGATCAGAATCTGCCCTACGTCTTCCTGAATCCCAGTGCCCAGTTTTGCCAATGCACTAATTAATCAGAGTAGCTAAAAAAAAAAAAAAAAACAGAAAAACAGAGTGTACTTTTTCCATGCATAAAAGCTGCAAAATACTCATCCCATGAGCCAAAGGAGGGAAGTGTAGGCATATTGTTGTGAAAATGGAAGTAAGATACAGCAGTGTCTTTTGGACTTCGAACTAGCAGCAGTATCTAAAAAACATAAGTAAATGAATTATTTGTTTAAAGGTTGAAAGTTAATACAAAAAAGTTTGTACTTTTCCTAGCACACTGAGCACTATGGTAATACAAATAATTAACAATAATTAGGTAAGAAAAAGTTTATATTTGTTTAACAATCACAGCATCAGTAGATTCAGTTTAATTAATTTTGCCTTATTTGAAAAATAAGGAATGGCAAAGCTCATTAGCAGGATATTTCTGCTGAAATGATAGCAGAGAAACAGTAAACATTTAAATTGTCAGCATTAGGTTTCAGTATTCATGCTGAATGGGGCCAGTTTACTTCCAACCTAAAGCTATTCTTTCAGCTGTTTGCCATCCCAGTACATAACACTGTATCAGTTCACATGCAGAAATCTTCTCTCACAACCATAAAACCTAGATGGAATCATAGAAAACACAAGGCCCTGCATATAACATAGAGGAAATCCAAACGGGTCTGAAAATGCCATTACAGTGGGTATTTTCTACAATACTGTAAATGAGGACTCACCTTGGCCTTGCTTTTGAAAATAGATTTTGGCAGGACTTGAGGAGGAAGATGTGTTATTATGATTCTTCTGAAAGGTAATTCCTTCATCCTCTTTAAATAAAATTGGAAAGAAACATAGAATTAAATAGCCTCTTTAATAGAATTTTATCATTTTAAGAACTATCTGTTTTTAAAAAAGTAGACTTAGCAGAAAATAATATTTCTTTCCTGCCAATCCAGAGGGTGACTATTTCACTACCATTAACATACGGCAGAATCTAAGACTAATTAGCATTAATTTTTCCAAGGCTTTCTTGAATCTCTCATTTTTTTCAAACTTTAACTATCATGCTCCCAATTATTAATGTTCCTTTAATTCCCTCTAATGAATGTGGCCCCATGTATGTTGCTCCTCCAGAGGAAATACTGTGCAAGACCCTATTCTAACAGTATTTCCAGCCTGACTAGAAATAGGGGGCCTGTTCTTTTGAGATGTCCAGCTGAGTTTAGGCAGAACCAGTGATACAGTCATTATCTAATGGCTGACAATAAGCACTTCTCCAGGACCTCTTAGACATTCAGATAAACAGAACTAGCAAAACACTCTGCAATAGCATGACTCCCAGTAAGGGTGCATCTGGTGGCTTTGTGCCCTAGCAGATGGATAAAGCAGTACTGGTATTCAGGAGACCTGAGTGTTTGTGTGCAAGTCATTTCTCCACTCTGTGCCTCAGTTTTACCTTCTGTAAAAGGGGGATAATGATACTTACCTCCTTTGTAGCTTTGCGAGCTACTGGTTAAAAGTGCTATATAAAAGCATGGTATTATTATGCCTGTCTAATCAGTATCTTTCTATAGTTCCAAAAAGACAGGTCACCGTGTCACAAAAATCAGCATCATAGCTAGGGCCCTACCAAATTTATGGTCCATTTTGGTCAATTTCACAGTCATACAATTTTAAAAATCATAAATTTCATGATTTCATCTATTTAAATCTGAAATTTCCCTATGTTCTAATTGTAGGGGGTGGTGACCCAAAAAGGAGTTGTGGGGGGGTTGCAAGGTTATTGTAGGGTGGGTTGCAGTAATGCTACCCTTACTTCTGCACTGCTGCTGGTGGCAGCGCTGCCTTCAGAGCAGGGCAGCTGGAGAGCGGTGGCTGCGGGCTGGGATCCCAGCTCTGAAGGCAGAGCTGCCGCTAGCTACAGCACAGAAGTGAGGATCGCATGGTATGATATTGCCACCCTTATTTCTACATTGCTGCTAGTGGGATGCTGCCTTCAGAGCTGGGTGCCCGGCCAACAGCCACCACTGTCTGGCCACCCAGCTCTGAAGGCAGTGCAGAAGTAAGCGCAACCCCCCTAAAATAACCTTGGAAACACACACACACACCACCGCAACTCCCTTTTGGGTCAGGACCCCCAATTTGAGAAACGCTGGTCTCCACCGTGAAATCTGTATAATATAGGGTAAAAGCACACAAAAGACCAGATTTAATGGGGGGAGACCAGATTTCACGGTCCAAGACAGGTTTTTCATGGCCGTGAATTTGGTAGGGCCCACGCACAGCTCTGTCTAATTGTCCTTAGAGATGGGAAATCCAGTTCAGACAGAGTAAAAACAACCTAAATCTTGAATCAAAACAATTTTTTTTTTCAGTTTGATAAAGTGAAATGCAAGGGGTGGCTAAAGCATAGTACTGGTAGTCCGAAGACCTGGGTTCTTCCCTTTCTGGCTCCATCACAGACTTCCCATGCTACCACTTTCCGATAAAGGAGAGACAATGTGGCAGTGGGAGGAGGAGCATTACTTGAAGACTAGTGAGCTGATGTTGGGAGTGTTTTGGATGGATGAGAGAAGGAAAGGTGGAGAAGGATGGAATATGGGAAATGGGAAAGTCGAAGGGGGAAAGAAGTGGATTTTTCAAAACAATTCCGATTAATCTGAATGAGCATCTAATGGACCTGGAGACAGGATGATGTCCCTGCTACTGGAGCAGAGCCTTCTAGGTCAGGGTTTGAGATGCATTGACAGGACAGGGTGAAGATGTTTGCATTGCTTGTGTTATGAGAGCTTTTGGGCCAAACAGAGGGCCCTATAAGATGAAGTCATCGATATGACCCCTTTCTCAGGCAATAAAATCAGTTACTTGCAGAAATGATAAAATAAAAGCACACACAAATTCTGTCTACAGGGAGCGTATATGACATATCAATCGGCTGTTCAGCAGCTGCAGATTCCGTGAGCTTTGTACTGGTGTTAGAGGTTGTTCATCTAGGATTAATCACTTATCTCTTGAATTTTTGCTCCTGTTGATCTCTATATTTGACAGTGAATGAAACTTCTCCTTATGACATGGGAAGTAATATTTGTCCAGTAATTGTTATTCATTCATGCTCCGACTATTCCTTTTTATTTACTCATTGACCTGCACATGTATCCCTAATGTTTGGGCGTTTTTGCCCATTGACACCTCAGAAAATCCACAGAACGAGAGAAAGCATAGATCCAAATATCTCTGCTGCAGTTCTGGCTTCCCACCAGATTTATGGACTGGTCATGTTGCCAGCCAGGGGCAGCTCCAGGCAACAGCGCAGTAATCAGGTGCTTGGGGCGGCCAACGGAAAGGGGCAGCATGTCCGGCTCTTCGGCAGCAATTCCGCAGCGAGTTCCTTGATCCCAGAGGTAAGGCCAAATTGCCACCGAAGAATGAAGTGGCAGTAGTAGAGCTGCTGCCCATTGTGGCTTTTTTCAATCGCGGCTTCTTCTTTTTTTTTCCGCCGCTGCCAGCAGTAGATACGCAGAAGCAGGAAGGGGTTCAGGGGCAGGTCCACCCAGATAGTTGATATGGTCCCTCAGTTTCACCATATGTGTCCCCAAAAGGATCAGTGTTCCCTTCACACCCCTCCCCGCCCTCACTCTTGGGCAGATTACTACTGCTGTCTTCTGTGGGAGAGCTGTGCATGGGCCTAGGGTTAGCACCCTGCTGTGTTTACCCCCTCAGTCTGCTCTCAGTTTTGGCCCTAACACCATTCAGGGTTATCTAATGTCCTTTTCCTGCAATAGATGAATGCAATACCAAATCTTGATCTTGCCTCTCTGTGAGTGTGGAGCGCTTCAACAGCTCTATGGCCCATCTAGATCTGCGGAACAGTGAAGAGATTGAAAGGGGAAGACCCTCAAGGGCAGCAGCCATAGAACTATTCCCTACTACCTTTTTCTCCAAAGGCAGAGTCTGAGTGCTCTCCCATTGCCTCCCCCAGTAACTCTGAAATAAGGGGAGGGATCTCTCCAGCTGAGTGAAATCCTGGGAAACCATGATGCAGAAAATCAACCCTGGAACTGACTGAGAATTTAAAAAGGAGCTGTTAGTAACCAGAATGGGAGACTCCTAGGTCAAAGACTACTAGGCCATTTTCCTATCATGTAAAATTAAATGGAGAAGGGGTAACAGAAACTCCTAGTCCCATTCACAATTGCTTGTTTTGGAGTGGAGGGTCTCAAATCCCTCCTCTACACATAGTCAGCTCTATGGGGACAGTAGTAGGGCAAAAGAGAGGGAGAGCGACAGATCAGGATTTAAGGAAACCCAGTGGTGTGGAGGTCATTTTCATGAATTCTCCACCCCTTGTCTGAACTTCCATGGTTTCCAGTCATGGACTGGCTAAGCAAATGCACTGCACCCTGATTGTGCTGACCTGATCACACCTTGGGGGAAGTAAGAGTTCTCCATAGTCTGTAAAATTCAGTCATTACATTTTATCAATTCTTAAATATGTCAAACAGTTCATATTAACATTTCTAATATCATCCCATGCTGACCTTAAATTTCTCTGGATCCCCAAATTCTAGACGTGGAAATACAGATAATTCATTTGTAATATTAATTCTCTCATTAATTTCCTCCTCTGTATATTTTGCAGCTGTAATTTCCAAGTCATGTAGGACTTGATCAAGCCAGTTAGTACCTGAAACAAAAGAGAAACTGGTTTAAAGACTATGGAAGTGAAAATTGTCACAACAAGTGTTGAATGTATTTAGTTGCAAATACCTGTGTATGATATCAATTACTGTGCAAGAAAAAAACATTAACATTCATGGATAGTAGCTAACTAATCTGAAATCTTACTTTGATACAGGAATATTTTCCTGTTGTATATGACACAAGCTATGAGTGAACAGAAGTGTCATATAATTGGGCCAAGTAATCTGTCAACAAACAGGAACAGTCCTGTTTGTGAAGCTCATAGTTCTTTATGACAAACCATTACGTTATAATTCACTAAATTAAAAACCATGTTCTCTGGGTGAATTCATGTCACAGATAAATGTAGTCACCACCATTGTCACTGACTAGGCTCCTACTTGCCAATCCAGGGTAAGCCATTAGCACTAGCTTGACCAAAAGCCAAATATACAATAATGGCTTCTAAAAAGAAGAAATCAATTTGGGGGAAATGGACAGAAACACTTGTGATCACAGTTATGTGAAATCTGGATACCCTCATATCTCTGAGTCACATTGTGCTTTTTCTCACATCTCAGTTGTGTAAATTTGGAATCATTCCATTGGCTTCAATTGAGTGTTTGCAAATTTACAGCAGTGCAACTGACAGCAGAATTTGATCCAATTTTTCCATGTGAGACTTGCTGAATTAATAAGTGAAGGAATTGTTTTTCGAACCACCAGCCCTTCAAAGTCAGTCAAGCTGTCTTCTTCTCAGCTCATTCATCATCACAATGCAAAATATTAGTAAAGGTTTGTCGTCTGCATTGAATCAGATCTACAATGAGACACAAGAATATTTTCTCTAAACTGATAAACACTGAACATATATAGTTACTTAAAATGTAAATAGTCAAAGGCAGAAGAAAGAAATTGACAGTTATTAATGGCTGAAATTATTCTTCTCACCTTATTCATCTGAACAATCCCTAATACAATATCTTTATGATGGACAGTATTTACTATAAACTGCAGCCATGTATAATCATTGCATTAAATACTGCCTAATCATTCATAACTACTGTATAACATTTCACATTTAGTTTTTGTAACAAGCTAGCAATAGTCACCACTTTTAGGGTATGCCGCTAGGATCACATCGTCACTCCTGGCTTCAAAAGAATCAAGAACTTGCAACGTTTCCTGGTTGCAAAAAGCAGCAGGGCACAAAATTCCCTTATAGGAAAATAGCAGGTCTTCAGGGGCTCCCTTTTCACTATCAGCCAATGCCTTATCCAGATATTCAACTACAGTCTTCCTGCTCTTATCCATGTTTGTGAAACTCTCTATTCAGAGAGACTGAAACACAGGCTGACTTTTAGCGAAATAATTGTGGTAGTGATATATGGTGTAATTTAATGGTGAATGACACTTCCTCAGGCATGAAGGTAAAAGTTACTGATTAATTTGGAGTGTTTGAGATTGAAAGGGGCTGTGGCCTTGTGTACTGAGCTTTCTAGATATCTGGAACTATAAGCATCCCAGAGAAACACACACTGCACTTTGCATTCAGCAGTTCCCACCTGAGTCAAGGGAAGTCTTCAGATACTCAACAATTTTGAAAATCAGGCCATTTATTTAAGTAGCTATAATATGGATTGAGGATACCATTTGAAAACACAAATCCTTGCTCAGTATATTATAGTTACACTACAGTTTTCTTATGCTTCATATAATCTTTTACACATATCAGCTACCTGTGCTACAACCACACCTTGACTTGCAGTGTACCCCAAAATCTCACGCCAGGATCTATATTTTGGTTTGAAACGGCTGGCCACAGCAATTTAGTACAAGTATAGTCTGACACCTAGTGGTTTAACAAAAAGAACTAGTGGATAAAATTAGTGATATAACTAAGGCCTGGTCTACACTGCGGGGGGGGAGGATCGATCTAAGATACGCAAATTCAGCTACGAGAATAGCGTAGCTGAAGTCGACGTATCTTAGATCAACATAGAATCACTTATTTCGCATCCTCGCGGTGCGGGATCGATGGCCGCTGCTCCCCCATCGACTCCGCTTCCGCCTCTTGCCATGGTGGAGTTCCGGAGTCAACGGCAGAGCGATCAGGGATCCATTTATCCGCGTCTACACTAGACTCAATAAATCGATCCCCGATAGATAGATCACTACCCGCTGATCCGGCAGGTAGTGTAGACGTACCCTAAGTGATAATTGCTGGAGATCCAATTCTTACTTACCTTGAATCATGCCCTGAAGTCAGTGGTACTACTCATCTGAATAAGGCAAGTAGGATTTGTCCCCCAAGGGGTTCTGGGTTTCTAGGGTTGTGTGAAAAAACAGTGCGAATCTGTGAAATAGTGTAAAGACTGTTTCTTAACTAAAGTTTGATTGTATTATAACTATAGCAGTTGGAATATCAATAGTTAAAGATGACACATAAATGCGTATAGTGCTTGAGGCTGATCTCACACCACTTTTATGCCGGAGTAAGGGTAGCTGTTTGAAATGCAACATAACAGGCAAGTTTGAACTAATTTAGCTATAGTGTCAATATTTCAACACTGGCCAAAAACACACTTCACAATTTGATATAGCCATATCCCAAACTGTCCCCCTCAACACCAAGCATTTCTCATTAGAGTCAAGGGAAGAGCATCTCGGTACTCAGAATTTTGAATATCAGGCCTAATTTCCAATGCCTAAATTTGGACTTAAGAACCTAACTTTAGGCTCCTATTTTCAAAAATCTTGGAAATTTTAAACTGCTGTGTTGTTATACTGCAGTTTGACTGAGTTCTGTTCCACTTTGTAACCCTAACTTCAATTTAACAAAGTTTGTTTGTTTTTGTCTGTGAATAATAAAAGAAAGCTTGTCTTTGAATAAAATGTTTTATATTGTTTAAAAATAAACGAAGAACTACATTTTCTAAATAGTATTAATATTTATTATTTATATTATACTAGTGCCGGAAGGCCCCAACCAAAATCAAGTCCCTGTATTGCTAGGTGCTGTATAAACAAAGGAAGAGACAGTTCAGTTCCTGCCCTGAAGAGCTTACAATGTAAATAGACAAGACAAACAAAGGATGGATGATAAAACAGAGGTTTGGCGAGAAGTAACTTGCCAAAATTCACAAAGTAGGCCAGTGGCTGAGCTGGCAGTAGACACGGGTCAACTGACTCCCAGGTTAGCACCCTAGCCAATAGACCTGAAGCAATAGCTAGCTTTTCGTTAACGATGAGTTTCTGGCTGCAGGAATAATAGAGTTCATAGTCCAGTATTTTAAAAAATGACTGCCCAGAGCTAAAGGGCACATGTCAGCTTGTTAGCTTTGCTGAACTGAACAAAATACATCAGGCTTGATTATTCACTGCCTTGCCCTTTGTCTAGTATATCTGTAAACTACTGTTGTTATTTTATAATATTTCAGGCACAGGCAAGTAGAGCCACACAGAGGGGAAATATCACCTCTTTGTTTCATTAGGATTTTCCCTTTGCACCCTAAACTTGTACTGACCATTTCACAGCAGCCATATAGTATTACAAACTGAAATGTAGTTTGCTATCCTCTTTCACCCCATTCAGCATTGCTGCTTCCTATATACTCCCACTGAATATATGTGTTTGAGATTACTTTTCCCTAGGGAAACAATAGGCATTTACTCAAGTTAATCGCTATTTTGCTATACTCTGGCCATTTTTATAATTTTTCTCTGACCCTCTGTATCATCTCTTTGCACTCGGTGGTGTTCTTGGCTCCAGTATTTGAACAACTGCCTTATCTTGATGTCAGGTAAGCATGCCTGGAATTTTATTCTTGTTAACAAATCTGTTGAATGTTAGTGCTTAGGAAAGATGCTGAATTTAAGCCATGGAGATTAAAGTCTTCTCTTTATCCATATAATAAGTACTACATGGGCCACAGGAGCACCAGTGTCCTTACCCTCCCCTGCCAATCAGCTTTTCCCTGCCTACTGCATGGAAAGCCAAGGGTGAAGGGTATTTCAGTTTCCCTGTTCACTCAATTATTGCAATTGTTACCATATCCAGTTTGTGACTTATATATTCGGCACACTTCAAACACTTTTTTCTGAAAGCCGCTATCCCACTAGCAACCCTAAGCATCAGGATGGGCTACCCCAAAGCCTCAAGCCAAGTTCTATGTCTCAGAGACCAACAGAATCTGTGAAATAGCGTCTAAGCCATTGCTAGACTATAGTTTTAATTGCATTATAGCTACAGCAATAACAAAAGCAAGAGTTACTTCAGTGTAATTCTACTGATGTCAGTGGAATTACTCCAGTGTAAAACTGCTATAATAGAGTCCATCTCATTAAGCTTCACTGACTAATACAGTATAGCACATAAAAAGGAAAATGCACCTCATTTAAGGAAATAAAGTAATTATTAGGACTTTATGCAGTACAGTTTTGTGAGGCAGCATTGAGCAAATAAAGGGGAATTACTTGTCTGAATTCCCCTTAGCAGATTACTGTGAGACTGGTATTCACAGCAGCAGCAGCAGTGTAGTATGCTCTCCCAAGAGAAGGGACAAGAATCATAGAATCATGGAACTGGAAGGGACCTCAAGAGGTCTTCTAGTCCAGTCCCCTGCACTCATGGCAGGACTAAGTATTATCTAGACCATCCCCGACAGGTATTTGTCTAAGCTGCCTTTAAAACCCTCCAATGAAAGAGATTCCATAACCTCCCTAGGCTATTTATTCCAATGATTAACTACATGGGAGGAGTTTTTCCTAATGTCCAGCCTAAACCTCCATTGCTTCAGTTTAAGCCCATTGCTTCTTGTCCTATCTTCGGAGGTTAATGAGAACAATTATTCTCCCTCCTCCTTGTAACAACCTTTTGTGTACTTGAAAACTGCTATCATGTCCTCCCTCAGTCTTCTCTTCTCCAGACTAAACAAACCCAGTTTTTTCAATCTTCCCTCAAAAGTCATGTTTTCTAGACTTTTAATCATTTTTGTTTTTCTCCTCTGGACTTTCTCCAATTTGTCTACATCTTTCCTGAAATTTGGCGCCCAGAACTGGACACAGAACTCCAGCTCAGAGGAGAGCAGAAGAATTACTTCTCGTGTCTTGTTTACAACACTCCTGCTAATACATCCCAGAATGATGTTTGCTTTTTTTGCAACAGTGTTACACTGTTGACTCATATTTAGCTTGTGATCCACTATGACCCCCAGACCACTTTCCGCAGAAGGGTCCTTCCTAGGCAGTCATTTCCCATTTTGTATGTGTGCAACAGATTGTTCCTTCTTAAGTAGAGTACCTTGAATCATAGAATATCAGGGTTGGAAGGGCCCTCAGGAGGTCATCTAGTCCAACCCCCTGCTCAAAGCAGGACCAATCCCCAACTAAATCATCCCAGCCAGGATGTCCTTATTGAATTGCATCCTATTTACTTCAGATCATTTCTCCAGTTTGTCCAGATCATTTTGAATTTTAATCCTATCCTCCCTTCACCACACACCTAGCACCTTTACAAGCAGGGTAGAGCAATCTCCCTCTCACTTCCTCCTGTGCTCTTCCTTCCTGTGCCTATTTGTGGGTTTGGGTTAATGGCTTAATTGGCTTTTCTGCCCTGCCCCACCCACTAATTAAGCACAGGTCTGCCTTGTCAGCTCCAATCTGCTATGCCTGATTGCAGCTGCTGTGAACTGAGTGTTTATTCAGGGTTCCTACTTAGCGCTCTGTCACACAAGGCAATAAAAATGTATCCCCCAACATTCTTTGGAGAGATCTGCCTCAAAATCCTTACCTACCAGTGAAGGGAGAGGGGAGTTCCAGTTCACTCTCTTCATAGATCTTTAGCCTTCAGCCTAAATCTAGAGCCTTATAAACTCTAGATTGCTCCTGTGAGACTATGTCCTCCCTGTCCTCAGTGATTTTTATAAAAATGATACATGTTCCCAAAATGAGTCATTTATTAAAGAAGATTGTCTGAAATTTTGAAGATCCTTCTATTAACCTCTGTCATTTTCTGATAAAATAAAATGAAAAAAGCATAATGAATCTGGGTTACAAATTCCATATTTTCAAATTTAGTCTACACATTAAATAATTGGCATAGGTAGAAAAAGGAACAGTACTTTTTCCAGTCATGAAAGCTGAGAAGAACTCATCCCAGGTCTCATAAGAGGGAAGTGGAGACATGACATTGGTAAAATGGTAAAAAGATTTTGAACAAGCACCAGTATCTAGAAAATTAATATATATTTCTGGAGCTAGACCTAGCAAAACAGCAGTATCAGAAAAATAATATTATTTAATTATAATATTGATAATTTCTTGGACCTCATATATTAGGCACATAAGTAACAATTTTATCCTAGATGCAAAGGATGCAATTCTTTCATTATTCCTCCTCATTAGATTTTGAAGATTACTGGCTAAATTCACTTGTGTGCTTGTCCTGAACTTCTTGGAGTCTCCAGTAATTAAAGATTAATCTTCTATTAAAGATTGTGTCATGTTATAAAACCTCCAGGAATATGTCCAAACAAAACTGGCATCCCTTAGGAGGCTTTCGACAAACCCCCTCTGATTGGTACAAGATAAACCAATTAATAACAATTTAATACACTTATCAAATGAAAGATTTAAAAGGACACATACAAATAATGAATGCAAGCAGAAAAACAGAAAAGCTGCTTGGCTAACAGTTATCCTGGAGGGAATCAGCCTCTTCCACCAGAAGATAGCCAGATTCAAGTCACTGTTAATGTTAATGCAAAAACTAATCTATTTGATGGAATTTCTATCGCTTTCGGACACCTGGATCATCTGGACACTAATTCTGCACTGACTTACATCAAATGCAACCCCCAGGAACTTCATGGGATTTCTCAGTGCAGAATTGGCTCTCCGATTAAATTGTTTTTGATAGAATGGTTAAATAACTGATGGTGCTTCTGGCTGATTCTGCCTCAGAATAGCGTATATGATATTGAAGTCTACAGCTCTTTTCTAAGGCAGTGTCATACAATGGGCATATGCATACTTAAAAGATCTATTAAGCATGGTGAGGTATCACATTTAAAGCACACATCTGTCATAAATTACTGGTATTAAGGACCAGAACATAATGATTTACACTTGGATACACAGAAATTTAGATGATTTTTCCAGTGTACAAAAACAAGTGAACAGATCATACTAAGGGAAACAGATGCATTAGGTTTTGCTCTTTAGGCCTTGCAATACAACCCATATTTCATCTTTTCTCCCAGTTTAGTTCCTGCTAAACACTCTTCAAATTTTCTGTCCATTTCTTTATTCTGAGCTTCAGAGAAATGGTCCTTCCAATCACCAATAATTCCTGCAAACATTAAAAAAAATGTATATATAATCATTTGTTAGAGAGAAAGGATCATCACTCCTTGGTTGAAGTTGTAATTAGCTTTCCATTGCAAGGCTGATTTTTGAACATCACAACCTTCATTCCCCCATCTATATCCCTAAGAATTGATCCTTTCTTCTTGTGACTCTACATCTAAAGTTTGTGACCACAGGAGAATTCTTTCAGCAATCTATGAGGTGAATTGGAGAAGACATTTCTAAGATGTAGGATTTTTTAAAAATACACGTAAAGTTCTTGGTATATCTTATTGATTTGGTCATATCGTATCTCAGAAATAACTGGCCCCAGAAACATCCGTTTTGTTATATTCAAGAGTCGTTACACCAGATCTGATTTGGCCCCAAGTCTGTAGCTTTTTTTCTTGATAAGATGGTATTCAAACTTCAAACTAAGCATGTGTCTTGTTAGATGTGGTGCTTATTCTTAAATAAATGTAGGGGAAAGACATCAGATTCTCCATGCACACTCCACCATTAGCAGCTCTGTTCTTGTGTGCCAGCCTCAGCCTGTGGCAGCCAGAGATCCCAACTCAGGGCCTGATAAGGCCCCATGATTCATAACCCACAGAGGGGAACTGCCACACACGAATCTGATGTATTCTCTGTGGAAGGTGGGGTGAACTGTCTTCACATCATCTTGCCCTTTCTCTAGAGCCCATCTGATCCACACATCAGGAGAGGTGGGCCAGTGGTGAGGCTGAGGGAAAGACAGACGTAGTCGCCCCACCAATGGACGGGATTCAGTGAAATCCCAATGAAAGATAATAGAGCCCCATGCTAATGTGAGCTACAGGTAACTCCACTGTATCTCGGAGTACTTCCTGAGCTAACCAGTGGCAGTGCCAGAGTCACTGCAGCAATTGTATTAGGCAATTTCAACTTCTGCACTGATTGTGGCTCAAGTTTCCACAGCCACCAATAACAGCCATAGAACTAGCCCAGGGACAGTCTGGCTCAACACCTATAGTTGGATGCACTCTGAATTTTGTCTTTGGCCTGGGATCGGAGGTGGCTGTTACATGCTCATCACAGTGAGGGTTATCATTGCTACTCTAGTGGCATCAGAGAGGCCTTTCCCTGGCCATCCGCCCAGCAATAAAAGTTTCCTGGATACTATCCCAGCAAGACAGATGTCCTGAGCCACTAACCCTTGCAGAGGACTGTGCCTTCACATCACACCAGCAAGCTAGAGTTTCCAAGCCTGTGATGTCACAGAGGGCCAGGCTTTTACAACAGCCCTAAAAGATGGGATGCTGCAGCCAAGACCTCATCAGAACCTGCGCCTGCAGTTCACCCAGCCAGCTAGAGGTGCTGTGCCAATGACTTCACTGCAAGAGACTGGTGATCATTTATAGGGAGTTTTCAGATATGTACCTTTACGGAAGAAAATTTTCCCAAATGCTCCATGAGTCTTGGAGGATTTCTCTTTCATAGCTTTGAAACTGCTCTTCTCTGCAACAGTCTGAATCTCTTCCTCACTCAGGGAGAACCCAAAGAAGTCAGCTATTTTTTTCAGTCCTAAAGTCTGATTCTGAAAAAAAGGAAGATAAGAATGAATATTATTGAAATAATATTCCATTTGGATATCACCTGTGGAGTGATTATAAGAGTATCTCTGCAGGGTTTGTACTTTCACAGAGCAGAATTACTGTGAAAAATCTGCAACTACTTCCTTTTGCATCATTGAGGAAATCTAAGAGGTGTAACTTCCAGGCAGGTTCTGTACAGCGGGCCTTGCCCTGAACTCCTTACTCATGGAAGTAGGATACTTTGTCTAAATGAAGAGTGGGCTCTATACTTTTTATATGTGGCTGTGCATACAAATGAGTAAGAATAATATCTAGAGCTTTTGAGCACATAATTGAGTCCAGAAAATTTATACCTGTTAGTATTCATACACTTCAGGTGTGCTGAAGCAAAAGGCATTGCTAAGAAATGTGCAAATAAGGACATGCCTGAATAAGGAATTCTGTACTCTTCACACACCAAGTGACGGTGCATTTTGACAGATACAATAGTGAGCAGAAAGTGCTGTTCTAAGGGGATTTGACAGTAGTGGACCTAAAAATAATAAGAGGAAAACTAGGAGAATAAAATAAGATAATAAAATAATTCAGCCCCTCAGAACTAACCAGGAAACAGAATTTCCATCCCACCAAAAAAATTGAATTTGCAGGACTTTTAATCAAAAATGAGGATGAAAGGCCAAAAATTGAACTTCTGCAATATTTTGTTTCGGACATGCTGAAATGTTCCTATTGTGGAAAGGTTGCGGTGTTTCCAAAATGAAATATGATTTCTGGGATATCCAGCAGATCACCTATCTGGCAGGCAGCCAAGGAGCCCAGTGGCCCAGGGAGCTAGGGAGTCAGCTGTTCAGGGAACCTAGGAGCCCACCAGTCTATTCATGAAGCAGGCATCCCTGGAAGCCAGCCACCCAGACTCCTGGCCAGAGGCAATTATGGTTTTGTGGGCCCTGGGCCACAGCAAGTGGGATCCCCTCCCCATCTCTTCCATCTGCAGACCTCCCACTCCCCTCCCAGCAGTCCTGCTGGGGAAATGGGGTTGGGGCATGGGGGCTTGCCCCACCCTGCCTGGCACTCCTTCACTGGTACCCTAGCCTGGTCTGCCCACCCGGTGCTCCTGCCGGGGATGGAGCAAGCCCCCGCACCCGCATCCCACTCCCCAGCAGGGACACCGAGCAGGCAGAGCAGGTTGGGGGACCCATTTTTCCAAGGGCCTCCAATTAGCCGGGGCCCCTGGACATGGGCCCCATTAGCCCTGTGGCTAATCCGCCACTGCTGGTAGTTAGGGAACTGGTGAGCCTGGAAGCCCAGCTCTGCAACTGCTCAGCAGATGGGCTGCCAAGGAGCCTGGCTGCTGAGGAACAAGGAGCCTGAAAGCTCGGGACAACCCCAGTTCCACCACTGAGACTGACAAGAAGCATGGGAATAGAGAGGTGGGCAGGAGGGGGAGCTAGCAGGAAAGCAGGCAGGCAGGGTGGCCAGTAGATTGGCCTGCCTGGTTTCCATCTAAAGTGTTGAAGCAATCTACATGTAGCGTCCATAGAATCAGCATTTTCTGTTGGAACGCTGACAACCTCTTAGAGAAAGAAAGAGAGAGAGAGAGAATTTATTAAGATTTTTCTAAATAGATTTAGTGTGGGGCCAAGGTACCACACTGCAGGCACTGAAAAAAATTAGATCACCCTGTTTTTATTTTATTTTTTAAAATAATCTCCCATACACCTTTTCCAATTTGTAGCAAGCTTTCCAGGAAAAAATCTACCCTTTATCACAGCTGTGAAATTTCAGGTGAATTCATTTCACTTTAGCAAGGTTGGGTATCGGGATCATAATCAGACTGCAAACTGAACCCGTTTTCCCCACCGAAACTATTATACAAGTGGTTAGCATTTCCCCATGGTCACTCTCCATATGCTTTGTGGTAGCTGGGCATAATAGGAAGGCATGCTAAAGACAGCCTTGATTTACAAATGGAAATTATTGTTAGACGGCTTTGTGGATTTTGTCAGTGCTTCACACACTTCATGTTACTGTAATTTAGGTTTTAATTCAATATGTAGAATACAATCCCATGCAGCTCACTCATGTGTGAGATTTGGAGAAGTCCACATTGGTTACATATGGGCATATCTTATTGTCCTCCATTTTGGCAAAATTTCCCACTAAAGACAATTAAAGTTTTGACTGAGTGAGGGCTGAAAAACTTGGCCGGTTTTATTGTGAAGATGTTTTATCTGAGTTTCAGAGATGCAGCGCACCCTCCCTCCAATACTGTTGATGTTCAGTATTTTTGAATATTAAGCCACTGGCTCATGTTGACAGTATATATTAAAAAAATCTTACGGCTAAATGAAGGCCTAGTATAAGTGTGTGCAAATCCATTGAAAGATAACGGTGTTACACCTGCTTACAGCAAGGCTGATGTTGGCTCTTAGTAATCATTTCCCCATGAAGTGGATACTATTAGAGGTAGGCCTTATTCATTCCAAAGTCTCTTTGTTCCTAGAATCAAGTTTCTTGGCACGTTGGTGGTCAGAGAAGGTGAAATTCCACCCTACACAGAGGTCTGGAACTAGGACTATAGGACATTTGCATACCATTTATTTCATCATAGGGATTAAGTAGAGCTGATTTAAAAATTTCCACTGAAACATGGGGTTTTTTTTAATAAAATGTGGCTTTTTGATTAAATTTTCATGAAAATTTCTGTTTTGTCGGTTTCTGTCAAAAACAAAATGAATTGTATAGGCCTTGCATGGGCTTAGTAGCTGTGTTATCATTAGTTATGCACTATTTCAGTATGAAGTAAAGATTTCTTTAAACAGCATTAACCTCACCTCTTTCAGCTCTTCATAGGTTATCGCCATAACATTTTCATCATCCATATGCTTGTTCCATTCAACTAAATAATCAAAATAGGAGCCCCAACACACTGGAGAAAAAAAACCCAGAAAATCAGAATGATTCAGTAATAATGAGGTAAAGATAAACTGAGACAAGGAATGTGGACTCCTTTTATAGGCTTAGGATGACTTCATGGTGTCAGACAGGGTTTTGAGGTGAGGACTACAGTAACACGTTTTGCTACTGCTCTTCTGAATAGGAACAATAAGTGTTGCTTCCATCTGACGGCTAGTACTGGCCACTAATGGAAGACCACACATCTGGTAGGTGAGTAATTCTTAACCTGGGGTGCACGCACCCCCTAGGGGTGCGAGATGCCCTTTTTGGGGGTGCGAGACATGCCAGATTTTTTTAGAAGGTAAATCATTGAAAACACAAATTAAGCACAGGCATGTAAGTACAACTACTTTGTGTCATCAAATCTATGTATTTATTAACATTATACGTTTTAAGGGGTGCAAGAAGGGTGATAAGGGATGTGAGAACATATTTTGAGAACCAAAGGGGTGCAGGCTGCAGTAAAGGTTAAGAACGACTGTACTAGGTGGAAAGGACTAAACACCCTCTTAACCACCTTAGGGACATAGCGTAGAAGCTTTCCAGCCAGCTGAACATTCCAGCGCACTCCTGTTTGCCATGGAGACATCCTGTCTGACTGCTGGCTGGGTCGGAAAGGAGGCTCTCCTTTGCACTGTTCCCTATCACAGCTGAGTGAGTGATGGATTTTTTGGTTCAGTGAACCAAAAAATCCAAAAAAAGAATCTGGCTTGAATTGAACCAAAAACAATGTTTAATTTTTTATTTATTTTTTTGCTGAATCAAAAAAGTAGAAAAAAATAGTTTAAAATCAACCAAAATGTTTCATTTGACTCCAAACAAATTTTATTTTGAGTTATTCATTTTGATCCAGCCGTTTTGGATTCTTTTCACCCTTTTTGTAGTCTTTTCTTTAACTGACCAAATTTGAAAGTGAAATGCGATTTTGAATAGAAAAGTTTAACAAAATATTTCAAACTGAAACAATCAAAATGAAATGATTCAGAATGATTGAAACAAAATGTTTCCTCTGTTTAGAAATTTTATTTCCAAACAAAACTATTTACCAAATTCAGCCTGAAGTCAGCAAATACTTTTGACTCCCAAAAAGCAATTAGTTGAAAACATTTTGCTCACCTCTATTCCCTTCTTTATGCACCAGTGGGAAGAATTTTAGCCTTCTACCCACTAAATGAATTCAGCTTATGCATAGATTAGCAGAAAAAAAAGTATAGGGGGAAGTTGTTTTGAGTTGGAATATTGGGTTTGGATTTCTAGGCCAGCATGCTTATACCTATTGTGACAAAGCTCTGTCCTTGTCTCCGTGGGTCCCACGTTTCCTGGCAGATTCCGCTAGCCTCAGAGGCTCACTGTGACCCTCTATGTAACCCTTCTCTCTAGAGGCAAGGGTCACAGCCTACTGAGCCATTTTCATCATAAGCCAGCAAGGGAGGTGAGGAAAAGCTATCCTCCCTTGCACCGTCTCTGTTGTCTCCCAGTCTCAGTGATTAATGAGGGGGGCAAAGAGGGGAACCCAGGCCCATCCTCTACTCCGGGCTCCAGCCCAGGGACCCTAATAGTATCAGCTATGGTAGCTGACTTTTCGAAACAGGATGTGTACAATTCCCTGGGCTACTTCCCCACAGCAGCCCCCCACTTCCTCAAGATCCACTTCACCCTTACCTCAGGGCTTCCTTTCTTGTGCCTGATATGGTGTGTACTTCCTCAGCCTCTCTAACAGCCCAACTTCCTTCTACAGCTCCTGACATGCACCCCCACCTGACTAACTGGGAGGCTTTTAACTAGTTTTAGCCAGCCCCTGATTGGCTTCAGATATCCCAATCAACCTAGTGTCCTCCTTGCCTTCCGGAAAGATCTTAATTGGCCTCAGGTATCTTGATTAACCTGGAGCAACTGCCATTTGGTTACCATGGTAACAGGGATTTGTTTAGCCTGGGGCTACTGTTGATGTCACTAGGCATAGCTACGAGGTAACTCAGGGGGGTGGAAGGCCATAAGTGCCAATGAAACCCCCCTGCTCTGGGTCTAAGTGAGCTAAAGCAACTCCATGTTGTGAACTTTAACCAGCCTCAATGCTAACCAGCCTAAAAGCAGAATATGTAACTGTCAGCTTTTTAGCAGACAGCTGCAGTTTCGCTCACACTAGGAAAAGCAATGATGATAAGGAAGAAGGGAGGGAAGGGGGGAAGTCTACTACGTAGAGGCCTACGAAGCCAAAGATAAGCATGCGGACGCGAACTTTTCTAACACGCCACAATGTAGTGCCTACTGTAACCGCTGTCGGGAAGGAAGGGGTGGAGGAGAAACAGAACAAAGGCTTACACACAAACAGCTTGGAATATAAAATGGGAAACTTGCTTGTATTTGTTGCGCTTCTGATTTGAGACATGCTGTTCTCCTGAGTGCCTTTTCAAGATCTTGAATAAATTTGGTTTGCTTCTCCACCCTGGTGTGTCTATTGGTGCGACGCACACCGGGCAACGAACCCCCTGTTGCCCCCTCGGGACCTCTGGGCTGGCAACACTAACATACCTGTTTCTCATTACTTTCCTATAGCCATCTGGCCTTACCCTGTCACACTATTTTAATAAGTACTGTATTAGCATAGTCGGTAATATCACTCATATTTAATTTCCTAAATCTGTGTTTCAGACTATATAAAATTCAGGGTAATGGTGGTCAGGCCGTAAGAGCTTACATGACTTACTCAAGATCACAGAGGGAGTCTGTGTCAGCGAATGAATTCTCTTGATTTCAGGGGTCACAGGCTGATTTCAGTTACATCATTTATAAATCTAGAATAACTCTAAGACAAGGAAGTTCTTCCTGAATTATAACATTACAACTGAGATCAGAATCTGCCCTACGTCTTCCTGAATCCCAGTGCCCAATTTTGCCAATCCATTAATTACAGAATAGCTAAAAAACAGAAAAACAGAGTGTACATTTTCCATGCATAAAAGCTGTAAAATACTCATCCCATGAGCCGAAGGAAGGAAGTGTAGGTATATTGTTGTAAAAATGGAAATAAGATACAGCGGTGTCTTTTAGATTTCGAACCAGCAGCAGTATCTAAAAAAATATAAGTAAAAGAATTATTTGTTTAACGCTTGACAGTCAATACAAAGAAGTTTGTACTTTTCCTAGCACAATGAGATCCTGGTCTATTACTAGGGCTCTTGGCGCTATGGTAATACAAATAATTAATAATAATTAAGTAAGAAAAAGTTTATATTTGTTTAACAATCACAGCATCAGTAGAATCAGTTTAATTAATTTTACCTTATTTGAAAAATAAGGAATGGCTAAGCTCATTAGCAGGATATTTCTGCTGAAATGATAGCAGAGAAACAGTAAACATTTAAATTGTCAGCATTAGGTTTGTGTTCATGCACCATGTAGACAAATGGGGCCAGTTTACTTCCAACCTAAAGCTATTCTTTCAGTTGTTTGCCGTCCCAGTACATACCACTATATCCGTTCACGTGCAGAAATCTTATCTTCACAACCATAAAACTTAGATGGAATCACAGAAAACACAAGGCCCTGCATATAACATAGAGGAAATCCAAACGGGTCTGAAAATGCCATTACAGTGGGTATTGTCTACGATACTGTAAATGAGGACTCACCTTGGCCTTGCTTTTGAAAATAGATTTCGGCAGGACTTGAGGAGGGAGATGGGTTATTATGATTCTTCTGACAGGTAATTCCTTCATCCTCTTTAAATAAAATTGGAAAGAAACATAGAATTAAATAGCCTCTTAAATAGAATGTTATCTTTTTGAGAATTATTTGTTTTAAAAAATTAGACTTAGCAGGAAATAATATTTCTTTCCTGCCAATCCAGAGGGTGACTATTTCACTACCATTAATATACAGCAAAATCTAATACAAATTAGCATTAATTTTTCCATGTTCTTCTTGAATCTCTCATTTCTTTCAAACTTTAACTACCAGGCTCCCAATTATTAATGTTCCTCTAATGCCCTCTAGTGAATGTGGTCCCATGTATACTGTGCAAGACCCTGTTCTAACAGTATTTCCTGCCTGACTAGAAATAGGGGGCCTGTTCTTTTGAGATGTCCAGCTGAGTTTAGGCAGAACCAGTGATAGATAAGGAGTGTAACGGCTGACACTAAGCACTTCTCCTGTTCTCCAAAACCTAACTCTTACACGTTCAGATGAACAGAACTAGCAAACCTCTCTGCAATAGTACCCTCTAGTGCAGGCCTGCACAACATACAGCCCTGCGGCCCGAGGGGGCTCACTGTGCGGCCCGTGGGCAAGTGGCGGGGGGAGCTGCCAGCTTCACCCCCTGCCCGGGGGCAGAGCCGACCTCACAGCCCCGCCCGCGCGTACCGCGCTCCGGCCACTGAGAAACGCGGCTGCCAGGTTTGCCCCCTGCCGGGGGAAAGGGAAGGGACCGACCTCACAGCCCTGCGCGTGCGCACCGACCGGCCGTCTGGCGAGAAGCGTGGCTGCCGGGTTCGCCCCCTGCCGAGGGGAGGGGGAGAGGGAGAGGGAGAGGGAGGCCGACCTCACAGCCCCATGCGTGCGCGCAGAGCTCCGGCTGGCCAGTCAGAAGCGCGGCTGCCAGGTTCGCCCCCTGCCGGAGGGGGGAGAGCAGCAACCTCACAGCCCCGGCTGGTGAGAAGCGCGGCTGCCGGCTTCGTCCCCTGCCTTGGGGGGGGGCAACCTCACAGCCCCGCATGCGCGTGCCGCGCTCCGACCGCCCGGACGGTCAGAAGCACGGCTGCCGGGGGCCCCCGCGCACCGCGCTCCAACCGCCCGAATGGCCAGAAGCGCGCACACGCGTGCACGTGTCTCCATCGCCCACTCCCCCCGCCTGGCGTATAGCGGGTGCGTCACTTCCGGGGCCTGATGAGGCGGGAAGCGCTGGGCACGAGGCAGAGCCGGTAAGTGCGAACAAAGGGAGGAGTGCCCAGCCTGGGCTCGAGTTGCAGCTGGGGGGGACTGGGCCGAGACCCCCCCAAACCCTCTCTTCAGTTGGGGGTGGGGTGGCTACTGCGCTGGTTGCTCCCAGGGTAGTGATGGGGGGCAGGGTTGAACTGTCTGTGGGCAGCCGGGAAAACCCGGGGGGGAGGAGGGAGACAGAGTGTGTGTGTGTGTGTGCGCGCGCGCCCAGGGTCGGCTTTAGGCCGATTCAACTGAGTCCCCTGAATCGGGCCCCACGCCCAAGCCCTGGTACAGCGTATCGGTGTGGCCCGGCTTCCCCAGGGGGCAATTTAAATGGCCTGGGGCTTTGGAGCCCCAGGCCCTTTAAATAGCCCCCAGAGCCCTGGGATAGCGGGGGGGTCAAGGGCTATTTAAGGGGCCAGGGCTCCAGCTGCCTCTACTGCACCCCCTACCCACACCACCCCTCACCCCCTGCCCTGCCCGCAGCCAGCCAGCCCCACACATGCCCCAGCCCCGCACCCCCTGCCCTGCCTGCAGCCAGCCCCTGTCTCCAGCCAGCCCCACACCCCCTGCCCTGCCTCCAGCCCCGCACTCCCTGCCCTGCCCGCAGCCAGCCCCTGCCGCACCCCCTGCCCACAGCCAGCCCCTGCCGCACCCCCTGCCCTGTCTCCAGCCAATCCCTGGTGCACCCCCCTGTGGCCCTGCCCGAATCCAGCCAGCCCCACAAACACCCCTGCCCACCCCAGCCCCGCACCCCCTGCCCTGTCTCCAGCAAACCCCTGCCGCACCCCCCTGCCTGAAGCCAGCCAGTCCCGCACTCCTCTGTCTCCAGCCCAGCCAACCCCTGCCGCACCCCCTGCGGCCCTGCCTGAAGCCAGCCAGCTCGCCCCATACCCCCCTGTCTCCAGCCAGCCCCGCACCTCTTGCCCTGCCTGCAGCCAGACCCTACCTCCAGTCAACCCCTGCCCTGCCTCCAGCCAGCCCCATGTCCACTGGTGCCCTGCAGTTCCCAGGGCAGGAACCCTGCACACCTGCTTCAGTAAGGGGGGCAGGGAGCAGCTGGGACGCACACATGTGCACACCACTAGGGTGACCAGACAGCAAGTGTGAAAAACCAGAACAGGGGTGGGGGGTAATAGGAGCCTACATAAGAAAAAGACCCAAAAATGGAGACTGTTCCTATAAAATCGGGACATCTGGTCACCCTAGGACACCCCCAGGGAGTGGCGGGGACCCACACATG
This sequence comes from Chrysemys picta bellii, assembly GCF_011386835.1. NCBI lineage: Eukaryota > Metazoa > Chordata > Testudines > Emydidae > Chrysemys > Chrysemys picta. The sequence goes on along the minus strand of NC_088793.1, from coordinate 127,429,627 downwards.
TGAAATGGAGCTCATTAATAACCGATCAACAGCATATATAACACAATGTACATAATATATAATTTTATTATTTATATAGTTATGGAAAGTAAATAATACATGGAAGAAATGAAAGGCTTTTTTTACATGTTTTTTTTCCTTCTAGTCATCCCTGCTGGGGCCCCGCCAAAAATGTTCGAATTGGGCCCCGCACTTCCTAAAGCTGGCCCTGTGTGTGTGTGTGTTTTGCACCTGCCCTGCCTTGACTGCTGCCCCCTTCCCTGGTCCAGGGACCTTATCCCTCCCCAGCCCCTATCATACTACCCCCACCCCCAGGGCTCCCTGCGGCCCCTGTGTTTGTGTGTGGGACAGTCACATCCAATACCTTCACACTGCTCCCCTTCCCCCTCCCCGGCTTAGTTCATACCCCCAGAAAATCCCTTCAAACTGTCCCCCTTTTCCCCTCCCCTTATTTCATGGGGGGATGACGAAGCGGGCGGGTGGGCAGGTAGTGGCGGTGAGGCTTTATACTTGGGGGGAGGTGAGGAGGCGAGCGGCAAGTCGGTGGCTGGAAGGAGGCATCCATTTTCAGTATTTTAATTTTTGGTACTGCTGTGTGCAGTAATATAGTGACCCCTGGGGGTTAAAGAGGGGTGTAATTGTGGGGCCAAGCAGGGAGGGGGCGGGTCCTATTTTACTGCTGTGATCTGGTTATCCTATGCGCGCCGTTTCTTTCCCCCTCTACAGGCTTCCACACACTGTCAGTGCCTTCCTTGCTAGTGTGCCACGCGCCGTGAGATATCTCTTCTCTTTGTGTGTGACTGAGTGTTTCCCTTGTGTGTGAATTTATTCAACACAATCTTGAGCTTCATAATGGCTACCATGAGTGAAAAGAAAAAGAGAAAAAGAGAATCAGAGCACAGAGTTTTCAACACTGAATGGACAAATAAATACTTATATACTGTTTCCAAAGACAAAATACTGTGCCTTGTGTGTCGCGAAACGTTAGCCATTCCGAAAGAATACAACCTTCGGCGGCACTTTGAAATTAAACATCCTAATCTCGCCAAATTGAACCCAAATGAAAAAATAATTAAAGCAGCCAGTTTAGTGAAAAACCTTAGTGGAGAACACCAAATTTTCAAGAAAGTGAGCACTGAGAAGGATACAGTTACTAAAGTAAGCTTTCAAATTTCTAAGGAAATTGCTGCTGCTGGGAAATGCTTCACAGAAGGCGAGTTTTTAAAAAAGTGTATGTTGATTGTTGTATCTGAGTTATGTCCAGAAAAGAGGGGAATATTTGAGAATGTCAGTCTATCACGCATGACTGTACAGAGAAGAATAGCTGACATTTCTACTAATCTAGGTGATCAGTTAAAGCAGAGAGTCAGTGAATTCTGCTTTTACTCCCTAGCTATGGATGAAAGCACTGATTTAAAAGACACAGCCCAACTTCTTATTTTTATTAGAGGTATTGATAAAAACTTTGAAATTACTGAAGAACTTGTTGGCATGTGCTCCATGATGGGTCGCACAACTGGAAAAGAAATCTCCAGTGAAGTGATAAAGTGCATGAATGATAAGTTGGGAGTAGATTTCACAAACGTAGTGGCCATTTGTACTGATGGTGCTCCAGCTATGTGTGGAAAAAATGTTGGAGCAGTTACTCTTCTTGAAGAATTTATCGGGAGACAAATAACCAAACATCACTGCATTATACATCAGCAGGTTTTGTGTAGCAAAGTCTTAAAATTTGAGCCTGTAATGTCAGTGGTAGTTTCCACTGTAAACCTCATCCATTCTAGAGGACTAAAACATAGGACATTTCGAGCCTTTCTTGAAGGGGAAGACGCCAAGTGCAGCAACTTAATCTACCATACGGAAGTGAGGTGGTTGAGTTGAGGAAGAGTGCTCCAGCGTTTCGTTGCTTTGAAAGAGGAGATAGCAAAATTCCTAGAAAATGGGCCAATGAAATTCCCGGAGCTTGAAAATGAGTCCTGGAATCAAGATCTCTTTTTCTTTTGTGACATTACAGCACACCTGAATGATCTCAACATTCAACTTCAGATTAAAAATCAACTTATATTTCAAATGTGTGCAGCAGTGAAAGCTTTCAAAATGAAATTGAAACTTTTCAGAAGTCAGCTGTCAAAAGGTGAAATGTGTCACTTTCCCACTTGTGCACAGCATATCCCTCAGCACAAACACGCCGAGTTAGGAGAAAAATACGCAAAGCACATCAATCTTTTGATTGAAGAATTTGACAGAAGACTTACTTTGTCTAAAGATGATGACATCCAGTTGAAGCTGATTGAAGATCCCTTTTCTGTGGATCCAGAGGAAGTGCCACAAGATTTGCAGTTGGAGGTTATTGAACTTCAATGTTCGGCAGTTTACCGAAATAAGCACAGAGAAAGCAGCCTGTGGGACTTCTACAAAAGTCTGGACGATGAAAAATACAAGAATCTTATTGAAGTTGCACTGAAAACGTTCAGCATTTTTGGAAGCACTTACATATGTGAACAAACATATTCCATCATGAACATGAATAAAAACAAGCAATGTTTTTCTCTGACTGACGACCATTTGGAAGACATTATGAAAATATCCACTTCAAATATGACCCCCGAATACGACAAGCTTGTTGCCGAAAAGAGATATAATATCTCTCATTAAATTTGCAAGATAATTATGAAAAGTACAAATGTTTTCTTTCAACAGAACAGGTGTTTTTCATTTTTCCATGATTCATAAAAAAAATTAAAATAATTTAAAAAATTGTTTGCTTTAATTGAAAAATTCTTAATAAAGTATCACACCCTCTTCCCCCCCCCCCAAAAAAAAACCCCTTCCTTTTCGGCCCACAGCTGTTTCGGCGGGGCAGCGCTGGGGAAGGAGGGTTTGTTTCCGCACTGCGGGTGGCGCTGGGGTGGGGGATGTGTTTCGGGGGGTGTAGCAGGGTGGTTACCCCACTCCTGCCCTGAAGGACTTAAAACAGCCCTGGGGGAGGGCTGTGGCAGGGGAAAAGCTGAGCTGATTGGGGAAGCCGCTGCAGCTGGGCCATGCCACAATCAGGCCCCAGCTGGCCTGTATAAAAAGGCTGTGAGCCAGAGGCCCAGAGGAAGTCTCTCTCTGCTTGTAGAGAGAGAAGGGTCTGGCTGCTAGGGAGTTGAGCAGGGTACTGGGAGTGGAGCAGGGCTGGGGAAGGCTAGAGGAGCTGGGGAACTCCAGCCTGGAAAACCCCCAAGCTGCGGACCTAGTTAAGGGCCTAAGACCAGTACCAGGGCTGCAGAGGGGCATCCCAGCTATGGAGGGAGGCAGCAGGTCCAAACCCAACCTTGCCTGTGATGAGTGGCTGATATACTGCAGTCTACCCCAGGGCGTGGGGGCTAGTTAGTGACTGGCAGTAGCCTTATACTGAGGTGAGGTGGGGATTAGAGGATTGGGTGTTCCCCAGAGAGAGGAGACCAAGAGCCAGAGTGTGGGGGTATTGCCAGGGGGCAGCACCCCAGATCAAAGGGCACCGGGGTCCAGGAGGAACACAGAGCCAGCGGCAGTGGGACACCGGCCTCCAGAGGTCGCTCCAATGGCTGGATGAGCTAATTCCCGAGAAGACCAGCAGGAGGCGCCGCCGGGGTGAGTCCTGCTTGCTTACACGGGAGCTGGGCGGCGCTGGGGGGGGGAGACGGAGTTTGGTGGGGCTCGGTGGCGCTGGAGGGGGCGCGTGTTTCAGCACGGCCGGGGGGTTTTGGCCCTCAGCTATTTTCTTTGGAGTAATATGGCCCATGCCGCTTTACGAGTTGTGCATCCCTGCTCTAGTGACTCCCAGTAAGGATGCATTTACTGACATCTCAAGGGTGGCTTTGTGGCCAAACAGATGGATAGAGTACTAGACTGGTACTCAGGAGACCTGAGTGTTTTTACACAAATAATTTCTCCATTCTGTGCCTTAGTTTCACCCTCTGTAAAATGGGGATAATGATACTTACCTCCTTTGTAAAGTGCTTTGAGATCTGCTGATTAAAAAAAGCTATATAGGGCATGGTATTATTATGTGTGACTAATGAATATCTTTCTACAGTTCCAAAAAGGCAGTTCACCATGTCACAAACATCAGCATCAGAGCTCTGTCTAATTGTCCTTAGAGATGGGAAATCCAGTTCAAACAGAATAAAAGCCAACCTAAATCTTGAACCAAACCCTTTTTTTCCCAGTTTGATAAAATGAAATCCAAGGGGTGGCTAACACATGATACTGTGAGTCAGGAGTCCTGGGTTCTTCCCTTTCTGGCTCCGTCACAGATTTCCCATGCTAGCCCTTTGCGATCAAGGAGAGACAATGTGGCAGTGGGAGGAGAAGCATTACTTGAAGACTAGTGAGCTGATGTGAGTGTTTTGGATGAATGAGAGAAGGAAACGTGGAGAAGGATGGAATATGGGAAACGGGGAAAGCTGAAGGGGGAAAGAAGTGGATTTTTTCAAAACAATTCAGATTTATCTGAATGAGCATCTAATGGACCTGGACACAGGATGATGTCCCCGCTACTACAGCAGAGTCTTCTAGGTCAGGGTTTGAGATTCATTGACAGGACAGGGTGAAGATGTTTGCATTGCTTGTGTTATGAGAGCTTTTTGGCTAAACAGAGGGCCCTCTGAAGTTTCAGGCAATAAAATCACTTACTTACAAAAATGATAAAATAAAAGCATACACAAGTGCTGTCTACAGGGAGTGTATATGACATATCAATCAGCTGTTCAGCAGCTGTAGATTCCGTGAGCTTTGTACTGGTGTTAAAGGTTGTTCATCTAGGATTAATCATTTATCTCTTGAATTTTGGCTTCCCACCAGATTTATGGACCAGTCATGCTGCCAGCAGTAGGTACACGGATCCAGGAAGGCGTTCCAGAGGCAGGTCCAACCAGATAGTTGATATGGTCCCTCAGTTTTACCATATGTGTCCCTGAAAGTATCAGTGTTCCCTTCACACCCCTCCCTGCCCTCACTCTTGGGCAGATTACCACTGCTGTCTTCTGTGGTAGAGCTGTGCATGGGCCCAGGGTTAGCACCCTGCTGTGTTTGCCGCCTCAGTCTGCTCTTGTTTTTGGAGTAATATGCTGCAATACTATGGACCTAACCTAAGTTCCCTCTAAGCTGCACGGCCACTCAGCAGTCTACCAAGTGCCACACACTTCACGTGGTCCTCCCCAAACTGCCGCACTGCTCCTGCCCTCTGTCTTGGAGCCCCTGGCCAGCTGCTCCCAGAGCCTCCTGCTTGCTGTGCAGTGTGTGTGTGTGTGCAGGGGGGAATCACTGATGTCAGGGTATCCACCTCCCCTTCCCACCCCAGTACTCCATATCCACAGAGCAACAGGGGCACAACAGAGCTCAGAAGTGGGATGGCGAGAACTTGCTGGTGGCTGCTGGTGTCTGTCTCACAAACCCACACTGTGTATGTCTCTGTCTCACACACACACACTTTGTCTTTCACACTCACCTCTCAACACATACTTGTATTGTTGTTGTTGTTGTTAGTTCTTGATCACTTTAAAAGAAGTATGTTATTTGAATTTTTGACTGGTCTATGCATTTCATAATTTGTATTTCTCTCTTATGCTTAAGAGTCATGAGTTCTAAAATGCCTTAACTGTCCTGGCTGGAATAATTATCCCTATGGTAACTCTTTAAAGGTATATATATTATATCTAGGCTTTTTGTTTCTACTGGTGGTGCACATCCACACATTGCCTTGATATGATGCACATAACAAAATTCATTCTACACATGGATGGAAAAAATTAGAGGGAACACTGGCCCAAACAGCATTCAGTGTTATCTAATGTCCTTTTCCTGCAACAGATGAATGCAATACCAAATCTTGATCTTGCCTCTCTGTGAGCATGAAGCCCTTCCACGCTCTATGGCCCACCTATATCTGCGGAGCAGTGCAGAGATTGAAAGGGGAAGACCCTCAAGAGCAGCAGCCACAGAACTTTTCCCTACTATCCTTTTCTCCGAAGGCAGAGTCTGAGTGCTCTCCCATTGCCTCCCTTAATAACTCTGAAATAAGGGGAGGGGGTCCCTCCAGCTGCTTGAAATCCTGGGAAACCATGGGGCAGAAAATAAACCCTGGCGCTGACTGAACGTTACAAAAGAAGCTGTTAGCAATCAGAATGGGAGACTACCTGGAAAATGAAATGGAGAGGAGTAATAGAATCTTCCCTCAACCCCAGTCCCATTGCTAATTGCCTGTTTTCTGGTGGAGGCTCTCAAATCCCTCCTCTCCATATAGTCAGCTCTATGCAGACAGTAGTAGTACAAAGGAGAGAGCGACAGATCAGAATCTAAGGAAACGCAGTGGTGAAGAGGTAGTTTTCATTAATTCTCCACCCCTTGTCTGAACCTCCATGGTTTATAGTCATGGACTAGCTAAGCAAATGCACTGCACCCTGATTGTGCTGACCTGATCACACCTTGGGGGAGGTAAGAGTCCTCCATAGCCTGTAAAATTCAACCATTACAGTTTATCAATTCTTACAGTCCATATTAACATTTCTAATATCCTCCCATGCTGACCTTAAATTTCTCTGGATCCCCAAATTCTAGACGTGGAAATACAAATAATTCATTTGTAATATTAATTCTCTCTTTAATTTCCTCCTCTGTATATTTTGCAGCTGTAATTTCCAAGTCATTTAAGACTTGATCAAGCCAGTTAGTACCTGAAACAAGATAGAAACTGGTTTAAAGACTACGGAAGTGAAAATTGTCACAACAAGTGTTAAATGTATTTAGTTGCAAATACCTGTGTATGGTATCAATTACTGTGCAAGAAAAACATTAACATTCAAGGATAGTAGCTAACTAAACTGAAATCTTACTTTGATACAGCGATATTTTTCTGTTGTTTATAACACAAGCTATGAGTGAACAGAAGTGTCATATGATTGGGCCAAATAATCTGTCAACAAACAGGAACCGTCCTGTTTGTGAAGCTCATAGCTCTTAGGTTATAATTCACTAAATTAAAAACCATGTTCTCTGGGTGAATTCATGTCACAGATAAATACAGGCACCTACCACTGTCACTGATTAGGCTCCTACTTGCCAATCCAGGGTAAGCCATTAGTACTAGCTTGACCAAAAGCCAAATATACAATAATGGCTTCAAAAAAGAAGAAATCAATTTGGGGGAAATGGACAGAAACACTTGTGATCACAGTTATGTGAAATCTGGATACCCTCATATCTCTGAGTCACATTGTGCTTTTTCTTCCATTTCAGCTGTGTAAATATGGAATCATTCCATTAGCTTCAATTGAGTGTGTGCAGATTTACAACAGTGCAACTGACAGTGGAATTTGATCCAATTTTTCCATGTGAGACTTGCTCAATTAATAAGTGAAGGAATTGTTTTTCAAACCACCAGCTCTTCAAACTCAGTCAAATTGACAGTCAAGCTGTCTTCTTCTCAGCTCATTCATCATCACAATGCAAAATATTAGTAAAGGTTTGTCGTCTGCATTGAATCAGATCTACAATGAGACACACAGGAACATTTTCTCTACATTGATAAACACTGGACATACAGTTACTTAAAATGTAAATAGTCAAAGGGAGAAGAAAGTAATTGATGGTCATTAATGGACAAAATTATTCTTCTCACCTTATTCATCTGAACAATTCCTAATACAGTGTCAGTCATGTATGATCATTGCATTAAATACTGCCTAATCATTCATAACTACTGTATAACATTTCACATTTCGTTTTTGTAACAAGCTAGTAATAGTTACCATTTTTTGGGTATGCCACTAGGATCACATCGTCACTCCTGGCTTCAAAAGAATCAAGAACTTGGAAAGTTTCAGGGCTGCATAAAGTAGCGGGGTACAAAATTCCCTTATAGGAAAATAGCAGGTTTTCAGGGGCTGCCTTTTCACTACCAGCCAATATCTTATCCAGATATTCAAATACTGTCTTCCTGCTCTTATCCATGTTTGTGAAACTCTCTATTCAGAGAGACTGAAACACAAGCTGTCTTTGAGCGAAATAATTGTGGTAGTGATATATGGTGTAATTTAATGGTGAATGACACTCCCTCGGGCATGAAGGTAAATGTTACTGATTAACTTGGAGTTTTTGAGATTGAAAGGAGCTGTGGCCTTGCGTACTGAGCTTTCTTGATATCTGGAACTATAAGTATCCCAGGGAAACACGCACTGCACTTTGCATTCAGCAGTTCACACCTGAGTCAAGGGAAATAAAGTATATGGAGATATACCTATCTCTTAGAGCTGGAAGGGACCCTGAAAGGTCATCAAGTCCAGCCGCTTGCCTTTGCTAGCAGGACCAAGTACTGATTTTACCCCAGATCTCTAAGTGGCCCCGATCAAGGATTGAACTCCCAACCCTAGGTTTAGCAGGCCAATGCTCAAAGCACTGAGCTATCAGATACTCAACAATTTTGAAAATCAGGCCATTTATTTACATAGCTATAATATGGATTCAGGAGCCTAATTTTAGGTATCCATTTGAAAACACAAAACCTTGCTCAGTATATTGTACTACTGTATATACACTACAGTTTTCTTATGCTGCATATATTCTTTTACATATATCAGCAACATCTTTGGTGCAAGGCCAGAATGCCTTCCTTTGGAGAGGAATTTACTTCATGAAGTAAGACTTTTCCATATGCAGTCTAAAATTTCATTGGCTTTTTGCATGAGCTATTTTGCAATACATAGTGAGGTGCAATTTGCTGTCCTCTCTCTTGGATGTCTACACTGCAAGTGAAGGTGTGATTGTAGCACAGGTAGGCATACTCATGGTACCTTTAATCTAGCTAGTGCTGGAAACAGAGGTGTAGATGTGATGTCACAGGTTAGCAACCAGCCTACAAACCCACTGGGTATCCTGGATATGTGCTCTGGTTGTTAGCGCATGCCAAAGCCTGTGCCGTCACATTTACACTGCTACTGTTATCTGGGCTAGCTAAATTTAAGCTAGCATGGAGGTGCCTACCTGTGCTACAACCACACCTTCACTTGCAGTATAACCCAAAATCTCATGCCAGGGTCTATATCTTGGACTCCAACAGCTGGTTTGAAACTGCAGGGCACAGCAATTGTTAGTACAAGTGTAGTCTGACACCCAGTGGTTTTACAAAAACAACTAATGGATAAAATTAATGATCTAACTAAGTGATAATTGCTGGAGATCCAGTTCTTACTTACCTCACTCATGCCCTGAAGTCAGTGGTACTACTCATCTGAATAAGGCAAGTAGGATTTGTCCCCCAGGGGTGCTGGGTTTTTGGAGTTGTGTGAAAAAGCAGTGCGAGTCTGTGAAATAGTGTAAAGACTGTTTCTTAACTAATTTTGATTGTATTATAGCTATAGCAGTCGCAATATCAATAGTTAAAGATGACACATAAATGTTTATAATGCTTGAGTCTGATTTCACACCAGTTTTATGCCGGTGTAAGGGTAGCTGTTTGAAATACAGCATAACAGGCAAGTTTGAACTAATGTTGCTATAGTGCCAATATTTCAACACGGGCCCAAAACAGACCTCACAATCTGATATAGCCATATCCCAAACTGTCCCCCTCAACACCAAGCATTTCTCATTAGAGTCAAGGGAAGAGCATCTAGGTACTCAGCAATTTTGAATATCAGGCCTAATTTTCAGTGCCTAAATATGGACTTAAGAACCTAACTTTAGGCTCCTATTTTTAAAAAATCTTGGAAATTTTAAACTGAAGTGTTGTTATACTGCAATTTGGGTGAGTTCTGTTCCACTTTGCAACCCTAACTTCAAGTTAACAAAGTTTGTTTTTGTCTGTGAATAATAAAAGAAAACTTGTTTTTGAATAAAATTTAGTATATTGTTTAAAAATAAAGGAAGAAGTACATTTCCCTAATAGTATTAACATTATTTATATTATGCTAGTGCCGGTGTAAGGATAGCTGTTTGAAATGCAACATAACAGGCAAGTTTGAACTAATGTTGCTATAGTGCCGATATTTCAACACCAGCCCAAAACAGACCTCACAATCTGATATAGCCATATCCCAAACTGTCACCCTCAACACCCAGCATTTCTATTAGAGTCAAGGGAAAAGCATCTAGGTACTCAGCAATTTTGAATATCAGGCCTAATTTCCAGTGCCTAAATTTGGACTTAAGAACCTAACTTTAGGCTCCTATTTTCAAAAATCTTGGAAATTTTAAACTGCTGTGTTGTTATACTGCAGTTTGGGTGAGTTCTGTTCCACTTTGTAACCCTAACTTCAAGTTAACAAAGTTTGTTTGTTTTTGTCTGTGAGTAATAAAAGAAAGCTTGTTTTTGAATAAAATGTTGTATATTGTTTAAAAATAAAGGAAGAACTACATTTCCCTAATAGTATTAATATTTATTATTTATATTATGCTAGTGCCTGTAGGCCCCAACCAAAATCAAGTCCCTGTATTGCTAGGTGCTGTATAAACAAAGGAAGAGACAGTTCAGTTCCTGCCCTGAAGAGCTTACAATGTAAATAGACAAGACAAACAAAGGATGGATGATAAAACAGAGGCTTGGCAAGAAGAAGTAACTTGCCAAAATTCACAAAGTAGGCCAGTGGCTGAGCTGGCAGTAGACACGGGTCAACTGACTCCCAGGTTAGCACCCTAGCCAATAGACCTGAAGCAATAGCTAGCTTTTCGTTAACAATGAGTTTCTGGCTGCAGGAATAATAGAGTTCATAGTCCAGTATTTTAAAAAATGACTGCCCAGAGCTAAAGGGCACATGTCAGCTTGTTAGCTTTGCTGAACTGAACAAAATACATCAGGCTTGATTATTCATTGCCTTGCCCTTTGTCTAGTACAGTATATCTATAAACTACTGTTGTTATTTTATAATACGTCATTAACATTTTGGTCCCAGGGCAGAATATTGTATATTTTATTGCTTATGGTGTTGACTTGCATTTTTGGCTTCTGTTCTGAAAGTCAGAGGCACTTGATAGGTTGGAATTGAACCACCCAAGCAACGCAGCTCAGCAACTACATTAGGTGTTTCTTCAGAAATCTCCCATCCAAATTCTTACCAGGCCTGAATCTGTTTAGCTTCAGAGAAACTGCTGAGGTCACAACCTATAGTGAAATAGCTGTAATTATTTCCTGCTCATAGAATCCTTTATGGAAAAAATCCGACAAGCTCATCCAGTCCATCTCACTGCCAGTTCAGGATTCTTCCCTGCAATACATCTTCTGGTGCTTTGTTCTATCTAGATTTAAGTGTCCCCAGATGATGAAGTTTCACTGTATGTTACACAGCTTAATACACTTCTCTGTCAAGATTTTTTCCCATTCAGTTTAAACTCTCCCTTTTTCAGAGAGACACCTATAGTCTGGTACACCCAGGTGTTAAAAGAAAGAAATCTTTTCCCTATTTGATATATTCCTCTGCTTTCTCTCAAATAGGTGTCAGCTGCTTTCTTGTCCCTACTTAGCTGTTTAGCCAATCTATACATACTGGGCAAAATTCTTCATTGGGTTACACCCTTGAAAATCCAGAGAAATTCCATAGATTTTGGCAAAGTCAGTCCTGACTTAAACTGGTGTAACCGAGAGCAAAATCTGGCTCACTCTATGAATCTCCTTTATAAATCAATCCCTCCACCCTGCTGATAAACTTTGCTGAACTGCACCTAGTTTGTCAATATCTTTCTAGCAATGAAGTTCTCAGAACTGAACACAATATTTCAGGCACAGGCAAGTAGAGCCACATAGAGGGGAAATATCACCTCTTTGTTTCATTAGGATTTTCCCTTTGCACCCTAAACTTGTATTGACCATTTCACAGCAGCCATATAGTATTACAAACTGAAATGTAGTTTGTTGTCCACTTTCATCCCTTTCAGCATTGCTGCTTCCTATATACTCCCACTGAATATATGTGTTTGAGATTACTTTTCCCTAGGGAAACAATAGGCATTTATTCAAGTTGATGGCTATTTCGCTATACTCTGGCCATTTTTATAATTTCTCTCTGACCCTCTGTATCATCTCTTTGCACTTAGTGTTCTTGGCTCCAGTATTTGAACAACTGCCTTATCTTGATGTCAGGTAAGCATGCCTGGAATTTTATTCTTGTTAACAAATCTGTTGAATGTTAGTGCTTAGGAAAGATGCTGAATTTAAGCCATGGAGATTAAAGTCTTCTACATGGGCCACGGGACCACCAGTGTCCTTACCCTCCCCTGCCAATCAGCTTTTCCCTGCCTACTGCATGGAAAGCCAAGGGTATTTCAATTTCCCTGTTCACTCAATTATTGCAATTGTTACCATATCCAGTTAGTTCCTTATATATTCGGCACACTTCAAACACCTTTTTCTGAAAGCCGCTATCCCACTAGCGACCCTAAGCATCAGGATGGACTACCCCGAAGCCTCAAGCCAAGTTCTATATCTCAGAGACCAACAGAACCTGTGAAATAGCATCTAAGCAATTGCTAGACTATAGTTTTAATTGCATTATAGCTACAGAAATAACAAAAGCAAGAGTTAAGAATGACACATAAGAAAATTTGTACAGGGCCTGACTCTGCTCTCCCTGACACCAATTTTGTACTAGTGTAACTTCCCTGATTTCAATGGAGCTGCTGCTGATTGACACCCATATACCCAAGAGGAGAATCAAGCTAATGTAATTTGGGATACTAACAGCCAAATTCTTTGTGGGTATTAATGGCCACAATGCCTCTGACTCCAATAGTTTCCCCATTTACACCAGCAGGGAATTTGCCCATAAATCTGCAGGCAAGTTTCCCAAAGCCATTCAGACCCAGACTAAACTCTATTTTCAGAAAGATGAAAAACACAAAGAAAATATTGTGTTCCTTTATTTTAATAATTACTCTCTCTCTCCTTCCATTTGAGCAATGCTTATTATGGGTCTTCTTATGGAAAGATTTGTACTGACTTGAGCTGGGGTTGAATCAGTCCCTGCCTTTGGTAGAACTCCCTTTGTGAAGATGATGCTTCATTTAAAACATTTTTTGAAAATGTCTCCACATACCAAATACTGTTAAATATTTTAGCAAGACCGGCGGAGTTGGGTGAGATAGGGCAACAGTAGGGGGGAAAGAGAGTAGTGGGGGAGAGAGGTTCTTCCAGGTGATATGTACTGGAGCAGTGTTGTAGTATTAGTCTGGGTCTGACTGATTACAATAGCATTGCATGAAGGAATGCAGTCTAAGCATGCTGAGAATCTGCTGTCACTGTAAAGAGAGCTGGAGAGTTGTGATCATTTACAAACATTCAGAGAAGTTTGGATCACTTGATCTATTTTTCTAGTGCATGTAATGCAACTGATCTGATAGAATTGTGGGGAACTGTTGCTTTAACAATGTTTTCTTCGTCCTCAGGCTTTGCAGCACACCTCATACTTTATCTTTGCTCCCAGCTTAGTTCTTCCTAGGCGTTCTTCAAACATTTTGTCCATTTCTTGGTCCTGATCTTCATTAAAAAGATTCTTCCAGTCGCTAACACCACCTATAAAGAAGCAACATTTATTGTGTTAGTATGAATAATATATATATACAAAAACTTTGAAAATGAAGAATTTAGCATTTCTATTTTTTTCTAAAGATCAGTCATTTTGATCACTTTCGCTAACTGGAGTGTGTTGCTATGATTTTTAAACACAAGGCCTGATTCAGTGTTACTTCAGTGTAATTCTACTGATGTCAGTGGAATTATTCCAGTGTAAAACTGCTATAATAGAGTCCATCTCATTAAGCTTCACTGACTAATACAGTATAGCACATAAAAAGGAAAATGTACCTCATTTAAGGAAATAAAGTAGTTACTAGGACTTTATGCAGTACAGTTTTGTGAGGCAGCATTGAGCAAATAAAGGGGAATTACCTGTCTGAATTCCCCTTAGCAGATGACTGTGAGACTGGTATTCACAGCAGCAGCATCAGTGTAGTATGCCCTCCCAAGAGAAGGGACAAGAATCATAGAATCATGGAACTGGAAGGAATGCTGAAAGGTCTTCTACTCCAGTCCCCTGCACTCATGGCAGGACTAAGTATTATCTAGACCATCCCCAACAGGTGTTTGTCTAAGCTGCTCTTAAAACCCTCCAATGACAGAGATTCCATAATCTCCCTAGGCTATTTATTCCAATGATTAACTACATGGGAGGAGTTTTTCCTAATGTCCAGCCTCAACCTCCATTGCTTCCATTTAATCCTATTGCTTCTTGTCCTATCTTCGGAGGTTAATGAGAACAATTATTCTCCCTCCTCCTTGTAACAACCTTTTATGTACTTGAAAACTGCTATCATGTCCTCCCTCAGTCTTCTCTTTTCCAGACTAAACAAACCCAGTTTTTTCAATCTTCCCTCAAAAGTCATGTTTTCTAGACTTTTAATCATTTTTGTTTTTCTCCTCTGGACTTTCTCCAATTTGTCCACATCTTTCCTGAAATGTGGCGCCCAGAACTGGACACAGAACTCCAGCTCAGAGGAGACCAGAATAATTACTTTTCGTGTCTTGTTTACAACACTCCTGCTAATACATCCCAGAATGATGTTTGCTTTTTTTGCAACAGTGTTACACTGTTGACTCATATTTAGCTTGTAATCCACTATGACCCCCAGACCCCTTTCCACAGTACTCCTTCCTAGGCAGTCATTTCCCATTTTGTATGTGTGCAACAGATTGTTCCTTCTTAAGTAGAGTACTTTGAATCATAGAATATCAGGGTTGGAAGAGACCTCAAGAGGTCATCTAGTCCAATCCCCTGCTCAAAGCAGGACCAATCCCCAACTAAATCATCCCAGCCAGGATGTCCTTATTGAATTGCATCCTATTTACTGCAGACCATTTCTCCAGTTTGTCCAGATCATTTTGAATTTTAATCCTATCCTCCCTTCACCACACACCTAGCACCTTTAGGAGCAGGGTAGAGCAATCTCCATCTCACTTCCTCCTGTGCTCTTCCTTCTTGTGCCTATTTGTGGGTTTGGGTTAATGGCTTCATTGGCTTTTCTGCCCAGCCCCACCCACTAATTCAGCACAGGTCTGCCTTGTCAGCTCCAATCTGCTATGCCTGATTGCAGCTGCTGTGAACAGAGTGGTTACTCATGGGTTCCTACTTAGCGCTCTGTCACACAAGGCAATAAAAATGTATCCCCCAACATTCTTTGGAGAGATCTGCCTCAAAATCCTTACCTACCAGTAAAGGGAGAGGGGAGTTCCAGTTCACTCTCTTCATAGATCTATAGCCTTCGGCCTATCTAGAGCCTTATAAACTCTAGATTGCTCCTGTAAGACTATGTCCTCCTTGTCCTCAGTGATTTTTATAAAAATGATACATGTTCCCAAAATAAGTCACTTATTAAAGAAGATTGTCTGAAATTTTGAAGATCCTTCTATTAACCTCTGTCATTTTTCTGATAAAATAAAATGAAAAAAGCATAATGAATCTGGGTTACAAATTCCATATTTTCAAATTTAGTCTACACATTGAATAATTGGCATAGGTAGAAAAAGGAACAGTACTTTTTCCAGTCATGAAAGCTGAGAAGAACTCATCCCAGGTCTCATAAGAGGGAAGTGGAGACATGACATTGGTAAAATGGTAAAAAGATTTTGAACAAGCACTAGTATCTAGAAAATTAATACATATTTCTGGAGCTAGACCTAGCAAAATGGCAGTATCAGAAAAATAATATTTAATTACAATATTGATAATTTCTTGGACCTCATATATTAGGCACATAAGTAACAATTTTATCCTAGATGCAAAGGATGCAATTCTTTCATTATTCCTCCTCATTAGATTTTGCAGATTACTGGCTAAATTCACTTGTGTGCTTGTCCTGAACTTCTTGGAGTCTCCAGTAATTAAAGATTCATCTTCTATTAAAGATTGTGTCATGTGATAAAACCTCCAGGAATATGTCCAAACGAAACTGGCAACCCTAACGAGGCTTCCGACATACCCCCTCTGTCTGATTGAGACAAGATAAACCAATTAATAACAATTTAATACACTTATCAAATGAAAGATATAAAAGGACACATACAAATAATGAATGCAAGCAGAAAAACAGAAACAGAAAAGCTGCCTGGATAACAGTTATCCTGGAGGGAATCAGCCTCTTCCACCAGAAGATAGCCAGATTCAAGTCATTGTCAATGTTAATGGCAAAAACTAATCTATTTGATGGAATTTCTATCGCTTTCGGACACGTGGATCATCTGGACACTCTCAGCCTAATTCTGCACTGACTTGCATCAAATGCAACCCCCAGGAACTTCATGGGATTTCTCAGTGCAGAATTGGCTCTCCGATTAAATTGTTTTTGATAGAATGGTTAAATAACTGATGGTGCTTCTGGCTGATACCGTAGATGATAATGAAGTCTACAGCTCCTTTCTAAGGCAGTGCCATACAATGGGCATATGCATACTTAAAAGATCTATTAAGCATGGTGAGGTATCACATTTAAAGCACACATCTGTCATAAATTACTGGTATTAAGGACTAGAACATGATGATTTACACTTGGATACACAGAAATTTAGATGATTTTTCCAGTGTACAAAAACAAGTGAACAGATCATACTAAGGAAAACAGATGCATTAGGTTCTGCTCTTTAGGCCTTGCAATACAACCCATATTTCATCTTTTCTCCCAGTTTAGTTCCGGCTAAACACTCTTCAAATTTTCTGTCCATTTCTTTATTTTGAGCTTCAGAAAAATGGTCCTTCCAATCACCAATAATTCCTGCAAATATTAAAAATATATAATCATTTGTTAGAGAGAAAGGATCATCACTCCTTAGTTGAAGTTGTAACTAGCTTTCCATTGCAAGGCTGATTTTTGCACATCACAACCTTCTTTCCCCCATCTATATCCCTAAGAATTGATCTTTTCTTCTTGCGACTCTACATCTAAAGTTTGTGACTACAGGAGAATTCTTTCAGCAATCTATGAGGTGAATTGGAGAAGCCATTTCTAAGATGTAGGATTTTTTAAAAATACAGGTAAAGTTCTTGGTATATTTTATTGATTTGGTCATACCCTATCTCAGAAATAACTGGCCCCAGAAACATTGATTTTGTTATATTCAAGAGTCATTACACCAGATCTGATTTGGCCCCAAGTCTGTAGCTTTTTTTCTTGATAAGATGGTATTCAAACTAAGCATGTGTCTTGTTAGATGTGGTGCTTATTCTTAAATAAATGTAGGGGAAGACATCAGATTCTCCATGCACACTCCACCATTAGCAGCTCTGTTCTTCTGTGCCAGCCTCAGCCTGTGGCAGCCAGAGATCCTAACTCAGGGCCTGATAAGGCCCCATGATTCATAACCCACAGAGGGGAACTTCCACACATGAATCTGATGTATTCTCTGTGGAAGGTGGGGTGAACCGTCTTCACATCATCTTCCCCTTTCTCTAGAGCCTATCTGATCCACACATCAGGAGAGGTGGGCCAGTGATGAGGCTGAGGGAAAGACAGACGTGGTCTCCCCACCAATGGACGGGATTCAGTGAAATCCCAATGAAAGATAATAGAGCCTGTAGCGGGGCGGCCTGGCTTCCAGGCGCCCCAGGAAGCGATGAGCCAGAACAGCCGCCAGAGTGGGCGGAGCCACCGCAGCCTGTCCCCACCCCCCGGAAGTCAAGGGGCGGGACAGGAAGTATAAAGGCCAGGCCCCAGCGCTCAGTAGCTGGCCGGCAGCGGGAGAGGACAGACGCTGGTGCCCGAGCTCCCGCGGACCTGAGCCTGCCGAGAGCCCAGTACCCTGAGGAGGACTGGCCGAGCCTGCTGAGAGCCCGGTACCCTGAGGAGGACTGGCCGAGCCTGCCGAGAGCCCGGTACCCTGAGGAGCGGTCTGAGCTTCCCCCCGCCGAGGGCCCAGAGGGAGCGACAGACCTACCTGGTGCTCGGGGCCCGGAGGAGCCCATGATCTGCGACCCAGCAGACGGAACTCAGGAGGAGCAGGTACCCATGGAGGAGGAGATGGGAAGTGGCCCGGGGATAGCAGACCCCGAACCCATGTCAGTGTGTTGCGGTCAGGATCCCCACTGACCGTGCGGCAGACAGACTGCTGCGGATAGGGCCCCGGGCTGGAACACAGTGGAGTGGGTGGGCCTGTGTTCCCCCCTGCCACCCCGCGCCGGGTGGCAGTCTCTCCTCCTCCTCCTTGTCCAAGGGGCCTGGGCCCCTGACTGACTATTGGTGTGCTGCCCCGCCCTGACCCACGGCCGGATCTGTTAATTGTGTGCTCAGTCCCTGCATAAGGGCCTGAGCTCTGAACTGTTAATTGTGTGCTCAGTCCCTGCATAAGGGCCTGAGCTCTGAACTGTCAATTGTGTGCTTAGCCCCTACCCAAAGGTCGGGGCCCTAACTGTTATTCGCTTTGTAGCGGGGCGGCCTGACTTTCAGGTGCCCCAGGAAGGGACGAGCCCCACCCCGGAACTACTACAGAGCCCCATGCTAATGTGAGCTACAGGTAACTCCACTGTATCTTGGAGTACTTCCTGAGCTAACCAGTGGCAGTGCCAGAGTCATTGCTGCAGCAATTGTATTAGGTGATTTCAACTTCTGCGCTGATTGTGGCGCTTCTATGTTAGCTCAAGTTTCCACAGCCACCAATAACAGACATAGAACTAGCCCAGGGACAGTCTGGCTGAACACCTATAGTTGGATGCATTCTGAATTTTGTCTTTGGCCTGGGATTGGAGGTGGCTGTTACATGCTCATCACAGTGAGGGTTATCATTGCTACTCTAGTGAAATCAGAGAGGTCTTTCTCTGGCCATCCGCCCAGCAATAAAAGGTTCCTGGATACTATCCCAGCAAGACAGATGTCCTGAGCCACTAACCCTTGCAGAGGACTGTGCCTTCACATCACACCAGCAAGCTAGAGTTGCCAAGCCTGTGATGTCACAGAGGGCCAGGCTTTTACAACAGCTCTAAAAGATGGGATGCTAGAGCCAAGACCTCATCAGAACCTGCGCCTGCAGTTCACCCAGCCAGCTAGAGGTGCTGTGCCAATGACTTCACTGCAAGAGACTGGTGATCATTTATAGGGAGTTTTCAGAAATTTACCTTTACGGAAGAGAATTTTCCCAAATGCTCCATGAGTTTTGGAGGATTTCTCTTTCATAGCTTTGAAGCTGCTCTTCTCTGCAACAGTCTGAATCTCTTCCTCACTCAGGGAGAACCCAAAGAAGTCAGCTATTTTTTTCAGTCCTAAAGTCTGATTCTGAAAAAAAGGAAGATAAGAATGAATATTATTGAAATAATATTCCATTTGGATATCACCTGTGGAGTGATTATAAGAGTATCTCTGCAGGGTTTGTACTTTCACAGAGCAGAATTACTGTGAAAAATCTGCAACTACTTCCTTTTGCATCACTGAGGAAATCTAAGAGGTGTAACTTCCAGGCAGGTTCTGTACAGCGGGCCTTGTCCTGAACTCCTTACTCATGGAAGTAGGATACTTTGTCTAAATGAAGAGTGGGCTCTATACTTTTTATATGTGGCTGTGCATACAAGTGAGTAAGAATAATACCTAGAGCTTTTGAGCACATAATTGAGTCCAGAAAATTTATACCTGTTAGTTTTCATACGCTTCAGGTGTGCTGAAGCAAAAAGCATTGCTAAGAAATGTGCAAATAAGGACATGCCTGAATAAGGAATTCTGTACTCTTCACACACCAAGTGACGGTGCATTTTGAGAGATACAATAGTGAGCAGAAAGAGCTGTTCTAGGGGGATTTGACAATAGTGGACCTAAAAATAATAAGAGGAAAACTAGGAGAATAAAATAAGATAATAAAATAATTCAGCCCCTCAGGACAAACCAGGAAACAGAATTTCCATCCCACCAAAAAAATGGAATTTGCAGGACTTTTAATCAAAAATGAGGATGAAAGGCCAAAAATTGAACTTCTGCAATATTTTTTTTCAGACATGCTGAAATGTTCCTATTGTGGAAAGGTTGTGGTGTTTCCAAAATGAAATATGATTTCTGGGATATCCAGCAGATCACCTATCTGGCAGGCAGCCAAGGAGCGCAATAGCCCAGGGAGCTAGGGAGTCAGCTGCTCAGGGAGCCTAGGAGCACACCAGTCTATTCATGAAGCAGGCATCCCTGGAAGCCAGCCACCCAGACTCCTGGCCAGAGGCAATTATGGTTTTGTGGGGTCCTGGGCCACAGCAAGTGGGATCCCCTCCCCATCCCTTCCACCTGCAGACCTCCCACTTCCCTCCCAGCAGTCCTGCTGGGGAAATGGGGTTGGGGTATGGGGGCTTGCCCCACCCTGCTTGGCACTCCTGCACTGGTACCCCAGCCTGGTCTGCCCACCCGG
This sequence comes from Chrysemys picta bellii, assembly GCF_011386835.1. Lineage (NCBI taxonomy): Eukaryota > Metazoa > Chordata > Testudines > Emydidae > Chrysemys > Chrysemys picta. The sequence continues at coordinate 127,409,256 of NC_088793.1, read as the reverse complement.
TGCTCCTGCCAGGATCGGGCAAGCCCCCACACCCACATTCCACTCCCGAGCAGGAGCACCACGCAGGCAGAGCAGGTTGGGGGACCCATTTTTCCAAGGGCCTCCAATTAGTCGGGGCCCCTGGACATGGGCCCCATTGGCCCAGTGGCTAATCCGCCACTGCTGGTAGTTAGGGAACTGGTGAGCCTGGAAGCCCAGCTCTGCAACTGCTCACCAGATGGGCTGCCAAGGAGCCTGGCTGCTGAGGAACAAGGAGCCTGAGAGCTTGGGACAACCCCAGTTCCACCACTGAGGCTGCCAAGAAGCATGGGAATAGAGAGATGGACAGGAGGGGGAAGCTAGCAGGAAAGCAGGCAGGGTGGCCAGTAGGTTGGCCTGCCTGGTTTCCATGTAAAGTGTTAAAGCAATCTACATGTAGCGTCCATAGAATCAGCATTTTCTGTTGGAAAGCTGACAATCTCTTAGAGAAAAAGAGAGAGAGAGAGATTGTATTAAGATTTTTCTAAATAGATTTAGTGTGGGGCCAAGGTACCACACTGCAGGCACTGAAGAAATTAGATCACCCTGTTTTTATTTTATTGTTTAAATAATCTCCCAAACACCTTGTCCAATTTGCAGCAACCTTTCCAGGAAAAAATCTACCCTTTATCTGCCCTTTATCACAGCTGTGAAATTTCAGGTGAATTCATTTCACTTTAGCAAGGTTGGGTATCGGGATCATAATCAGACTGCAAACTGAACATGGTTTTTCCACTTAACCTATTATACAAGTGGTTAGCATTTCCCCATGGTCACTCTCCATATGCTTTGTGGTAGCTGGGCATAATAGGAAGGCAAGCTAAAGACAGCCTTGATTTACAAATGGAAATTGTTGTTAGACGGCTTTGTGGATTTTGTCAGTGCTTCACACACTTCATGTTACTGCAATTTAGGTTTTAATTCAATATGTAGAATACAAACCCATCCAGCTCACTCATGTGTGAGATTTGGAGAAGTCCACATTGGTTACATATGGGCATATCTTATTGTCCTCCATTTTGGCAAAAATTCCCACTAAAGACAATTAAAGTTTTGACTGAGCGAGGGCTGAAAAACTTTTATTGTGAAGATGTTTTATCTGAGTTTCAGAGATGCAGCGCACCCACCCCCCAGCGAAACCAGTGGGAACTGTTGATGTTCAGTATTTTTGAATATTAAGCCACTGGCTCATGTTGACAGTATATATTAAAAAAATCTTACGGCTAAATGAAGGCCTGGTGTAAGTGGGTGCAAATCCATGGAAAGATAACTGTGTTACACCTGCTTACAGCAAGGCTGATGTTGGCTCTTAGTAATCATTTCCCCATGAGGTGGATACTATTAGATGTAGGCCTTATTCATTCCAAAGTCTCTTTGTTCCTAGATTCAAGTTTCTTGGCACGTTGGCGGTCACAGAGGGTGAAATTCCACCCTACACAGAGGTCTTGAACTAGGACTATAGGACATTTGCATACCATTTATTTCATCATAGGGATTAAGTAGAGCTGATTTTAAAATTTCCACTGAAACATGAGGTTTTTTTATAAAATGTGGCTTTTTGATTAAATTTTCATGAAAATTTCTGTTTTGTTGGTTTCTGTCAAAAACAAAACGAATTGTATAGGCCTTGCATGGGCTTAGTAGCTGTGTTATCATTAGTTATGCACTATTTCAGTATGAAGTAAAGATTCCTTTAAACAACATTAACCTCACCTCTTTCAGCTCCTCATAGGTTATCGCCATAACATTTTCATCATCCATATGCTTGTTCCATTCAACTAAATAATCAAAATAGGAGCCCCAACACACTGGAGAAAAAAAACCCAGAAAATCAGAATGATTCAGTAATAATGAGGTAAAGATGAATTGAGACAAGGAATGTGGACTCCTTTTATAGGCTTAGGCTGACTTCATGGTGTCAGACAGGGTTTTGAGGTGAGGACTACACTAACACATTTTGCCACTGCTCTTCTGAATAGGAACAATAAGTGTTCCTTCCATCTGACAGCTAGTACTGGCCACTAATGGAAGAGCACACATCTGGTAGGTGAGTAATTCTTAACCTGGGGTGCACGCACCCCCTGGGGGTGCGAGATGCCCTTTCTGGGGGTGTGAGACATGCCAGATTTTTTTAGAAGGTAAATCATTGAAAACACAAATTAAGCACAGGCATGTAAGTACAACTACTTTGTTTCATCAAATCTATGTATTTATTAACATTATACGTTTTAAGGGATGCGAGAAGGGTGATAAGGGATGTGAGAACATATTTTGAGAACCAAAGGGGTGCAGGCTGCAGTAAAGGTTAAGAACCACTGTACTATATGGAAAGGACTAAACACCCTCTTAACCACTTTAGGGACATAGCATAGAAGCTTTCCAGCCAGCTGAACATTCCAGCGCACTCCTGTTTGCCATGGAGACATCCTGTCTGATTGCTGGCTGGGTCGGAAAGGGGGCTCTCCTTTGCACTGTTCCCTATCACTGAACCAAAAAATCCAAAAAAGAATCTGGCTTGAATTGAACCAAAAACAATGTTTAATTTTTTATTTATTTTTTTGCTGAATCAAAGAAGTAGAAAAAAATAGTTTAAAATCAACCAAAATGTTTCACTTGACTCCAAACAAATTTTATTTTGAGTTATTCATTTTGATCCAGCCGTTTTGGATTCTTTTCACCCTTTTTGTAGTCTTTTCTTTAACTGACCAAATTTGAAAGTGAAATGCGATTTTGAATAGAAAAGTTTAACAAAATATTTCAAACTGAAACAATCAAAATGAAATGATTCAGAATGATTGAAACAAAATGTTTCCTTTGTTTAGAAATTTTATTTCCAAACAAAACTATTTACCAAATTCAGCCAGAAGTCAGCAAATACTTTTGACTCCCAAAAAACAATTAGTTGAAAACATTTTGCTCACCTCTATTCCCTTCTTTATGCACTAGTGGAAAGAATTTTAGCCTTCTACCCACTAAATGAATTCAGCTTATGCATAGATTAGCAGAAAAAAAAAGTATAGGGGGAAGTTGTTTTGAGTTGGAATATTGGGTTTGGATTTCTAGGCCAGCATGCTTATACCTATTGTGACAAAGCTCTGTCCTTGTCTCCGTGGGTCCCGCGTTTCCTGGCAGATTTTGCTAGCCTCAGAGGCTCACTGTGACCCTCTACATAGCCCTTATCTCTAGAGGCAAGGGTCACAGCCTACTGGGCCATTTTCATCATAAGCCAGCAAGGGAGGTGAGGAAAAGCTATCCTCCCTTGCACCATCTCTGTTGTCTCCCAGTCTGGGTGATTAATTAGGGGGGCAAAGAGGGGAGCCCAGGCCCATCCTCTACTCCAGGCTCCAGCCCAGGGACCCTAATAGTATCAGCTATGGTAGCTGACTTTTTAGAAACAGGATGTGTACAATTCCCTGGGCTACTTCCCCACAGCAGCCCCCCACTTCCTCAAGATCCACTTCACCCTTACCTCAAGGCTTCCTTCCTTGTGCCTGATATGGTGTGTACTCCTAAGCCTCTCCAACAGCCCAACTTCCTCCTACAGCTCCTGACATGTACACCCACCTGACTAACTGGGAGGCTTTTAACTAGTTTCAGCCAGCCCCTGATTGGCTTCAGGTATCCCAATCAACCTAGTGTCCTCCCTGCCTTCCGGAAAGATCTTAATTGGCCCCAGGTGTCTTGATTAACCTGGAGCAACTGCCATTTGGTTACCATGGTAACACGGATTTGTTTAGCCTGGGGCTAACATACCTGTTTCTCACTACTTTCCTATAGCCATCTGGCCTTGCCCCATCACATAACCCCCCTCCCCCTCTGCTCAACACCATAGAGTTCAGCAACTTGGGACCCCAGGCATTGCTGTGGTGGCATCCAGCCCTGTGCAGTATGCTGAACTGGAATGGTTGAAGGGATAAGAACCACCTGGTGACCCTCGTGTTCTTTTCCTTATTCTGCTGCATTTACTGGAGGGGTGCATGGTCCATCACAAGAGTAAATTGCCGACCTAAGATGTAATAACACAATGTCTCCATAGCCCATTTGACAGCAAGACATTCTCTCTCGACTATTGCGTACTTTTGTTCTCTTAGGAGCAGTTCTCTGCTTAGGTAGAGGATCGGGTGTTCTTCTTCTCCAACCATTTGTGACCGAACCGCCCCCAACCCCAACTCAGAAGCATGTGTTTGTAAAATAAATTCCTTGTTAAAGTCCAGGGCTATGAGTATGGGGTCATTACAGAGGGCCGTCCAAAGGTCTATGAATGCCCCCTCTGCTGCATCGGTCCACTTCACCATGTCTGGACCTTGGGCCTTCACCAGGTCCGTTAGGGGACTTGTCCTAGTGGTGAAGTGGGGAATAAAACGTCTGTAATAGCCTACCATGCCTAGGAACGCACGGGCCTGCTTCTTTCGGGCTGGCCGGGGCCAGCTTTGAATCGCCTCTCGCTTATTCGTTTGGGGCTTCACTATGCCCCTTCCTACAATATATCTGCTAGCCCTATGGCACATTTAGCAGGATTAGCGGCAGGGGCGGCTCTAGGCACCAGCAAAGCAAGCAGGTGCTTGGGGCAGCCCATTTGCAGGGGCGGCAGGGATCCAGCATGGGAGCTGAGAACCAACGGGGCCCTGGGAGCTGTAGTTCCTTGGTTAGTTCCCTGCCTATAGAGTCAGCCCTGGAGCAGGGAAAGAACTACATTTCCCAGCATTCCCTTGGCCACTATCAACAGGAAAGGGAGGGGGAGGAAGTGAGGTAGCTGAAACCTCATGCTACAGCTTGCTGTGAATGGAGAGCTCACTGCTAGAGCGGGGTGGCCCTGGGAACAAGTGTGCCTAAGGAGTAGAAGGCTTTGGCCCAGCTATTCCCTTCTGAAGACATCCCCAGACTGAATTAGGGATACTGGTGTGACCTCACCTTGCAGCCCCCAAAGAAAAATTGGATGGACTAAATGGACAGTGCCCCTCTCTATCTGAAGCCTAGCAAGGGAGGTACGTGGATCCCACTAGAATTTAAAATGAAAAGTAAGGGAGGGGAGGCTCTGGACCTGGGCAGCTTTAGATACAGAACCAGGCACGTAGGAGGATTTCCACGTCTGAGCCATGGAAGCAGAAATTGACTTTTCCTTTCCAGATTTAGCTAATATTCAGAAAGGGAATCTAGCACCTACCCTCCAGATTTGAACACCTCAAAATTCAGGAGTGCTCAAGCTCAATTCGGGCAGCTGTTACTTCATTTCTCCCAAATCAAATATACTGATCCACTGTAACTTGCTGTAGAAAAGGTAGGATAAAATTGAGCAAGAAATGCTCCCCAGTGGTTATTAGGACTGGAATGGCTATTTTCAACAGCCATTGCCTTTTTTTTTTTTTTTTTTTTTTTTTTAGTTTTAGTTGTTTAAAAGGAAGACAGTGATATTGCATTGGCAAATTCCCCATAGAAACAAAGAGTGGAACAAAAGAATAATAAAGGCACCTTAACTTTTCCTCATTTATGGAGGACAGTCTTATAATATGCATCCAGATATCCTCCAATCACACAAGCTGAAAACTGTTCCACTTTACTAGAGTTCTGTAACCATATGGGAGCCAATCCTGTCTGTGTTCTGTGCACATCTAAAATTCCTGCTCAATGACCCGCCCTGGGAGTGAGTTACCAGTGACCCATGGCTGGGGCGGAAGGAGGGTACAGTTGGCGGGGGAGAGCCCAGGGCTGAGGTGGCAGAGGGTGCAGGTGGAGGGAGGAGAGCCCAGGGCTAGGGCGGGGTTTGTGGGTGGGGGGGCACTGGTGGGGGAGCAGGTGCGCGGGGAGAGCCCGGGGCTGGAGTGGCAGGTGGGGGGAGAGCCCAGGGCTGGGGCAGCGGTGGGTTCGGGGGGGGGAGGCCCAGAGCTGGGGCATCAGGGAGATGCGGGGGGTAGCCCAGGGCTGGGGTGGGGGGCAGCCAAACATTTTTTTGCTTGGGGCGGCAAAAAACCTAGAGCCAGCCCTGATTAGCGGTGAGGCCAGCCCGCCTTATGGTGCGCGGTACTGCCTCAACTTTCTCCAAGTGGGTTCCCCAGTCTGGCGTATGGATGACGACATCATCTAGGTACGCAGCTGCATAACTAGTATGGGGGCACAGCTGCTTATCCATGAGGTGCTGGAATGTGGTCGGGGTCTCATGTAACCCGAAAGGGAGGACGGTGTACTCGAATAGCCCATCCGGGGTGGAGAACACTGTCTTTCCTTTAGCTTCTTTAGTCAGGGGAATCTGCCGATACCCTTTTGTCAGATCTAGTTAGTCAAGAATTGGGCACTACCCAGTCGATCAACCAGTTCGTCGATGCGTGATATGGGATATGCATTGAATTGGGATATTTCATTCAGTTGGCAAAAGTCATTACAGAATCTCGTAGTACCGTCAGATTTAGGCACTAGAATGATTGGACTGGACCAGTGACTGTACGATTCTTCAATAACCCCTAATTCCAACATTTTCTTTACTTCGGCCTTGATTTCTTCTCTTTTGGCTGCTGAGATACGGTAGGGTCTCAATGTTACCTTGGCTCCAGTGATCGTGCAGATATGGTGATAGGTCTCAGTTGTCCGCCCCGGTTTTGTAGAGAACACATCTCGGTCACGATTAATCACATCGGTTGCCTCAATCTTTTGGATCGGCGTCAAGTTCGGTGATATCCTCACTTGCTCATGTAAGTTATCTTCCTGGGGAAGGGTCTCCCGAGTGACTAAGCATGCCTCTTGATCGTGCCAAGGGTCCTCCCTGCCTTCTGGAAAGATCTTAATTGGCCTCAGGTGTCTTGATTAACCTGGAGCAACTGCCATTTAGTTACCCTGGTAACAGGGATTTGTTTAGCCTGGGGCTAACATACCTGTTTCTCATTACTTTCCTATAGCCATTTGGCCTTACCCTGTCACACTATTTTAATAAGTACTGTATTAGCATAGTCGGTACTATAACCCATATTTAATTTCCTAAATCTGTGTTTCAGACTATATAAAGTTCAGGGTAATGGTGGTCAAGCCGTAAGAGCTTACATGACTTACTCAAGGTCACAGAGGGAATCTGTGTCAGCAAATGAATTCTCTTGATTTCAGAGGTCACAGGCTGATTTCAGTTACATCATTTATAAATCTAGAATAACTCTAAGACCATGAAGTTCTTCCTGAATTATAACATTACAACTGAGATCAGAATCTGCCCTACGTCTTCCTGAATCCCAGTGCCCAGTTTTGTCAATCCATTAATTAATCAGAATAGCTAAAAAACAGAAAAACAGTGTGTACATTTTCCATGCATAAAAGCTGTAAAATACTCATCCCATGAGCCGAAGGAGGGAAGTGTAGGTATATTGTTGTAAAAATGGAAGTAAGATACAGCGGTGTCTTTTAGATTTCGAACCAGCAGCAGTATCTAAAAAAATATAAGTAAATGAGTTATTTGTTTAACGCTTGACAGTCAATACAAAGAAGTTTGTACTTTTCCTAGCACAATGAGATCCTGGTCTATGACTAGGGCTCTTGGCGCTACGGTAATACAAATAATTAATAATAATTAAGTAAGAAAAAGTTTATATTTGTTTAACAATCACAGCATCAGTAGAATCAGTTTAATTAATTTTACCTTATTTGAAAAATAAGGAATGGCTAAGCTCATTAGCAGGATATTTCTGCTGAAATGATAGCAGAGAAACAGTAAACATTTAAATTGTCAGCATTAGGTTTCAGTGTTCATGCACCATGTAGACAAATGGGGCCAGTTTACTCCCAATCTAAAGCTTTCAGTTGTTTGCTGTCCCAGTACATAACACTGTATCAGTTCACATCCAGAAATCTTATCTTCACGACCATAAAACCTAGATGGAATCATAGAAAACACAAAGCCCTGCATACAACATAGAGGAAATCCAAACGGGTCTGAAAATGCCATTACAGTGGGTATTTTCTACAATACTGTAAATGAGGACTCACCTTGGCCATGCTATTGAAAACAGATTTCGGCAGGACTTGAGGAAGGAGATGTGTTATTATGATTCTTCTGACAGGTAATTCCTTCATCCTCTTTAAATAAAATTGGAAAGAAACATAGAATTAAATAGCCTCTTAAATAGAATGTTATCTTTTTGAGAATTATTTGTTTTAAAAAATTAGACTTAGCAGGAAATAATATTTCTTTCCTGCCAATCCAGAGGGTGACTATTTCACTACCATTAATATACAGCAGAATCTAAGACAAATTAGCATTAATTTTTCCATGTTCTTCTTGAATCTCTCATTTCTTTCAAACTTTGACTACCATGCTCCCAATTATTAATGTTCCTCTAATGCCCTCTAGTGAATGTAGTCCCACGTATACTGTGCAAGACCCAGTTCTAACAGTATTTCCTGCCTGACTAGAAATAGGGGGCCTGTTTTTTGAGATGTCCAGCTGAATCTAGGCAGAACCAGTGATACACTCATTATCTAACGGCAGACAAAAAGCACTTCTGTTCTCCAAAACTCTTACATGTTCAGATAAACAGAACTAGCAAACCTCTCTGCAATAGCATCCTCTAGTGACTCCCAGAAAGGATGCATTTACTGATATCTCAAGGGTGGCTTTGTGGCCAAGCAGATGGATAGAGCACTAGACTGGTACTCAGGAGACCTGGGTGTTTTTACACAAGTAATTTCTCCATTCTGTGCCTCAGTTTCACCTTCTGTAAAATGGGGATAATGATACTTACCTCCTTTGTAAAGTGCTTTGAGATCTGCTGATTAAAAAAAGCTATATAGGGCATGGTATTATTATGTGTGACTAATGAATATCTTTCTACAGTTCCAAAAAGGACTGTTCACCATGTCACAAAAATCAGCATCAGAGCTCTGTCTAATTGTCCTTAGAGATGGGAAATCCAGATCAAATAGAATAAAAGCCAACCTAAACTGTGAACCAAACCCTTTTTTTTCCAGTTTGATAAAATGAAATCCAAGGGGTGGCTAACACATGATACTGTGAGTCAGGAGTCCTGGGTTCTCCCTTTCTGGCTCTGTCACAGATTTCCCATACTAGCCCTTTGCGATCAAGGAGAGACAATGTAGCAGTGGGAGGAGGAGCATTACTTGAAGACTAGTGAGCTGATGTTGGGAGTGTTTTGGATGGATGAGAGAAGGAAACGTGGAGAAGGATGGAATATGGGAAACGGGGAAAGCTGAAGGGGGAAAGAAGTGGATTTTTTCAAAACAATTCAGATTTTTTCTGAATGAGCATCTAATGGACCTGGAGACAGGATGATGTCCCCGCTACTACAGCAGAGCCTTCTAGGTCAGGCTTTGAGATGCATTGACAGGACAGCATTAAGCGGTTTGCATTGCTTGTGTTATGAGAGCTATTTGGCTAAACAGAGGGCCCTCTGAAATCTCAGGCAATAAAATCACTTACTTAAAAAATGATAAAATAAAAGCATACACAAGTGCTGTCTACAGGGCGCGTATATGACATATCAATCAGCTGTTCAGCAGCTGTAGATTCCGTGAGCTTTGTACTGGTGTTAAAGGTTGTTCATCTAGGATTAATCATTTATCTCTTGAATTTTGGCTTCCCACCAGATTTATGGACCAGTCATGCTGCCAGCAGTAGGTACACGGATCCAGGAAGGCGTTCCAGAGGCAGGTCCAACCAGATAGTTGATATGGTCCCTCAGTTTTACCATATGTGTCCCTGAAAGTATCAGTGTTCCCTTCACACCCCTCCCTGCCCTCACTCTTGGGCAGATTACCACTGCTGTCTTCTGTGGGAGAGCTGTGCATGGGCCCAGGGTTAGCACCCTGCTGTGTTTGCCGCCTCAGTCTGCTCTTGTTTTTGGAGTAATTTGCTGCAATACTATGGACCTAACCTAAGTTCCCTCTAAGCTGCACGGCCGCTCAGCAGTACCACACACTTCAGGTGCCCCTCCCCACACTGCCGCACTGCTCCTGCCCTCTGTTTTGGAGCCCCTGGCCAGCTGCTCCCAGAGCCTCCTGCTTTCTGTGCAGAGTGTGTGTGTGGCGGGGGGAGCGGGATCACTGATGTCAGGGTATCCACCTCTCCTTCCCACCCCAGTACTCCATATCCACAGAGCAACAAGGGCACGACAGAGTTCAGAAGTGGGCTGGAGAGAACTTGCTGGTGGCTACTGGTGTCTGTCTCACACACCCACACTATGTATGTCTCTGTCTCACATATACACACACTTTGTCTTTCACACTCACCTCTCAACACATACTTGTGTTGTTGTTGTTGTTAGTTCTTGATCACTTTAAAAGAAGTATGTTATTTGAATTTTTGACTGGTCTATGCATTTCATAATTTATATTTCTCTCTTATGCTTAAGAGTCATGAGTTCTAAAATGCCTTAACTGTCCTGGCTGGAATAATTATCCCTATGGTAACTCTTTAAAGATATATATATTATATCTAGGCTTTTTGTTTCTACTGGTGGTGCACATCCACACATTGCCTTGATATGATGCACATAACAAAATTTATTCTACACATGGATGGAAAAAATTGGAGGGAACACTGGCCCTAACAGCATTCAGTGTTATCTAATGTCCTTTTCCTGCAACAGATGAATGCAATACCAAATCTTGATCTTGCCTCTCTGTGAGCATGAAGCCCTTCCACGCTCTATGGCCCATCTAGATCTGTGGAGCAGTGCAGAGATTGAAAGGGGAAAACCCTCAAGAGCAGCAGCCACAGAACTATTCCCTACTACCCTTTTCTCCGAAGGCAGAGTCTCAGTGCTCTCCCATTGCCTCCCTTAATAACTCTGAAATAAGGGGAGGGGGTCCCTCCAGCTGCGTGAAATCCTGGGAAACCATGGGGCAGAAAATAAGCCCTGGTGCTGACTGAACGATACAAAAGAAGCTGTCAGCAATCAGAATGGGAGACTCCCTGGAAAATGAAATGGAGGAGTAATAGAATCTTCCCTCAACCCCCAGTCCCATTGCTAATTGTCTGTTTTCTGGTGGAGGCTCTCAAATCTCTCCTCTGTATATAGTCAGCTCTATGGAGACAGTAGTAGTGCAAAGGAGAGAGCGACAGATCAGAATCTAAGGAAACCCAGTGGTGGGAAGGTCGTTTTCATGAATTCTCCACCCCTTGTCTGAACTTCCATGGTTTCCAGTCATGGACTGGCTAAGCAAATGCACTGCACCCTGATTGTGCTGACCTGATCACACCTTGGGGAAGGTAAGAGTCCTCCATAGCCTGTAAAATTCAACCATATTAACATTTCTAATATCATCCCATGCTGACCTTAAATTTCTCTGGATCCCCAAATTCTAGACGTGGAAATAGAGATAATTCATTTGTAATATTAATTCTCTCTTTAATTTCCTCCTCTGTATATTTTGCAGCTGTAGTTTCCAAGTCATTTAAGACTTGATCAAGCCAGTTAGTACCTGAAACAAGATAGAAACTGGTTTAAAGACTACGGAAGTGAAAATTGTCACAACAAGTGTTGAATGTATTTAGTTGCAAATACCTGTGTATGGTATCAATTACTGTGCAATAAAAAACATTAACATTCATGGATAATAGCTAGCTAAACTGAAATCTTACTTTGATACAGGAATATTTTTCTGTTGTTTATAACACAAGCTATGAGTGAACAGAAGTGTCATATGATTGGGCCAAATAATCTGTCAACAAACAGGAACAGTCCTGTTTGTGAAGCACATACTTCTTTGCGACTAACAATTTAGTTATAAATCACTAAATTAAAAATCATGTTCTCTGGGTGAATTCATGTCTCAGATAAATGCAGGCACCACCACTGTCACTGACTAGGCTCCTACTTGCCAATCCAGGGTAAGCCATTAGTAGTAGCTTGACCAAAAACCAAATATACAATAATGGTTTCTAAAAAGAAGAAATAAATTTGGGGGAAATGAACAGAAACACTTGTGATCACAGTTATGTGAAATCTGGATACCCTCATATCTCTGAGTCACATTGTGCTTTTTCTTCCATTTCAGCTGTGTAAATTTGGAATCATTCCATTGGCTTCAATTGAGTGTTTGCAGATGTACAACAGTGCAACTGACAGTAGAATTTGATCCAATTTTTCCATGTGAAACTTGCTCAATTAATAAGTGAAGGAATTGTTTTTCAAACCACCAGCTCTTCAAACTCAGTCAAATTGACAGTCAAGCTGTCTTCTTCTCAGCTCATTCATCATCACAATGCAAAATATTAGTAAAGGTTTGTCATCTGCATTGAATCAGATCTACAGTGAGACACACAGGAACATTTTCTCTACATTGATAAACACTGGACATACAGTTACTTAAAATGTAAATAGTCAAAGGGAGAAGAAAGTAATTGATGGTCATTAATGGACAAAATTATTCTTCTCACCTTATTCATCTGAACAATCCCTAATACAGTGTCAGTCATGTATGATCATTGCATTAAATACTGCCTAATCATTCATAACTACTGTATAACATTTCATTTTTGTAACAAACTAGCAATAGTCACCATTTTTTGGGTAAGTCGCTAGGATCACATCGTCACTCCTGGCTTCAAAAGAATCAAGAACTTGGAAAGTTTCAGGGCTGCATAAAGTACCAGGGTACAAAATTCCCTTATAGGAAGATAGCAGGTCTTCAGGGGCTGCCTTTTCACTATCAGCCAATATCTTATCCAGATATTCAACTACTGTCTTCCTGCTCTTATCCATGTTTGTGAAATGCTCTATTCAGAGAGACTGAAACACAGGCTGACTTTTAGCGAAATAATTGTGGTAGTGATATATGGTGTAATTTAATGGTAAATAACACTCCCTTGGGCATGAAGGTAAATGTTACTGATTAACTTGTAGTTTTTGAGATTGAAAGGGGCTGTGGCCTTGTGTACTGAGCTTTCTAGATATCTGGAACTATAAGTATTCTAGGGGAACACACACTGCACTTTACATTCAGCAGTTCCCACCTGAGTCAAGGGAAATAAAGTATATGAAGATATACCGATCTCATAGAGCTGGAAGGGACCCTGAAAGGTCATTGAGTCCAGCCCCCTGCCTTCACTAGCAAAACCAAGTACTGATTTTGCCCAAGATCCCTAATTGGCCCCTCTTAAGGATTGAGCTCTTAACCCTGGGTTTAGCAGGCTAATGCTCAAACCACTGAGCTATCAGATACTCACCAATTTTGAAAATCAGGCCATTTATTTACATAGCTATAATATGGATTCAGGAGCCTAATTTTAGGTATCCATTTGAAAACACAAAACCTTGCTCAGTATATTGTAGTTACACTACAGTTTTCTTATGCTGCATATATTCTTTTACATATGTCAGCAACATCTTTGGTGCAAGGCCAGAATACCTTCCTTTGGAGAGGCATTTACTTCATGAAGTAAGCTTTTTTCCTATGCAGTCTAAAATTGTATTTGGGGGAGGGATAGCTCAGTGGTTTGAGTATTGGACTGCTAAACTCAGGGTTGTGAGTTTAATACTTGAGAGGGCCACTTAGGGATCTGGGGCAAAATCAGTACTTGGTCCTGCTAGTGAAGGCAGGGGGCTGGACTCAATGACCTTTCAGGGTCCCTTCCAGCTCTAGGAGATGGGATATCTCTATTAATTTATTTATTTTTTTTGCATGAGCCATTTTGCAATACAAAGTGAGGTGCAATTTGTTGTCCACTCTCATGTATGTCTACACTGCAAGTGAAGGTGTGATTGTAGCACAGGTAGGCATACTCATGGTACCTTTAATCTAGCTAGTGCTGGAAACACAGTGTAGATGTGATGTCACAGGCTTCAGCACAGGTTAGCAACCAGCCTACAAACCCACTGGGAATCTTGGATATGTGCTGTGGTTGTTAGCCCATGCCAAAGCCTGTGCAGTCACATTTACACTGTTACCATTACCTGGGCTAGCTAAATTTAAGCTAGCATGAAGGTGCCTACCTGCGCTACAACCACACCTTCACTTGCAGTATAACCCAAAATCTCACGCCAAGGTCTATATCTTGGACTCCAACAGCTGGTTTGAAACTGCAGGGCACAGCAATTGTTAGTACAAGTATAGTCTGACACCCAATGGTTTTACAAAAACAATTAATGGATAAAATTAATGATCTAACTAAGTGATAATTGCTGGAGATCCAGTTCTTACTTACCTCACTCATGCCCTGAAGTCAGTGGTACTACTCACCTGAATAAGGCAAGTAGGATTTGTCCCCCAGGGGTGCTGGGTTTTTGGAGTTGTGTGAAAAAGCAGTGCGAGTCTGTGAAATAGTGTAAAGACTGTTTCTTAACTAATTTTGATTGTATTATAGCAGTCGCAATATCAATAGTTAAAGATGACACATAAATGTTTATAATGCTTGAGTCTGATTTCACACCAGTTTTATGCCGGTGTAAGGGTAGCTGTTTGAAATACAGCATAACAGGCAAGTTTGAACCAATGTTGCTATAGTGCCAATATTTCAACACCGGCCCAAAACAGACCTCACAATCTGATATAGCCATATCCCAAACTGTCACCCTCAACACCCAGCATTTCTCATTAGAGTCAAGGGAAGAGCACCTAGGTACTCAGCAATTTTGAATATCAGGCCTAATTTTCAGTGCCTAAATATGGACTTAAGAACCTAACTTTAGGCTCCTATTTTTAAAAAATCTTGGAAATTTTAAACTGAAGTGTTGTTATACTGCAATTTGGGTGAGTTCTGTTCCACTTTGCAACCCTAACTTCAAGTTAACAAAGTTTGTTTTTGTCTGTGAATAATAAAAGAAAACTTGTTTTTGAATAAAATTTAGTATATTGTTTAAAAATAAAGGAAGAAGTACATTTCCCTAATAGTATTAACATTATTTATATTATGCTAGTGCCGGTGTAAGGATAGCTGTTTGAAATGCAACATAACAGGCAAGTTTGAACTAATGTTGCTATAGTGCCGATATTTCAACACCAGCCCAAAACAGACCTCACAATCTGATATAGCCATATCCCAAACTGTCACCCTCAACACCCAGCATTTCTATTAGAGTCAAGGGAAAAGCATCTAGGTACTCAGCAATTTTGAATATCAGGCCTAATTTCCAGTGCCTAAATTTGGACTTAAGAACCTAACTTTAGGCTCTTATTTTCAAAAATCTTTGAAATTTTAAACTGCTGTGTTGTTATACTGCAGTTTGGGGGAGTTCTGTTCCACTTTGTAACCCTAACTTCAAGTTAACAAAGTTTGTTTGTTTTTGTCTGTGAGTAATAAAAGAAAGCTTGTTTTTGAATAAAATGTTGTATATTGTTTAAAAATAAAGGAAAACTACATTTCCCTAATAGTATTAATATTTATTATTTATATTATGCTAGTGCCTGTAGGCCCCAACCAAAATCAAGTCCCTGTATTGCTAGGTGCTGTATAAACAAAGGAAGAGACAGTTCAGTTCCTGCCCTGAAGAGCTTACAATGTAAATAGACAAGACAAACAAAGGATGGATGATAAAACAGAGGCTTAGCGAGAAGAAGTAACTTGCCAAAATTCACAAAGTAGGCCAGTGGCTGAGCTGGCAGTAGACCTGGGTCAACTGACTCCCAGGTTAGCACCCTAGCCAATAGACCTGAAGCAATAGCTAGCTTTTCATTAACAATGAGTTTCTGGCTGCAGGAATAATAGAGTTCATAGTCCAGTATTTTAAAAAATGACTGCCCAGAGCTAAAGGGCACATGTCAGCTTGTTAGCTTTGCTGAACTGAACAAAATACATCAGGCTTGATTATTCATTGCCTTGCCCTTTGTCTAGTACAGTATATCTATAAACTACTGTTGTTATTTTATAATACGTCATTAACATTTTGGTCCCAGGGCAGAATATTGTATATTTTATTGCTTATGGTGTTGACTTGCATTTTTGGCTTCTGTTCTGAAAGTCAGAGGCACTTGATAGGTTGGAATTGAACCACCCAAGCAACGCAGCTCAGCAACTACATTAGGTGTTTCTTCAGAAATCTCCCATCCAAATTCTTACCAGGCCTGAATCTGTTTAGCTTCAGAGAAACTGCTGAGGTCACAACCTATAGTGAAATAGCTGTAATTATTTCCTGCTCATAGAATCCTTTATGGAAAAAATCCGACAAGCTCATCCAGTCCATCTCACTGCCAGTTCAGGATTCTTCCCTGCAATACATCTTCTGGTGCTTTGTTCTATCTAGATTTAAGTGTCCCCAGATGATGAGGTTTCACTGTATGTTACACAGCTTAATACACTTCTCTGTCAAGATTTTTTCCCATTCAGTTTAAACTCTCCCTTTTTCAGAGAGACACCTATAGTCTGGTACACCCAGGTGTTAAAAGAAAGAATTCTTTTCCCTATTTGATATATTCCTCTGCTTTCTCTCAAATAGGTGTCAGCTGCTTTCTTGTCCCTACTTAGCTGTTTAGCCAATCTATACATACTGGGCAAAATTCTTCACTGGGTTACACCCTTGAAAATCCAGAGAAATTCCATAGATTTTGGCAAAGTCAGTCCTGACTTAAACTGGTGTAACCAAGAGCAAAATCTGGCTCACTCTATGAATCTCCTTTATAAATCAATCCCTCCACCCTGCTGATAAACTTTGTTGAACTGCACCTAGTTTGTCAATATCTTTCTAGCAATGAAGTTCTCAGAATTGAACACAATATTTCAGGCACAGGCAAGTAGAGCCACATAGAGGGGAAATATCACCTCTTTGTTTCATTAGGATTTTCCCTTTGCACCCTAAACTTGTATTGACCATTTCACAGCAGCCATATAGTATTACAAACTGAAATGTAGTTTGTTGTCCACTTTCATCCCTTTCAGCATTGCTGCTTCCTATATACTCCCACTGAATATATGTGTTTGAGATTACTTTTCCCTAGGGAAACAATAGGCATTTATTCAAGTTGATGGCTATTTCGCTATACTCTGGCCATTTTTATAATTTCTCTCTGACCCTCTGTATCATCTCTTTGCACTTAGTGTTCTTGGCTCCAGTATTTGAACAACTGCCTTATCTTGATGTCAGGTAAGCATGCCTGGAATTTTATTCTTGTTAACAAATCTGTTGAATGTTAGTGCTTAGGAAAGATGCTGAATTTAAGCCATGGAGATTAAAGTCTTCTACCTGGGCCACGGGACCACCAGTGTCCTTACCCTCCCCTGCCAATCAGCTTTTCCCTGCCTACTGCATGGAAAGCCAAGGGTATTTCAATTTCCCTGTTCACTCAATTATTGCAATTGTTACCATATCCAGTTAGTTCCTTACATATTCGGCACACTTCAAACACCTTTTTCTGAAAGCCGCTATCCCACTAGCGACCCTAAGCATCAGGATGGACTACCCCGAAGCCTCAAGCCAAGTTCTATATCTCAGAGACCAACAGAACCTGTGAAATAGCGTCTAAGCCATTGCTAGACTATAGTTTTAATTGCATTATAGCTACAGAAATAACAAAAGCAAGAGTTAAGAATGACACATAAGAAAATTTGTACAGGGCCTGACTCTGCTCTCCCTGACACCAATTTTGTACTAGTGTAACTTCCCTGATTTCAATGGAGCTGCTGCTGATTGACACCCATATACCCAAGAGGAGAATCAAGCTAATGTAGTTTGGATACTTACAGCCAAATTCTTTGTGGGTATTAATGGGCACAATGCCTCTGACTCCAATAGTTTCCCCATTTACACCAGCAGGGAATTTGCCCATAAATCTGCAGGCAAGTTTCCCAAAGCCATTCAGACCCAGACTAAACTCTATTTTCAAAAAGATGAAAAACATGAAGAAAATATTGTGTTCCTTTATTTTAATAATTACTCTCTCTCTCCTTCCATTTGAGCAATGCTTATTATGGGTCTTCTTATGGAAAGATTTGTACTGACTTGAGCTGGGGTTGAAGCAGTCCATGTCTTTGGTAGAAATCCCTTTGTGAAGAAGATGCTTCATTTAAAACATTTTTTGAAAATGTCTCCACATACCAAATACTGTTAAATATTTTAGCAAGACTGGTGGAGTTGGGTGAGATGGGGCAACAGTAGGGGGGAAAGATAGTAGTGGGGGAGAGAGGTTCTTCCAGGTGTTATGTACTGGAGCAGTGTTGTAGTATTAGTCTGGGTCTGACTGATTACAATAGCATTGCATGAAGGAATGCAGTCTAAGCATGCTGAGAATCTGCTGTCACTGTAAAGAGAGCTGGAGAGTTGTGATCATTTACAAACATTCAGAGAAGTTTGGATCACTTGATCTATTTTTCTAGTGCATGTAATGCAACTGATCTGATAGAATTGTGGGAACTGTTGCTTTAACAATGTTTTCTTTGTCCTCAGGCTTTGCAGCACACCTCATACTTTATCTTTGCTCCCAGCTTAGTTCTTCCTAGGCGTTCTTCAAACATTTTGTCCATTTCTTGGTTCTGATCTTCATTAAAAAGGTTCTTCCAGTCGCTAACACCACCTACAAAGAAGCAACATTTATTGTGTTAGTATGAATAATATATGTACAAAAACCTTGAAAATGAAGAATTTAGCATTTCTATTTTTTTCTAAAGATCAGTCATTGTGATCACTTTCGCTAACTGGAGTGTGTTGCTATGATTTTTAAACACAAGGCCTGATTCAGTGTTACTTCAGTGTAATTCTACTGATGTCAGTGGAATTACTCCAGTGTAAAACTGCTATAATAGAGTCCATCTCATTAAGCTTCACTGACTAATACAGTATAGCACATAAAAAGGAAAATGTACCTCATTTAAGGAAATAAAGTAGTTACTAGGACTTTATGCAGTACAGTTTTGTGAGGCAGCATTGAGCAAATAAAGGGGAAATACTTGTCTGAATTCCCCTTAGCAGATGACTGTGAGACTGGTATTCACAGCAGCAGCAGCAGTGTAGTATGCCCTCCCAAGAGAAGGGACAAGAATCATAGAATCATGGAACTGGAAGGAATGCCGAAAGGTCTTCCAGTCCAGTCCCCTGCACTCATGGCAGGACTAAGTATTATCTAGACCATCCCCGACAGGTGTTTGTCTAAGCTGCTCTTAAAACCCTCCAATGACAGAGATTCCATAACCTCCCTAGGTTATTTATTCCAATGATTAACTACATGGGAGGGGTTTTTCCTAATGTCCAGCCTAAACCTCCATTGCTTCAATTTAATCCCATTGATTCTTGTCCTATCTTCGGAGGTAAATGAGAACAATTATTCTCCCTCCTCCTTGTAACCTTTTATGTACTTGAAAACTGCTATCATGTCCTCCCTCAGTCTTCTCTTCTCCAGACTAAACAAACCCAGTTTTTTCAATCTTCCCTCAAAAGCCATGTTTTCTAGACTTTTAATCATTTTTGTTTTTCTCCTCTGGACTTTCTCCAATTTGTCCACATCTTTCCTGAAATGTGGCGCCCAGAACTGGACACAGAACTCCAGCTGAGGATGTATCAGCTCAGAGGAGAGCAGAAGAATTACTTTTCGTGTCTTGTTTACAACACTCCTGCTAATACATCCCAGAATGATGTTTGCTTTTTTTGCAACAGTGTTACACTGTTGACTCATATTTAGCTTGTGATCCACTATGACCCCCAGACCCCTTTCCGCAGTACTCCTTCCTAGGCAGACATTTCCCATTTTGTATGTGTGCAACTGATTGTTCCTTCTGAAGTAGAGTACTTTGAATCATAGGATATCAGGGTTGGAAGAGACCTCAGGAGGTCATCTAGTCCAACCCCCTGCTCAAAGCAGGACCAATTCCCAACTAAATCATCCCAGCCAGGATGTCCTTATTGAATTTCATCCTATTTACTTCAGACCATTTCTCCAGTTTGTCCAGATCATTCTGAATTTTAATCCTATCCTCCCTTCACCACACACCTAGCACCTTTACGAGCAGGGTAGAGCAATCTCCTTCTCACTTCCTCCTGTCCTCTTCCTTCCTGTGCCTATTTGTGGGTTTGGGTTAATGGCTTAATTGGCTTTTCTGCCCTGCCCCACCCACTAATTAAGCACAGGTCTGCCTTGTCAGCTCCAATCTGCTATGCCTGATTGCAGCTGCTGTGAACAGAGTGGTTACTCATGGGTTCCTACCTAGCACTCTGTCACACAAGGCAATAATAATAAAAATGTATCCCCCAACATTCTTTGGAGAGGTCTGCCTCAAAATCCTTACCTACCAGTGAAGGGAGAGGGGAGTTCCAGTTCACTCTGTTCATAGATCTTTAGCCTTCAGCCTAAATCTAGAGCCTTATAAACTCTAGATTGCTCCTGTGAGACTATGTCCTCCTTGTCCTCAGTGATTTTTATAAAAATGATACATGTTCCCAAAATGAGTCACTTATTAAAGAAGATTGTCTGAAATTTTGAAGATCCTTCTATTAACCTCTGTCATTTTTCTGATAAAATAAAATGAAAAAGCATAATGAATCTGGGTTACTAAATCCATATTTTCAAATTTAGTCTACACATTGAATAATTGGCATAGGTAGAAAAAGGAACAGTACTTTTTCCAGTCATGAAAGCTGAGAAGAACTCATCCCAGATCTCATAAGACGGAAGTGGAGACATGACATTGGTAAAAAGATGTTGAACAAGCACTAGTATCTAGAAAATTGATATATATTTCTGGAGCTAGACCTAGCAAAACAGCAGTATCAGAAAAATAATCTTATTTAATTATAATATTGATAATTTCTTGGACCTCATATATTAGGCACCTATGTAACAATTTAATCCTAGATGCAAAGGATGCAATTCTTTCATTATTCCTCCTCATTAGATTTTGAAGATTACTGGCTAAATTCACTTGTGTGCTTGTCCTGAACTTCTTGGAGTCTCCAGTAACTAAAGATTAATCTTCTATTAAAGATTGTGTCATGTGATAAAACCTCCAGGAATATGTCCAAACAAAACTGGCAACCCTAACCAGGCTTTCGACAAACCCCCTCTGATTGAGACAAGATAAACCAATTAATAACAATTTAATACACTTATCAAATGAAAGATTTAAGAGGACACATACAAATAATGAATGCAAGCAGAAAAACAGAAACAGAAAAGCTGCTTGGATAACAGTTAGCCTGGAGGGAATCAGCCTCTTCCACCAGAATATAGCCAGATTCAAGTCACTGTTAATGTTAATGGCAAAAACTAATCTTTGATGGAATTTCTATCGCTTTCGGACACCTGGATCATGTGGACACTCTAAGCCTAATTCTGCACTGACTTACATCAAATGCAACCCCCAGGAACTTCATGGGATTTCTCAGTGCAGAATTGGCTCTCCGATTAAATTGTTTTTGATAGAATGGTTAAATAACAGATGGTGCTTCTGGCTGATTCTGCCTCAGAATAGCGTATATGATATTGAAGTCTACAGCTCCTTTCTAAGGCAGTGTCATACAATGGGCATATGCATACTTAAAAGATCTATTAAGCATGGTGAGGTATCACATTTAAAGCACACATCTGTCATAAATTACTGGTATTAAGGACTAGAACATAATGATTTACACTTGGATACACAGAAATTTAGATGATTTTTCCAGTGTACAAAAACAAGTGAACAGATCATACTAAGGAAAACAGATACATTAGGTTTTGCTCTTTAGGCCTTGCAATACAACCCATATTTCATCTTTTCTCCCAGTTTAGTTCCGGCTAAACACTCTTCAAATTTTCTGTCCATTTCTTTATTCTGAGCTTCAGAAAAATGGTCCTTCCAATCACCAATAATTCCTGCAAACATGAAAAAAAATGTATATATAATCATTTGTTAGAGAGAAAGGATCATCACTCCTTGGATGAAGTTGTAACTAGCTTTCCATTGCAAGGCTGATTTTTGCACATCACAACCTTCATTCCCCCATCTATATCCCTAAGAATTGATCCTTTCTTCTTGCGACTCTACATCTAAAGTTTGTGACTACAGGAGAATTCTTTCAGCAATCTATGAGGTGAATTGGAGAAGACATTTCTAAGATGTAGGATTTTTTAAAAATACAGGTAAAGTTCTTGGTATATTTGATTGATTTGGTCATACCCTATCTCAGAAATAACTGGCCCCAGAAACATTGATTTTGTTATATTCAATAGTCATTACACCAGATCTGATTTGGCCCCAAGTCTGTAGCTTTTTTTTTGTGATAAGATGGTATTCAAACTTCAAACTAAGCATGTGTCTTGTTAGATGTGGTGCTTATTCTTAAATAAATGTAGGGGAAGACATCAGATTCTCCATGCACACTCCACCATTAGCAGCTCTGTTCTTCTGTGCCAGCCTCAGCCTGTGGCAGCCAGAGATCCTAACTCAGGGCCTGATAAGGCCCCATGATTCATAACCCACAGAGGGGAACTTCCACACACGAATCTGATGTATTCTCTGTGGAAGGTGGGGTGAACCGTCTTCACATCATCTTCCCCTTTCTCTAGAGCCTATCTGATCCACACATCAGGAGAGGTGGGCCAGTGATGAGGCTGAGGGAGAGACAGACGTAGTCTCCCCACCAATGGACGGGATTCAGTGAAATCCCAATGAAAGATAATAGAGCCCCATGCTAATGTGAGCTACAGGTAACTCCACTGTATCTTGGAGTACTTCCTGAGCTAACCAGTGGCAGTGCCAGAGTCACTGCTGCAGCAATTGTATTAGGTGATTTCAACTTCTGCGCTGATTGTGGCGCTTGTACGTTAGCTCAAGTTTCCACAGCCACCAATAACAGACATAGAACTAGCCCAGGGACAGTCTGGCTGAACACCTATAGTTGGATGCATTCTGAATTTTGTCTTTGGCCTGGGATTGGAGGTGGCTGTTACATGCTCATCACAGTGAGGGTTATCATTGCTACTCTAGTGAAATCAGAGAGGTCTTTCTCTGGCCATCCGCCCAGCAATAAAAGGTTCCTGGATACTATCCCAGCAAGACAGATGTCCTGAGCCACTAACCTTGGCAGAGGACTGTGCCTTCACATCACTCCAGCAAGCTAGAGTTGCCAAGCCTGTGATGTCACAGAGGGCCAGGCTTTTACAACAGCCCTAAAAGATGGGATGCTGCAGCCAAGACCTCATCACAACCTGCGCCTGCAGTTCACCCAGCCAGCTAGAGGTGCTGTGCCAATGACTTCACTGCAAGAGACTGATGATCATTTATAGGGAGTTTTCAGATATGTACCTTTACGGAAGAGAATTTTCCCAAATGCTCCATGAGTTTTGGAGGATTTCTCTTTCATAGCTTTGAAGCTGCTCTTCTCTGCAACAGTCTGAATCTCTTCCTCACTCAGGGAGAACCCAAAGAAGTCAGCTATTTTTTTCAGTCCTAAAGTCTGATTCTGAAAAAAAGGAAGATAAGAATGAATATTATTGAAATAATATTCCATTTGGATATCACCTGTGGAGTGATTATAAGAGTATCTCTGCAGGGTTTGTACTTTCACAGAGCAGAATTACTGTGAAAAATCTGCAACTACTTCCTTTTGCATCACTGAGGAAATCTAAGAGGTGTAACTTCCAGGCAGGTTCTGTACAGCGGGCCTTGTCCTGAACTCCTTACTCATGGAAGTAGGATACTTTGTCTAAATGAAGAGTGGGCTCTATACTTTTTATATGTGGCTGTGCATACAAGTGAGTAAGAATAATACCTAGAGCTTTTGAGCACATAATTGAGTCCAGAAAATTTATACCTGTTAGTTTTCATACGCTTCAGGTGTGCTGAAGCAAAAGGCATTGCTAAGAAATGTGCAAATAAGGACATGCCTGAATAAGGAATTCTGTACTCTTCACACACCAAGTGACGGTGCATTTTGACAGATACAATAGTGAGCAGAAAGAGCTGTTCTAGGGGGATTTGACAATAGTGGACCTAAAAATAATAAGAGGAAAACTAGGAGAATAAAATAAGATAATAAAATATTTCAGCCCCTCAGGACAAACCAGGAAACAGAATTTCCATCCCACGAAAAAAATTGAATTTGCAGGACTTTTAATCAAAAATGAGGATGAAAGGCCAAAAATTGAACTTCTGCAATATTTTGTTTCGGACATGCTGAAATGTTCCTATTGTGGAAAGGTTGTGGTGTTTCCAAAATGAAATATGATTTCTGGGATATCCAGCAGATCACCTATCTGGCAGGCAGCCAAGGAGCGCAGTAGCCCAGGGAGCTAGGGAGTCAGCTGCTCAGGGAGCCTAGGAGCCCACCAGTCTATTCATGAAGCAGGCATCCCTGGAAGCCAGCCACCCAGACTCCTGGCCAGAGGCAATTATGGTTTTGTGGGGTCCTGGGCCACAGCAAGTGGGATCCCCTCCCCATCCCTTCCACCTGCAGACCTCCCACTTCCCTCCCAGCAGTCCTGCTGGGGAAATGGGGTTGGGGTATGGGGGCTTGCCCCACCCTGCCTGGCACTCCTGCACTGGTACCCCAGCCTGGTCTGCCCACCCGGTTCTCCTGCCAGGATAGGGCAAGCCCCCACACCCACATTCCACTCCCGAGCAGGAGCACCACGCAGGCAGAGCAGGTTGAGGGACCCATTTTTCCAAGGGCCTCCAATTAGTCGGGGCCCCTGGACATGGGCCCCATTGGCCCAGTGGCTAATCCGCCACTGCTGGTAGTTAGGGAACTGGTGAGCCTGGAAGCCCAGCTCTGCAACTGCTCACCAGATGGGCTGCCAAGGAGCCTGGCTGCTGAGGAACAAGGAGCCTGAAAGCTTGGGACAACCCCAGTTCCACCACTGAGGCTGCCAAGAAGCATAGGAATAGAGAGATGGACAGGAGGGGGAGCTAGCAGGAAAGCAGGCAGGGTGGCCAGTAGGTTGGCCTGCCTGGTTTCCATGTAAAGTGTTAAAGCAATCTACATGTAGCGTCCATAGAATCAGCATTTTCTGTTGGAAAGCTGACAATCTCTTAGAGAAAAAGAGAGAGAGAGAGAGAGAGAGAGAGATTGTATTAAGATTTTTCTAAATAGATTTAGTGTGGGGCCAAGGTACCACACTGCAGGCACTGAAGAAATTAGATCACCCTGTTTTTATTTTATTGTTTAAATAATCTCCCAAACACCTTGTCCAATTTGCAGCAACCTTTCCAGGAAAAAATCTACCCTTTATCTGCCCTTTATCACAGCTGTGAAATTTCAGGTGAATTCATTTCACTTTAGCAAGGTTGGGTATCGGGATCATAATCAGACTGCAAACTGAACATGGTTTTTCCACTTAACCTATTATACAAGTGGTTAACATTTCCCCATGGTCACTCTCCATATGCTTTGTGGTAGCTGGGCATAATAGGAAGGCAAGCTAAAGACAGCCTTGATTTAGAAATGGAAATTCTTGTTAGACGGCTTTGTGGATTTTGTCAGTGCTTCACACACTTCATGTTATTGCAATTTAGGTTTTAATTCAATATGTAGAATACAAACCCATCCAGCTCACTCATGTGTGAGATTTGGAGAAGTCCACATTAGTTACAGATGGCCATATCTTATTGTCCTCCATTTTGGCAAAATTTCCCACTAAAGACAATTAAAGTTTTGACTGTGTGAGGACTGAAAAACGTGGCCGGTTTTATTGTGAAGATGATTGGTCTGAGTTTCAGAGATGCAGCGCACCCACCCCCCAGTGAAACCAGTGGGAACTGTTGATGTTCAGTATTTTTGAATATTAAGCCACTGGCTCATGTTGACAGTATATATTAAAAAAATCTTACGGCTAAATGAAGGCCTGGTGTAAGTGGGTGCAAATCCATGGAAAGATAACGGCGTTACACCTGCTTACAGCAAGGCTGATGTTGGCTCTTAGAAATCATTTCCCTATGAGGTGGATACTGTTAGATGTAGGCCTTATTCATTCCAAAGTCTGTTTGTTCCTAGATTCAAGTTTCTTGGCACGTTGGTGGTCACAGAGGGTGAAATTCCACCCTACACAGAGGTCTGGAACTAGGACTATAGGACATTTGCATACCATTTATTTCATCATAGGGATTAAGTAGAGCTGATTTTAAAATTTCCACTGAAACATGAGTTTTTTTTTATAAAATGTGGCTTTTTGATTAAATTTTCATGAAAATTTCTGTTTTGTCGGTTTCTGTCAAAAACAAAATGAATTGTATAGGCCTTGCATGGGCTTAGTAGCTGTGTTGTTATCATTAGCTATGCACTATTTCAGTATGAAGTAAAGATTCCTTTAAACAGCATTAACCTCACCTCTTTCAGCTCTTCATAGGTTATCGCCATAACATTTTCATCATCCATGTGCTTGTTCCATTCAGCTAAATAATCAAAATAGGAGCCCCAACACACTGGAGAAAAAAACCCCAGAAAATCAGAATGATTCAGTAATAATGAGGTAAAGATGAACTGAGACAAGGAATGTGGACTCCTTTTATAGGCTTAGGATGACTTCATGGTGTCAGACAGGGTTTTGAGGTGAGGACTACAGTAACACGTTTTGCTACTGCTCTTCTGAATAGGAACAATAAGTGTTCCTTCCATCTGACGGCTAGTACTGGCCACTAATGGAAGAGCACACATCTGGTAGGTGAGTAATTCTTAACCTGGGGTGCACGCACCCCGTAGGGGTGCGAGATGCCCTTTTTGGGGGTGCGAGACATGGCAGATTTTTTTAGAAGGTAAATCATTGAAAACACAAATTAAGCACAGGCATGTAAGTACAACTACTTTGTTTCATCAAATCTATGTATTTATTAACATTATACGTTTTAAGGGGTGCGAGAAGGGTGATAAGGGGTGCGAGAACATATTTTGAGAACCAAAGGGGTGCAGGCTGCAGTAAAGGTTAAGAACCACTGTACTATATGGAAAGGACTAAACACCCTCTTAACCACTTTCCAGCCAGCTGAACATTCCAGCGCACTCCTGTTTGCCATGGAGACATCCTGTCTGACTGCTGGCTGGGTCGGAAAGGAGGCTCTCCTTTGCACTGTTCCCTATCACTGAACCAAAAAATCCAAAAAAGAATCTGGCTTGAATTGAACCAAAAACAATGTTTAATTTTTTATTTATTTTTTTGCTGAATCAAAGAAGTAGAAAAAAATAGTTTAAAATCAACCAAAATGTTTCACTTGACTCCAAACAAATTTTATTTTGAGTTATTCATTTTGATCCAGCCGTTTTGGATTCTTTTCACCCTTTTTGTAGTCTTTTCTTTAACTGACCAAATTTGAAAGTGAAATGCGATTTTGAATAGAAAAGTTTAACAAAATATTTCAAACTGAAACAATCAAAATGAAATGATTCAGAATGATTGAAACAAAATGTTTCCTTTGTTTAGAAATTTTATTTCCAAACAAAACTATTTACCAAATTCAGCCTGAAGTCAGCAAATACTTTTGACTCCCGAAAAGCAATTAGTTGAAAACATTTTGCTCACCTCTATTCCCTTCTTTATGCACCAGTGGGAAGAATTTTAGCCTTCTACCCACTAAATGAATTCAGCTTATGCATAGATTAGCAGAAAAAAAGTATAGGGGGAAGTTGTTTTGAGTTGGAATATTGGGTTTGGATTTCTAGGCCAGCATGCTTATACCTATTGTGACAAAGCTCTGTCCTTGTCTCCGTGGGTCCCGCGTTTCCTGGCAGATTTCGCTAGCCTCAGAGGCTCACTGTGATCTTCTACATAGCCCTTCTCTCTAGAGGCAAGGGTCACAGTCTACTGAGCCATTTTCATCATAAGCCAGCAAGGGAGGTGAGGAAAAGCTATCCTCCCTTGCACCGTCTCTGTTGTCTCCCAGTCTGGGTGATTAATTAGGGGGGCCCAGGCCCACCCTCTACTCCGGGCTCCAGCCCAGGGACCCTAATAGTATCAGCTATGGTAGCTGACTTTTTAGAAACAGGATGTGTACAATTCCCTGGGCTACTTTCCCACAGCAGCCCCCCACTTCCTCAAGATCCACTTCACCCTTACCTCAGGGCTTCCTTCCTTGTGCCTGATATGGTGTGTACTCCTAAGCCTCTCCAACAGCCCAACTTCCTCCTACAGCTCCTGACAGGCACCCCCACCTGACTAACTGGGAGGCTTTTAACTAGTTTCAGCCAGCCCCTGATTGGCTTCAGATATCCCAATCAACCTACTGTCCTCCCTGCCTTCCAGAAAGATCTTAATTGGCCTCAGGTGTCTTGATTAACCTGGAGCAACTGCCATTTGGTTACCATGGTAACAGGGATTTGTTTAGCCTGGGGCTAACATACCTGTTTCTCACTGCTTTCCTATAGCCATCTGGCCTTGCCCCGTCACATAACCCCCCTCCCCCTCTGCTCAACACCATAAAGTTCGGCAACTTGGGACACCAGGCATTGCTGTGGTGGCATCCAGCCCTGTGCCGTATGCTGAACTGGAACGGTTGGAGGGATAAGAACCACCTGGTGACCCTTGCGTTCTTTTCCTTATTCTGCTGCATCCACTGGAGGGGTACATGGTCCACCACAAGAGTAAATTGCCGACCTAAGAGGTAATAACACAATGTCCCCATAGCCCATTTGACAGCAAGACATTCTCTCTCGACTACTGCGTACTTCTGTTCTCTTAGGAGCAGCTCTCTGCTTAGGTAGAGGATCAGGTGTTCTTCTTCTCCAACCATTTCTGACTGAACCAACCCCAACCCCAACTCAGAAGCATGTGTTTGTAAAATAAATTCCTTGTTAAAATCCAGGGCTATGAGTATGGGGTCATTACAGAGGGCCGTCCAAAGGTCTATGAATGCCCCCTCTGCTGCATCAGTCCACTTCACCATGTCTGGACCTTGGGCCTTCACCAGTTCCGTTAGGGGACTTGCCCTAGTGGTGAAGTGGGGAATAAAACGTCTACCATGCCTAGGAACGCACGGGCCTGCTTCTTTCAGGCCAGCCGGGGCCAGCTTTGAATCGCCTCTAGCTTATTCGTTTGGGGCTTCACTATGCCCCTTCCTACAATATATCTGCTAGCCCTATGGCGCATTTAGCAGGATTAGCGGTGAGGCCAGCCCGCCTTATGGTGCGCAGTACTGCCTCAACTTTCTCCAAGTGGGTTCCCCAGACTGGCATATGGATGACTACATCATCTAGGTACACAGCTGCATAACTAGTATGGGGGGCGCAGCAGCTTATCCATGAGGTGCTGGAATGTGGTCGGGTTCTCATGTAACCCGAAAGAGAGGACGGTGTACTGGAATAGCCCGTCCGGGGTGGAGAACGCTGTCTTATCTCTAGCTTCTTTAGTCAGTGGAATCTGCCAATACCCTTTTGTCAGATCTAGTGTAGTCAAGAATTGGGCACTACCCAGTCGATCAACCAGTTCGTCCATGCGTGGTATGGGGTATGCATTGAATTGGGATATTTCATTCAGTTGGCAAAAGTCATTACAGAATCTCGTGGTACCATCAGATTTAGGCACTAGAATGATTGGACTGGACCAGTGACTGTACGATTCTTCAATAACCCCTAATTCTAACATTTTCTTTACTTTGGCCTTGATTTCTTCTCTTTTGGCTGCTGGGATACGGTAGGGTCTCAATGTTACCTTGGCTCCACGGATCATGCAGATATGGTGATATGTCTCAGTTGTCTACCCTGGTTTTGTAGAGAACACATCTTGGTTGCGATTAATCACATCAGTTGCCTCAATCTTTTGGATCGGCATCAAGTTCGGTGATATCCTCACTTGCTCATGTACGTTATCCTCCTGGGGAAGGGTCTCCAGGGTGACTAAGCATGCCTCTCGATCATGCCAAGTGTCCTCCCTGCCTTCTGGAAAGATCTTAATTGGTCTCAGGTGTCTTGATTAACCTGGAGCAACTGCCATTTAGTTACCATGGTAACAGGGATTTGTTTAGCCTGGGGCTAACATACCTGTTTCTCATTACTTTCCTATAGCCATCTGGCCTTACCCTGTCACACTATTTTAATAAGTACTGTATTAGCATAGTAGGTAATATAACTCATATTTAATTTCCTAAATCTGTGTTTCAGACTATATAAAATTCAGGGTAATGGTAGTCAGGCCGTAAGAGCTTACATGACTTACACAAGATCACAGAGGGAGTCCGTGTCAGCGAATGAATTCTCTTGATTTCAGGGGTCACAGGCTGATTTCAGTTACATCATTTATAAATCTAGAATAACTCTAACTAAGACCATGAAGTTCTTCCTGAATTATAACATTAAAACTGAGATGAGAATCTGCCCTACGTCTTCCTGAATCCCAGTGCCCAGTTTTGCCAATCCATTAATTAATCAGAATAGCTAAAAAACAGAAAAACAGCGTGTACATTTTCCATGCATAAAAGCTGTAAAATACTCATCCCATGAGCCGAAGGAGGGACGTGTAGGTGTATTGTTGTAAAAATGGAAGTAAGATACAGCGGTGTCTTTTAGATTTCGAACCAGCAGCAGTATCTAAAAAAATAAGTAAATAAATTATTTGTTTAAAGCTTAAAAGTTGATACAAAAAAGTTTGTACTTTTCCTAGCACAATGAGATCCTGGTCTATTACTAGGGCTCTTGGCGCTATGGTAATACAAATAATTAATAATAATTAAGAAAAAGTTTATATTTGTTTAACAATCACAGCATCAGTAGAATCAGTTTAATTAATTTTACCTTATTTGAAAAATAAGGAATGGCTAAGCTCAGTAGTAGGGTATTTCTGCTGAAATGATAGCAGAGAAACAGTAAACATTTAAATTGTCAGCATTAGGTTTCAGTGTTCATGCACCATGTAGACGAATGGGGCCAGTTTACCCAATCTAAAGCTATTCTTTCAGCTGTTTGCTGTCCCAGTACATAACACTGTATCAGTTCACATGCAGAAATCTTATCTTCACAACCATAAAACCTAGATGGAATCATAGAAAACACAAGGTACTGCATATAACATAGAGGAAATCCAAACGGGTCTGAAAATGCCATTACAGTGGGTATTGTCTACGATACTGTAAATGAGGACTCACCTTGGCCTTGCTTTTGAAAATAGATTTCGGCAGGACTTGAGGAGGGAGATGTGTTATTATGATTCTTCTGAAAGGTAATTCCTTCATCCTCTTTAAATAAAATTGGAAAGAAACATAGAATTAAATAGCCTCTTAAATAGAATGTTATCTTTTTGAGAATTATTTGTTTTAAAAAATTAGACTTAGCAGGAAATAATATTTCTTTCCTGCCAATCCAGAGGGTGACTATTTCACTACCATTAATATACAGCAAAATCTAATACAAATTAGCATTAATTTTTCCATGTTCTTCTTGAATCTCTCATTTCTTTCAAACTTTAACTACCAGGCTCCCAATTATTAATGTTCCTCTAATGCCCTCTAGTGAATGTGGTGCCATGTATACTGTGCAAGACCCTGTTCTAACAGTATTTCCTGCCTGACTAGAAATAGGGGGCCTGTTCTTTTGAGATGTCCAGCTGAGTCTAGGCAGAACCAGTGATACACTCATTACACTGGTCTACAATTTTTGAGAAGTCGTCTGCTTCAGAGATAAAATGTGCTATTTATTATGTATTTTGATGTGCTGAATTCAAATATGACAATTAAAACAACTGATTGGCTAATGTTTCTAAGATATTTAAGTATTTACATTTTATGTCTATGTATATTGTGTAGATAGAGTTTTAATCATAAATTGTAAACCTAGGTCTTTTCATGTGTTTATGGTTGCTTTACATGATAATATTTCACCTGTCCTGTTTATGTAACACTTTAAAAATCAGCAAAAGGATTATAGAAATAAAATTTATTATGAAACAGAAGGCAAAAAACTATTATGAACATAGTTTAGTCCTATTCAGTGTCTACTCGGCGCTTCTTGGCTTGTCTCTTGTATTCATTAAATGGAGCATCTCTTGTCACTGTCCAGCAATAGTCTGCAAGGATTGATGGGCTCCATTTGCCCTGATAGCGTTTCTCCATTGTTGCAATGTCCTGCTGAACTCGCTCACCGTGCTCGTCGCTCACCGCAGTTCGGTGGAAAAAATTCTAGATGAGAGTGCAAAAAATGTATCTTTAGTGACATGTTGTAACCAAGGCTTTGGTATGCCTTGAGGAGGTTTTCCACCAACAACCTGTAGTTGTCTGCCTTGTTGTTTCCGAGAAAATTTATTGCCACTAACTGGAAGGCTTTCCATGCCGTCTTTTCCTTGCCACGCAGTGCATGGTCAAATGCATCATCTCGAAAAAGTTCACGAATCTGAGGACACTTCACTTAACCTTGGAAATTTTCCACGGAGGTACTTGAAAGCTGCTTGTGTTTTGTCAATGGCCTTGACAAAGTTCTTCATCAGACCCAGCTTGATGTGTAAGGGTGGTAACAAAATCTTCCTTGATTCAACAAGTGGTGGATGCTGAACACTTTTCCTCCCAGGCTCCAATGACTGTCGGAGTGGCCAATCTTTCTTGATGTAGTGGGAATCTCTTGCACGACTATCCCATTCGCAGAGAAAACAGCAGTACTTTGTGTATCCAGTCTGCAGACCAAGCAAGAGAGCAACAACCTTCAAATCGCCACAAAGCTGCCACTGATGTTGGTCATAGTTTATGCACCTCAAAAGTTGTTTCATGTTGTCATAGGTTTCCTTCATATGGACTGCATGACCAACTGGAATTGATGGCAAAACTTTGCCATTATGCAGTAAAACAGCTTTAAGACTCGTCTTCGATGAATCAATGAACAGTCTCCACTCATCTGGATCGTGAACGATGTTGAGGGCTGCCATCAAACCATCGATGTTGTTGCAGGCTACAGGATCACCTTCCATGAAGAAGAATGGGACAAGATCCTTTTGATGGTCACGGAACATGGAAACCCTAACATCACCTACCAGGAGATTCCACTGCTGTAGTCTGGAGCCCAACAGCTCTGCCTTACTCTTGGGTAGTTCCAAATCCCTGACAAGATCATTCAGTTCACCTTGTGTTATGAGGTGTGGTTCAGAGGAGGAGGATGGGAGAAAATGTGGGTCCTGTGACATTGATGGTTCAGGACCAGAAGTTTCATCCTCTTCCTCTTCCTTGTCTGACTCAAGTGAGAGTGATTCTGGTGCATCAGGAACCGGCAGTCCTTCTCCGTGGGGTACTGGGCGTATAGCTGATGGAATGTTTGGATAATGCACAGTCTACTTTTTCTTCTTTGACACACCTTTCCCAACTGGAGGCACCATGCTGAAGTAACAATTGCTGGTATGAACTATTGGCGCTCTCCAAATCATTAGCACTGCAAAAGGCATAGATTTCCTTTTCCTGTTCAACCACTGGTGAAGATTTGTTGCACAAGTGTTGCAGCACATGTGTGGGGCCCACCTCTTGTCCTGATCTCCAGTTTTGCAGCCAAAATAAAAGGTGATAGGCTTTCTTAACCATAGTGGTTATACTGCGCTTTTGTGATGCAAAAGTCACTTCACCACACACATAGCAGAAGTTATCTGCACTGTTCACACAAGTACGAGGCATCTCTGCTCACTTTGGCTAAACAGAAATGTGTCCCTTTGCAAAATCAAACACTGACAAATAGAGCACAACACTGTATGATTTCTAGAGCTGATATAGGGCAATTTGTTCAGCAGAGTGATGTAAGCTTCCTTAGGATTGCATCATCCATGACTTCTAGGAATAACATGATGCAATTCATATCATGTATGACGCAATACCAGCTTCAGATTGCATCATTCATTGTTTTGCCTAAAAAGCAGTACTGTCCGAACCCAGTCATAGATTTATTCATAGATCCAGTCAAAGATGTATTTTAGTCATTTCTGGTTTAAATTGAGATCCCTTCCCTTTATAACTCACTTATCCTCCACCATTCCCAAGTCAAGGGTCATATATACTGACCCAATAGCATATCTTGAAAACTAGAGCCAATCAACAATTTTAAGCATCATTTTCGTTCTCAGTGACCCAGAATTAGTAAAGTTTGACTACATTTATTTCAGAAGCATTTTGGCTGTAGAGCAGTGTTATCTAACGGCTGACAATAAACACTTCTGTTCTCCAAAACCTAACTCTTACACGTTCAGATAAACAGAACTAGCAAACCTCTCTGCAATAGCATCCTCTAGTGACTCCCAGAAAGGGTGCATTTACTGACATCTCAGGGGTGGCTTTGTGGCCAAGCAGATGGATAGAGCACTAGACTGGTACTCAGGAGACCTGAGTGTTTGTGCGCAAGTCATTTCTCCATTCTGTGCCTCAGTTCCACCTTCTGTAAAATGGGGATAATGATACTTACCTCCTTTGTAAAGTGCTTTGAGATCTGCTAATTAAAAAAGCTATATAGGAGCATGGTATTATTATGTGTGAACTAAGATACGCAACTTCAACTATGTGAATAACGTAGCTGAAGTCGAAATACCTTAGTTCGAACTTACCACGGGTCCAGACGCGGCAGGCAGGCTCCCCCATCGATACCGGCGTCGACGGCAAGCACTTCCGGGATCGATTTATCACGTCTAGACAAGACGCGATAAATCGATCCCAGAAGATCAATTGCTTACCTCTGGACCCGGAGGTAAGTATAGACCTACCCTAATTGTCCTTAGAGATGGGAAATCCAGTTCAAACAGAATAAAAGCCAACCTAAATATTGAACCAAACCTTTTTTTTTCAGTTTGATAACCACCCTTTGGATTTCATTTTAACACATGATACTGGGAGTCAGGAGTCCTGGGTTCTTCCCTTTCTAGCTCCGTCACGGACTTCCCATGTTAGCCCTTGCCAATAAAGGAGAGAACGTGGCAGTGGGAGGAGGAGCATTACTTGAAGACTAGTGAGCTGATGTTGGGAGTGTTTTGGATGGATGAGAGAAGGAAACGTGGAGAAGGATGGAATATGGGAAATGGGAAAGTCTAAGGGGGAAAGAAGTGGATTTTTCAAAACAATTCAGAATAATCTGAATGAGCATCTAATGGACCTGGAGACAGGATGATGTCCCCACTACTACAGCAGAGCCTTCTAGGTCAGGGTTTGAGATCCATTGACAGGACAGCATGAAGCTTTTTGCATTGCTTGTGTTATGAGAGCTTTTTGGCTAAATAGAGGGCCCTTTGAGGTCATCAATATGACCCCTTTCTCAGGCAATAAAATCAGTTACTTACAGGAATGATAAAATAATTGGACACACAAATTCTGTCTACAGGGAGTGTACGTGGCATATCAATCTGCTGTTCAGCAGCTGCAGATTCCGTGAGCTTTGTACTGGTGTTAGAGGTTGTTCATCTAGGATTAATCAGTTCTCTCTCCTGTTGGTCTCTGTCTTTGACAGTGAATGAAACTCCTCCTTATGATGTAGAAAATAATATTTGTCCAGTAATTGTTATTCATTCAGACTCCCACTATCCCTTTTTATTTACTCATTGATCTGCACATTTGCCCCTAATGTTTGGGCATTTTTGCCCATTGACACCTCAGAAAAGCCACAGATCAAGAGGAAGTATAGATTTAAATATCTCTGCTGCAGTTCTGGCTTCCAACCAGATTTATGGACCAGTCGTGCTGCCAGCAGTAGGAGCCAGGAAAGGGTCCCAGGGGCAGGTCCAACCAGATAGTTGATATGGTCCCTCAGTTTCACCATATGTGTCCCCAAAAGTATCAGTGTTCCCTTCACACCCCTCCCCGCCCTCACTCTTGGGCAGATTACTACTGCTGTCTTCTGTGGGAGAGCTGTGCATGGGCCCAGGGTGTCACTGAGTTGGGGGAAACAAGGCCCTGCACCTCTGGCTTCCTGCAATTCACCATGACTCTCAGCCAGCCAGTAAAACAGAAGGTTTATTTAGACGACAGGAACACAGTCCAAGACAGGTCTTGCAGCTACAGACAACAGTATCCCCTCAGTCAGGTCCATCTTGGGGAGCCAGGGGAGGCCAGGAAGTCTGTCTGGCCTCCCCTCCATTTTCCCAGCCAGCTCCAAACTAAAACTCTCCAGCCCATCCTCTCCCTTTGTCTCTTTCCCGGGACAGGAGGTCACCTGATCTCTTTGTTCTCCAACACCTTCAGTTGGCACCTTTGCAGGGGAGGGGCCCAGGCTATCAGTTTCCAGGAGACAGGGTGTAGGCCATTCTCTGTGCAGACCCTTGCACACTCCAGCCCTCTAGGGCTCTGCAACAATCGCACACCCTTATCCCACCACCTAGATACTTAAGAAATGCATAGGGGAAACTGAGGCACCACACAGTATTTAGAGAAAACATTAAGAACATTCCCACTTCATCACACAGGGTTAGCACCCTGCTGTGTTTGCCGCCTCAGTCTGCTCTTGTTTTTGAAGTAATTTGCTGCAATACTATGGCCCCTAAGTTCCCTCTAATCTGCTCGGCCGCTCAGCAGTCTACCAAGTGCTGTACACTTCAGGTGTCCCTCCACCCCACTGCTGCACTGCTCCTGCCCTCTGCCTTGGAGCCCCTGGCCAGCTGCTCCCAGGAGCCCCCTCCCTTTCCCACCCCTGTACCCCATATCCACAGAGCAGGGGGGCACAACAGGGCTCAGAAGTGGGACAGAGGGAACTTGCTGGCAGCTGCTGCTGCTCTGTCTGAACAAGCAGGCTTCAAAGACTGGTGAGTACTAATCTACTTAAAAGGGCAGCGTACTTAAAGGGGCAAAGCGGATGTCTCTCTATCTCTCTCTCACTCACACACACGCTATGTGTGTGTCTCTGTCTCTCTCACACACAAATAAACTGTGTGTCTCTGTCTCACA
Organism: Chrysemys picta bellii; assembly: GCF_011386835.1. Lineage (NCBI taxonomy): Eukaryota > Metazoa > Chordata > Testudines > Emydidae > Chrysemys > Chrysemys picta. The sequence goes on along the minus strand of NC_088793.1, from coordinate 127,372,601 downwards.
CACCCACACTGTGTGTGTCTCTGTCTCACACATACACTCTGTCTTTCACACTCACCTCCCAACACATATTTGTATTATTGTTGTTGGTGTTGTTACTTCTTGATACCTCTTTCAAAGTGTTGTTATTTGAGTTTTTGACTGGTCTATGCATTTCATAATTTTTATTTCTCTCTTATGCTTAAATTTTATTCTTTGAGTAGTGAGTTCTAAAATGCCTAACCTATCCTGGCTGGAGTAATTATCCCTATGGTAACTCTTTAAAGATATATATTATTTCTAGGATTTTTGTTTCTACTGGTGGCACACATACACACATTTGATATAATGCACATAACAAAATTCATTCCACACATGGATGGAAAAAAATAGAGGGAGCAATGGCCTTAACACCATTCAGTGTTATCTAATATCCTTTTCCTGCAATAGATGAATGCAATACCAAATCTTGATCTTACCTTGAGTGTGGAGCCCTTCCACAGCATTATGGCTCACCTAGATCTGCGGAGCAGTGCAGAGATTGAAAAGGGAAGATTCTCATGAGCAGCAGCCATAGAACTATTCCCTACTACCCTTTTCTCCGAAGGCAGAGTCTGAGTGCTCTCCCATTGCCTCCCCTAACAGCTCTGAAATAAGGGGAGGGGTCTCTCTAGCTGAGTGAAATCCCGGGAAACCGTGAGGCTGAAAATCAACCATGGTGCTGACTGAGAGTTACAAAAGGAGCTGTTAGCAACCAGAATGGGAGACTCAATGGAAAATGAAAGGGAGAGGGGTTACAGAATCTTCCCTCAACCCCTAGTTCCATTACTAATTGCCTGTTTTGGGGTGGAGGGTCTCAAATCCCTCCTCTCCACATAGTCAGCTCTATGGGGACAGTAGTAGGGCAAAGGAGAAAAAGCGTGACAGATCAGAATCTAAGGAAACCCCGTGGTGGGGAGGTCATTTTCATGAATTCTCCACCCCTTGTCTGAACCTCCATGGTTTATAGTCATAGACTGGCTAACCAAATGCACTGCACCCTGATTGTGCTGACCTGATCACATCTTGGGGGAGATAAGAGTCCTCCATAGCCTGTAAAATTCAGCCATTACATTTTATCAATTCTTAGATATGTCAAACAGTTCATATTAACATTTCTAATATCATCCCATGCTGACCTTAAATTTCTCTGGATCCCCAAATTCTAGACGTGGAAATACAGATAATTCATTTGTAATATTAATTCTCTCATTAATTTCCTCCTCTGTGTATTTTGCAGCTGTAATTTCCAAGTCATTTAAGACTTGATCAAGCCAGTTAGTACCTGAAACAAGATAGAAACTGGCTTAAAGACTACGGAAGTGAAAATTGTCACAACAAGTGTTGAATGTATTTAGTTTCAAATACCTGTGTGTGATATCAATTACTGTGGAAGAAAAAACATTAACATTCATGGATAGTAGCTAACTAAACTGAAATCTTACTTTGATACAGGAGTATGTTGCTGTTGTTTATGACACAAGCTGTATGAGTGAACAGAAGTGTCATATGATTGATCTAAATAATCTGTCAACAAACAGGAATAGTCCTGTTTGTGAAACACATACTACTTGACGACTAACAATTTAGTTATAAATCACTAAATTAAAAACCATGTTCTCTGGGTGAATTCATGTCACAGATAAATGCAGGCACCACCATTGTCACTGACTAGGCTCCTACTTGCCAATCCAGGGTAAGCCATTAGCACTAGCCTGACCAAAAGCCAAATATACAATAATGGTTTCTAAAAAGAAGAAATCAATTTGGAGGAAATGGACAGAAACACTTGTGATCACAGTTATCTGAAATCTGGATACCCTCATATCTGTGAGTCACATTGTGCTTTTTCTCACATCTCAGTTGTGTAAATTTGGAATCATTCCATTGGCTTCAATTGAGTATTTGCAGATTTAGAGCAGTAGAACTGACAGCTGAATTTGATCCAATTTTTCCATCTGAGACTTGCCCAATTAATATGTGTAGGAATTGTTTTTCAAATCACCAGCTCTTCAAACTCAGTCAAATTGACAGTCAAGCTGTTTTCTTCTCAGCTCATTCATCATCACAATGCAAAATATTAGTAAAGGTTTGTCATCTGCATTGAATCAGATCTACAATGAGACACAAAGGAACATTTTCTCTAAACTGATAAATGCTGGTCATATAGTTACTTAAAATGTAAATATTCAAAGGGAGAAGAAAGTAGACAGTCATTAATGGCCGAAATTATTCTTCTCACCTCATTCATCTGAACAATCCCTAATACAGTATCTTCATGATGAACAGCATTTACTATAAACTGCAGCCATGTATAATCATTGCATTAAATACTGCCTAATCATTCATAACTACTGTATAACATTTCACATTATTTTTTGTAACAAGCTAGCAAAATTCACCATTTTTAGGGTATGCCGCTAGGATCACATCGTCACTCCTGGCTTCAAAAGAATCAAGAACTTGGATAGTTTTCGGGTTGCAAAAAGCAGCAGGGTACAAAATCCCCTTATAGGAAAATAGCAGGTCTTCAGGAGCTCCCTTTTTACTATCAGCCAATGCCTTATCCAGATATTCAATTACTGTCTTCCTGCTCTTATCCATGTTTGTGAGACTCTCTATTCAGAGAGACTGAAGCTCAGGCTGTCTTTTAGCTAGGGTTACCATTCGTCCGGATTTACCCGGACATGTCCTCCTTTTTGTGCTAAAAATAGCGTCGGGGGGGAATTTGTAAATAACTCAAAATGTCCGGGATTTCCCCCCTCCCCGGCAGAGCAGAGCAAGCGACTGGGAGGGCTGCAGGAAAGTCACGGGCTGGATTCCGGAGCAGCTGTAGAGGAGCTCCTCCTCCCTCCCTGCGTTCTGAGCCGGCAGCCCCTCCTCCCCGGCAGCCCGGCTCCGGCAGCACTGTGCAGGGCCAGGGACCGGGTTTTGTTGTGCTGGGGAGCTCAGCCACGTGTCCGGCTCGCACAGAGCCCAACACCCTGTTCTGAGCAGCAGGGTAAGGGGGCCAGGGGGCAGGAGAAGAGGCAGGGAGGTTCTGGAGGGAGCAGTCAAGAAACGGGGGGGGGGGTCGGGAGTTCAGGGGGGGCTTTTTGGGGGGGAGTGGAGAAAGTTTTGGGCAGTCAGGGTACAGGTAGGGGGTAGGGTCCTGGGGGGCAGTTGGGGGGGGTCTTAGGAAGGGGCAGTTAGGGGATAAGGAACAGGGAGGCTTAGGTAGGGGGTGGGGTTCTGGAGGGCAGTTAGGAGCAGGGGTCCCAGGAGGGGGCAGTCAGGGGACAAGGAGGGGGGGGGGTTGGGAGTTCTGGGGGGGAGCTGTCAGGGGGCAGGAGTGGGGAGAGGGATCGGAGCAGTCAGGGGACAGGGAGCAGAGGGGTTTAGATGGGTTGGGAGTTCTGGGGGGGGCTGTCAGGGGGTGGGGAGTGGTTGGATGGGGTGTGGGAGTCCCAGGGGTCTGTCTGGGGGTGGGGGTGTGGATAAGGGTTGGGACAGTCAGGGGACAAGAGGCAGGGAGGCTTAGATAGGGGGTGGAGTCCTGGGGGGCAGTTAGGGGCAGGGGTCCCAGGAGGGGGCAGTCAGGGGACAAGGAATGGGGGGAGGGTTGGGGGTTCTGGGGGGGCGGGAAGTGGGAGGGGCAGGGGCGGGGCTAGGGTGGGGCTCCTCCCGTCCTCTTTTTTGCTTGCTGAAATATGGTAACCCTACTAATGGTACCTTTAATCTAGCTAGTGCTGGAAACACAGTGTAGATGTGGTGTCACAGGCTTCAGCACAGGTTAGCAACTAGCCTACAAACCCACTGGGAATCCTGCATAAGTGCTCTGGTTGTTAGCCCATGCCAAAGCCTGTGCAGTCACATTTACACTGTTACCATTACCTGGGCTAGCTAAATTAAAGCTAGCATGGAGGTGCCTACCTGTGCTACAACCACACCTTCACTTGCAGTGTACCCCAAAATCTCACGCCAGGGTCTATATCTTAGACTCCAACAGCTGGTTTGAAACTGCAGGGCACAGCAATTGTTAGTACAAGTGTAGTCTGACACCCAGTGGTTTTACAAAAACAACTAGTGGATAAAATTAATGATCTAACTAAGTGATAATTGCTGGAGATCCAGTTCTTACTTACCTCACTCATGCCCTGAAGTCAGTGGTACTGCTCATCTGAATAAGGCAAGTAGGATTTGTCCCCCCAGGAGTGCTGGGTTTCTGGGGTTGTGTGAAAAAGCAGTGATAACAGTTAAAGATGACACATAAATGCATATAATGCTTGAGTCTGATCTCACACCAGTTTTATGCCGCTGTAAGGGTAGCTGTTTGAAATACAGCATAATAGGCAAGTTTGAGCTAATATCGCTATAGTGCGAGTATTTTAACACTGGCCCAAAACAGACTTCACAATCTGATATAGCCATATCCCAAACTGTCACACTCAACAACAAGCATTTCTCATTAGAGACAAGGGGAGAACATCTAGGTACTCAGCAATTTTGAATATCAGGCCTAATTTTCAGTGCCTAAATATGGACTTAAGAACCTAACTTTAAGTTCCTATTTTCAAAAATCTTGGAAATTTTAAACTGCTGTGTTGTTATACTGCAGTTTGGGTGAGTTCTGTTCCACTTTGTTAACTTGAAGTTAGGGTTGCAAAGTTTGTTTGTTTTTGTCTGTGAATAATAAAAGAAAGGTAAACCAGAGCTAAAGGGCACATGTCAGCTTGTTAGCTTTCCTGAACTGAACAAAATACATCAGGCTTGATTATTCACTGCCTTACCCTTTGTCTAGTATATCTATAAATTACTGTTGTTATTTTATAATACGTCATTAACATTTTGGTACCAGGGCAGAGTACCGTATATTTTATTGCTTATGGTGTTGACTTGCACCTTTGGCTTCTGTTCTGAAAGTCAGAGGCACTTGATAGGTTGGAACTGAACCATCCAAGCCATATAGCTCAGCAACTACGTTAGGTGTTTCTTCAGAAATCTCCCATCCAAATTCTTACCAGGCCTGAATCTGTTTAGCTTCTGAGAAACTGGTGAGGTCACAACCCCTAGTGAAATAGCTGTATTTGTTTCCTGCTCATAGAATCATTTATGGAAAAAATCCAACTAGCTCATCCAGTCCATCACACTGCCGGTTCAGGATGCCACCCTGCAATACATCTTCTGGTACTTTGTCCTATCTAGATTTAAGTGTCCCCAGATGATGAGGTTTCACTGTATGTTACACAACTTAATACACTTGTCTGTCAAGATTTTTTTCCCATTCAGTTTAAACTCTCCCTTTTTCAGAGACACATCTATAGTCTTGTACACCCAGGTGTTAAAAGAAAGAATTCTTCTCCTGGCAGTATCATAGCCAATGAGGTTAATCCGAGGTGTGATTATTGCTAGTTGAAAACTATTCCTCTGCTTTCTGTCAAATAGGTGTCAGCTGCTTTCTTGTCCCTACTTAGCTGCTGTTTAGCCAATCTATACATACTGGGTGAAATTCTTCACTGGGTTACACCCTTGAAAATCCAGAGAAATTCCATAGATTTTGGCAAAGTCAGTCCTGACTTAAACTAGTGTAACCGAGAGCAAAATCCGGCTCACTTTATGAATCTCCTTTATAAATCAATCCCTCCACCCTGCTGATAATCTTTGTTGGTCTTATCTGAACTGCACCTAGTTTGTCAATATCTTTCTAGCAATGAAGTTCTCAGAACTGAACACAATATTTCAGGCACAGGCACGTAGAGCTACATAGAGGGGAAATATCACCTCTTTGTTTCATTAGGATTTTCTCTTTGCACCCTAAACTTGTACTGACCATTTCACAGCAGCCATATAGTATTACAAACTGAAATGTAGTTTGCTGTCCTCTTTCACCCCATTCAGCATTGCTGCTTCCTATATACTCCCACTGAATATATGTGTTTGAGATTACTTTTCCCTAGGGAAACAATAGGCATTTATTCAAGTTGATGGCTATTTCGCTATACTCTGGCCATTTTTATAATTTTTCTCTGACCCCCCCTCCGTATCATCTCTTTGCACTCGGTGGTGTTCTTGGCTCCAGTATTTGAACAACTGCCTTACCTTGACATCAGGTCAGCATGCCTGGAATTTTATTCTTGTTAACAAATTTTCTGTTGAATGTTAGTGCTTAGGAAAGATGCTGAATTTACAGTCATGGGGATTAAAGTCTTCTCTTTATCCATATAGTAAGTACCACATGGGCCACAGGAGCACCAGTGTCCTTACCCTCCCCTGCCAATCAGCTTTTCCCTGCCTACTGCATGGAAAGCCAAGGGTGAAGGGTATTTCAGTTTCCCTGTTCAATCAATTATTGCAATTGTTACTGTGACGGGTTGGATCACAGGAACCCCCTTGGGAGCTGCCACCCGATGTGCAAAGACTACCCCTGCTTCTGTTTTCCCTGCCAGCTCAGGACTCCAGCACCCTGTCTTGCTGAGCCAGACACTCCCGTCTGCTCCAACACAGACCCAGGGTCTGAATCACTTGCCCCAAAGCTGCAAGTTTACCTGAAAACAGCTCACAGATGTGTGCTTGTCTTTAGTACTCAGATGCCCAACTCCCAATGGGGTCTAAACCCAAATAAATCCATTTTACCCTGTATAAAGCTTATGCAGGGCAAACTCATAAATTGTTCGCACTCTATAACACTGATAGAGAGATATGCACAGTTGTTTGCTCCCCCAGATATTAATACATACTCTGAGTAAATTACTAAATAAAAAGTGATTTTATTAAATACAGAAAATAGGATTTAAGTGGTTTCAAGTGGTAACAGGCAGAACAAAGTAAGTCACCAAGCAAAATAAAATAAAATGCACAAATCTATGTCTAATCAAACTGAATACAGATAATCTCACCCTCAGAGATGCTTCAGTAAGTTTTTTCTCAGACTGGACACCTTCCAGGCTTGGGCACAATTCTTTCCCCTAGTACAGCTCTTGTTCCAGCTCAGGTGATAGCTAGGGGATTCTTCATGATGGATCCTCTCCCCCTTTGTTCTCTTCCACCCCTTTATATATATATCTTTTGTATAAGGCGGGAACCCTTTCCCTCTGGGTTTCCACCCCCCTCACTGGAAAAGCACCAGATTAAAGATGGATTCCAGTTCAGGTGACATGATCACATGTCACTGCAAGACTTCATTGCCCACTTGCCAGCACACACATATACAGGAAGACTAACAGGTAAACACAGCCATCTGCAGACAATGGTCCTTGTTAATGGGAGTCATCAAGATTCCAAATCATCATTAATGGCCCACACTTTACATAATTACACTAGGCCCTCAGAGTTATGTTTTATATTTCTAGTTTTAGATACAAGAGTGGTACATTTCTACAAATAGGATGATCACACTCAGTAGATTATGAGCTTTGTAATGATACCTTACCAGAGACCTTTTGCACGAAGCATATCCCAGTTGCATTACATTCACTTATTATCATGTTTTTATAAAACCATATGGACTGCACAACGTCACAGTTACCATATCCAGTTAGTGCCTTATATATTCGGCACACTTCAAACATCTTTTTCTGAAAGCCGCTATCCCACTAGCGACCCTAAGCATCAGGATGGACTACCCCGAAGCCTCAAGCCAAGTTCTTTGTCTCGGAGAACAACAGAATCTGTGAAATAGCATCTAAGCCATTGCTAGACTATATTTTTAATTGTATTATAGCTACAGAAATAACAAAAGCAAGAGTTAAGAATGACACACAAGAAAATTTATACAGGGCCTGACTCTGCTCTCCCTGACACCAATTTTGTACTAGTGTAATTTCACTGATTTCAATGCAGCTGCTGCTGATTGACACCCATATACCCAAGAGGAGAATCAAGCTAATGTAGTTTGGATACTAACAGCCAAATTCTTTGTGAGTATAAATGGGCACAATAAATCTGCAGGCAACTTTCCCAAAGCCATTCAGACCCAGACTAAAACTCTATTTTCAGAAAGATGAAAAGCATTAAGAAAATATTTATGTTCCTTTATTTTAATAACTACTCTCTCTCTCCTTCGATTTGAGCAATGCTTAATATGGGTCTTCTTATGGAAAGATTTGTACTGACTTGAGCTGGGGTTGAAGCAGTCCCTGTCTTTGGAAGAAATCCCTTTGTGAAGAAGATGCTTCATTTAAAACATTTTTTGAAAATGTCTCCACATACCAAATGCTATTAAATATTTTAGCAAGACTGGTGGAGTTGGGTGAGATGGGGCAATGGTAGGGGGGGAAAAGGGTAGTTGGGGAGAGAGGTTCTTCTAGGTCAGGCCTGCACAACATGCGGCCCGCGTGGGCTCACTGTGCGGCCCGCGGGGGTTGAGTAGGTGGGCTCACTGTGCGGCCCGTGTGGGGGTGAGTAGGCAAATGGGCAGGCAGTTGCAGGGAGTGAGTCGGCGAGCCGGGGGAGGGAGGCTGAGGAGGCGAGCGGCAAATCGGTGGCTGACCTGTTCTACTGATCTGGTCTGGCTCCCATCCCCTTTCCCAGGGCCAGCTCCAGGCACCAGCAAAACATGCAGGTGCTTGGGGCGGCACATTTCTAGGGGTGGCATTCTGGCACCGGCCATCATAGGCGCCGACTCTGGGGCATGGGGAAATAGTGCCCCTGCCACCCCAGCTTGCCTCCGCTCCGTCTGCTCCCCTGAGAGCACCACCGCCACTCCGCTTCTCCCCCCTCCCTCCCAGGCTTGCCGCGTGTGAAACAGCTGTTTCATGCAGCAAGGCTGGGAGGGAGGAGAAGCCGAGCGGCGGGGCACTCGGAGGAGGTGATGGTGGTGGAGCGGAGGTGAGCTGGAGCGGGGAGCGGTTCCTCTACCCCACCCCTGTTACTTCCTGCTTTCCCTGACCCTAGCTCACCTCCGCTCCGCCTGCTCCCCTGAACACAACACTGTTCCACTTCTCCGCCCTCCCTCACCTAAAGCGGAGCAGCAGCACACCAGGGGGAGCAGGCGGAGCGTAGGTGAGCTAGGGCGGGAGGTCACGGGGGGCCCGCAGGAAACAATGGTGGGGGGGAAATGCGGCACACCGGGGGAGGAGGCAGGGCTGGGGATTTGGGGAAGGGGTTCAGAAGGGGTGGAGTTGCGGCGGGGCTGGGGGCAGAGAGGCATGAATAAAAAGGGGGGGCGGCCAAAAAATTTTTGGCTTGGAGCGGCAAAAATCCTAGAGCTGGCCCAGTGTTGCAGCTGTCTGGAGGTACCTGCCTTCCACACCTTCCTCATTCATACCTCATTCAACAGGGCAATTGATTACAAAGTGGGGAGGGGAGATCTTATTCCACTTCTAGCAAAAAGACATTTTTCTTTTACCTTAATTATACTACCTTTGGGGCCCGCTATAACAAATTACCGAGGTTCAATACTGCTGTTTCGGTGGGGTGACGCAGGGAAAGGAGGGTTTGTTTCTGCTGGGCAGGTGGCACTAGGGGAAAGGGGGGGGTGTTTCGGCAGCGCTGGGGGGGGGGTTGTGGGGCAGGTGGCACGGTGTTGTGTTTTGGGTGGTGCTGGGGCGGGGTTGGCGGCTCTCGGAGGGTTTCGGCCCTCAGCTGTTTTCTTTGGAGTAATATGGCCCTCGCCACTTTATGAGTTGTGCAGGCCTGTTCTAGGTGATATGTACTGGAGCAGTGGTGTAGTATTAGTCTGGGTCTGACTGATTACAATAGCATTGCATGAAGGAATGCAGTCTAAGCATGCTGAGAATCTGCTGTCACTGTAAAGAGAGCTGGAGAGTTGTGATCATTTACAAACATTCAGAGAAGTTTGGATCACTTGATCTATTTTTCTAGTGCATGTAATGCAACTGATCTGATAGAATTGTGGGGAACTGTTGCTTTAACAATGTTTTCTTAGTCCTCAGGCTTTGCAGTATACCTCATACTTTATCTTTGCTCCCAGCTTAGTTCTTCCTAGGCGTTCTTCAAACATTTTGTCCATTTCTTGGTTCTGATCTTCATTAAAAAGGTTCTTCCAGTCGCTAACACCACCTACAAAGAAGCAACATTTATTGTGTTAGTATGAATAATATATGTACAAAAACTTTGAAAATGAGGAATTTAACATTTCTATTTTTTTCTAAAGATCAGTCATTGTGATCACTTTCGCTAACTGGAGTGTGTTGCTATGATTTTTAAACACAAGGCCTGATTCAGTGTTACTTCAGTGTAATTCTACTGATGTCAGTGGAATTACTCCAGTGTAAAACTGCTATAATAGAGTCCATCTCATTAAGCTTCATTGACTAATACAGTATAGCACATAAAAAGGAAAATGTACCTCATTTAAGGAAATAAAGTAATTACTAGGACTTAATGCAGTACAGTTTTGTGAGGCAGCATTGAGCAAATAAAGGGGAATTACTTGTCTGAATTCCCCTTAGCAGATGATTGTGAGACTAGTATTCACAGCAGCAGCATCCGTGTAGTATGCTCTCCCAAGAGAAGGGACAAGAATCATAGAATCATGGAACTGGAAGGGACCTCGAGAGGTCTTCTAGTCCAGTCCCCTGCACTCATGGCAGGACTAAATATTATCTAGACCATCCCTGACAGCTGTTTGTCTAAGTTGCTCTTAAAGCCCTCCAATGACAGAGATTCCATAACCTCCTAGGCAATTTATTCCAATGATTAACTAGCTGAGAGGAGTTTTTCCTAATGTCCAACCTAAACCTCCATTGCTGCAATTTAAGCCCATTGCTTCTTGTCCTATCCTCGGAGACTAACGAGAACAATTTTTCTTCCTCCTCTTTGTAACAACCTTTTATTAAAGGTTAATAAAACTGCTATCATGTCCTCCCTCGGTCTTCTCTTCTCCAGACTAAGCAAACCCAATTTTTTCAAATCTTTCCTCATAGGTCATGTTTTCTAGACCTTTAATCATTTTTGTTGTTCTCCTCTGGACTATCTCCAATTTGTCCACATCTTTCCTGAAATGTGGCGCCCAGAATTGGACACAAAGCTCCAGCTGAGGATGTATCAGCTCAGAGGAGAGTGGAAGAATTAATTCTCATGTCTGGTTTACAACACTCCTGCTAATACATCCCAGAATGATCTTTGCTTTTTTTGCAACAGTGTTACAATGTTGACTCTTATTTAGCTTGTGATCCACTATGACCCCCCAGATCCCTTTCCACGTACTCCTTCTTAGGCAGTCATTTCCCATTTTGCATGTGTGCAACTGATTGTTCCTTCCTAAGTAGAGTACTTTGTATTTGTCCTTATTGAATTTCATTCTATTTATTTCAGACCATTTCTCCAGTTTGTCCAGACCATTCTGAATTTTAATCCTATCCTCCCTTCACCACACACCTAGCACCTTTACGAGCAGGAGGAAAGGGATCTCCCTCTCATTTCCTCTTCCTCCTGTGCTCTTCCTTCCTGTGCCTATTTGTGGGCTTGGGCTAGTGGCTTAATTAGCCTTTCTGCCCGGCCCCATCCACAAATTAGGCACAGGTCTGCCTTATCAGTGCCAATCTGCTATGCCTGATTGGAGTTGCTGTGAACTGAGTGTTTATTCAGGGTTTCCAACCTAGCACTTTGTCACACAAGGCAATAAAAATGTATCCCTCGACATTCTTTAGAGAAATCTGCCTCAAAATCCTTACCTACCAGTGAAGGGAGAGGGGAGTTCCAGTTCACTCTGTTCATAGAACTTTAGCCTTGGGCCCAAAAGCCTGATTCAGCAATTTGGGCTTCCTTATAAACTCTAGATTGCTCCTGTGAGACTGTTTCCTCCTCATCCTCAGTGATTTTTATAAAAATGATATATGTTCCCAAAATGAGTCACTTATTAAAGAAGATTGTCTGCATTTTTAAAGATCCTTCTATTAACTCTATAAAACTCCAGTTGAGGATGTATCAGCTCAGAGTAGAGTGGAAGAATTACCGATACTTCTCGTATCTTGTTTACAACACTCCTGCTATTACATCCCAGAATGATCTTTGGGTTTTTTGCAACAGCATTACACTGTTGACTCATAGTTAGTTTGCTCTAATAAATTTGTTAGTCTCTAAGGTGCCACAAGTCCTCCTGTTCTTCTTTTTTTAGTTAGTTTGTGATCCACTATGACCCCCAGATCCCTTTCCATGGTAAAGTTTCCTAGGCAGTCATTTCCCATTTTATATTTGTGCAACTGATTGTTCCTTCCTAAGTAGAGTACTTTGGATTTGTCCATATTTAATTTCATCCTGTTTACTTCAGACCATTTCTCCAGTTCATCCATATCATTCTGAATTTTAATCCTGTCCTCCAAAGCACTTGCAACCCTTCCCAGCTTGGTATCGTCCACAAACTTTAAAAGTGTAGTCTCTATGCCATTATCTAAATCATTGATGAAGATATTGAACAGAACCAGGACCAATCCCTGCAGGACCCCACTTGATATGCCCTTCCAGCTTGACTATGGACCACTGATAACTACTCTCTGGGAGTGGTTTTCCAACTAGTTATGCACCCACCTTATAGTAGCTTCATCTAGGTTGTATTTCCCTAGTTTGTTTATGAGAAGATCATGCGAGACAGGATCAAAAGTCTTACTAAAGTCAAAGATATACCACGTCTACTGCTTCCCACCATCCACCAGGCTTGTTACCCTATTTGTTTTTGACAAATCCATGCTGTTTGTTACTTATCATCTTATCTTCTAGGTGCTTGCAAATTGATTACTTAATTATTTTCTCCATTATCTTTCCGGGTACTGAAGTTAAGCTGAATGATCTGTAATTCCCCAGGTTGTGCTTAGTCCCCTTTTTATAGATTGTCTCTATATTTGCCCTTTTCCAGTCCTCTGGAATCTCTCCCATCTTCCATTATTTTTTGAAGATAATTGCTAATGGCTCAGATATCTCCGCAGTTAGCTCCTTGAGTATTCTAGGGTGTATTTCATCAGGCCCTGGAGACTTGAGGACATCCACCTTATCTAAGTAATTTTTAACTTGTTCTTTCCCTATTTTAGCCTCAGATCCTATCTCATTTTCCCTGGCATTCGCTATGCTAGACGTCCAATTGCTACTAAACTTTTTGGTGAAAACTGAAACAAAAAAGTCATTTAGCACTTCTGCCATTTCCACATTTTCGGTTATTGTTTTTCCCCCTCGTTGAGTAACAGGCCTACCCTGTTCTTGGTGTTCCTCTTGCTGCTAATGTATTTGTGGAAATAGAAAGCTGCAATGCTGTACATCAGTGTTTCTCAAACTGGGGTCCCCGCTTGTGTAGGGAAAGCCCTTGGCGGGCCAGTTTGTTTACCTGCCCCGTCCGCAGGTCCGGCCGATCGCGGCTCCCACAGGCTGTGGTTCGCTGCTCCAGGCCAATGGGAACTGCTGGAAGTGGCACGGGCCGAGGGACTTACTGGCCGCCGCTTCCAGCAGCCCCAATTGGCCTGCAGCGGCGAACTGCGGCCAGTGGGAGCCACGATTGGCCGGACCTGCAGACGGGGCAGGCAAACAAACCGGCCCGGCCTGCCAGGGGCTTTCCCTACACAAGCGTCGAACCCAGTTTGAGAAACACTGCTGTACACACTCTTATTGCTAGCCCATGCCTGGATCCATGCCACTGAGTCTTCACTACTATTTTTACCCATGCTAGCTAAATTAAATTGAGCATGAGTATGCCTATCTGAGCTGCAGTCAGACCTCTGATTGCAGTGTAGACACACCCTAATGCAAACTGGATTAGCTTTAAGACCAAAAAAAAAGAAAATACCCACTTTGGGTCCCCGGTACCATACAGGCTCTGCAGCTGGCCCTATATCCTTTTGACCATAGGGGAGGAAACAACTTATTGCTAAATTCCCACACTCTGTGTCTCTTCTCACCCAAACTCAAGAGGGTCAGCTTTGGCAGGGGCAAAAGGGGTAGCTGGTAAGGAATACAAATGTCCAAAGGCAGGTGTCCAAAGTTAGCTAAAGGATTTTTTTCTGACATTCTCCTTTAAAAAGGAATTTCTGATTAAATGTTAATTTATATGCAACAATATTTATTTTCAAATATTTTTATCAAATGAAAATAAAATGCATTTGCTGTTAATAAATGCTAGTGTTATGTCTGTAAAAAAGAAGTAGGAGATGATTTGCCACAGCTGCTGGGAGACTGGTTGTTGCATCTTTGGAACTTTTTAGGAATTCACCTTTGCGGAAGAGAATATTGCCAAATGCACCATGGGTTTTGTGGGCATTCTCTTTCATAGCCTGGAAGCTGCTCCTATCTGCAACCGCTTGAAGCTGTTCCTCAGTCAGGAGCAACACGAAGAATTCAGCTATCTTTTTCACTCCCAAAACCCTGTTCTGGAGAGAGGATGTTAGTCAAATAAAATGCATTATTTTATTTCTGTGGTATTTCCACTTACAGTAGCTGACTCGATATTTTCCTGTAGTGTGTTTAGCGGGCTTCAGTGTGATTGAAGTGGTGCATAGATCTTATGCTGGCCCTCTGTATAGACGTGAATTGCACCCAGTGAGAGGAAAGCTGTTAGACTTAGTCTCTACATAGCTGAGGTCACAATATACTGTCTATACACACCTTACAATTAAATGCCTACTCAGATAGGGATATGCATATCAGTTATTTGGGAATTAGGCTTTAAAAATATTTTGGCTCATACTAGAGCTGATCAGAAAATGGGGGGGGGGAAATCATGAAAAAAATGGTTCCATTTTTTTTCTCATTGAAATTTCAGCAAAAAAATATCAGAAATCAAATAGGTGAACATTTTGGCTAGTTCTATTTCATATGGTAAACTGTTGGTGCTTTGGAGTTCACTCAAAAGACAATCTGTATAATTGTTACCTAAACACTTCTTCAGTAACCTCACCTCTTTCAGTTCTTCGTAGGTTATTGTCATAACATTTTCATCGTCAACATGCTTGCTCCATTCACAAATATAGTCAAAATAGGACCCCCAAGGCACTGGAGGACACCAAAGCATCATATAAATTAATAATTATTAACACGAATAATGGCTCAAGACTGAGTATATTTCTTAAAACCTAGACTGATAGTTAGAACTTCAGACTGACCCCTCTGCCAGGCGGCATAGTCTCATGGCACCCTGGAAGACTGTTAGAACTTGATGTTTACTTAGCCCACTAAAGACATAATAGGATTTAGTCCCGTTCCAGATACCAGAATTTTAGAAGTTTCACTTAGAAACCTCTATGTTCCTTTTATTCCTCAAACACTTTGTATTGGAAATTAATTATCATCTCTTAACTATAAAATAAAGTGAGAGATGCAGCTAGGTTGTTTTGCCTAGGTTTGAATGTTTTTGGTTACTTACCGTGATATTTTAAAAAAAGATACTTGCTATTTGTTCATTTGCCAACACTAGAAAGCCGCCTTTTAATAAACTGATTTGTGGCAGGCCAGACTAAAACAAAAGTCACGTCTGGGGACTTTGCAAATGGGGAAAAGGGTTTCTCAGCTGAAGGCATAGACAGGGTCTTTATTTCAATTCCCCTTCCACGGCAATAAAAATTTATCCCCCAACATTCTTTGGAGAGATCTGCCTCAAAATCCTTACCTACCAGTAAAGGGAGAGGGGAGTTCCAGTTCACTCTATTCATAGAACTTTAGCCTTGGGCCCAAAAGCCTGGGTCAGCAATTTGGGCTTCCTTATAAACTCTAGATTGCTCCTGTGAGACTATGTCCTCCTTGTCCTCAGTGATTTTTATAAAAATGATACATGTTCCCAAAATGAGTCACTTATTAAAGAAGATTGTCTGAAATTTTGAAGATCCTTCTATTAACCTCTGTCATTTTTCTGATAAAATGAAAAAAGTATAATGAATCTGGGTTACAAATTCCATATTTTCAAATTTAGTCTACACATTGAATAATTGGGATAGGTAGAAAAAGGAACAGTACTTTTTCCAGTCATGAAAGCTGTGAAGAACTCATCCCAGGTCTCATAAGAGGGAAGTGGAGACATGACATTGGTAAAATGGTAAAAAGATGTAGCTACGTCTTTTGGATTTCGAACAAGCACCAGTACCTAGAAAATTAATATATATATTTCTGGAGCTAGACATAGCAAAATGGCAGTATCAGAAAAATAATATGTAATTATAATATTGCTAATTTCTTGGACCTCATATATTAGGCACAGAAATAATAATTAATCCTATATGCAGAGGTTGCCATTTTTTCATTATTCCTCATTAGATTTCAAAGATTATTGGCTACATTCATTTAAGTGTGCTTGTCCTGATCTCCCCAAATTAATTATATGCTATCTGCATGTGCTTCATCTGAAACAAGACTCCTTCACCCCTTTGGGTTAGTGAATGTTCTTAAAATAAACTGGATTAAAAGTTACAGGGGCAAATTCAGAGGTCATATTGGAAAAAATAAATGGTGGTATTCAAGCTCCATCCACACTGAAGCCCCTCCCACTAGTGACACCAAAATGAGAGACCACCCACAGTAGACTGTGTAGCAATTCCTCTATCACTGGAGGATCCCTCTTCTTCTGAGTGTCCTTATGGGGCTGGATACACTCTCAGATTTCATTGTGATGTGATGTGAAGTAGCTATGCTCTACCAGAGGACTAGGCCCTAAAAGTGGCCATACTGAGCACTTGGTACCTATGATGTAGACTTTAAAAATGACAATGGAAGTCTAAAGGAGCCTGAAAATTCTACTGAAGGATATATGTCTATAAGACATTAAAATGAGCACTCACCTTGGCTTTATTCTTGAAGATGGACTCAGGTAGATTGTGCGGAACGAGATGAGTAAATATAACTCTTCTAGAAGATAATTTCTCCATCCGCTTTAATACAAATTGAAAGAAGGGGAAAGCAGACAAATCAATTAATGTAACATTACATTTTCTGTAACCCTATGCCAAAATACCCCATTGCTGGTATATCAATGGCTCTGGAAAGCTCTGCTGAGCTGATAGCAGATTTCATGTCTTAGGAGTTCTGTGATTTTTCTGGGACCAGTGTCTCTAATCTATAGACATTGCTGAGTGTAGTAGATTTGGGAAGAGACCTGGCTAGTATCCAACGGGTAAAGTGAAATATGATTTCACACTTCCCCCTACATGATGGAATACATCTAAAAATAAGGAACAGAATCTAACTGGAGAATGAGGGAAAAGGGAGATGAGCACTGAAGGACCTTGTTTGGGGTCAAAAGGGTGAGTTATAAAGATGGGGGGATCTGTTGGGACTAAGAGAGGGGGAGTTGGGAACCAGAAGAAGGAAAGCGATTCTGGTTGGGTTGAGAGGGGGAAAGATGGGACAAGGAGAAGAGAGGAACATAGAAAAAAGGGATAGCCCAGAAAGTTCAGGACAAGCATCTGAGCTCTGACTCCTCTTGGCGGTATCTTTCGAAGAGTGCCCATCAGTAACTGGCATCCTCGTTTGCAGGCTCAGCAAAAAGGCCAAAGACTGCATAGGCACTGGGGATGGAGCTACTCTGTCACCTCTAGAGCTAGCTCATCTAGGTTGCAACTAAGATACATTGGCAAGACAGCACAGGGAGCCTCTTACTAACTCTGCAGAAGCTGTATCTCTTTTCTGGATAAATTAACTTAATCCTTCACAAGCACTAAGCTCACATCAGAAAAAAATGAAAATGTTAACAAATACACTGGAGGCGGTGAGCAGCAGAGCAGTGATGGATTGAATCAGCCTGGTACTGGTGCAAGAGGTATTTCATCTAGGATTAAGCACCCAGGCCTGGATCCACAAAGGGACTTAGTCATTGCGATGCTCAGTATTGCATCACCTGATTTTTAGGTCCCTAGAAAACCACAGGAACCACACTGTGATCCACAAAGCCTGAATTAGACAACTGAGGCTCCCTATACAATGGATGGGGAGAGACAGGTGCCTTAGAATGTGATCTGCAAAGCCAGCATGCTGGGGAGGAGCCACCTAAATTAGCCAATGGGAGACACAGGTGAGAAGGTGTATGCTAAGCCCTCAGAGATAGTGCTTAAGTCTGGGCTACTGGGAGGTGCCTATCTCTGCTAGTGATCCACAAACTTAGGCAGAGGAGTGCCTAAGTCACATATGATGCTGGCAGACCAGGTGCGAGCTATGCCAAGGCCCCTACGCCTCACCTGAACACTGACAAATGCACAGCTGGAAACCAGTCTGGCTCACCTGTATGTTCATATTGTTAAAATCAGTATTAGTACAGGGCCGCCAAGAGGAGTGCCCACGCGGACTGTCTGTGGTACCATATTAAGGCTGTTATAGTGCTTGAGAAGTTCACACTTGATATCTGGTTGGTGAAATCTAAGTATAGAGTTCACAACGAGCTTTGGGTTTATGCCCTGAATCTTAACAGTGTGCCTTGAGGTTGGGACTCATGCTCTTGAGACACTCCAGACAGCTTGACAGTATGGTGGGCTTGATCGGGTAGGTGTGCTCAGAGGCAGCATTTCTCAAATGTGGCCACTGTGGCAGCATGCAGCCACCAGGGGCTTTTCTTGCAGCCACAGCCTCCTGGGCTGGGGGAGATACGGGAAAGTAGCGGCCCATCCCCTTCCCTGTTGCTCCTGGATGCACCGCCTTGGGGTTGGTTGCTGGGGCCACCAGCAGGGGTTGGGCCCTGCCCCCCTCTAGAGACCCCTGGGGCACAACGCTGGAGGAGCAGGCACCCAGTGAGTTCCCCACCTTCCCGGGGGCAGTGGGGCTCAGGCTTTGGACTTCAGCTCTGGGGTGGCAAGGTGGCAGGCTCTGGCTGCAGGGCTTCGGGCTCCAGCTGCGCAGCAACAGGCCCCAGGCTCCAGCATTGGGGCTTCAGGCTCCATCCCCCCACTGCCTTCCCTGGACCCCCGTCCAGGGCTTAATTTGTCCCCAGGCTTGGCAGGGCTGAGTAAGTCTGCTGTGAAAAGTAATACTCGTATGTTTGTTAATATCACTTTTCACAATGGACTTATTAGCTAGCAATAAATAAATGACAATGATTAGGACGTGTATATGTATAATTTATTTGTTTTTCCTAAAGCTAATTAAGTGTTTTAGGAAAAAGTGTGAGAGTGGCCACTAGCAAGAGTTGGTGGCCACACTCTGAGGCCACCAAAAAATTTGTCCGGAGAACCCAGATGCACATAAAAAAACTGGGGTGAGGGTGCGGGATGGAAACAAGGAGGAGAAGGAACACCTCCCTTTTAATCTTTAGTCCAGTGGTGAGGGTACTCACTGAGGATATGAGAGACTCCCCCCCCACCCGGTTAACTCTCCCCTGTGCCTGATGAGGTGAATGGATTTGAACAAGAAACTCCAACCATTCATGTGAGTCCTTTAATCAGTGGACTATGGAGTGACACTCTTTTTCTCACCTAATTAATGTTCAATTAGTCAATTAAAGTGAAACAACTTCTGTAGGAGAGATTGAAGGAGGCCCACATCAGAAGATCCCATAGTCCAGTGGTCAGGGTACTCACCTGAAAGGTGGCAGATTTCTGTTCAGATCCTTTCTATTCACTGGGTAGACTTGAACCAGTGGTCTCTCACATTCTGCTGGGCTAAAGAGTATAAGGGAGGTGGTTCTCTCCTCCACTGCCCATTTTGGGTAGAGCTAGATGGCCTCTTGAGCATGCCTACTGGATTGGCCTCAGCACACCAGCTAGGCAGAGGAACACCTATATTCCCCAGTTTGTGGATTGCACAGGAATTAGTGGGGAAGATAGACATCTGGATGCCTAGGGAAGTCGCTGTGCACATGCCCAGAGGCAGAAACATAGGTGCCTAGAGAACTTTTACTGCAAAAACTTAAGTGGCATGTGAGTTTGGGCACCTACAGGGTTAGGTGGCAACCAATCAGGAGTTTTGTGGATCGCAGTGGAGCCTAAAATTAGGACTTCAGTACCTAAGAACCTTTGTGGGTTTGGCCCCAGCTCTTGCATTTCCATTCTATTCCATGGTCTTTGCATTTTACTTTGTATGGAACTCCTCCTTATACCCTATTTGGAATAATATATTATTGAGTTTTTGTAAGTGTCTCATGTAATTGTTATTAATTTGCATTTTCCTCAACTCTTTCTGACTGCCCATTTACCAACATTTCCTCCTGAATTGGGTGGCACATGCAGGATCTATTCTAGTCACAGATATTGCTGTAGTTGGACAGAGACCTTTCTTTGCAATGGGTATTTCACATACCATGTTGTCATCAATTATATGTGAAACAGTACATCTTAGCAGTTTCAGTAAGTGTTCAGGCCCAGATCCTCAAAGGAATTTTGGCACCTAACTCCCATTGATTTCCATGGGAGTTAGGTGCCTAAATTCCTTTGAGAATCTGGTCCTCAGTTCCCACCTGATATTTCTCAGCATCTCCAACTTCAAGGTAGGGAAATTCTTCCAGTTCCTCATCATTCAGGCTATTTGTTTCATCTTCATTATTCTCTGCAGATGTTGTTACCAAGTCAGTTAAGATCTGGCCAACCCATTTGGTACCTTAAAAATATACAGAATTGGTTTAAAAACCTTCCCCTTCCCCTTTGGGGAAAACATAATTTCTCAGATTTCAATGAATATACAACAATTGGAAAGATTTGTACACAGTGTATTAAGTAACTAATGGACAAGAAAAATCAAGGAGCTTTAAGGAGCTAAATAAATTATGTCTGGGCCTAGCAGACAAACTGGGACCAGACTTGATAGCAAGAGCTCCAGGGCTTCCTAAAAGAGCATAATTCAGGTCTGCTCTTTTCCTACAATGGAAGAGAAGCCTATCTAACTTAGCTTGTAGTGACATGAAAAATAATGTGAGGCTAAATTTGCATATAAATTGTTTGTTGTTTTGAAATGTTTTTTTTTAATGCTTATTCCACTGCAAATAAACATACTGATTTTAAGAAGGCAGTTGGTCACTGTAGACATCCGGGGTGGGGCTTCGTCCCTCTCAGGGGCTGCTGGGAGCCAGGCCACCTCACTCCACGAGGCTGAGGAACAGATCAGTCTCGCAGATCCAAGCCCTAAACCGGAGCAGGGTCGCGAGCAATCAGTAGTCCCGGGCTCAGGCCCTCAGGCAGGGGCTGAGCAAACAAACAGTTCAGGGGCTCAGGCTAGGGGAGGAGGAGAGACTGTCACCCAGCGTGGGGTGCCGGGGGGAACACAGGCCCACCCACTCTACTGTGTTCCAACCCAGGGCCCTGTGAGCAGCAATCCGTCTGCTGCTGGGTCAGTGGGGATCCTGACCGCAACACACTGACATGGGGTCGGGGTCTGCTATCCCCCGGCCTCTTCCCATCTCCTCCTCCATGGGTACCTGCACATCCTTAGCCTCGTCCGCCATGTCCCAGATCATGGGCTCCTCAGGGCAGCGAGCGCTGGGTAGATTGGGCGGCTCCTCCGGACCCTCGGTGAGGGGAAGTTCAGTCCGCTCCTCAGGATACCGGGCTCAGGGCAGGCTCGGCCAGTCCTCCTCAGGATACCAGGCTCAGGGCAGGCTCGGCTCAGCAGGAGCTCGGGCACCAGTGTCTGTCCTCTCCCACGGTCGAGCCGCAACTGAGCACTGGGGCCGGGCCTTTATACTTCCTGTCCCGCCCCATGACTTCTGGGGGGGCGAGGATAGGCGGTGGTGACTCCACCCACTCCAGCGGCTGTTCTGGCTCGTCCCTCGCAGGGGCTGCTGGGAGCCAGGCCGCCTCACTACACGGCCCCCCCCTCAAGGCTGGCTCCCGGGTACCGGGGCCAGACCCTTCCATACCCCCCAGGCGGGAAAGGAAGTCGGCGTTCGCATGGTCCTTCCCGGCCCGATGGCGAACGGTGAAGGCATAGGGCTGCAGCGCCAAGTACCACCGCTGCAGCCGCATATTATGGACCTTCATGCGGGCCAACCACTGGAGAGCAGAATGGTCAGTGACCAAGATGAAAGGGGCTCCTAGGAAGTAGTAGCGCAGGGTGTCACAAGCCCACTTCGCGGCTAGGGCTTCCTTTTCCACCACCGCATAGTTTTTCTCTCGGGGGAACAACTTCCGACTGATGTAGAGGACCGGATGCTCTTCCCCGCTGACCTCTTGGGAAAGGACTGCCCCGAGTCCCACCTCCGAAGCGTCCGTTTGCAGGACAAAGGTCTGGTTAAAATCAGGGCTATATAAGACCGGCTCTTGGCAGAGGCTTGTTTTAAGGGTTTGAAAGGCCTCGTCACACACACAGGTCCAGACCACTTGCTGCGGGCTCTCCTTAGTCAAGAGCCCCGTTAAGGGGGCGGCAATCGCTGTGAATTGGGGAATGAAGTGTCGATAATACCCTGCCAGCCCCAGAAACTGGCGTACCTGCCGTTTCGTGGTGGGCGGGGGGCAGGTTGCAATGGCCTGAACCTTGTCCACCAGTGGTTTTAACTGTCCATGTCTGATAGCGTACCCCTGATACTTGGTTTCTTGTCGGCCGATGCAGCACTTCTTCGGGTTGGCCGTTAACCCGGCCG
This sequence comes from Chrysemys picta bellii, assembly GCF_011386835.1. Lineage (NCBI taxonomy): Eukaryota > Metazoa > Chordata > Testudines > Emydidae > Chrysemys > Chrysemys picta. The sequence continues at coordinate 127,350,184 of NC_088793.1, read as the reverse complement.
CCCACAGGGACCTCAGGATGGCTGCGACCCTTTCTAGATGGTTCTCCCACTGCGGACTGTAAATGACTACATCATCCAAATAGGCCACAGCGTACTCTTGGTGGGGTTGGAAGAGGCGGTCCATCAGGCGCTGAAACGTGACCGGGGCCCCGTTGAGGCCGAAGGGCATTCGGGTAAACTGATATAGGCCCGTAGGGGTGGTGAACACAGTCTTCTCCCTGGAAGCAGGTTCCAGGGGGATCTGCCAATACCCCTTGCTAAGGTCAAGGGTCATGATGTAGCGGGCTCCTCCTACCCGGGCCAACAGCTCATCTATCCGGGGCATGGGGTAGGCATCGAACTTGGAGATGGCATTCACGCGCCTGAAGTCGATGCAGAATCGTTGGGAGCCGTCGGGCTTTGGTACCAGCACGACTGGGCTACGCCACTCGCTGTGCGAGGGTTCAATCACCCCCAAGTCCAGCATCGCCCATACCTCCTCATCCATGACGCATCTCTGGTGATACGGCAAGGGCCTGGTCGCGCCCCGAATCAGCACCCCCGGCTCAGTCTGGATCCTATGGTATACCAGGGTGGTGGATCCCGGTTGGGCCGTGAAGGTGTGGGGGAAGGCTCGTAGGAGGCACCGGGTCTGCTTGAGTTGGTCCTCCGTTAGGGTCTCCCCAAGTTGGGGTTCCTCAGGGTCCTGGGTATGGGCTATCTGGGGCCCTAGCTCGGGTTCTGGTGGGTAGGCGTTAATCAGAAGCCCTTCCCGTTCTCGCCAGGGCTTGAGAAGGTTGACGTGGTACCGCTGTATCCTCTTCTTCCGATTGGGCTGGTCGATCTCATATGTAACCGGGCCCACCTTCCGGACCACCTCATATGGCCCTTGCCAGCGAGCCAGAATCTTCGACTCGCTGGAGGGGAGGAGGAGTAATACCCGGTCTCCGGGTTGAAAGTCCCGTGTTTGTGTGTCCCGGTTGTACATCTGGGCTTGCACCTCCTGGGCGGCTTTCAAATTCTCTCATGCCCGGGCCCCAGCCTGCTTAAGACACTCCTGGAGCTGAAGCACATACTTTAAGAGGCCCTGGGCCGGTGAGGGGGTTTGCTCCCAAGTTTCCCTCATTAGGTCCAATAGGCCCCGCGGTCGACGGCCGTACAGCAGTTCGAACGGCGAGAACTTGGTCGACGACTGGGGAACCTCTCAGACCGCCAGGAGCAAGGGTGGGAGTAGCTGATCCCATCGACGAAGGTCCTCCTGGGGAAACTTCCGGAGCATGTCTTTTAGGGTCCAGTTGAACCTCTCAACCAGCCCATCAGTCTGGGGATGATAGACTGATGTTCGCAGTTGCTTGACCCCCAGAAGTTCACACACTGCCGGAGCAACCGCGAAGTAAAATTAGCCCCTGATCCGTAAGGATCTCGCGGGGTAGGCAGACACGGGCAAAAACCTTCACCAGCTCATCGGCGATGGTGCGGGCTGTAATGTTTCGGAGGGGAATTGCCTTGGGGAACCAGGTGGCATAGTCCAACATCACTAAGATGTACTGAAATCCCGCACTGCTCTTGGGAAGAGGCCCCACCAGATCCATGGCCACGTGCTCAAAGGGGGTCTCGATTAAGGGCATCGGGACCAACGGGGCCTTGGGAGTCCACGCAGGGGCGGCCAACTGGCAATCCGGGCAGGAATTACAATAATTCTTTACCTCCTGGTACACCCCCGGCCAGAAGAGGTGTCCCAAGATCCGGGCCAGAGTCTTCTCGTGACCGAGGTGTCCCGCTGCGGGGACATCGTGGGCCAGCTGCATGACGGCCCGCCGATGACATCGGGGAACAAGGAGTTGGGTCCGGGTCTCCCCCGTGTGGGGGTCCCGTTCGACGCGATACAGGCGCTCCTGCCACAACTCAAAGTGTGGCCACTGGGCCGCTCGACCGGGGTCAAGTACCGTCCCATCCACAGTGGCCAGTTGTTCGTAGGCCCGCTGGAGTGTGGGGTCAGCGCGCTGATCTTGGCAAAAGTCAGTGGGGGCCAAGGGACCGTCCTCTGGTTCTGCGGCCGAGCTGGGAGGCTCGGGGGCTTCCCTCTCTTCTCCCTCGCTCTCTGGGGCCTCCCCTTCCAAGGCTGGTGTGACCCACGGGCTGCCCCCGGCGTGGCGACGGAGAACGGCGGGAAACTCGGGCCAGTCTCGATCCAGGATTACGGAGTATGCCAGTCGTGGAGCGAGGCCCACCACCATCGGCCGGGTGACTCCCTCAACCATCAATTGGGCCCGGGCACTCCGGTAGGGCCGTACGTCCCCATGGATGCACTGCAGCCGAATCTCTCCTAGCCGGGCATCAGCCTGGGGACCTAAGTGTCGGCGGACTAGGGTCTGTCCGCAGCCCGAATCAAGGAGGGCCACCATCGGGTATCCTTCAATAACCACGGGTATGGTGATCTTAGCAGCTTGTGAAGGGCGGGCACGAGCGTCCCCTGAGCAGACCTGGCCAAAGGTACATTCCAGCCCCGGGCAATCCCGCTGGAAATGGCCATATTCCCCGCAGGAGAAACAGGGGCCCAGGGCTGCTTGTCCTGCCCATAGCCGCGTCCCTGGGTTGCCCCCAGGAGGACCCTGGTGGTCTCGGCGCGCCGCAGGAGCTGGGGTCCGAGCAGATCTCCCGGGCACCCCCGGGGGACGAGTCCCGGCCTCAGCCTCCCAGGGGGAGCCCCGTAGGTTCACTCGGGCTGGCGCCCCCCTTTTCTCGGGGTTAGGTCACTCCGTCGCTGGTGGGGCTGCACGGACCGCCGGGCCTATTGGCATTTCAGCTGCCAGGAAGTCCTCCATTAGGGTAACGGCGGTGGCCAGGGTCGTCGGCCTGTGGCGGAGGACCCAGGCTCTTCCTCGTGATGGGAGAACCTGGGTGAACTGTTCTAGTACCACCTGTTCCATTAGCTCCTCCGAGTTCCGGCGTTCGGGCTGCAACCACCGCTTACAGGTCTCCCGGAGTTCCTGGGCCACACTCCGAGGCCGGGCCCCAGTGGGATAGGTCAGACTCCTAAACCGCCATCGGAAAGTTTCTGGGCGTCTAGAATCGCGGCCTTTACTTGGCTGTAGTCCTGGGCGGCCTCCACCGACAGGCCTCGGTAGACCGTCTGCGCAGTCCCCGTCAGGTACGGGGCCAAGATGGAAGCCCATTGGTCCTGGGCCCACCCCGCGATGACCACCACTCGCTCAAAGGTGACGAGAAAGGCTTCGGGGTCGTCGCCGGGTACCATCTTCGTCAGCCAGATCGGGGGCTGGGCCGTGGGGTCCCGGCCGGGCCTCCCGGCTGAGCCTCCCCAGGTCGGGCCAGCGCCGCTGCGAGCTGCTGGAGACATTGTCGCTGGAAGTCCTGGTGCTGGGTAACCAGGTCTTGAATAAGCTGGTTCTGTTGGGCTCCCAGCTGCTCAATGAGCTGCTGCTGCTGTTGCTGCTGGGCGGCCTGTTGCTCCTGTTGCTGTCACTCCTGGGTTTCCGTCATTAGAGCCAGTAGCTGAGATAGATCCATCTCTTGGGAGAGGGACCTTTGTCCTGCCACCCCCTTCTCCCCGGGGTCGAGAGTTCGCGCCCACATCCTCGTCTGCCGTGTCCCAGATCATGGGCTCCTCAGGGCAGCGAGTGCTGGGTAGATTGGGCGGCTCCTCCGGACCCTCGGTGAGGGGAAGTTCAGTCCGCTCCTCAGGATACCGAGCTCGGGGCAGGCTCGGCCAGTCCTCTTCAGGATACCAGGCTCAGGGCAGGCTCGGCCCAGCAGGAGCTCGGGCACCAGCGTCTGTCCTCTCCCGCAGTCAAGCCGCAACTGAGCGCTGGGGCTGGGCCTTTATACTTCCTGTCCCGCCCCTTGACTTCCGGGGGGCGGGGACAGGCGGTGACTCCGCCCACTCCGGCAGCTGTTCTGGCTCGTTCCTCACAGGGGCTGCTGGGAGCCAGGCCGCCTCACTACAGTCACTATATCACTGGTCACAGGCTCCCAAAGAGAAGAAATTCAGGTTTCCAGTTGGACCTGCATGGTAATAAGTGGTTGGCATAGATGTGGTGTTGAATCCTGATCCTCAGCTAAGGGTGGGGAAGTTGTGAAATTCAACACCTGAGACAGGTAAGGGCATAAAGCCTAATACCTGAACAACAGGTGCACTAAGAGAGACTAAACAGGGGACAGAGATGCACCCAGCCTCAGCAGCGTGATACTTACCATACATGAAGTTCAGATGTACAGAATTATTCAGTTAGATAACACAGGAATATTAATCAAAATCAACAAGAAATATTCTGGTTCTGCAGTGAATTGTACTCTCTAACTGATCCTGTTGTTACTTTGTCAAAACTCCTGTTAAGCCAAATCCATCCCTAATGCGACTCCAAGTCAGTGACGTTACATCAGGATTGAATTTGCTCCATTAACTTCTGTTCTTGGTTACATTTTATACAGTAGAAGCAGTATATGGGAATTATTAAAACCATTGACATCTATTTTAATTAGGCTTGGAAACCAACAGAATGGAGGATAGAGACCCATTTTATACCTATTTTAGTAGTTCTAGATTAGTTATAAGAGATGTTTTCCTCTTCTTTTTTCTGGTGAAAGTTTTCTAAAGATCTGACTGGGACTTTAAAAATCTAGCCAAGTCTGAAGACTGTGCTGTATAGTAACTTTATTATGCTGGTAGGTAAAGTTGTACACAGAACTCCAGTTTGTAAAACTACCTAGTAGAAAGTGATATTTTGATGCATCAAGTGTAAGAGAGCATAGAGTGAGTTCTCACCCTTAGCCTCGCATTTCCTGACATTTGGGTGCTGGATTTCTCAATATTTATTGTTGCATTAAAGACAGTTAACCCCACGCCCACAGAATTTTTGGAAGAATAGGGAGAAATGCCAGTAGAGTAGATGTGGGATAATCTGCCTCCCATGCTAAGTCTCATTCTCATCTGTAATAGTTAGAGATTGGCTTAAGCCCTTAATCATCAAATTTAATAACTCTTCCAAAAGTTTCATCATAATTATGATAACTAGATATTCTTGTCTTCCATGTAAATGTCCTGTCCCTTTTTGAATCTCCATAAACTCTTTGCTTCAGTGACTTCCTGTGGCAATAAATTCTAGCCTTTAAAGTTTCATACAGAATAATTTTCAGTTTCATCACCCAACTAGGATTGAGTGAAATCTATGGAAAGAAAAAATTACAAAAATTCATGGAGAATTATTCACTAATTCACTTTCCATGATTTCACAATCCTAACATTTCAATTTTTCAAGAAGTTTCAGAAGACTGCAATGTTTTTAATAGGAAGAAAGTAAAGAATGTTGCGCATGAGAAACCAAATGCTAAATTTTATGCAAAAATACTTATTTGTAAATGTTGCAAATGTAACAACATGTACCATACTACAAAACAGAAGCGAGTAATGTTTGCTGTGAAAACCATTACTTTGATTTTCCTAACCTGGGCATTTAAATTTTTAACCATAGCATTGACAATAACAATAGCAATGGCATTTCTTTGGCAAGGAATATGAGATAAGTCATTTTATTTCTCTCATTCATATGAATAATTCCCATTGCCATATCTTCCTAACCAAGGTTATTTAACATAAACTGAAATAATTCGTTCAGTTTTAACTACAGCCTGGTTATTTATAATTATATTACACCTTATATTTCCATAGCAAACAAATTATATTCACCAGATTTAGGATACCCTGCTAGGATCACATCCTCCTGCCTGGCTTCAAAGGACTCAAGAGCCTTGAATATTTCAGGACTGCACACAGTTTTGGGGTAGAGAATCCCCTTGTAAGAAAAAAGCAGATCATCACGGTCCATTGTGTCACAAACAGCAATTCCCTTATCCATCAGATCAATGAATTTCTTCCTATGGTTTGCCATTCTCCTCTCTCTTGATGTAAAGCTGTATGCAGACAGAGACAGGTGCAGACTACCTTTTAGTAGACCTTTTGTGGATCAAGTAAACAACATTTGACTCCTCCCTATTCATCTGTAGAGAGAGATACAGACCCAGACAAAGAGCCTGATCTAGCTCGCATTGGAGTCATTTACAGTCCTGTCATTGACATCAGTGGGAGTTGGAGAAGACCAAAAGAGGAAAACAAGGAAATTAAATTGCTTCTTAAGCCAAAACTCATATATAATTTCAAAATATCACGTGTAAAAGATTGCTGTAGAATGAGTACCTAGTGCATGTATACATAATACATTAGTGACATGCAAAAAATTACACTGATGCCAGGCTCCTGTTGGGATGGTACATGCCCCAAAGTAGGTTTCCCATGGTAACCCTGCCCTTTTACATACGCATTATACTGGTTTTTTTCTTTACACAATCACATCATTCTTTGAGTCCTGAGACCTGAAGAAGAGTGGCCTCCGTGTAGGGCTTGTAGCTGCAGAATTCGCCTACTAGGGTGGGTAACCACAGGCTCCATTTGGTGGCCTTGGGGGTACAATGGCTAGCTCCTCCTTTCAGCCAAATATTTTCTCAAGTTTGGAGAGAGATGATGGAGTTTTTGCTATCTAGTGATTGGGGGGTGGCTGTACATATGAGTACATATTGTTTTATTAATGATTAATATGTTTATATTAATATAGATCAATTGGTGTCTGTGTCAAGGGATGAAATCCTGGCTCCATTGAACTCAAAGGCAAAGCTCCCATTGACTCCAGCGAGGCCAAAATCTCTGCCTTGAGGAGCATTTATGGTCTCAGCCTTTCTCATATTGTATTCCCATGAGCAATAAATCCCATTCTCCTCATTCACTGAATCCCACTCTCACAATTCCAATCACTTATTTGAAGACTTTTGGACCCTCCTTAAATTCTCCTGTCTGCACAGGACTTTGCTAAATTCTTCAAAGAGAGAACTGAGACCGTATTAGGGTTAGGGTGGGGTTTTGGTGGTAGAACCACGGCCCATTTTTTTCAAACCCTACCCCAATGAAATAATTTGGGATCTGTGTGGGAAATCTTAAGGGATTTCCCTCCTGCAGGTATTTCTTCAAGAGGGGGTGCGTGGGCCCTTTGTTTGTTATGGATGGATTTTTATGATCAGGCACAACAGTAAGATTAGGTCATGCCAGAATGGAGATTAGTGGTGGAAAGCCAGCTAGAAAAAGTGAGTTTTGAGGAGGGATTTGGAGGAGAATTAAGTATCTTGGCAAAAGGCTTGATAAAGTCTTAGTAATATGAGCTCTCAGTACAGCATTCAGCTATTAAACATTTCCTAAGAGATTAGGAGAGAGCACGATACTTTATACAGATTATATAAAATGTGCAAATTCACAAGGCCGTCTGAATGCATCAAATGTGAAAAGGGGAGATTGGCAGAGGAATATAATTTTGTTTAAGCTTCTAAGAAGGTGTTTACAAAAAGTGGAGAATTAAAAAAGATTAGAGCACTTGGTTGTATCCGGTGTAATGAAATCCATTCTGTCCAGCTCACCACCTCCCAAAGGTCTAGGACAACAATGCAGTGTCTGAACTGCTCTTTACTGAACATAGAGCTTTGCAGGGTAAGTTAGTGGGCTTCAGCCATGATGCCCACAGAACACTGGCAGCTGATAATAGCTAGGTTAGCGGTGAGCTGACTACTGCTTCTGATCTTCTATTTGGCTCCCTTAACAACAAACAACAACCCACCTCTCAACCATACCCTCAATACCTACAAATTGTACACACAGCTAGTCTAAGAAAAAAACAAGTTCATATTACTGTCACGGTGTTCTGTCTTCTCCCCACACAATCCTGCTCTGGTTTTTTCAGCCATCTGTTGCATCTGGTCTTAAACTAAAGGCATGTTTACACAGAGAAAGCTGTTCATGGGCTAGCCTACCTGAGCTAGCTTGAATCCAGCCAGCATGAGTAACAAGAGCAATGAAGACAGTGAATAGCAGGCTTCAGTGTAAGCAGTACAAGCCCAGCGTTGATCCTGGATACATGTTCAGCTCACTAGCCTGCTCTGAAGCCCGTAGTGTGCTGTCTTCACTTCTACCCATATTAGCTGATTCAAGCTATCTTGGGTAGACTAGCCCATCCACAGCTTTTGCTGTGTAGACATACCCTAAAAGTGTAAGCTGTTTGGGACAGGGATTGTCTTTTACTGTGTGTCTGTACAGCTCCTAGCACAGTGAAGACCCCATCTAGGCACTATTGTAATAATAATAAATAATTAATACATAATTAATAATGGGCCCAATTTGGGAAGGATTAACTTCCATACGCTAAAAATCATGAAGATTGTGGGTGTAATCCTAGAGTAACTGATGTCAATGGGAGCTTTGCCATTCATTGAGGTCAGGATTTCATCCTGTATATTGCAAGTCAAGATTCTGAGGGCCCACGAGAGAACTGGACAATCAATAGCAATAGAAGCAGAAAGATTGGGTCCTGAAAAGGGGTGTGCTGGGCGGGTGGGATACTAATTGATGTGTTAAGAGTCTCAAAATGGTTTCCGAATTTGTGGCAGTCCTAAAATAGCTGAACAATAGCAATCAAATTCTTTTCCAGTGCAAACTGGTGCAGATCCATTGATGTCAATGGAGCTGCCTGTGAGAGAGATGATGAACACCAGCAGAGCTCTGAGAGTATTGTATCAACTTTGTAAATGTGATCTGCATTTTTGTGAGCCAGACACTGGAAGTATGAAAGCTTCAAAGTCTTTTTGCGGATACAGACTAACACGGCTACTTTGAAACCTATTGTATTGAGATGAGCCAGATGATATGGGCGTATAGGCTATTCAGAGACCTTTGCATCAATACATGTTATATGTATGTGTATTCCTGGCTTGCTAGGTGGGTTTTCCATGGGACCTGGAATCACTATGGGGTGATTAATGCAAACTCCCAATACATCTTATGTAGATACCCAGCCTTTGAAGCTTTGCAACCTAGGGGAAGGGGCATTGATTGGTTTTATCTGTTTCAGGAATCCTGGAAAAGAAAGGCCCCAAAACTGTATAAAATGTCAGCCTGAGATGATTGCGGGACTAATTGTGATCCAACAAATTGACACAAACTTTTAACCAAGAGGGCAAACCCTGCTGAAGGATTTGAAGAACTGGAATTTGCCAGCATTTCCATAAGAAAGATGGGGGATCTCGGGTAAGCTTAGTATGCAGTTAGGCCTTTTCTTGCTTTATGATATGTTTTTCCTGTAATGTTTTTGTCCTAAAATAAATACACTTTGCTTTATGAAGTATAGGCGTGTAGGGGGTGTGTGGCTCTCCCTCACTGCCAATCTCTGAGGGAGGCCACACCTCTTTTCTGTCACTCCCCTGGAGTGGCAGTATATCAAAGGGGGAAAGTTAGCAGTCTCGCAGTCTCAACCCTCAGTCAGTGGAGTGCAGCAAACGATTCCAGGGCCCAAACACATAGGCAAGGCGGGGCCCCAAACAGTCTAGAGTTCCAGCCCTCAAGCAGGGCACAGTAGTAGGATGGGGTGCCTTGCAATCTAGTGCTCTGCCCCTCGAGCAGGGGCAATCACCACCCACAGTCTATGGGGTGCCAGCAGAGATTAGGCACCCAGCAAACAGTCTCGGGCGCCAGCAGGGGCGAATGCCCCCCAGTCTGTTGTCCTGGCTCTGGTGGGTGACAGACAATTGCAGGCCTCTTGGCATAAGGAGGGGGAGTATTGCCACCCCAAGGGGGGCATGGCAGGGGGGACATGGGCCCGCCCAATTCCACCACGTCCCAGCCCAGGGCCCTAACAGTGGCAGAGTGGTCTACCACTAGGTCAGTGGGGAATCCACCCGCAACACGTTGTTGGTGTCACTAGGTATAGCTACCAGGTAACTCGGGAGGGTGGAAGGCCATAAGTGCCAATGAAACCCCCCTGCTCTGGGTCTAGTGAGCCAAAGTAACTCCATCTTGTGAACTTTAACCAGCCTAAATGCTAACAGCCTAGAAGCAGAACATGTAACAGTCAGCGTTTTTTTAGCAGACAGCTGCAGTTTCGCTCAAACAGCAAAAGCAGTAGTGATAAGGAGCGGGAGAAGGGGAGGGGGAAGTCTACTACGTCTAGGCCAGCAAGGCCAAAGATAAACATGCGGACGAGAACTTTTCTAGCACGCCACAATGTAGTGCCTACTGTAACTGCTGTCGGGAAGGGAGGGGTGGAGGGGAAACAAAACAAAAGGCTTACACAAGCAGCTTGGAATATAAAATGGGAAACATGCTCATATTTGTTGCGCTTCTGATTTGAAACATGCTGGTCTCCTGAGTGCCTTTTCGAGATCTCGAATAAACTTGGTTTGCTTCTCCACCCTGGTATGTTTATCAGTGCGGCGCACACCGGGCAACGAACCCCCTGTTGCCCCGTCGGGCCCTCTGGGCCGGCAACAACGTTGACCTGGCAGCCCCACAGCCAGACAGTAGTCTGGTACCCCTGGGCTGCTTCCTATACTCCCCCTCAGGTGTACCTGAACCCTGGGGTCGTCCTTCATCTCCCTGGGGTATACTGCCAGTGGAAATCCCAGCAACTCCTCAGCGTCCGGTATGTCTGGCAAACCTGGTCCCTGAGACAGCAGTGGGCTGGAAGCATCTGCCTCCCTCAGTGGCTCCTGCTCAACTGAGCTACAGGACCTGCCTTTTATGCTTCACATTCCTGTCCCACCTCTCTGCTTCTGGCATGGCAGGCGTGGACCTCCTGGTTCCGCCCACCAGGGGGTGCGTGGCCCTCCATCACTGCCAATCTCTGACAGAGGCCACACCTCTTTGCTACACATACACACCCTCAAGCCCAGCTCCCGTTCTCTGGGGCCAGTCAGGTCCCCTTCCCCAAGTCTTGACAACGTGTCGTGTTGGTGTGCTCCTTACCCGACTGACATTGTACAGTGAAGGCAAATGGCTGTAAGGCCAGATACCAGCGCATCAACCGTGTGTTGGTGTCCTTCGTTTGTTGGAGTCATCTGAGGGGTGTGTGGGCTGTTACCACCACAAAGGGGCTGCCTAGGAGGTACTAGCGAAGGGCCACTACTGCCCATTTAATGGCCGGTGACTCCTTTTCAATCACCAAGTAGTTCCTCTCCCTCAGGAACAGCTTTAGGCTAATATGGAGGACTGGTGTTCCTTCCCATCGATGTCCTGAGAGAGGACAGTGCCCAGCCCTATTGTCGAGGCATCAGTTTGGACAATAAAACCGCGTCCCAAGTCAGGACTATATAACATGGGCTCCCGGCACAGGAGGTCCTTCAACCCTCAGAATGCCTTCTCACAGTCGGGATCCCACTGTACGTGCTGTGGCTGATCTTAAGTCAGCAGGCCCATCAATGAGGCAGCAATGGTGGCAAAGTCAAGGATGAAGTGCCGGTAGTACCCCACTAGCACCACAAAGTGTCGGACCTGTTTCTTAGTGATGGGGACTGGGTGGTCCTGGATGGCTTGGACCTTCCTGACTAGGGGCTGCAATGTACCCTTGTCCAAGGGTATAGCCCAGGTAGTTTGTCTACTGCCAACCAATTCGGCATTTCTTGAGGTTGGCGGTGAGGCCAAGGGTTCTCAAGATGGCAGCCACTTGGTTTGGGTGGTCTTCCCAGCGGCAACTGTAGATGACCACATCGTTCAGGTATGCCGTGGTGTACTCGATGTGAGGTTGCAGGAGCACCACAGAGGCCAAAGGGCATCCGGGTAGGGTGATCAGATGTCCCGATTTTATAGGGACAGTCCTGATTTTTGGGTCTTTTTCTTATATAGACTCCTATTACCCTCCACCCCCGTCCCGATTTTTCACACTTGCTGTCTGGTCACCCTACAGCCGGGTAAAATGGTAGCATCCGCTGGGGGTGGCAAAGGCGGTCTTTTCCTTTGACGCTGGTTCCAGTGGGATCTGCCAATACCCTTTTGCCAGATCAAGGGTGGTAATATATCGGGCTTCCCCAAGGTGGTCAAGCAGTTGATCCACGCAGGGCATCGGGTATGCGTCGAACTTTGAGATGGCATTGATTTTTTGGAAGTCTATACAGAACCTGCGAGTCCCGTCCGGCTTGTGGATGAGCACGATTGGACTGCGCCACCCACTGGTGGACTGCTTGATCACCCCGAGGTCCAACATAGTCTGGATCACCTGTTCTATGACCTCCCACATGTGGCGTAGGAAGGGCTGGGCGGTCACTCAAATCACTTCCCCAGAGTTGGTCTGGATAATGTGTTGCACAAGGGTAGTCTGTCCAGGTATGGCCATCAAAGTCCTCGCAAAAGCTTGAAGGAGGTGCTTGGTCTATCTCCTCAGTGAGGGTATCCCTGAGCTGCGGTTCTGTTCATTCAGTCGCCATGGGGAACTGGGGCCCCAGTTCCGGTTCAAGGGGTAGGGTGTGATCATTAGCCCTTCCCTCTCACACCATGGCTTTAAGAGGTTAATATGATAGACTTGTCACCTCTTTCGACAATCTGGATGACAGATTTCATAAGTAACTGGGCCTGCCTGGTGGATTACCTCATACGGGCCCTGCCATCAGTCTAGGAGTTTGGACTCCTCAGAGAGCAGCAGCATGAGGACCCAGTCTCCCGGCTCGAAGGTCCTGGTGCACATTCCCTGGTTATAGGTTCTCGCTTGGGCCCCTTGGGCAGCCTGGAGGTTTTCCCTTGCGAGGGTCCCAGCCCGGGCCAGGCAGTCATGTAGATCTAAGATGTACTGGAGGAGGCCCTGAGTCCGGGATGGGGTCTGCTCCCAGGTCTCTTGCATGAGGTCCAGTACCCCTCGAAGCTGGTGGCTGTATAACAACTCGAAGGGGGAGAATTTGATTGAGGCCTGTGGCACCTTGCAGATGGCGAGTAACACGGCAAGGATCAATTGGTCCCAGCGGCGAAGCTTCTCTGGGAGAACCTTCTGGAGCATTCCCTTCAGGGTTCAGCTGAACCACTCAACCAACCCGTCTGTCTGGGGATGGTACACAGACGTCTGGAGCTTCTTGATTCCCAGGATGCAGCATACTTCCGGGAGCAGTTGGCACATGAAATTGGTTCCTTGGTCTGAGAAGATCTCTTGAGGTAACCCCACCCGGGTGATTTTCATAAGTTCCGCCCTGATGGTACAGGTGGGTGCGCTTCTCAAGGGGACAGCCTCAGGGAACCGTGTGGCATAGTCCATCACCACCAGGCCGTATCTGAACCCTGCAGTTCTCCTCGCAATGGGTCCAACTAAGTCCATGGCGACCCTTTCAAACGGCATTCCAACCACTGGCAGAGGAACCAGTGGGGCTTTCGGCATGCTGGGAGGCGCCGCCAACTGACACTCTGGGCAGGACGCACAATGATCTTTTAACCTCTTGATGCACCCTTGGCTAGAAGAAGCGTGCCAAGACCCAGGCCTGAGTCTTCTCTAATCCCAGATGGCCAGCGGCAGGAATGTCATGGGCCAGCCGTAGAATGGCCCATTGATGGCATTGGGGTATCACCAGTTGAGACCGGGGCTTATGGGTCCAGGGTCGTGGTCAACATGGTACAGTCAGTCCTGTGTTAACTCGAACTGCAGCCATTGGTTGGCCCACTGTGGGTCTGTCGCCAAGTCCACAGCTGTGTCCAAGGTGGAGTCATCTTCCCCAGGCCAGGTCAGGGTGCTGACTTCGGCAGTGACCTAGTCCTCTGGTGGGGCTGGCAGGTCACGTAGGTTAGGGTCCCCCTGTTCAGTGGCCTTGCCATCAGGGTGCTCTCCCTCGAGGGCCATCTATACCGGGGACTCTTGGTGACCCATGGCTTGCAGCAGCTGGGAGAATTCAGGCCAGTCCCGGCCCAAGATGATGGGGTATGGCAGCTTCTGGACCAGGTCCACAGGCAGAACCCAGGTTACCCCATCAATAGTTAGTGACACTGGTGTCGTGGAGTATGTCTTCACATCCCCATGGATGCACCGGAGGCATATCTGCCCCAGGGGTTGGTCAGCCCCTGGGACAAGCCACCGTTGCACCAGCGTTTATCCACACCCAGAGTCCACCAGAGCATGTAGTCCTTGCTTGCCCAGGTCCACAGGCACCAACAGCTTGGTTGATGGGTGTCATCGGGCATGGGTTTCCGCCAAACACACCTGGCCAAATGAACAGTCCATGGCTGGGCATTGCCATTGGAGGTGCTTGAATTGGCCACACGCGAAGCAGGGGCTGATGTTGGCAGAGGCGATCCGGGTCTTGAGCTCCTGTGGGGTTCTGGAGGGTCCTGCGGCATAGGTTTCCCTCCGCCACCTCGGCCAAGGGGTGGTCAGCAGTCCATCGGGGCCAGTCAGGCTTGAGGACCAAGGCCACGGCCACCCTTGCTGAGCAGGTTAAACTTGGCAGTCGTCCGGGGGTTGGATGGGGGGACCGGACCAGTGGGAGTATTAAAAGAATCTACAAATGTCCACCAGATAGTAATGGAATTTTCAAGCAAGTCAGGAAGTCAGGAATGTAACCCGGGTGCCGTAATGGGAAAGTCAGAAAGTGCAGTGGGCAAATTCTGCAACAAATTATCCATAAATATATTTTGGAATTTTAAGTTAATTTGCTTTGCCTGAAACGTTATAATTCAAATAATAGAAAAATTTGACTTAGACAAAGAGCTCTCATGTCAAGTGTAAGTGTAGTGACAGGAATCAGTGGTTAGTGACCATCCATTGTGAGACAAATGTTTAATCTTTTTTTTTTAACCATGACCTCTGTCCGAGGCCTTTGGCCGGGAAATAAAATTCAGCCTCAATACCTTTTTTACAGTAGACAAATCAAATACTTGAACAAAACAACACCTGGAATCCAGCCATGTAGCCATATTATGTAATGATTGTTTAAGCTCTACAATTAAGTTCTTTCTCAGATTGCAAATGGTGGAGTATTAGGCTTCTGGTTTTATTTCAGTGCTCTCTTTTCTTAGCTGGGAATTAGAGTAAAATTAGATGTAATTCTCCACCTAGGTGTGTATATTTTAGGTGCTGTGGATATGGGTTCACCACTTCTAGGGCAGTGCACTGCCCTCACATGGGCTGGACTGTAGAGTTATAATCCAGCTAATATTGACATTCACTGCCTCAAAGATTTTATTGTCTAAAAGGGATTGTTAATGAAGCACAGTTCTAGTGCCTGGCAGACTCTACGGGGACACTAGCACATGTATGTCCATTACAATGGACTTGGCTCAGTCAGCAGTGGGACTTTCCATTGCCCCTTAAGCCGGACAAAGACACTCCTCCTATGACCCCTCTTTTATGCACTGATGCAAAGAAGTTACGTATTACCCTTCTGACATGGTTAGTGACCATCTTACACCTTTTACCTCTTGGTTCGATCAAAACATCCTGTTGTCCTGACCTTATCTTTAGGAGGGGTCATTTTGGCCCTGTACCATCTTTAGGGAGTGTGTTTATACTATAACTTTGTAGCGGGGTGTTCTTGGACCACTCTTCTGGAATGTGTTGACATGAAAATTTAGTGCCTAGTACTTCTTAGGAGTGCCTGTGTTTTAGCAACACCAGCTATATTCTTGCCAAGTTCATGTACCGACCAGTCAACTTGTAAGCAGGCATTTGCTTTGTAATAGGGCCTGACTTTTGCTCATAGCGTTATTTTTGCTAATTTGGGTTCAGGCCTCAAGCCTTGTACTAAGCACTGTGTTCTAGGCTCTCTCTCTTTCCACTACACCAGGAGATAGTGGAACTATTAAAACCTAAGGTGCAAGGTGATAAAACTTGCTTTTTAATGACAGATAATGCACTTTGGCAGTTTTGTAGTATTATATTGGATGTGGTCATTACAATCTCATTGGTTAAAGGAAGACAGTAAGCTGTATGTTAAACATGCTTGTTGTAAAATTCAAGTCTGATAGATTTCAGAGGGGTAGCCGTGTTAGTCTGTATCACCAAAAACAACAAGGAGTCCTTGTGGCACCTTAGAGACTAACACATTTATTTGGGCATAAGCTTTCGTGGGCTAGAACCCACTTCGTCAGATGCATGGAGTGGAAAATACAGTAGGGAGGTATAAATAAACAGCATATGAAAAGATGGGAGTTGCCTCACCAAGTGGGGGGTCAGTGCTAACGAACCAATTCAATTAAGGTGGAAGTGGCCTATTCTCAACAGTTGACAAGAAGGGGTGAATACCGAGGGAGCAAAAATCACTTTTGTAGTGCTAATGAGGCCAATATAATCAAGGAGAGTGAGAACATGATTGTTTACAAATTCATACAAAGAAGTCTGGATCAAGTAAATAGGCTTTTCCTTCAGTGTACAAAAGCAAACAAGCAGATCATTTTGTGCTTCAGTAAGCTAGCTTTCGTTTTCATGCTTTGCAGTACACCCCATACTTGATCTTTGTTCCTAGTTTAGTTCCTGCTAAGGACTCTTCAAACTTTTTGTCCATTTCTTGGTTCTGAGCTTCAGTAAAAAGGTTCTTCCAGTCACTAACACTGCCTGCAAGCAAACATATTTATTTAATTTTAGTGTATATATCACTGCCTGGTAGCGAAGACTGTAGTGTTTCAACTTTTGTTCAGAATTGGTTCTTTTCAGCCATGGTTTACACTAACTAGAGTGTACATTGGTGATCACTAAGGACCTGATTGAAAGCCTACTGATGACAGTATAATCTTTTCATTGACTTTAATGAGGTTTGGATCAGACCAGTGGTGAAGCCATTTTTTGCAGTAAGGTGGGGGTGATGGGTCATTCGTTGAAGGCTGGAGAGCAATTCCGCCCTGCATTCACATGTCAGCAGCAGTTCCTCTCCCATAGATCAGGGCCTGGCTCTCCACTTTGGGTGTTGACATGTCACATGGGGTCGCAGTGCCATTCAGGTTTGGTCCAGACACCCCTCCATCATGATGGAGGAGTGGCAGGGCCAAATTTCAGTGAGTGGCATTCAGACAAGGTTGCAGCCCCACACCACCTCATGTGCCATGTTACAACGCTTGGAGCAGAGAGCCAGGCCCAGCCCTGTGGGACTGGAGCCGCTGTTGCCAGGTGAGTGAGCAGCTGGTTCGCTCTCCAGCCCCATGTGAAAATTTGTGTTGTACACCTCCTTTTGTCAATTGCATAATATGCTTGGGAAGGCACAGATGCTCCACCCCCACTCTACTCCAAGGCCCCGGCCCCACCCTCACTCCACCTCTTCCTGCCCCCCTCAGGCCCTACCCTGCCCACGGACTCAGCACCGCGTATACCACACATACACCTAAAGGCCACAGGGGGTGGTTGTTCCCCTTGCCCTCCTATTAGTTCCGCCACTGGAATAGGTTCTTCAAGAGAATATTTACCTTATAACAGAAAGATTTTTCTTTGGCCAGTGCATTTTAAATAAAGTAAATATTTAAGCTAATGAGCTACAAAATATTTTTTTTTCAGTGTGGCCATCATGTTTTTCATTAAATACTATGTGCAGTAAATAAAAGACCTCATTGTCACACCATTATGATGAGTAATATCTTACTCCCTGAGTAATCTTATTTAAATTAACGCCATGACTTTCTAAGATACTATGCAGAGTGAGTAGGAGTGGCAGACTCGGGCCCATAGAAAGTGCATGCACCTTGCTTAAGGAAATCAGATAATTAATTACAAGTGGGTGAAACATACCTGTGGACCAGTTACATGCTTTTGATTATCTGGCATGGCAGGATAGAAGGGAAATAGTATTACTGTGGGACTGCTCCTAATCCAAAGTTATTTTGGGGATGCATGCATATTCTTTCCTCCCAGAAGGGCTGGAAGCTACAATAAAAGCTGCTTCTTAAAGAAAGGGTGTGGAAAAGCAGAGCAGAAACAGAACTATAAATTATCTTGGAAATACCATGGGCCAAATCCTTGGGAGCTGTAGATTGCTGACATATGAAAGAATGTGGCTGACTACAGGTGACATACAAACTGATTCCAATATCTGTTGGGGAAGGTCTATCGATTGAAATGTAACAAATGACTTTCCCCCAAGTTGAAGACTGGTTTGGGGAAAGGGCGGGGGGAGGGGGGAGCTTTGCTTTGAAGAGAGGAACAAAGAGGAGCCAACCTGAAAAATCTTTCTGATGTTCTTCTCGAAAGAAGAGTGACTGGTGAATGTACTTTAATGTGGAATGAATGTTTTAAATACTGCCTCAATGACGTGTATTGACTCCCAGTAACTTTTAATACGGTGTCTGCAAAGAGAAGTTTGAGAATAATCTGCCATTAGGGGACTGTCAATTGCATCTTTGGGAATTCACCTTTGCGGAAGAGAACATTTCCAAGTGCCCCATGGGTTTTGTGGGAGTTCTCTTTCATAGTCTGGAAGCTGTTCCTGTCTGCAACAGCTTGACTCTCTTCATCAGTCACGGAGAACCCAAAGAACTCAGCTATTTTTTTCACTCCCAAATTTGGGTTCTGAAAAGAGGAAGAAGGTGTCAGGGGGCAAGTTGTTCATCGAGAATACATTGTTTCATTGTCATTGTGCCAGACTCACACTGGAACTAGAATGCTTTGCTTTACCCCCAGTAATACTTTTCTAAAGCTTCACATCTGAAGATTTCAAAGTGATTCATGAAGCTGTATAAACAACAGTGTGCCCACTTTACACATGAGTAAACTGAAGCTCACAGAGGTTAATGGCCTGATTTTCAGAACTGCTGGACATCCACAGCTGCTGTTTGCTTCCATGGGAGCTACGGATGCCCAGTACCTCTGCAAATCAGACCATTTGTGACCTGCCCACAGTTACAAAAGAAGCTTGTAACAGAGCAAGGTACAGCAAGGGCACTGGCAACAGAAGCACCCTCACAACGTTCCTCAAACCACTTTTAGGAGTGAAAGCAGAGTTTGGGCTCCATGCCAGTTCAATACTTAGCTTCTGTGCTTTTTTTTTAAACAGATACCTGTTTCTTTTTCTTCAGTATGGTTGCAATGCAGATGTTTGTGTTAAAGCACACAAGGAAGGAGTGGAAGCAGCAAAAAAGCCATTTATGAGAGGTGTTGAACTAAACCTGTGATGGGTTAGGTGTGCCTTGCATGTCTAAGTACTTAGGTGATTCACTGACAGTTCATTTGCTGTGCACAAATATCAAGCCCCACATGTCTGTGATACATGGAGACTCTAAGGACTGTCTTTATCATTTACAATCTTAGGCCTTGTTTCTAACAAACATGTAATGGCTAAGGGCTCGTTTACACTAAAATGATAAGTCAACCCAGCTACATCACTCAGGCGTGTAAAAAAAAATCTACGCCTGAGTCATGTGGATGAGCCGACCTAAGCCCCGGTGTAGACAGTGCTAGGTCGACGGAAGCATTCTTCTGTCAACATAGCTACTGCCTGGCGGAGAGGTGAATTGACTAGAGTGATGGGAAAACCCCGCCAGTTGCTGAAGTAACTATCTATGCTGAAGTGGTACAGCAGTGCAGCTGCAGTAGCTATTTAAGCATAGACAGGCCTGCCGACAGGGGATGGGGGGGCAAAAGGGGCAATTGCCCAGGGGCCTGGGTGATTTAAAAGGGCCTGGGAGCCCTTTTAAATCACCTGGGCAGGCTGCAGGGCTCCTAGGCAAGCACAGGGTAGTACCAGCAGTGGGGAAGGCAGCCGGGCAGGCATGTGGAAGCCCTGGCCGTGCCAGAAGAGTGCACCCAGTAGCGCAGCCAGCAGCTGGGCACCAGCCAGCACTGGCGCAGCACCGCCCAAATGTCAGGTAGACCTTTCTAGGGGGCCCATTGACTGTTCTGCCCCGGGCAGAGCCATCCCTAGGGGACAGCGAATCGGGGCAACCGCTCCGGGCCCTGTGCTTTGGGGGGCCCCGCAGCCTGGTGCAATTGGCCAGCGCAGTCGGTCCTGGAAGTGATGGGTAGGTCCCAGAAGTGCGGGATTTGTCACTTCTGCCCCGGGCTCTGCACCCCCCCCAGGGGTGGCCTTGGCCCTGGCTCTAAGCCCGGAATTGCTGTCGGCAGGCCTGAGCATAGACGTAGCCACACTTCTCAGAACATCAGTGCTGTGAAAGGTGGCTTCATCCCCAGACCCCTAATATGTGAGCAAATAAGCAAACAGGAGAAACTGGCCTCTCCACCCTCACAAGAGCTCTGGTTGGCTAGACAATTGGTAGGAAATCCCACCCTTAATTCCTGCTGCCAGCTCTCCTCTGATTGGAGAAGGGGTTCCTGAGTACACCGCAGGCTGAGAGTCTAAGCTCCAGGCTGGGGTACTGGCCCCAGGAGCAGTCTGGCTGTGTGGCCACCTGTGAGCCAGCATCATGCCGCATGTGAGGATAAGCCAGAGCCCAAAGCAGTGCCCGGACCAGTGACTGAAGGACTGATGCTGGCAAGCATTGGGACTCTTTGCTGACAAGGTTTTGTTACCTATAATGGTGTTGGAGTGGTTTCTGAGTGAATCCCTTCCCACGCCTGCCCCCCCAAGGGCTGTAGAAGGAGCCTTCACACCACTGCAATGAATGGGAGTTGGGAATTAACTCCCAATAAGGGGAGCCTCCAACACACAAGTCACTTTACACTTATGAGCAATCTGTACCAAGCTGGGGCTTCCCACATAGGTAAACTAACTCACATGCTTGTGTGTTTGCAGGACCTAGGCCTTAAATTGTAGCTAGGCCATATTGTGGTTTTCACCAGTTAGTGTCAATGTTACTGATTCAGGGTTTTTGTAGTGGAAAAAACAACTTCAGAATTGCTGAGCTGCCAGTAATAATTGCTTTCTGTACATTCACTGTTCAAAGATTTTAAACCCAGAAGGAACCATTATGATCATCTAGTCTGTCTCCCTTCATAAGCACAGGCCATAGAATTTCTCCCAGTAATTCTTGCCTAATAGCTCATGGCTGAACTAGAGCATATGTTTTAGAGAGAGATGCAATTCAATCTGTTAACTCCCATCAATTTTCAATGGGAATGTTTGTGCCTTTGAAAATCTTCCTTCTAGTTCTTAGTTATTCTAAAGTAGTTTTGTTCACTTCTATGTTTCTTTGACACCTTAAAGTTAATTCAAATAAGACTGATAATGTCTGAATAGTTCAGTGACCAACACTACATGAAACACAAGATAAAGCACTCTTTACATAAAGTTAACCTCACCTCTTTCAGTTCTTCTTAAGTTATAAACATAATATTTTCATCATCAAAATGCTTGTTCCATTCAATGATATGGTCAAAATAGGAGCCCCAGGACACTGGAGAAAAAAGTGTCATATAAAGTGTGAATACTTAGGAGGCTGAAGATGGGTAAGCAAGGGACAAATGCATGAGGAAGGATGTGCGCGTGAGGGGGATGGAGTTCTATGTCCTTCCTTCATCCTCCCGCACCCTTTCTGGATGTGTCTGAGCAGAGCCAGGAACAAGCTGGCCAATAACACATTTCGCACAGGCCTAGGTGAACAGAAAGGATTCTCCAATTGTGAAGATAAAGGCTACCCAGTCAATCCATCTCCACAGACTTCAGACAAGCACTCAGTAATTCCAAATGCACAACCACTTTCACTACCTACCCAGCAAATGGAGGTGTTCACTCATCTTGAAGTGAAATAACTCTTTAGAGAATCATATACTCAAGGAATTATTCTGGGGAAGTTCTATGGCTTGTGTTATACAGGCAGTCAGATGAGATGGTCATAATGGTCCCTTCTAGCCTTGAAGTCTATTAATCTTAGTTTACTTTTCACATGATATTGTGGCTCCCAACCTCAAAGTCTGATTTGTATAGTGTATTTAGCACTTCTCTGTATAGTCAGCCTGATTCTGCGCTGTTATACCAGTATAAATTAGGAGCAACTCCACTGAAGCTGAGGCAGGTGCTAGTTTATAAAATTTGAACACAAGTGAAAGAGCCAAGTGCTTTTTAAAAATATTATACACAGGAGCAGGAAAAGCCTACATAGATTCCAAACACCTGTTGATTTTACTTAGGGTTACCAGATAGCAACTGTGAAAAAACAGGACAGGGGTTGGGGGTAATAGGCACCTATATAAGAAAAAGTCCCAAAAAATGGGACTGTCCCTTTAAAAACGGGACATCTGGTCACCCTAATTTTAGTGGACTTTGGAACAGACCATTATTCATCGAAAACCACCTTTTGAAATTCTTCTCATAAAGTTTTTGAATTCTTAGAATTCCTTCTATCAAGTTCAGAAAACTTTGCGGTATAAATAATTTCATAAATTCATTGATTTTAAGGCCAGAAGGGACCATTGTGACCATCTAGTCTGACCTCCTGTATAACACAGGCCATACAACCTAATCCAGTAATTTGTATATCAAACCTGTAACTTCTGTTTGATAATAAATCTGGATTACCAGATCCAGCCCCGATTCTGCATGGTCTTACACCTTGTGTATTCATTTATGCCTGCATATAAAACACAGCCATTCTGATCTGATAGCGTTTTACACCCACTTTGCACACACATAAATGACAACACAAGGTGCAAGGCAGTGAAGAAACAAGCCATATTTGCTTTTCAACTTTGTCTAACCACTATAGATGAAATTCTTCTGTGCTCTCCTTAGCTACAGAAGGCCCCAAGCACTAAGAAATTGGTGTGGTTCTACTATACAGGAGAGCCAGGAAGCTGAAGGATAATATATGTGGGCTCTACACCACTCTCCCATGTGCTAATGAGTTCCACAAATGGTAGGAGGGCCAGGGGAGTGACAGGGTTATGTCCAGAGCATCTATGGACTGTGTGGACTAACTGGCTACAAACCCTCATGTGGTGTGGGTTGTGTGGAGTGGTGTACAAGTGTTTGCCGGGGCTCGACCCTCTCCGGGGCGGCGGGGAGCCACACCGACTCACTACCCACAGGGGCTAGGGTACTCTGTCTGGCTGCAGGGTCTCCCCCGGCAGCCCTTGCAATCCTGAAAAGATACAGTCAGCCCGACCCTGGCTCAGGGCGGGCACCAACGTTATGTCAGGGCTCAGACCCTCAGTCAGGGCTGAGCAACAGTAAACAAAGTATTTAAACCCAAGTCCTAGGTCAGGGCGGGACAACAAACACTGAGTCAAGAGCTCAGGCCCTCAGTCAGGGCTAAGCAACAGTAGTAGGCCTAAGCCTCCACAGGCTTGGGAGAGGGGGAGACTGCCACCCACGGATTGGGTGGCAGGGGGGATGCAGGCCCTCCCACTCCACTGCGTCCCAGCCCGGGGCCCTAGCAGCGGCAGAAGGCCCATTGCTTGGTCAGTGGGGATCCTGGCCACAACACACTGACATAGGCTCTGGCAGTGCTGCAGCCAGACTGGGGTCGGCTGCCCCCGGGCTACTTCCACACTCCCCCTCTGGGTCTACCTGGGGGCTGGTGTCAGCCTCGGGGAGATCCTGGACCATGGGTTCGTCAGGCCAGGGATCGTTCGGCAGGTCCGGCAGCTCCTCCGGATAGGAGGCGCAGGGCAGGCCCGGCGGTTCCTCGGGGTAGCGGGCGCAGGGCAGGCACGGCGGTTCCTGGTGGCCGTCCAGGGCTGCAGAGGTTTCCCAGCCCCGAGCTAGACTGGAGACGTCTGGTCTCTCCAGCGGCTGGGGCCTGACTGAGTTCTGAGGGTGAGCCTTTGTACTTCCGGGTTGCCGCCTGACCCCCTGAGGGGCAGGCTCAGAGTTCCCTAGCTCCGTCCACTCCGGCCTCCGGATGGGTTCTTCCCCCTCCGGGGCGACGGGGAGCCACACCGACTCACTACACACACACACCCCTCAAGTCTGGCTCCCGGTCTTCGGGGCCAGACCCTTCCGTCCCTCCTAGGCGGGACAGGAAGTCGGTGTTGGCATGTTCCTTACAAGCCCTATGCTGGATGGTGAATGTGTAGGGTTGCAGGGCCAGATACCACCGCAGTAATCGGTCATTATTATTCTTCATCCTCATCAACCATCGGAGGGGGGCATGGTCCGTGACTAGCGTGAACGGCGCGCCCAGAAGGTAGTATCGTAGGGCGTCACAGGCCCATTTTATGGCGAGTGCCTCTTTCTCAACCACGGCCTAGTTCTTTTCACGGGGGAACAATTTTCGGCTCAGGTATAGAACCATGTGGTCTTCTCCATCAATTTCTTGGGATAGGACGGCCCCCAGCCCTACCTCTGAGGCATCCGTGTGCAGGATGAACCCCCGGTGGAAGTCTGGGTTGTATAGGACCGGCTCCTGGCAAAGACATGTCTGGAGGGTCCGGAAGGCGTTTTCACAGTCTGGGGACCACCGCACCTGCCGGGGGCTGTCTTTCATCAACAGTCCAGTTAAGGGAGCTGCGATGGATGCAAACTGGGGAATGAACCGTCGATAGTACCCGACGAGTCCCAGGAACTGTCGGACTTGGCGTTTCGTGGTGGGGGTCGGGCAGCCTGCCGGCGCTTGTACTTTCCCGATGAGGAGCTTCACTCGTCCTCCCCCTATAGTGTACCCCAAGTATGTGGTCTCCTGCCATCCAATCCGGCACTTCTTTGGGTTGGCTGTCAGTCCCGCCTGCCGCAGGGCTCTCAGGACCGCCGCCACCTGTTCCAGGTGGTCTTCCCAGTGCCGGATATATATCACGACGTCATCCAGGTAGGCTGCCGCATAGTCTTGATGGGGCCGTAGAAGGCGATCCATTAGCCGCTGGAACGTCGCCGGGGCCCCATGGAGGCCAAAAGGCATCCGGGTGAACTGGTATAGTCCCGTAGGAGTGGCAAACACGGTCTTTTCCTTAGAGGGGTCATCAAGCGGGATCTGCCAATACCCCTTACTGAGGTCGAGGGTGGTGATGAACCAGGCCTCGCCTAAGCGGCCCAGCAACTCGTCCACACAGGGCATCGGATAGGCGTCGAACCGTGAGATGGCATTCACTTGTCGGAAATCTATACAGGCTTGGGTACCAAGACCATCCGGCTACGCCACTCACTCTGAGATGGCTCGATGACCCCCAAGGCCAGCATGGCCTGTACCTCTTCCTCCACCTCCTGGTGCATCTGGTACGGCAGTGGTCTGGTCGTTTCTCGGATTACCTTCCCTGGCTCAGTCTGGACCGAGTGATAGACCACGATCGTGTACCCGGGTAGGGCCGTGAAGGTTCCTGGGAAAGCCTGCAGGAGACACTTGGCCTGCTTGCGCTGCTCCTCTGTAAGAGTGTCGCTGAGCAGAGGAGCAGGGGGGTCCTCAGTCCGGCGTGCATGGGAGCCGAACTCTGGCTCTGGCGGGTAAGGATTAATCAGCAGGCCCTCCCGCTCCCGCCACGGTTTCAACAAGTTTACATGGTACCGCTGCGTCTTCTTGCGCCGGTTGGGCTGGCGGATCTTGTAGGTGACTAGGTGATGGGCCCAACCTTCCGAGCTACCTCGTAGGGTCCCTG
This sequence comes from Chrysemys picta bellii, assembly GCF_011386835.1. Lineage (NCBI taxonomy): Eukaryota > Metazoa > Chordata > Testudines > Emydidae > Chrysemys > Chrysemys picta. The sequence goes on along the minus strand of NC_088793.1, from coordinate 127,324,958 downwards.
CCAATGGGCCAGTAGCTTCGACTCGCTCGAGGGCAGGAGGAGCAGGACCCGATCACCGGGTTCAAAGTCACGCACCTGTGCCTCCCGGTTACAAGTCCTTTCCTGCCTGTCCTGGGCGGCCTTTAAGTTTTCGCGGGCCAGGGCCCCAGCCTGAGCAAAGTACTCCTGCAGCTGGAGGGCATATTGCAGGAGGCCCTGGGTTGGAGAGGGGGACTGCTCCCAGGTTTCTCGCATCAAGTCCAACAGGCCCGGTGGACGGCGCCCGTACAACAGTTCAAACGGGGAGAACTTGGTGGAGGACTGGGGTACCTCGCGGATGGCTAACAGCAGGGGAGGGAGCAACTGGTCCCACTGGTGTAGCTCCTCTGAGGGGAACTTCCGCAACATTTCTTTGATGTTGGTGAAACGTCCCTTGTGATCCACAAGTGCTTGCAGCACCATTGAAAAGTACCCCTTGCGGTTTATGTACTGGGTACCCTGGTGCTCCGGTGCCAAGATAGGGATATGGGTTCCATCTATCGCCCCACCACAGTTAGGGAATCCCATTGCAGCAAAGCCATCCACTATGGCCTGCACATTTCCCAGAGTCACTACCTTTCGTAGCAGCACCTGAGTGATTGCTTTGGCTACTTGCATCACAGCAGCCCCCACAGTAGATTTGCCCACTCCAAACTGATTCCCGACTGACCGGTAGCTGTCTGGCGTTGCAAGCTTCCACAGGGCTATCGCCACGCGCTTCTCAACTGTGAGGGCTGCTCTCATCTTGGTATTCTGGCGTTTCAGGGCAGGGGACAGCAAGTCACAAAGTTCCATGAAAGTGCCATTACGCATGCGAAAGTTCCGCAGCCACTGGGAATCATCCCACACCTGCAACACTATGCGGTCCCACCAGTCTGTGCTTGTTTCCCTTGCCCAGAATCGGCATTCCATGGATAGAACCTGCCCCATTAACAACATGATCTCCAAAGCACCAGGGCCTGCGGTTTGACAGAATTCTGTGTCCGTGTCCGTGTCCATGTCCATGTCCTCATCACGCACGCTTGTCGCTGCGCTGCCGCCGCCGCTGCCTCCTCGCCTCATTTTTCTGGTCCTGGCTCAGCATAAACTCCACGAGAACGCGCGAGGTGTTTACAATGTTCATGACTGCTGTCTTGAGCTGAGCGGGCTCCATGCTTGCCGTGGTATGGAGTCTGCAGTGTTCACCCAGGAAAAAAGGCACGAAATGGTTCTCTGCCATCCGTTGCTTTCATGCAGGGAGGGAGGGAGGGGTGAGGCTGTACCCAGAACCACCTGCGACAATGTTTTTTGTCCCATCAGGCACTGGGATCTCAACCCAGAATTCCAGTGGGCGCGGGAGACTGCGGGAACTATGGGATAGCTGTGGGATAGCTACCCACAGTGCAACGCTCCAGAAATCGACGCTAGCCCCGGTACTTGGACGCACACCGCCGAATTAATGTGCTTAGTGTGGCCGCATACATTCGACTTTATACAATCTGTTTCCCAAATTCGAATTATATAAATTAGGATTAATCCCGTAGTGTAGACATACCTTAAGGTGCCACAAGTACTCCTGTTCTTTTTGCGGATACAGACTAACACGGCTGCTACTCTGAAACCTACCAGAAGAAAGACCACAATACCCACCATGCCCTTAAATGGTACACAGGTTGTCACATGCTTTCGCATGAGGAGAGGGATATGTTCATTTCAAGAATGTCAGCTTGTAAATTCCCAGAAAGAGATAAGGCAATACAAGCGGCAGCAAACAGGGCGGCTAACAGGGGAGTTTGAGAGGGAGTTTGCAGGGGGAGGTAAGGGGGGAGGCAGGAGGGCGCGGTGCGGTGTGTGCTCTGAGTCCACAGGTGCAGTGGGCAGAGATTGCAGCAGCCATGAGCCAAGCAGCAGCAGCAGACAGAATGCAGATGGCTGCATGTGGAAGCTGTGGTATGTATATGGTCCTGGCAGGGGAGCTGGAACACAGGTATGTGTGTATGAAGTGTCGCCTGATAGTGTTACTGGAGGAAAAGATTAAGGGGCTGGAGATGCAGGTAGAGACCCTGGTGGAGTTTAGGCGGGGGTTTGAGCAGCTGATGGAGGACAGGCAAGGGGGGACTGAAGGAGAATGCCCTATGGTGGAGGTAGAGGCAGAGGCAGAGGACGGTGAGAGGGGAATGGAAGGGAGAGAACATGGGAGGTGGAAGCATGTGACTGTGAGAAGCAGGCCAAGGAAAAGAAGGGCCAGTGAGGGGGGAATAGAACTCAGGAATAGGTTCGAGTGTCTGGATAGCGAGGTGGAGGGGCAGCAGGTGGCGACTGAAGGTGGGAGGGTGAGGAAGAAGAGAAGAGCTGCTAGTCCAAGAGAGAGAGGGGAGGAGTTGATGGAGACAGCACCAATTCTGGGCCCCGGGAGGATTCAGGAAGGCATAAGGGGGAGCATAAGGGAAGATAGGAACAGGCACAGGTCAGGACTAGAGGGATCGGAGACTAGATTACTAGATCGCACTGTTGCCAGGCGACGGCAGGTGTATGTAATTGGAGACTCTTTACTGAGGAGATTGGATAGGCCTGTGACCAGGGCGGACCCGGAGAACAGAAGGGTGTGCTGTCTACCGGGCGCAAAGATACGCGATGTGGACCTGCGGTTGAAAAGGATCCTAAAAGGAGCAGGTAAGAACCCCTTGATAATCCTTCATGTAGGAACGAATGACACGGCTAGGTTCTCGTTAGAGAGGATCAAGGGAGATTATGCCAGGCTGGGGAAGACGCTCAAGGAGATAGAGGCTCAGATTATCTTTAGTGGGATTCTGCCTGTTCCGAGGGAAGGGCAGCAAAGGGCTGATAGAATTGTGAGAATAAATAGTTGGCTAAGGGAGTGGTGCTATAAGGAGGGCTTTGGGATGTATGGCCACTGGGAGGCTTTCGGGGACAGACACCTGTTCTCGAGGGATGGGCTTCACCTGAGTAGGGAAGGAAATAGACTTCTGGGAGGGAGGCTGGCTCATCTTATCAAAAGAGCTTTAAACTAGGAAGTTTGGGGAGACAGTTGGGAGATGCACAGTTAATCTCCACGCCAGATTCCAGTATGGAGAAGGTGAGTAAAATGAGAGGAGACATAGCTGGGGAGATGAGATTGGACATAGGAAGGACAGGGGAGATGGACACAAGGAGGCCCGCAACATATAGTGCTCCTAATGGGAGAGAGTCTAAACGACAAACATTAGGGTGTCTATACACCAATGCCAGAAGCCTAGGTAATAAAATGGAGGAATTGGAGCTCTTGGTCCAAGAGCTGAAACCAGATATCGTAGGAATAACAGAAACGTGGTGGAATGGCAGTCACGACTGGAACACAGGTATGGAGGGGTATGCGCTGTATAGGAAAGACCGGAACAAAGGTAAAGGTGGGGGGGTGGCATTGTATGTCAATAGTGAAATAAGCTGTAAAGAAATAATAGTTGATGGATTAGACAACACAGAGTCCGTCTGGGCAATACTCACACTGGGTAATAGGACTACTAGAGCCTCTCCGGGGATAGTGCTTGGAGTGTGCTATAGACCGCCGGGATCGACCCAGGATATGGATAAGGAACTATTTAATGTGCTTAGAGAAGTAATTACTAATAGAAACTGTGTAATTATGGGGGACTTTAACTTCCCGGATATAGATTGGGGAACAAACGCTAGTAGCAATAATAGGGCTCAGATGTTCCTAGATGTGCTTGCTGATCAATTCCTCCAGCAAGTGGTAGCTGAACCGACGAGGGGGGAGGCCATTTTAGATTTGATTCTGGTAAGTAGTGAGGACCTCGTTGAGGAAGTGGTAGTAGGGGACAATTTGGGCTCCAGTGATCATGAGCTAATTCGGTTTAAAATACACGGAAGGAGTAACAGAATTAAGTCAAAGACTAGGGTTTATAATTTTAAAAAGGCCAATTTTAACAAATTAAGGGGACTGGTAAGGGAAGTGGATTGGGCAAACGTATTAATGGATTTAAAGGCAGAAGAAGCCTGGGATTACTTTAAGTTAAAGATGCATGAGCTGTCGGAGGCCTGTATTCCAAAAAAGGGAAAAAGATTACTAAGCAAGAGATTTAGACCGAGCTGGATGAGCGACCGACTCAAAGGGGCGATTAGGAAAAAACAGAAAGCGTACAAAGAGTGGAAGAGGGGAGGGATCAGTAAGGAAATGTACCTAAGTGAAGTCAGAGAATGTAGAGATAGAGTGAGAAAGGCCAAAGGCCGTGTAGAGTTGGACCTAGCGAGGGGAATTAAAAGCAATAGTAAGAGGTTTTACAGCCACATAAATAGGAAGAAAGCAAAGAAAGAAGAAGTGGGACCGCTGAAGACTATTGCCGGAGAGGAGATTAAAGACAATCTAGGCATGGCGCAATATCTCAATGAATATTTTGCATCGGTGTTTAATGAGGCCAATGAAGGGATTAGGGATACTAGCACCACTACAGAGGGGCGTTCAGAATGGGGGATTACCGTATCCGAGGTAGAAACAAAACTTGATCACCTTAATGGGGCTAAGTCGGGAGGACCTGACGATCTTCATCCGAGAATATTGAAGGAATTGGCGCGGGAAATAGCAGGCCCGTTAGCGATAATATTTAATGAATCTGTAAACTCGGGGGTGGTCCCGTTAGACTGGAGAATAGCTAATGTGGTTCCTATTTTCAAGAAAGGGAAAAAAAGTGATCCGGGTAACTACAGGCCTGTTAGTTTAACATCTGTAGTATGCAAGGTGTTAGAGAAAATTCTGAAAGAGAAACTAGTTGAGGACCTGGAGGTTAGTGGCAATTGCGATAAATTACAACATGGTTTTACGAAGGGCAGATCGTGCCAAACGAATCTGATCTCCTTCTTTGAGAAAGTAATGGATTTATTAGATAAGGGGAATGCGGTGGACCTAATATACCTGGATTTCAGTAAAGCGTTTGATACTGAACCCCATGAGGAATTATTGGTTAAACTGAAAAACATGGGGATCGATATGAAAATCCAGAGGTGGATAAGGAATTGGTTAATGGGGAGAATGCAGCGGGTCGTATTAAAGGGTGAACTGTCAGGTTGGAGGGAGGTTACTAGTGGAGTGCCTCAAGGTTCGGTTTTGGGACCCATTTTATTTAATCTATTTATAACTGACCTCGGAACCGATTGCAAGAGTGGGCTGATAAAGTTTGCGGATGATACGAAGGTGGGAGGCGTTGTAAATTCGGAAGAGGATAGGGATATCCTGCAGGGAGACTTGAATGAGCTTGTGAATTGGAGTATCAGAAATAGGATGAAATTTAATAGTGAAAAGTGTAAGGTGATGCATTTGGGGATGACTAATAACAATTTTAGTTACAAGATGGGGACGCATTGGTTAGAAGTAACGGAAGAGGAGAAGGACCTAGGGGTCCTTGTAGACCGCAGGATGACTATGAGTCGACAATGTGACGTGGCGGTGAAAAAAGCCAATGCTGTCTTGGGATGCATTAGGCGAGGTATATCTAGTAGGGATAAGGAGGTCCTGCTTCCGTTGTACAAGGCGCTGGTGAGACCTCATTTGGAGTACTGTGTGCAGTTCTGGTCTCCCATGTTTAAAAAAGCTGAACTCAAACTGGAACGGGTGCAGAGAAGGGCCACTAGGATGATCAGAGGAATGGAAAACCTGTCGTATGAAAGGAGACTAGAGGAGCTTGGGTTGTTTAGTCTGACAAAGCGAAGGCTGAGAGGGGATATGATTGCTATCTTTAAATATATTAGAGGGATTAATACAAGGGAGGGAGAAGAATTATTCCAGCTTAGTACTAACGTAGATACAAGAACGAATGGATATAAACTGGCCGTGGGGAAGTTCAGGCTTGAAATTAGACGAAGGTTTCTGACCGTCAGAGGGGTGAAATATTGGAACGGCCTTCCGAGGGAAACGGTGGGGGCGAGGGACCTGTCTGGTTTTAAGATTAAGTTAGATAAGTTTATGGAGGGAATGGTTTAATGGTAAAACATAGTAGTCAAGGAAAACCAAGCAATGGTAGGTAAATAGCATATTGGCTAAAAGGGGTCAGGATGGAGACTCTTGCCTATATGCTCGGGGTCTTACTGATCGCCATATTTGGGGTTGGGAAGGAATTTTCCTCCAGGGCAGATTGGCTGAGCCTAGGGTGACCAGACAGCAAGTGTGAAAAATCGGGACAGGTGGTGTGTGTGTGGGGGGGGGTAATAGAAACCTATATAAGAAAAAGACCCAAAAATCGGGACTGTCCCTATAAAATCGGGACATCTGGTCACCCTAGCTGAGCCTCTGGAGGTTTTTCGCCTTCCTCCGCAGCATGGGGCAGGGATCTCTAGCAGGAGGGTCTCTGCCGATTGAAGTCACTAATAACAGGATTGGGGACTTCAGCAGCAGAGTCCAGGGAAGGGGTAGGGACGGTTTTATGGCCTGCAGCATGCAGGGGGTCAGACCAGATGATCATAATGGTCCCTTCTGACCTTAAAGTCTATGAGTCTATGAGTAAGTTCAATTTAGGTTAACCCCCCCCCCAAAAAAAAAGTGTTTCTATGCAATTTACAGAAAAGAAAGTAAATAAAAAGACGTTAAATATTAAACGCCCTTGTGTGTTTGATCTTGTTGCTTATGTGGTACAAAGCTCTTGGCCTTCTAACAGCAAAAACTTTCTTTCTCCACTCAGGATGTCAAAGCAACCTCTGTGAACGACATCTGCTGAGAGATTGTGAAATCTGCCCAAAACCCATAGACCAACCTAGCATCCAGCCTTTGATGTAAACTTGTTACAATTTACAATACAAGTTAGCATTTTGTTAACACAATGTCTTTTTAAAGACAATAAATATCAAAAGTATCATTTTCTCCTTCATAGCATGTGGACATGATTAGCAATCAATCATTTCCCAAGTTCCTGATTATTTATGTCCATTTCAAATGAAATTTGAACATGCAGAGGTTTTCCCAGAGCTCAGTGTGCAAAGCTGATCAATAATTTGTAGAAAGTTTACGGCTTCACTAAAATTGAGTTCTTTTCTAGAAAATTATAAAATCCAACATTTTTTTTGTTCTCACTTAAAGTGTTACATCATTTCAGCTTTTTTTCTTTAAAATAACCTCAAACAAAATAATATTAAATTAAGATTTTTTGTTCAACATTTCTTGCAGGAAAAATCTTGGGTTTTTTTCAGGCAACTCTAGAACTTTACAAACTGTTTGAAAATGTGGTGAATGGGAGAGACACCCGGGGCTTCTCTGAGAGAAAAGGAAGGTTTAGTGTGGAGCATTGATTTGGTCTTTCTGAACCCAATCTGTGTCAAGTTGTGGCTGTTCACATTATTGCTTGATTAGAGAGGGTTTTCTGCCTTAGCCAAGTCCTGCAGTGGGTCTACCTTTCGGCTCTTGCTGTGAGCACTTGGCCTTCTTCTGCACATCTTATAGAAGATTTGTGTGTGTGTGTATGTGTTGTGTCCTATATACACACCACAGGCCAAATTCTGCATTATTAACTTGGAGCAACTCCACTAAGTTCATTTGGTTGTGTGATGTGAATGGTAAGTACTGGACTCGGCCATTCAGAAACTGCTGTTCCAGATTTACCAGTGCACTTGCACACAGCCCCTCCCAGACATATCTCAAAGTTCCTTTCATTATTTATTTATTTTATTTTATTTAAGCTGAGACTGCAAATCTATCTGACACAGCCAACTTTAAGCCTTGTATACAGTCTTCTAACTGAGACCTGCATTACTAGGATAAATGTTGAGGACTGGATTGTGGAACCCATACTCATTTTGGTGAGCACTTACTCTTACACGTAGCATCAATGGGTTAGCAGGGCAGCTCACATGAGTAAGTACTCATCCAGGTGAATAGGATCTAGTCTGCATTGGGGAAGTGTACAAAAAAATTCAAACTCTTTTTGGAGCCTCAAAGTAGACACCGCTCCAGTGAACAAAACAGTTCTTATAACTGATTTAGTTAAATCTCCAACAGCTGAACCAGATTTTGTAAACTTCCCCAGTGCTGTGAAGGCCTTTGCATTCTGCTTTTGGACTCTGACCAATTAATGATGTGTCATTTTTGCTGGGCCTAAACTAGAGAAATGAACCACTTTGAAATGTTTTGCTTCAACCAGTCCAATCAGTGTGTCCACACTAACCAGGCTGATTTGATTTAAGTTTTGACCACGACTACACTGGCACTGGCTTAAGCAATTTCAGATACACTGATTTCAGAGTTCTTAGCTCACTGTCCCTGGCTCAGCTACCAGAAGCAGTGTTTTCTGAGAGATTTTCAAAGGCTACTGTTGCACTGTGTTACAGTAATAGCGAGGGAACTAGTTCAGATAGTTTACATCTACACTGGCACCCACCCAGTTTAGACAGAACCAGTTCTTGAGAACCTGCAGAAAGCCTAGTTGTCTACAGCCCATTCTTGGAATGCTTGTAAACCAGATGGAGTCCTTGTGTGCCTGGACACAAACGTTTTACAAGTGTTCAAGGCAGTCAAATCAGCTTTTAGACTGGCCAATTTCTCTTGAATAGGCAAGGCTTAAAAAGGCAGAAGCATTTACGATGCATCCTAAGAGATTTTACAAAAGGTTTCAGTCCTATGATCAATAAAATAAACATCTAAAACCTTATCAGAAGATCTGTTTTCTGGCTGGAGCACCTAATTTTCCTCTTGTGTTTTCTTGCCTTCCAGTAGTTTTCCAATCTGCCTCCATGTTAGCTGGTGTTTGCACTTGATATAGTTCAGTTTATGAATGCAAACATCATAAACCAGCGTGAGAATGCACATTTAGTTTTACATGGAACTGTTTCTGAAAAAACAAAGGATAGTAATACCTGTTTGCCAAAGTGGTTTTATAGATTACTGGCTACTACTAAAAGTTATGGAGTTCAAAGGACTTTGAGAAATAAGTATGTAAATATGACCATACTGGATCAGACCAATGGTCCATCTAGCCTAGTATCCTGTCTTCCAACAGTGGCCAGTGCCAGATGCTTCAGAGTGAATGAACAGAACAGGGCAATTACTGAGTGATCCATCTCCTGTTGTCCAGTCCCAGCTTCTGGCAGTCAGAGGTTTAGGGACACCCAGAGCATGGGGTTGTATCCCTGACCAAATTGGCCATTGATGGACCTATCCTCCATGAATTTATCTAGTTCTTTTTTGAACCCAGTTATACTTTTGGCCTTCACGACATCCCCTAGCAATGAGTTCTCCAGATTGACTGTGCATTGTGTGAGGAAGTGCTTCCTTACAGGGCTCCCAGGCCCTAAAGTAATACAAATAAATAATAATGATAGGTGCATTTTTGCACCTATTAAATTTTTTATTTTTAAAAATACCAACATACATTTTTAGTTCTATCATCTAGTGATAAATATACCATGGAAGGCTAAATCCAATTATTTTTGCACATTTCTTGCTTTAAAAGAGATTCCAAAATATCATTCTCTGTTCCTCAGAATCACAGAGATAAGAGAAAGGACAGGAAAGCATGTTAGTTTTTAAAGGAACATTAGAAAAGCAGCTCCATTGAAGAATTAGAACCTATAAAGGGGTTCCTCTCTACACCAGGAGCAGGTGCACTCATCGCCAATGAGAAGCTGGACTGGTACAGTACCACTGCCCTCTACTGGCTGGAATTAAAATTACTCACCCATGTCATAAGACCTATACTTTTGAACAGAAGGACTGAATTGTATCCCCTTTGACTATTACATAGTGATGATGTGGATGTCCTAGGCAGGGCTGGGAAGTACCTAAGAAGCACTGAGGTGGGTTCTGTGGTTACTCCCTCTCTCTCCTTCTTTCTTGCCCCCACCCTCCCCCCTCCCTCCCGCCCGCCCCTCAGGTTCTGTCCATGCAGGGAGCCAGAGTCACTGCAGCATGCAGGAGCAAAGCACAGCTTGGCCCCACCCCCTCCTCCTGCTGCCTCTGACCTCCAGCACTTAATCCTCTAGCACTTCCATTTATCTGAACACCTGGTTATCCAAAAGTTTTGGATGCCCCCAGGCCATTTGAAAAAACAGGAGTGTCCTGTAATACTGTTCAACGTATTGCTCAATATGGCACTGAGTGGTGACATATGGAGCCTCACATAGATAATAAAAAAATATACACTGAAGACAACAAATATGTAAATGCTTTATTTAAATAGCACATATATAAAACATTGTCTTTCAATCAAAAAAATAAGGAAATTCACAAACTTTTGTTTAACTGTAAAGGTTAAGGTTGCTCTCATCAGTAAACCAAACCATAAAAATACTAGGAAATCCAACATCAAGGATTAAAAGGATTACAGAGTAAAGCACTCTCAAATTAGGAACTGCCAGAATTAAACATTGCTTTTGCAACCTTAATTTGGTCCCCTTGTGCATGTGCATTATGATACAGCCTTTAATTGCATGCAGAAGGAATTACCTATGAAAAAAGTTTGGTGTGAGTTACCCAGCATCATTCAGGAATTTGGTGGCAGAGGCAGTGATAGAATCTGAGTCTTCAAGGCAGCATTCATCTGCCCTAACCACAAAACTGTCCTTTCTCTTCCTGCAATCCCCTGCCTCATTCACTGCAAACTTTACAACTTCTGCAGCAATTTAGGCAGGGGACTTACACACAACACACACTTTCACTACACAGCTCTTATTCATCCCCAGAGGAGGTCTGTCCTGGGCACTGAATGAAGCAGGGGTTTGTATAAATAATAATATGGGATTGTATAATTACAGGCTGTATCATAATGCATACATACGGGAGGGGGTGGGGTGAATTAAGGTTGCCTGGTCAGCTTTCATTTCCTAATCTGAATGTGCTTGATTCTGAAACCTTTTGATCCTTAACTTTGTATTTTCTAATTTTTTTATGGTTTAGTTTAATTATGAGAACAACCTTAACTAACATTAAATGAAGTTTTTTTGTTTGTGAATTCTATTTAGGTTCCTATACTGCACCCATCACCCTGCTATCTGAGCAACTGCCAATGTTACAAATAAACTAGGTGACTAACATAGGTCAAAGGTTTCTCTCCTTTCCTCCCCTGAAGGGGCAGAGTTAAGGTGTGAGGTTTTAGTATCATGACTATAGTAATGAAAATATATAAGTCCAGATTCTCAGATGGTGTAAAAGGGAACCACTCCATTGGCTTCAAAAGAGTAACACACATTGACACCACCTAAGGCCAGTGCTCTATTGATATGTTGTTTTATGTATTGTGCTGTTTGGCATACCGTGTACATTAAAAATATATAATAAAAACACACCTTAAATTTTCCTCCTCAGGCAAGGAAAGAAAACCTAATCAGACTAGTATTAGTCACCTCTTTTATTGATAACTAGTGATGACCTGCAGCTTTGCCACTCAAATTTATGGTAAGTATGACCATTTCAGGCATCACCCGTCCCGCACCTTGGCAGTTTTAACAAAGCTCAGGTTGATGTGCGTGCAACTCAACCAAGCAACTGTCGGCATAGCTTTCCATCCGGCAGCTAGTCAGGAATGTGGAGGAGCTGGAAGGTTCTAGACTCCATGCCCAGGTGGCTCTCTAAGCTGCCTGACTCCACTGGCAGGCAGCTCTAAGAAGCCTTAAACAGATGACTTGGGAAAGTGTGTGTGTGTTGTGCTAGGAGATGTGTGTTGATTTGTGCGAGTGATGAATTAGGTGTGTGCACTGCAGGAAGGGGCTGTGTGTGTTTGGGGTTATTGTGTGTTCTGCTTGTGTTGTGGTTGTGTTGATTTATGTCGAGGGGGTTGTGCTGGGGGGTGTCACAGTTTCAGTGCTAACTGCACAGGTATACGAACCTCACACAGGAGAAGAAGTGGCTAAGGAGCAGCTCTGGACCCGGCAGCCCCACCCAGCTGCACCTACAAAGCCTGCACAAGCTGGAGGTGGAGTTTAAAAGAGGAAGCAGAGCACCTCAGTGGGAGGTAAGTAAGGGAAGGGAGCAGACCTGAGGTCTTGGAAAATAACAGGCCAGGAGCTCTTGTTGCCTGAGACCTGACCACACAGTCCTGCCCAAGCCTGCAGAGGAGAGACTGGTGACTGTTTGGGAAGGTCAGAAACTTTATTTTTGGTTCAATTCTTTAATTTAATCTGGGGGGAATTCAGGTAGGAAGTGATCAAGGGAGGCAGCTATTTAACATTTCCAAGTGCAGAACTTCAACCCTGGATCAGAGCCTGGTAGAGAGGGTGGGCCCCTAAAGATGGGATAATTATAAGAATCTACCCCTTGGCAGGGAATCCAGCTGGGGAAGACCCTGACTCCACCATGGTCCAGACCCCAAGTCCTGGAGCTAAGGAGAAAGCCCTTATGGGCACCAAACAACTTCTCAGGGTATGTCTATACTTATCTCCGGGATCGATCTTCTGGGATCGATTTATCGCGTCTTGTCTAGCCACGATAAATCGATCCCGGATCGATCCCACAAGTGCTCGGCGTCGACGCCGGTACTCCTGCTCCGCGAGAGGAGTACGTGGAGTCGACGGGTGAGCCTGCCTGCCGTGTGTGGACCCGTGGTAAGTTTGAACTAAGATACTTCAACTTCAGCTACATTATTTACGTAGCTGAAGTTGCGTATCTTAGTTCGAAGTGGGGGGTTAGTGTGGACCAGCCCTCAGTTATTGAACTTTTCTTCCTGTCTGCTCTGAAAGGGGTGGATGCATGACTCAGCCTTAGGGCTGAGATGAAAAAGAAGGGACTGGCCGCACAGGCTGGAGTTGCAGAAGAAAGGGGAGACGTCTGGGAGGGGAACCCCTGGCCATATCCCTGCCTGACCCCTTTCAGTGTGGGTCACATTTCACACCCCCTGCTTTTGGGTCTTTCTTGAGGGCAGAGGACACCCATTTAAGGTTTCAGGCTTCCAACTGACACCTCTTAGGTGGGGACCTGCATCTCTCTCTCTCCAGATCAGGGTTTTAGGTTTACAGTCCCTCAGTAGGTCTGACCAGGGTCCAGTACGTGAGGTTAACCTTTCTCTGGGACTACAGCAGTGAGTACCAGTTACCAACCAGCCATCACAAAGCACAGTACATTTATTTTTAGGGTAAAAGCATTACAGAAAAAATATCAAAAACAATAGAAGTTCCTATGCACCTGATAAAACCTTACCAGAGCTCAGCCATCAGTCTGAGGGGGTCCTAGGAAGCCAAAGTCTTTCCAACCCTTCCACAAGGGTTGCGGACCCCCTGGGACAGAAGGTCTTGTCCGTTTGCTGAATTAAAAGGCCCTGTGTCAGTTCAAGCTCAGCTTTTCATACTAAAAGTCCTTTTTTGGTTCGAGTCTCTGGAAAACCCAGTTTGAACCAGTATATGCAAACACCCCTGGGGTTATGCTTCTTAGGAGTTGTTTACCATTCCCAGGGTAATTGTCCCTCACTGTTTGTAATTCCTGGAGAAGCTGTGGTAGCCCTCCCCCATGGAGTAAAACACAGTCATACATAAACCATTCATAAATTGAGTACAGTGGTCCCATCTGTCACAGGGGAATTTTGTTTTGATTTGAGTGTGGATGGTTATGGGAGATGATAGTTGATTTTTGTGTGTGTGTTGATTTGTGCAGGTGACAAATGAGGGGTATGTGCTCTGGTGAAGGGCTATGTGTGTTTAGGGTTTTTATGTGTGCTGGTTGTGTTGTTGTGTGGGTGGTATTGAGAAACTGCCACAGTTCTTCACCAAGTCTACCATCTATGTAGTGTCCCTCACAACACTGACTCATACTTGATGGGATAAGTCTCATGACTGGAATATTGGCATAGAAGGGTATAACTTGTTCAGGAAGCACAGGCAGTATAAAAAGGAAAGAGGTGTTCCATTATATATCAAGAATATATACACTTGTTCCAAGGTCGATAAGGAAGTAAGGGGCAGACCAGTTGAAAGTCTCTGGTTAAAGATAAAAGGAGTAAAAAAAATAAATAGAGGGTGATGTCATGGTAGGGATCTACTATAGACCACCAAATCAGGAACTGGAGGTGGATGAGGCATTTCTAGAACAAATAATAGAAACAGCCAAAACATAAGACTTGGTAGTAATGGAGGACTTTAACTACCCAGCAGGGCCGGCTTTAGGCCGATTCAGCCGATTCGGCTGAATTGGGCCCCGCGCCAAGAGGGCCCCGCGCTGCAGCTCTCCACCCCGCCCCCAGCTCACTTCCCCAGCCCCTCCTACCCTCCCCTGAACGCCCCGCCCCCTCCCCTGGGAAGGATTCGCGGGAAGTCTGAAAAGAAGCAGGGGCGGGCCGGCACTGCAGCACAAGGTAAGCTGTGGTGGGGGTTGGGGTGGGGGCGTGAGAAGGGCTCCGGGGAGGTGCGGCCCGTTCCCACAGGCCCCAGCGGCTCTGGCCCAGCCCGGTCCCCGTGGCTCGGGTCAGCTCCGGCCCGGTCCCCGCGGCGCGGGTCCCGTCCCCTGTCCCCCCTGCGGCGCGGCTCGGGTCCCCCCCCCCGGTCCCCTCCCTCCGTGGCGCGGCTCGGGTCCCCCCCCCCCCCGTCCCCTCCGCGGCGCGGCTCGGGTCCCCCCGCCCCCCCGTCCCCTCCGCGGCGTGGCTCGGGTCCCCCCCCCGTCCCCTCCCACTGCGCGGCTCCCCCCCCCCCGTCCCCTCCTGCGGCGCGGCTCCCCCCCCCCATCCCCTCCCGCGGCGCGGCTCGATTCCTGGGGGCGGGGCTTGCAGCAAGCCCCGCCCCCATGAATCGGGCCCCGCTCTTGCTAAAGCTGGCCCTGCTACCCAGACATCTATTGGAAAAGTAATATGGCAAAACACAAAATTTCCAATAAGTTCTTGAAATATATTGGGGATAACTTTTTTTTGTTTTGTTTTGGAAAATGGAGGAAGTAACTGGGAGACAGCCATTTTAGACTTGATCCTGATCAATAGGGAGGAATTGGTAGTGAATCTGAAGGTGGAAGGCAATTTGAATGAATCTAAGCGATCATGAAATGATAGATTTCCTGATTCTAAGGAAAGGAAGGAGTGAGCACAGCAGAATAAGGACAATGGACTTCAAAAAAGCAGACTTTAATAAACTCAGAGAACTGATAGGTAAGGTACCATGAGAAGAAAATCTAAGGTGTTCAGGAGAGCTGGCAGTTTCCCAAAGAGACCATATTAAAGGCACAACTGCAAACTATTGTGATGTGAAAGAAAGATAGGAAGAATAGTAAGAGACCAATATGGCTCCATTAGGAGCTCTTTAATGACCTAAAAATTAAAGTAGAAACATGGACAAGTTGCCAGGAAGGAGGACAAAAGAATAGCACAAACATGTAGGAAAAAAATCAGAAAGGCTAAGGCACAAAATGAGTTATACCTAGCAAGGGACATAAAAGGCAATAAGAAGAGGTTCTTCAAATACATTAGGAGGAAGACAAAGGAAAGTGCAGGTCCTTTACTTAGCATTGAAGGAGAGCTAATAACTGATGATGCCCAGAAGGCTGAGGTGTTTAATACCTCTTTTGCTCATGTCTTCACTAAGAAGTTTAATGGTGATAAGATACTCAAGTCAATTAATATTAACAGCAAGGGGAAGGAATGCAAGCCAAAATAGGAAAAGCACAAGTTGAAGAACATTTAGATAAGTTAGATTATTCAAGACATCAGAGCTTGATGAAATTAATCCTACGGTGCTTCATCTAGTTCTAGCTAGTCTCTATGGTGCCATAAGTACTCCTGTTCTTGTTCCTTAAGTTATCTCAAAACAATTAGTAATTATCTTTTGAGAACTCATGGAGGACAGGTGAGGTGCCAGAGGAATGCAGAAGGGCAAACATAGTACCTATCTTTAAAAGGGGGAACAAAGAGGACCTGGAGAATTGTAAACCAGTCAGCCTAACTTTGGTACCTGGAAAGATCCTGGAACAAATTAAACAAGTTGATAAGGGCGAACAGTAGATGTGATGTATCTTGATTTTAGTAAGGTTTAGTAAGGTCCTTAAGACCCTTTGTGAACCTAGCCCTTCATTTCCTAATTTCTTTTGCTTTTATTACACAAAATTATTAAAGATGCCAGAAATTGATATGTTTCATTTTGGGTCAAGCAGAATGATGAGTTTGACCCAAAATGAACTTTTTCTATCTTTCTGATTCACTGAAAATTCTGAAAATATTTGGTTTCGGCTTGACCCCAAAAATTTTTTCAGAACTACCAGTAAAATGAAAAATCTGTTATTCACACAGCTCTAAATGAGTCAAATTCTCCTTGCTTCACAGATTTATTTATTTACTTATTTAAAAAAAAAGACTGGAAGGGACCATTAGATCACTTAGTCTGATCTCCTATATAACACAGATAATAGACTTTCACCCAGTTACTCTTGTTTTGAGCCCAATAATTTGCTGTTGAATCACATCTCCAACATTTGCCATCTACCTTTGAACTATATTTTTCCAGACTGCAGTTTACAATATGCAACATCTTATAAAACATGAGTTTTAATTTCCTTCTCCTGCTAGCTTTCAGTCCATTGTTTAGAAGTTTCATGCTGGTGCCTGCTAGTTCATACTATCTGATTATTTGAGGATAAACTGCATTTCTAATTTTTTTTTCATTTGTTATTCAGTTTTTGAAGCTGGCCATGTACAGCAAACTGTGACAGATAGGAACTGGATTTTCCATATGCCCTTTCTGATGCCTAATAACCTCAAAAACTAAGTGCAAGTTATCATTAAAAACTTAGTATAAGAAAACAAATAGCCAAAATTAAAATACATTAGAAAAAATATCAATAGAAAACTTACATTTCCCTCACTTGAATCTACATCTGATAAATGGCCTCAGACACTTGGATTAATAATGAAATCCTGATATGCTGTAGTAGAAAATCTGAGGGGTTGTCTACACGTGAAATAGTACAGTGCACAGATGAACTGCTGCCATTGGGCTGCTGTAGCGCTTCACTGTAGATACTACCTATGCAGATGGCAGGGGTTCTTCTGTTGGCGTAGTTAATCCACCTCCCAAAAGGTGGTAGCTAGGTTGGCAGATGAATTCTTCCATCGACCTAAAGCTGTTTATACTAGGTGTTAAGTTGTCTTAGCAACGCCTCTCAGGAGTGTGGATTTTTCACACCCCTGAGCATCATCGTTAAACCAGCTTAATTTACTGGTGTAGACCAAGCCTGAGAGCAAGCTACACAGTTCTCTGAAGGCTAGTGGTAACATCCAACAAGCTTAAACACCCACATCTGAAACTCAATCAGCAGCTTTATTGTGAGCCCACATCCAGCCTGCCCAGGGCCCCTGCACACAGCTCCCATGTCCATGACAGAAGGAATCTGGTCAAAATATAAAGTGGCTGCATTAAGGACCAAATGAACTGCTCCTAGCCGCCTAATCACAAGAGTCCCCCTTTAATTCTCACTTCTCCTGCCCCCTCTTCCCCCCTCCCCCTTTTGTGGATGAGACAGCCTGATGTGGCTCAGACAGTGCATATTGATACCAAATACTACATATGTGCAAGGAAATCAAGCCTTGCAAACCATAACTGACTTTTGCTTGTTTATCTTCTCAGCCTTACAGTAATTGTTCTGCAGTGAATACAAGACAATATATTACCCCCATCCTCATGGAGTACACTTGAACAATCTCCAGTACATGATCTTCATAGCAAAGCTAGCTTAGCATCAGCAAAAAGGAATAGTCTCATTGTTTTAAATTACATGTCTACATTAATAATGTTAATGACCTAACACTATTTTCACTTGAAGCAAAGAAAACAATATATTCACCTGTTTTAGGGTATCCCACTAATAATACATCATCACTCCTGGCTTCAAAGGACTCGAGAGCTTTGAAAGTTTCTGCACTGCAATGGGTAACAGGGTACAAAACCCCCTTATAGGAGCACAGCAGGTCCTCTGGGGCCATCTTTTCAGCAGTAGCCATGGCCTGATCCAACCTCTCAATGAATTTCTTCCTGGCAGTAGTCATTTTGCCTCTCTCTGGCTGCGGAAGTCTGAGCAGATAGACAAACTGCTTTTAAGAGGTTTCCTAACCGACTCCTCCTGCACAGCTATGGAGAAGATTATAACCTGTAAGCATTAACAGTGTTGACAACTCTTGCAGATTTATGGCCAGTCACATGATTTTGCCCCCTGCTGAAGCTGTTCCCAGCAGCTGCCTACTTCCTTGATCCCTTTCCTCCCTCCCCGCATTGTCCCCTGCCCACCTTAGCCCCACATTCCCCTCTCCCACCATCTCAACTCTCATTGCTCCCTGTCCCCAGCTGTGGTGGCCCCCACAGTTGTACCCTTGTTACACACAGTGCACACAATTGACAGAGGCCAGAGCAAAAAGGGCAGTTTGTCCCAAGCCCTTCGTTTGAGAGAGCTCCCAAACTGACTGGTGCTGCAACCACTCAATGAGGTCACAGCACCACTCAATGAAGCTTGGTCTGGTAGCTCTGCCACTGACACTGCCCCTCCTGAACTGAGTGGTTCAATTGTGTGTGCTATGTGAAAAATTTCTGGGGGCACCCCAGGTGTACCTGCTACATGGTTCCTTGCCTCCCACCAGCCTACCCTACTCTGGCTCCTGCTTTCCCTCCCTCTGTCCTGATCTCTCCTGGCTCACTGCTGCCAGTCAGTACCTGCTCCCATCCCCTTCCTCCTTTGCCTTAAGCTCCATTTACTTCCTCTTCCCAAAGTTTCTGCTCTCCCAAGTCATTCTCTCCCCTCCCAGCCATCGCCACTCCTTAGGGTGACCAGATGTCCCGATTTTATAGGGACAGTCCCGATTTTTGGGTCTTTTTCTTATATAGGTTTCTATTACCCCCCCACACACACACACCACCTGTCCTGATTTTTCACACTTGCTGTCTGGTCACCCTACCACTCCTCAGCCCTGGCAGGTACCTGCTCCCCAGCTTCTTGCTTCCTCATGCAGGGCTCCTCAGCAGGTACCTGCTGCTGCCCTGAGCCCTTCCCACTCCTCAACCCCTGCTGCCATTTGCTCCTCCAAACCCCTAGAGCCTGGGTTCTGAATGCTAGCCATCCCGCCACTATCATCCAGAGAGGGACTCTTCCCGCACCTGCTGGGCTGGGCTGGAACAGCTGGCTCCCACATTTAGCCAGCTGAGCTCTAGGCCCCAACCTTCTAAAGGCAGAGGGGGCTTTCCCAGCTCTCTTCTCAGTGGGCTGGGGATCCTTCGGGGGTAGCTCATATCTAGGTTGGAGTAATACCCTGAAATTGAAAAAAGGCTTTCCCAAGGCCTGAGGGCTTCCTGCAGGAGAGCAGCTGGATCAGGGGCAGTAGCTAGGCCCACAAAAAGGTGAGAGGCACTAATTGACTTCTGTGAGGCAGGTAGTGGCATTAGCAACTGACTTTTGGTGGGGGGCATAATATTTTGTGCAGCTCCGTGTGTGAGGTCCCCCGTCAGTGAGGGAATCTCTAAAGTTCCTCACATGATCCCCTCCTCCCCCAAGCAGTGGAAGGAGTCTGTGTAGGGGAGATTAATGACTGTGTCACACTGGTGAGAAATGTCATGCATGGAGCTGTGCAAACTTTGGCATCTGTGGGAACAGGTGGCTGCCATGGTCTGGGAGGGTGTGAGAGATAGCACGGGACCTGCATTATTGTGAGAACGCCTGCAGCCGGGGCCAGAATCTTCTCTCTGGCAATAAGTATGAGAGTTGGCAATACTGTGATCGTCACACACGTTGGGAGCAGGCAGGGGGAGTTTAACAATCTGAAGACAGACAGAACACATGATTTAATCTCTTTAAAGATACTCATGATTTTTTTAAGTCAATCTCATGATTTTGGGGGGTCTGACTTGGATTTTTGAACTCTTGGTATTGGCAATACTGCTGTAATCATGAGAAGAATAAGGAATACAGGGACATTGCCCCACTCCCTAGCCTACAACTGTCTGTATCCAAAACTATCCTAGTTTGAGGGGTGTACTGGAACTAGTATATCAGGCTGAGGAGTGTCTGTGATATTTGCTGATATTCAGCAAAAAATTTATTCATGTGCTTAAGTCCCATTGAAGTGAGCTGGATTTAAGAATATGCTTAAAGTTGTGCTCTAGTGCTGTCCTGAACAGGGCCGCCCAGAGGATTCAGGGGGCCTGGGGCAAAGCAATTTCGGGGGGCCTTTCCATAAAAAAAGTTGCAATACTATAGAATACTATATTCTCATGGGGACCCCTGCAGGGCCCGGGGCAACTTGTCTCTCTCCCCGCCCCCCCGGGCGGCCCTGGTCCTGAAGAGTGAAGTTCAAAGCTGAAGGAATACTGCTTGCTTTTTCTGTTTACCCATGGACATTCAGTATCATCATTGTACCCATCCTTAAGGAGATTTCTAAAAATCAATAGCTATGAAAAGCAAATGTGGATTATGAAAACTGGGGATTAAAATAACAGAGGGCAAGTAGGTAAGAAAGCTTCACTCATTACATTTGTTCAATCAGCAGTCATGTCACTCTGAAAATTTGGAAGATCAGATAAGACGTACTCTCAAATTTGACATTTAATAAGACAATACAGGAAATCTGGATTTACTAGTTTATATGGGCAACATGATTCCCTCAATGTATAATCTGAATATTAAAAATTATCCTATTCACATTGATACTTCAGGATCTTAATACGGAAGCTATGGAAGTAGGGGAAATCTGCAAGTACAATTCTGATGGTTGTTTACTTAAATCAGCACATGCAGTCAGACATGACATATGAGGGCAACAAGACTCTTTCCCAGTCTCTAGATCGGGGTCAACAACCTTTCAGAAGTGGTGTGCCGAGTCTTCATTTATTCACTCTAATTTAAGGTTTCGCGTACCAGTAATACATTTTAAGGTTTTTAGAAGGTTTCTTTCTATAAGTCTTTATAATATATAACTAAACTATTGTTGTATGTAAAGTAAATAAGGTTTTTAAAATGTTTAAGAAGCTTCATTTAAAATTAAATTAAAATGCAGAGCCCCCCGGACCAGTGTCCAGGACCCGGGCACCGTGAGTGCCACTGAAAATCAGCTCACATGCCGCCTTCGGCACCCATGCCATAGATTGCCTACCCCTGCTCTAGATGTTAGCCCAGCCATACAGGTGAGATGGAAGGAAGTTCCCATCACCAAGAAAGCTTTTATAGACTTGGTAACTAAATGGTTTAAGAACAAGATGACAGATCTCAAACAGTTGTTGTCAGTAGGGAATGATCACCAAATGGGGGCTGTTTCTACTGTGGTTCTGCAGGGATTGGTTCTAGGTCCAACGCTATTCAATATTTTCATCAAATCAATGATCTAGGAGTAACTATAAAATCACAAAAAATTGTTGATTGGCAGAGTGGGGAATAATGGTGATGACAGGCCAGTTGCACTGAGCAATTTGGATCACTTGGTAAGCTCGGCCCATCCAATTCAAATTAGGATACAGCCAAATGCAAGATCTTCTATCTAGGAACAAAGAATGCGGGGCCATATCTACAGACTGGGAGACTGTATCCTGGAAAGCAGTGACTTTTAAGCTCATGTATGGGTTATAGTTGAAAAGCATCTGAATACGAGCTCCCATTGCAATGCTCTGGCAAAAAAAGGGTTAATGCAATCCTTGGATGTATGAAGAGGGGAGTAATGAGAAGGAGTTATTTTACCTAGGTGTGGCATTGGTGACACCAGTACTGGAATGCTGTGTCCAGTTCTGCTGGCCACATTTTTTAAAAGATGTTGAAATAACTGGCGAGCATGCAGAAAAGAGTGTCAAAAAGTTATTTGAGAACTAGAGAAACTTAGGGAGCATAATCCATTTAGTTTCTCAAAAAGAAGATTAAAGCTTTGTCTACACTTAAAGCGTTGTGCCACTGTTGTGCTTAGTGAAGACATTACCTATGCTGATGAGACAGCTTCTCCCATTGGCATAAGTACTCTACCTCCCCGAGAGATAGTAGCTATGTTGACAGGATAAGCCCTCCCGCCAACATAGTGCTGTTTACACCAAAGTTTGGTCGGTATAACTGCATTGCTCAGGTTCCACACCCCTGAGCAATGCAGTTATACCAACCTAAGTTCATAGTGCAGACCAGGGCTAAGAGGTGACTTAATTACAGTGTATAATTACCTTCATGAGCAGTAATACCAGGTACTAAAGAGCTCTCTAATCTAGCGGAGAAAGGTGCAAGAAGAACTAATGGCTAGAAGCTGAAGTCAGACAAATTCAAATTAGAAATAAAGCACAATTTTTTTTTATTTTTTTTTTTATTTTTTTTTGGAATAGTGAGATGTATTAACCTTTGGAACAAGCTACCAGTGGGGAAGTTGTGAATTCTCCATCTCATGATTTTTTTTTTCAGATGAACACTGGATCCTTTTCTGGAAGATACATTTCACTCAGTTATTTCTGTATTAAGCCCAATAATTTGTGTTGAGCCAAATCGTAACGGGCTGTGATATACAGGTCAGACTTCTGGCCTTAAAATCTATGAATTAGGACAATAGTGTTTTCAACTAAACTGAAAGTGATGTAAAGTGAGAAAATTCTAATGTTCTGGGACACTACAGCTGTGGAAAACATTCTGGACAAAGTTCTGAAGGACTTGATGGCAACGTAATGTGTGAAAGGCACTTCATAATTTGTACTCTTTAGCAGATAGTATTTCCACCCAATTCACTTCTGAATTGATAGATATGGGACCAGTATCAATCATGTTTGCCAGAAGCTGGGAATGGGCGATGGGATGGATCACTTGATGATTACCTGTTCTGTTCATTCCCTCTGGGGCACCTGGCATTGGCCACTGTTGGAAGACAGTATACTGGGCTAGATGGACCTTTGGACTGACCCATTATGGCCGTTCTTATGTTCTTATGCCATCTTCGTTTCTCCCAAATAATGAACGTTAATATTTCTGAACTTTGCAAAACTATGTTTTTGTGTTTCTGTGGGACTGAGAGAAGTTTATTATGCTGATTCAGCCTCTGGTCATGTTTTCACTGAAATGAGTGTGTCTTTCCTTAACTTTAATGGGAGGAAGATTACCATAGCCTAGGAGAGAGCTGCTTGTTCTAGAGTGATCAATAGCTCCTAGATCACTCAGTATAAGTTACAATAAGAAGTCTTTATCAGAAAGAGAATCAGGCTCCTTTTGTTTGATTCACCCATATGTAGAATAGTGTCTCCCACAGAGGAAGAAAAAAGAAATAAGGGTTCTAAACTGAATGGAAGAAAATAGGAATGAAGGTTCTATACCTCATCTAGGCAGGTTCATCTCACATGAGGGAGAAGAAATGTAGAATTTCCTGCTCATTTTTCTGTAGGAGCTGGTAAGATTTCCCCACACCACCAAAGAGGCCAGGGTTCATCCTCTTAATCTGCTTTTTTCATTGGATGGGACCTGCTGGAGGCAATGGCCATATGAGCTGAGGCCCTGTGTGTCCACACTACCTACAGGCTTCCACAGCTCCCCGCAGCCCCTTGATAGGGCCTGAAGGGTCCAGACTGCCAGGATCTCTCAGATGCCATTTCAGAACCCCCTTCAGGCTGGAAGTGGTCCACAGTGCATAGAAGGAACCTGGACAAGCTATGGTGGACTCATTTAGCAGCACCTTGAACAACTTTGCCCTGCAGTTGTGTGAAATAGAGCACATGACAAACAACAGGCCCCACCTAGCCATGTCATCAGCCCACCTGCTAACCTGTATTTTTGCAGAGCTTATGTGGAGGAGCTTCTTTGGGATCTAGGGAAAAGGGGGAATGCCCCAGATTCAGCTCTTGTACACAACACCAGAGGCCATAGAACTTCCCTGAATTAGTTCCTGTTTGAACTAGATCATATCTTTTAGAAAAACATCTAATCTTGATTTTAAAATGTCCAGTGACAGAGAATCCACCACAACCCTTGATAAATTGTTCAAATGCTTAAGTACCCTCACTGTTAAAAATTTGCACCTTATTTCTAATGATGTATTTATTTTCCCAAACACTGCACAGTTCTTCTCTGAGATGAAAAGGTCTTTAAGACAGACATAAACATGTTGAAAATACAAGAGCCTTTGTCTTGCTACACAGGCAGCTACAGAGTTGCCACTGCATTAGCAGGCAACACCCTGGGGCTGATGTGAAACTATATATAATTAAAGTGCATTGGTAGACCTGAAGAAAGGACAAATGTGTTTAAAATATGGGCATCCAGCTGCTGGCTGCCAAAAACTTAACACAAAGCCTCATGCCTTCAGGCTAGAGATGTTTACCATAAAGCCCTTTCTGAGGGCAATCAATACACAAAGAAGAAAACGAACAGAGAAGACTGCAGCTTGAGACTACCAGACGTTGATTACGTTTCTAGATTTACCAACCCAGTCATCTTCCAAGACGGTGAATATCTGTCTGAAATAAGGTGGCCCTAGTGGCAATTAACTTTTTTATTTAAAAAAATACAGCTCCAGTTTTTAAGTCACTTGTAAATTTCATTCTAGACACCCTTAGAGAAAGAAATGCGTTAAAGGTGTCCTGCACAGCACAAATTTAAAAACTGGGAGGCAATTTTTGCTGATTTAGGATGTTTTTTAGTCATAGTAATATAGGAATGTCATGTTTCACCTTCTCTGTTTTTGCTAGAGGACTTTTTAGATGATTCCGAAAAGTTGAGTGGGCATTTTCTCAATCCCTATTAAAGGGTTGAGAGTGCTGAATCTTTAACAAAGAGAGCTTTTCTCCCAACTGTTTAACTTGAATAGGTGTTAACAAGAAGAATTTAAGAGTAAGAAAATTACTTCCCATCTGTTACTCAGGTTTCACTTATATGGTTTCCCTGATGTCATAAACATGCTAGTTTTTCAATCATCCATAGAATCTTCTAAGAATAATGGTAGACAAGACCAGAATTTCTCATGTACAGAAAAGAACATGGCTAAAATGCACAGTGCTCCAGCAATTGTGGGCCAGCAGAATGGCTGTGGTTACTGCCAGTGCACATTAGAGGAGCCCTACGTATGACTTGTCCTCAGGGCCGGTGCTAACATTAAGGCAAACTAGGCGGTTACCTAGGGCACCAAGATTTGGGGGCGCCAAAAAGCAGTGCCCCCAATTTTTTTTTTACAGCGTTCCTGGGCTGGGCTGCCGGTGGCGCACTGACACGTGCGGCTCAGACTCCCTCTCCCAGCACAGCAGCCACTCCACTTCTCCTGCCTCCCAGGCTTGCAGCGCCAATCAGCTGTTTGGTGCCACAAGCTTGGGAGGGGAGGAGAATTAGAGCGGGGGTGGCATTCTTGGGGAGGAGGCAGAGCAGAGGTGAGTTGGGGTGGGGAGCTGCCACACAGCTCCCCGGGGGGTGTGTGGAGCTGTCGCGGGGGGCGCGCCTCAGGGCAGAAGGGGGGGTGGGGAGCTGCCGCAGGGCTGGGGGGGGGGCGCAAGGTGGAAGTTTCACCTAGGGCACGAAACTTCCTTGCACCGGCCCTGCTTGTCCTGCACTGGGGACCAAACTGGCTCCCAGCTATCATATTGTATGTAGTGGGATATGTAGAAAGGAGATGGAAGGCCACCCCTTCTCCCAGGTGCAACATGGGCTGCTCCAACACACCTGAGGATATGGCCCATTGTGAATACAGGTACTCACATGCCTTAAGTGTTTGTAGATTTGAGCCCCTACTGCATATACCTCCAGGTCTGAACATTTCAAATCTTACCTGAAAACCTATATTTCCCGCCCCCGCATCCTATGCCTCGTATTTCTTTCCTTCCTCTGGTGTTCTGTAACTGTATCTTTGTTCCAATGGTATTTTTAACAATGCAGAATTTCCTTCGTTAGTTCAGAGATGTCAGGGCACATACAGATGTATTTATAGATTAATAGGGTGGCTAGATCTCTTATCTGTATCACTAAAAATTATGTTACTGTAAAGTAGAGCTGGTCAAAATATTGGTGGAATGGATTTTGTTGAAAATTGTTGTTTTGTCAAAATCTATGTTTTGTGGAAATGTGTCAATTTTGATGCAATTTTAATCTGAAAAGTTTTGAAATTATTGAAAATGTAGTATTTCCTTCTGATTATTTGCTTAGTTTTGACTATTGTTTCATTTTTACTTTTATATTATGTTTTATAATAATAATATATAGACACAATATTAATATTTATATTACAAAGCTTCAGCATTGATACAAAACATCTCAATGTTTCTGAATCAATGTTTTTTGGAACATTTTTTTCTCCAAAATATTTCAAGATTTTGACTTTTTTCCTTTCAATTCAGGATAAAAACAAATGTTAAAATGTTAGAATTTCCTGTGGGATAGCTCTGTTATAAACATCTCAGGCAGGGTCCTGTGGAAAAAATAGTACATGATCATGTAATTAAAGACTGTGTCATAAGGTTAAACAGGCAACCTTAATTCTAGCATTTCCTAATCTTTGGGTGCTTGACTTTCCAATGTTAATGGTTTTATGTGTGCAATATGGGTTTAAGGTGTAGCCCCATATAGAGCACATTGTTGTCTAATATGGTCCATTTACTTAACAATTTAGCATAAGTGTAATCAAGAGCAGAATTGGGCCCTTTTATTATGCTCTTTGCCTTTTATTGCTAGGTGTGCCAGACTTTTTCTTTTGTTCTTACTCACTCCCTGCACAGCTTTGACTTCAATGAAACTATGCCAATTTACACCAGTTGAAGATCTAGCCCAGTGTACCATTTTGCTTTAATCTGCTATTATATTAATCTGGTGAATGCTGGTAACTGTTGTTTCTGACTATGTCTACACTGCAAAGAAAAACGCCCAGTGCCAAGTTCCAGAGTCCAGGTAAATTGATTCAGGCTCACGGGGCATGGGTTGCAGGGCTAAAAATAGCAGTGTAGACATTCCCACTCAGGCTGGAGCTCAGGGTCTGAAACCCAGTGAGAGCAGAGGGTCTTGGAGCCTGGGCTCCAGCCCAACCAGGAACGTCTCTGGACATTTTTAGTCCTGCAGCCCAAGCCTGAGTCAATTGGGGCTCTGAGGGTATATCTACACTGCAATAAAACACCCAGTGCTGGCCTGTATCAGCTGACTGGGGCTTGAGCTGTGGAGCAATAATATTGCCGTTCAGGCTTCGGCTGGAGCCCATGCTCTGGGAACCTCCCCCATCACGGGGTCTGAGAGCCCGGGCTCCAGCGCAACCCCGAACATCTTCACTGCAGTTTTATAGCCCCGTGAGCCCAAGTTAGCTGACACAGGTGTCTTACTGGAGTATAGACATGTCCTGAGACTCCGTACCATGAGTTTTTCTTTGCTGTGTAGACATGACTGCTTAGCTATCCCCAGTCAAGCTGCAGCCTGATATTGTACCACTGGGTGTCACTCTGGACCACATAAAAGGGGATTAACAAACAACTTGTTTTAAAATACAAACAATAAATAAATGATCAAAACGTAGGGCAAATTTTCAAAGACCAATGTTTGTGTTATGCTCCAAAAAAGTGCATATGCACCCTTTGCATGTGAACAGCCAGTGTTTGTGCCTCAGTCTCCATTTTCATGGTGCCAGTGCTCCTTTGTGTGCAGAAATACAGGTTTTGTACTCCCAGCAAGAGATCAAGCAAATGTGTTTAACCTGCATCCACAACCAGCCTTTGATGTCTTGTCCCCTATTTCTTTTGTTCAGGAAGGAACATTTCTAAAGTCAGTGGTTCAAGCATTCCAGAACTTTCCAGTGGCTCATGCTTTCCAGAACTGCAATCGGTGCTCAAACTGAGAAGTAGAAAGGATGGGGAGCACCTTCAGTGCTGCGGTGCAGTTCTGAGCTTGGGTCCCACATTCAAGGGAAATATGGTAAAGGCAGTGCTTAAAGGGTGTATGGGGTGGGGGGCTATGGCATGGGTCACACACTCAGATCCCACCCTCTCCTCCCACCAAAAAATTAAGCAGGATCTTACCAAAGCTCAGACTCTCCCACCCCCTCATTTTTTCAGACTACGTTAAGCACTGGATAAAGGTGTTTTCTGCAGAATGGACTTGGGTAGACCAGCAAATTAACTGCTTTGTTGCTTCTTTCCTTTTTTTTTTCTTTCTAACTGTGTTTCCTTTAATCTTCCTTTTTCTTTCTGCCAGTCTTTGCATGTTTGTTCCAGGTAAAACAGTCCATCAGCTTTTTGTGGTTACCTCAGGAGAAGAGGTTATTACTCTGAACTTGATGGAGGGAGGGAAAAACTGCTAGGGCCTCAGCTCTTAGAGGTTTGGGAGTTAATCCTGTGGCCCATTGACTTCTGTGGGAGCGGGAACAGGGTCTTTGCACACCTGATTGTCGTATTGTTTCCCCTTCACTATGATCTATTGCCTCTTTCTAAACTAAAATGATAGCTCTAAGGAGGAACAGAATTGCCTTCTCTAAACAGACCCCAGACCTCCTGCTGACATAGACTCGTGACTGACATCAGCTACAGATTTTGACTCCCCCTGGATTTTTAGTTAAATCCGTCATCAGAAATAGGCTTTTTATCTTTTTGACCATTGTTATGTGACTGCCATTAATTCAAACCTTGTTTCACAAACTGCTGGAGTTGGGGCACGTTTAAACTAATAACTTGTAATCTAATCAAGAGGATTTCTTTTTAGGCAGACTGCCTGATGTGCCTCAGCAAGACAGAACTGGATTCGCTCCTCTTTCTGCTCAAAATGAAACTAAAGAGAGGATTATAAACATAAAGGTTATTATTGGCTCCACTCTATAATAGCAAAGCTGTTGTTATTATTATTTATGGTAGAGATGGACTAGCCAAAAGAAATTAGGAGATAGGTAACGACAAATCTTGGTGGCCACATATATAATACCCAACCTGCATCTCAGTGTGTTGATCTCTGCATCACAATGCCATCCTGGGAGACTCTACACTGGAACTGGCAGCCCTTCTCCAGAGAGATCATCCCAAAAAGGGTGGGCTGCATAGGGAAGCAAAGAGCCTAACCCTCTCTTTTCACCCTTCCACCAGAGATGAGCTTCCAGAGTACAAGCTTTGCTGGATGATTTGCCACATGATGAGTATTGCCTTGTGTCAAGAGCTCACAGGCTATGACTACACTAGCACTTTTGTCAGTCAGGGGTACTATCGCTCGTTGGGGTGGTTTCATTATGCCGGTGGGAGAGCTCTCTTGCGTTGGCAAAGAGTGGCTACACAGGAGACCTTACAGTGGCACAGCTGCAGTACATCTGTAAGGTCTGTAGTATAGACATAGCCGACATCTCTCCTAGAGAGATGTGTGACCTTGGGAAATCACTTAAAGTCTGTGGCAGAGGTGGGAAGAGAACTCCAATTTTCCCAGTCCCAGGCCAGTAACCTATTCACAGACCATCTTCCCCAGGTTGGAGAATGCTCTTCAGGTAGAGGGAGTAAAACTTTCAAATGGAGGCGGCCTTTTTCCCACGGGGCCTCCAGTGGCCTTAAACCTCTCGCAGTCACCATCAACCTTCCCACAAGGGCAAGCTTCTGCTGTTTCCTGAGGGCTGTTGGAAGGGGGCACACAAGGGTCTACGCTGTAGTTGTACCATGGTCCCCAGAAGAACCTATGCCTGTCTTAGCCAGAATCCCTCTTGGGGCTCCCACGGTGCATACATTTGGCTGGAGTAGTCAGCCAGCCTGGGAGACAGTGAAGAGCACTCCTCACACTGTGTCTAGGTGGTGTGGAAAGCGCTGGACAGAGCAGGGTCCCAACTTCATCTTTCCTCTCCCGGTCTACGGGGATACTAGTAAGGAGCAGGGCCTGTGCACTCTAATTACATTCTGAACAATTAAATATTTCTCTCTGGACAACTCCCTGATGGATGTTCAGGGGGACAAAGTCTGATACAAAAATCTTTGCTGCAGAGAAGCTAAATAGCAGATGTTTCCTCGTGTCTGTCTTATATGGTAAGAAATAAGGCAGTTACAGTAGCTTCAATAATGTATAGGGAATATAAAAAACTAGAAAGAGCTTCTATTGCCACTATAATCTGGTGTTCTGGGAAGGGTGGCTTGTACTGACTTCTAGCCAGGAAAAGTCTTGAACAGAATAGGTTTATTATCACACATATGGATGGTACAGAACAAGCCCAGCCTGTTCAAGTTTGCTCTAGGAAGAACTTTACAGGATTTACACAAGAATTTACTTGCAGATCAGCAGGGCCATGTGTCTCTCTCATTTAAAACCCCCCATTGTGTGACTAGATTAACTATTTCTTCAGGCACACAGAGACACATAGCTTTTTCCAAGCGTGCCGGTGTTTGCTCTTAAATGCAACAGCTGGTACATCACTGTAGTTCTACCAGCATTAAAAACATCCAGCAGGCTAGTTGCTAGCTAACGTTTCAAACTCTTGATCTAGTGTGGCAATTCTGGGCTCTGCAGCGGGAGATGTTGTTCTTCTTGGTAACAGTGAAGACAGCAACTGCATCTGTTTTGTGATAGAGATAGACAAAACTCGATCCTCACGCCAGTGCTTAGACGCAGGGCCAGCATTAGAGGGTCTTGTGTGCTTAGTGAGTGAGATCAAAATATATAGTAGTGACCTATGTGAGGGAATTTGCAACATTGCCCTATAATGTCTCTTAGGTAGACATGCGGCTCACAAAAGAGTTGGTGTTAACCTTCATCTTTTGCTTAAGTAGAATCTGTGAAGTGGCAAGAATTCTGATCTCTGCAGTGGGAGATTGCTCCTTCCTGGCTGGGGAAACAAATTCTTTGAAGAAATATTCATGTGCACAGAAGGGAGTGGAAATGTTTGAATGTGTGTCACCTGGTGGGGAATGGTTGGGAATGGAAATTGCCTTGGGGAAGGAATGGCCTGTGTTGTGTCATTCCTCCTCTCACTAAAGTGGCTGCAGACAGCACAAAGACAAGAGGGCTCCAATGACTCTGAGGAAGACTGGAAAGATGCTCTTTGCCTGCTCATGCCAGAGTTCAGAGGATTAGGGCAGGAGAATAGAAAATGTAATAGTCTCTGCTGTGTGTGACAATTGTCAGATTTGAGCTAGGAAAGGGTGAACCAGTCCAGATAGAACAAGGACCAGCCCAGTCCTTAAATCCAAAATCAACCTGGATTTTTTTTTTCAGGTTCAGAAAAGTCTAATAAACCATTTAAGTAAATGTCAACTTTGCACTTCCTGGTTTTCCTTCCTCTTCCCCCCCAATTTCATTCTAAGTCACTGATGTGCCTCTCTGTAGTTCTTTGTCCCCTTCTATCTGTGGGAACACTTCAGGATGGAGACTGTGTCCTCACCCCTTTCCTTCCTCAGGCGTCAGCCTAATGAATACTTAGGGACTGGCAGTTGGTCAAAATTTGGCCTGCATGAGCCACAAGTGCCAGTATGCCATCATCCCAAAATTCAGGGATAAATACTCACCTACAATTCCTATAGTCTCCAAAAATAAGGATAAGTACTTCCCTATAATTCCATTGGCAGTAGGGTGACCAGACAGCAAGTGTGAAAAATCGGGACAGGGGGTGGGGGGGGGGGGTAATAGGAGCCTATATAAGAAAAAGACCCAAAAATCGGGACTGTCCCTATAAAATCAGGACATCTGGTCACCCTAATTGGCAGTGGCTTGTTTTTGACATTCTATGGAGGGAGCTATTTATGTCACTACTTCAGCTATTCAGTCCAACCCTCGTTTAGGAGGCTGTATATGTCAATGGATACCACAGAGTTCATATTTCAAGCACTGGAACCAGAGCTGCAACAATTCCAGCACAAGTGCTGCTGCTAATCCCAGTGGAAGAAGGGCAGTTGTCCATAAACCTACTTTCAGGCACAATAGATTATTTTAAACGCAATGAGGCAAGTTCCCCACAGGCATAAACAGGCTCAACTCCATTAACTTCTGTGATGCTGTATCCATTTATACCAGCAGAGAATTTGATCAGATGCCTTTTAATAAGTAAATCATTTGTATCTGAGGGCAGGAGGATGGATGAATTGGAGTCAATCCAGTATCTTTCAGAGGATACTTTGGGAACATCTCGGAGAGATGGGTTTGGGCTGCCAAGTTCAAACAGGTTCAGACTCAGTGTTCTGACTCGGGTCCGTCTCTCATTGTATTCCTTTAACAACATCCCCGCTTGTTTTTCTGTAATGCATTAAGTTACTTATGACCCTACAGCTGGTCACCACTACAGCTGGTGCTAGATGCAACGCATTAGGCTGACCCTCCACACGATCAGACAAGAAGCAAATGGCTCAAAGCTTGTCAAAATTAACATGTAGAGGGATTTATTATAATCTCTTGATATTGTATGTCAGATTGCAAACACAGCTTCTCATCATGGGTGTTTCCCCACCAGCACCACTCATTTTGAAATGATGGAAGTTGCTATATACGTCTAATAGTGAGGAACTATTAGCTGTAAAGTATCTGACAGGTTTATCTGATCCCTGCCCCCCCCCTCCCCAGGCAAGGGGGCTGGGGCAGTGAATAAGCAAATGGCTATAACCTCTTTCTCTCCCTTTCCGAGGCTCCCCCAATGGTGCTCTAAGGTACGAAGAAAGCCAAGGGCTTGTCTAGATTAGTAGTTAGACCCCAAATGTAGATGCTCTGCACTGGTCGGACTTGACCTGGTAACTTCTGCCAAACTGCAGCTGCACATTTGGCACTGGCATAGCTCCAAAAAACCCAGTACAGAGAGAGAGACCAAATATAGCTTAGGAAAAAGTAAAAAACAATTAAAACCTCATGTTAAACCCTTCCAGCTTACAAGCAGTGGGGAAACTTTTTTACCAGGGCATATTTGTGCTGGAGATTTCTCAATTTTTTTTAGACTGGAGTAAAGTAAAGAGCACGGAACTCTAAGTCAAGAGCACCTTGGTTTGAATACAAGGTCTGATAAGGAGTATGTAACAGAGCGTGGTTATTCCCCCACCTTCTTCCCCACAGAAATTTCACAGGTTCCAGTGGTTGTGCCTTCACCAAACCCTTTTATTTTAAGTTTCCTTCACAATTTCCACAATCCCCATGCAATAGTCTGTTTACAGCATCACCGTGTCTTTTGGCCCTCTCCCCAGGACCTGAGGGAAACTGAGGTCTCTCGTCCCTGAGGCCTCCATCTAACTGAGCTCAACTAGCTCTGGGCCCCTCTCTCCCCTTGGCATTTCCTTCCTCCCTTGGGCTGATGGGCTAATTGGCTCCTTATCCCATCCAGCCTGATTACCCCATCAGCTTTCTCAAGGGGAACTCATTAATACCTGAGTGATCAGAGTATAGGCTCACATGTTCAACCCCTGCACTCTGTCACAGGGTACATCTACACAGCAAAAAAACAAAAACTCACAGCAGCGAGTCTCAGAGCCCAGGTCAACTGACTCAGGCTAGTGGGGCTCACATAGCACTGTAGACATTGGGGCTCAGGCTGAAGCCTGGGCTTTGAAACCCCCAGGCTGCAGCCCAAGCCTGAACATCTAGACTGCAATTTCTAGCTCCACAGGGTAAGCCCCACAAACCCAAGTCAGTTGTTCCAGGCTCTGAGACTCACTGCTGCGGGGGTGTTTTTGTTTTGTTTTTTTTTTGGGGGGGGGGGTTGCTATGTAGATGTACCCACTGACTTCCTATGTTAGTCTGTATCCGCAAAAAGAAGAACAGGAGTACTTGTGGCACCTTAGAGACTAACAAATTTATTAGAGCATAAGCTTTCGTGGACTACAGCCCACTTCTTCGGAGTACTCCTGTTCTTCTTTCCACTGACTTCCTATGTGGTCTTTGGCAAGTCACTTTGATCTCACTATCTATATTTTCCTTCTGCAAAATAGGGATAATAACACTTACCTACCTGACAGAGTTGTTGTGAAGATTGATTAATATCTGTATAGGGGCTAATAGTCTTCTTCTTCAAAGGGAAAGATCATCATCAGTATAACCTAAAATGGATATTCTGATGCAGAAGTCAGGATTAGTAAATGTCAGAGTCACTTTACAGGCAACTTATATTATTTATTTATTTATTTATTATTTTTATTTAAATTAGATCCAGACTCAGTGCACAGTGGAACTTGTCAAAAACAAAGGAATTTCTATTCTGTGACAGAATCCAACATTTAGACATTTGTTTTTGTTACAGTTTGGATGAGAAGTCCAGAGTAAGAAATATCTTGCAGAAAGGAAATTTAGAAAAATTTCAAATCAGAAACATTGAATCGTTTCATTTTGGTCATGTCAAAACATAATAGAATTAAGATTCATTTTGTTTAGAATTTATATATTTTATTTATAATAAGATTTTTATTATCAAAGTCTATAGAAATATTATTGAAACAAATTGTCAATCTACACATTCCCATTCAATCTTTCGATTTCAATGAAACTGTATTTTCTGATGGAAAACTATTCTGTCAAAAAATGTTGCCTAGTTCTAGTATACAGCATGACTTTTGTGCACTGTTATGCACTTTATAGCAGGTCAGCTGTTACTTGCCTTACTCACCCAAATATTCCCATTGACATTGATGGGTCTATTCAGGTAAGTAAGTGAACTGGACTTGGCCCAAACTCTGTGAAAGAACATTTCAGTTACCGATCTAAGGTAGTGATTCTCAACCAGGGATACGTGTACTGCTGTGGGTACTTAGAGGTCTTTCAGGGGGTACATCAACTCATCTAGATATTTGTCTAGTTTTACAACAGGTTACATAAAAAATACTAGCAAAGTCAGTACAAACTAAAATTTCATACAGACAGTGACTTGTTTAGACTACTCTATATACTATACACTGAAATGTTAAGTACAATATTTATATTCCAGTCGATTTATTTAATAATTAAATGGTAAAAATGAGAAAGTAAACAATTGTTCAGTAATAGCATGCTGTGACACTTTTGTATTTTTATGTCTGATTTTGTAAGCAAATAGTTTAAGTGAGGTGAAACTTGGGGGGTACACAAGACAAATCAGACTTCTGAAAAGGTGTACAGTAGTCTTGAAAGGTTGAGAGCCACTGATGTAAGGGATGCTTGGTGAGTTTTGAACCTCTGTGTATTCTTCTTCTTTTTTTTTTTTTAATTCCCCTTATTTTAAGGGGAAATATCCATAAAGAAACAGGCATATGAGCTTCCACCAAGCTGAGACTGTGAGATCTTAATGTGCTAAATGTATGAGGCTGCTAGTCAATAAAATGTGTGTTACCATAGTAACTCCAGAAACACAATCACACTTCCATTATCCATCTAGATCTTCATCTCAAAGAAACAAAGTGGAACACACACACACACACACACACACCCGCCCTGATTATCTGTAAATAGTAAACACTTAACAAGGAATTCCTCTTCCTGTCTGTCCTCTCCCTAGAAATTGTTAAACCAATTGACCTATTGTAACAAATGGAATTTCATTCCTTCATTTAGTTTGATGTCACTTAGGTCTCAATCCAAAACGCATTGAAATAAATGTAAGGACACCCGCTGACTTCAGTGGGCCTCTGGACCCCAGTTCAACAAGACACTGTAGCACATACCAAATGTTGAACATATGAGCAGTCCCATTGACTTCAGTGGGACTACTCATGTACTTAAGATAAGTATACTTGCTGAATTGGGACCTCAGGATTCTCTATCCCACTAGTTCCTAAGAACTTCTGCTATGTTTAAACTTGGATATGCACAGATGGTCTGACATTTTTCTGACTTTCAGATTCATACTCCTTGCAAAAACAATTTATGCTGATTTTGCAAGAGCTGAACCTTTAATGTCACCTGTCTTGTAGGATGGGAATGTCTTTTCTTCTCAGGAACTCAGTGTTAGTCAAGGGAATTCCCTCTTCAGGGCAGAAGGAATTTGTAAGATCAAGGATTGTATACTGATATTTTTGTTTCCTTTTAGAAATATATTTGTAATGAAAAAAGACACGATGAAACATTGCATATGACAAGTCTTATCTTTTCTCAGGGGAAGTGCAGCAGGATGGGGTGTGACTATTTCACATTAATAAAGAAGCTTTGTAAATTTGCATGGTCCAGTGAGTGAGAGGAGAACTCCAGTTTAAGTCAGGACCAATGCTATTGAACTCAGTGGAGTTACTCTACTGTAAAACTGGTGGCATGCAAGAAGTATCAGGCCCTGTCTCTTGATCATTGTCCTCCTACTGACATAAAAGATTGTGTTTGGCTTAAGCTTTTTTCCAGTTTTTACATGGAAAATGCAAATTTACCAAATCTCTACTGTGAATGCCACCACATGCATGCAGCCCAGTTGCCCATATGCCTCTCCTTGCAACCCCAGTTCAGCATATGAATGGTCAAGCCACCAAAGCGATTTTCAGAGTATAAAAACTAAGACCATGTCTACCCTAGCAAGCTTACAGCAACACAGCTGTACCGATGCAGCTGCACCTCCGTAAAATTGCTCTTGTAGCCGCTTTGTGCCAACTGAGAGAGTTCTCCCACCGACATAGCACTGTGCACACTACCACTTATGCCAGCGAAACATATGTCACTTGGGGGTATTTTTTTCACACCCCTGAGAGACATAAGTATTGCCAACATAAGTGATACTTTAGACATGGCCTAAATCATGGTCAATCCCATAGGAGGAAGGAAGGGGGGGAAATTATCCTTCTACAAATGTGAGTTAAAAGTGTGGTGTGAAATTCTTTGGCTAGGGGTAGAATGAATGAAAATCAAGAGAGTCCAAGGGCCCAGTTCTCCTCCCATTTATACCAGTTTCACATGGGTATAACTCTATAGACCTTGATGCAGTTACTCCTGATTTACACTAGTTGGAGTGATAGAAGAATAAGGCCCCAGAACTGGAGGAGAGTGAGAATGAAAAATTCTTAGACCAACTGACACAGTATTTGAAACCAGTGTACAGAAGAGCAGGGAACTTTTTACAACTACTATCAAACATGCACAGTCAATATGATTCCAAAATGATGTAGAGGGCCGCTTTATTACACACAAAGTAGACAATCCAATGTAAAGATAAACCTTCCTGGATTTTTTTTTTTTTAAATCAATTGGTAAGATCTGATACAGTGTATGAGAATAGTATCAGAACTTGGAATTGGTGATTATGGGCTACTTGAATTTTGGAATAGTAGAGGCATACCAAAAAGATAGTGGCTTGAATAGGAACACTGTCATTTGGACTGAAAACTTGTTGAAGGGTAATGAAGTAAGCAAATGGTAATAATTAAGAGCAAGTACTGAATTAGCATAGGTGCCTCATAAGATACTGCAGAGCTCTGTATTTGGTCTGTTTAACAATAACGATCAGAAAGAGGGTCTAAATGACACTTCAATGAAATCTTCAGGTGATATGAAATTGGGACATGTTATGAACACTGAGGACAAAGAAATAGTGGAGAGAGGCCTAGCGAGCATAGCAATATAGGCAGAAAATTAGATTCAGCTTGAAAAAAATGCAAACTATAACCTGAAATGCACCTGTGTAGTCAGGGGTTAAATTCTCATACAGTATTTCCTGGAGTCCTCCATTCGGGGCTCTGGGCTTCAGATGTGGGGTGACGGGGCTCCGGACTTCAGCCCCACAGGGCATGCAAGGGCTCAGGGCTTCTACCCCATGGGTTTGAAAATATTTATTGGAGCTCTCCTCCAGACAGTTCTGGCTGAATTTAAGCCCCACGTGTAGTGATTGGGGAAAACCTGGAAAGCAATAAGGCTGAAAGAGACTTGCGGATGATTTTGCAATGTTGTGTGGCAGCAAAGAGGCCAATGCAATTTGGGGCTGCATACAACAAGAAGGCATCACATCATGCAGCCAGGAGGTAATCATTACTCTCCAAGGCTCTGATGTGACAGCCCGGGCCATATTTATTCAGTAATGTGCACATGATTTCAGAAAGGCGTTGACCAGTATTCTATTTCTAGGTCTCTCACAGAATGTGGGACCTTAGAAAAGACACTTAATTTCTCTATGCCTCAGTTGCCTCATCTGCAAAATGGAGATAAAACTTACTGAGATCCTGGGCTGGAATCTGTTGCATCTGTGCAAAGAAACATTATACTTTTTTCCTGGTTTCCATTGCTCACTTTCCAATCTGCTCTCCAGCCCTTTCTGGTCCCCCAGCCTCTCCAGTCTCCTCCATGAATCTTGTCTTCAGTGTTATTCTGAGCCCTTCTTTCCCCTGATTCACCCTGACTAATGTGACCTAAAATTCTTAAAACTACTCTGGCCTTCTGATGTCTCCCCACACTTCCACAATCTCCTGAGCATTCTGTTTCTCCAGTTCCCCCATCCAACCACTAGGTATCATATTCTCTCACTGCTCCCCACATGTGTTTGTGTGTGTGTGTGTGTGTGTGTGTGTGTGTGTGTATGTTGTGTATATATTGGTGTGTCCCGTTCCCCATCTGTGTGTCCTGCTCCCCACATGTGTGTATACTGTATATATTGGGGGAGGGGGGATGCTCTGCTCCCTACGTGTGTTTGTGTATATATATATCTGTGTGTATGTATACGTGTGTATATATATATTGGTGTGTGTGGACACACATGTATGTGCATCTTTGCATTATCTGAAATAAGGGCATTTACATGTGGAAAATAAAGTTCAAAAGTGTGAATGGGAAGGAGACAAGGGTGAACAATGGCGTATTTAATGCTGGATAGTCACAATTGTGTGGGAAAACTCATCCCCATGTTTGGGCTAGGAATGTTGCAAGCGAATCAAACATAACCCTGTGAAAAATAAACAGAAATAATCACAAAAACAGATGGACATCTCCTAATCCCCACTAGCCTAGGGCAGGATTTGACTCATGTTTTTAGAAGATTCCCTTTTCTAAACACCGCTATCAACCAAAATTTGTTTTTTCTAGCAGATGCTGTAGCTGCCAGCTATGCTCTCATTTCCTCACTTCCTATCCATCACCTTATAAGCGTCGGTCAAAAAGTCACTGTTTCAATTCAAATCAAATTCACTGAACTCTGACAAGAGGTTGTCTCACCAATTATTGCTTTCTCTCTAACTAGAGGTAGTAATCCTTGCGACATCAGCTGCTTCAGGGGCAATGTTTTCAAAGGCAGCTCTTCTGCCACTCAGATATAATGCTCAGAGATTATTTTACTTACAGTCACTTCACACAGAGATGCATGATAGGGCACATTTGTTGAAAAAGTGTTGTTAACTCAGAGTTAAAGGTTGCCTAACACTGCCTTCTGCACCTCCAGAACATGCAGGGTGGCTAAATGTACACCTCCTGAAAACCAGCAAATGTCTCCCCCACAACCTGAACCCTGCAGCTGTTAAGATATGCCCCAACCCTTCTCCGTCAGCTCATAGGACAGTAACAGTCCTGAGCATGGGAGAGGGCAGTGGGGAGCATGCACAAAAGTAGTGCTGGGGAAACACTTAGGCCTTGCCTTGACTAAGATCCTATTATCATTATATTATTTGTATTACTGTAGCATCTAGAAGCTTTTAATCATGGACCAGAACACCACTGTGCTAGGCACTGTACAAACTCAGAACAAAAAGTTGGTCCCTTCCCCCAGGAGTTTACAATATAAGTAAAATTGGTGGTAGGTTGGGATAAGCAAACTCAAGCTAGCTAAGCCTGATCTACACTCAACCACTTTGCCTGCTCCAGATAAACCCCCAAAGATTTGCCAGGTGTTACGTTTATTCACCCTTATCCTAAAGATTCCCTGTAGGAGGACATCACCTTTGGGTTCCTCTGACTGAGCCCTGTGAGGTAGTGCGATGTGTGCCAGTGGACTGCTGGAACTCCCTAAAGCAATGGTGCAGCACAGAGGCTGCATGGCAGTGTGTGAATGCCAGTGCAGCAATGGAGTTCTGGTGGACATTGAGAGCATGCAAGACAGTGTTAGATTGGGGTGAAGCATTCATGCGATTACTAGGGTTAGATATGTTAAGGTCACTACTTAACAGCTTTTCCAACAGCAAGTCCTCTGGTCAAAAATACTGAGTGAAATTTAAAACATTATTAAGGATGAAGCTTTTAACTGGAAAGATTTCTAAGGTCTAGGGTGGACTCTCTGGTCAGTTCCAGAGAGAGAGAGAGAGGCTATGTCTACACTGCAAATGAAGGTGTGATTGTAGTGTAGGTAAGCATACCCACACTAGCTTTAATCTACCTAGCATGGGTAACAATAGCAGTGCAGACACACCGTGGACCCCAGCATGCACTAGCAACTGGAGTATGTACCCAGGGTCCCTGGCAGGCTTGTACTGGGACAGTTAGTGCTTGCTGAAGCCTATACCACCATGGCTTCACAGCTATTGTTACTTGTGCTAGCTAGATCAAAGCTAGCATGGGTATGCCTACCTATGCTACAATTAAATAAGACACCTTAATATGCAGTGTCTAAACATAACCAGAGAGGGAAAGAGAGACCTAGGGCATGGCTACACTTGCAGATATAGAGTGTTTTGAGTTAAATAGGCCTTTGTAGAGCACAGTAGGGAAAGCGCTGCAATCTGTCCACACTGACAGCTTCAAGCGCACTGGCGTGGCCACATTTGTGGCACTTGCAGTGGCATTGGGAATGGTGCATTATGGGCAGCTATCCCAGCATGCAAGTGACTGCAACGTGCTTTTAAAATGGGAGGGGTGGGGTGGAGTGTGACAGGGAGTGTGTTGTGTGTATGTGGGGGGAGAGAGAGTGGGTTTTTGGGGGGCTGAGAGCATGTCAGCATGCTGTCTTGTTAGTCCAGGCAGCAGCAGACCTCCCCCTCCCCCCACCTCTCTCTCTCTCTCACACACAGCATTCCACAGTAACCTTGCATGCCGGCTGTCAGAAACGGAGCTTTGAAAGGGCATTTCCGCATTCCTACAGGAGTTCAAAACAATGACAAGAGTGGCCACTTGACTTAAGGGGATTATGGGACCGATCAGAGCGCAGTAATGCAACACCTCATTCATGCTGACGCCCGGGCTTTGTAGCTAAGGCGCAGCAAACATTATTCCTCTCGCCAAGGTGGAGTACCAGCAGCGCTGTAGCCGCGGAATCAGAGCGCTCTACGTGCCTTGCCAGTGTGGACGGGGAGTGAGCTAGTGCGCATGGGGCTCCTTTATTGCGCTGTAACTCGCAAGTGTAGCCAAGCCCCTAGATTGCAAACAGATTTTGACTATTCCATTTCATTAAAAACCTTTGAAAGGTTTTGTTTTTGTTGCCAAGTAGAATAAAAACAAATTTCAACCCCCTGAAGGTTTTTGCAAAACAGAATTGTTCACAGGCCAGCTTTACGAGAGAGCCACAAAGAAGAGAAAAGACTGGTTTTGGTAAGGAACCAAATCTTGGAAAGGTTGGCTGAGGCAATGTCAATTCAAATCCTGCAGGAACCTCTGGGACCAGAAATGCTAGTGTAATGTTTACTGCTTCTGTGCTGTGTGGTTTGGATAGTGACCTAAGTGATGACAATAATTTTAATCCCTTGGGGAATCAGGAATATACCCTCCACCCCATCAATTTTGGTCCAGGCTGGGGCATCTCATGGGTTCTCTCCTCCCCATCTGAGCAAAAATCTATATCCACTCTATCTGGTGTGCCGGGGACTCAAGTTGTTGTCTCCAAATATCTTTCAGTCATGACACAGTAGTTCATCCACAAACTAGTCCCAGTCGCATCACCTATCCTCCCTGCCTGCCTGCCTGCCTGCAGTGGAACTGACTCAAAGCCTCCATGCCATAGAAATTTGATGCAGGTAGTGGGGAGAATATTGCACACTGAAGCTTAGCCCTTGCATTGAAGGGGCTCAGCTGAATAGTTATGCAGGGAGCCCCAGATTTGCTTGAAGTAGCCCTGAGCTTTGAGGCATCAAGGTTGACTTCATAGATAATTGAGTCCATATTCCTGACAGTTCAAGCTATACAATAATTCCCTAGACAGAGGAGTACAGTACTAGCATACATGTCTTCTACAGTGACTGCACCATTTTAAAATAATGGAACTCCACAAAAATATTTGAAACTTGGTTCTGGCATCAAAACATGGTTCAGTTCTAGCTTCTGCCTACATAATTAGAGGTGGCACTGGTAGCACCACTTATAGTTAAGGTTGTCCAACACTTCCCATTATAGGACCCTGTTTTCAGATGCTTATAACTTTGCCAAACTGTGTCTGTTTGGACTGAAATTTTCTATGCCAGGTGTCTGCCTCAGGCTGAGTTTCTTTAGAAAGTGTCACCTAAAATGGTTCCAAGAACAAGGTTACAGAAAATGTTATTAAAACAATTCTTACAACCTTCTGATTGAGATGCTATAGCACTTCCAACTGAGTATGCTTCAGCCCCTCCCAGCTCCTATGTGCTGACTGGATAGCCCATGCCATGCTCCATCTCACCAGGATCCTCTATTCCAGGGCTCTATGAGCTGAACAGGACTATATCCACAATTGCTCCTCAGGGCTGCACTAAGTCTGTCCTGCCATGGGGCACCAGAACTGAAAGCTGGGAGACTGTCACAATTGTGCTCTCAATACTCCCCCTGCTGACGTCCAGGACATGAGGAGGAAAAGGAGGAAGCTGCCCCACCATCTGGAATGAAGAGAAGTGAGAATTGGTGGGGAGGGGGTTGCAGGAGCCAGAGTGGGGGGGACAACAGCCACTAAGGCGAGTGTATAGGAGGAAAAAGGGGACAGGGGTCAGGGTGGGCTGAGTAGTGGAGTAGAGTAGAGTGAGCTAGAGACAGGCTGGGGCACTAGATCAGAAGGATCTATAACACTAGGGAGCACTACTATCCAGGGCTTAGAATTCAACCCAGGAGTCTATCTACATTCTGCTGCTCTCACCTGGGATCCAATTTATAGAAATGCTGAGGACTCACAACTGCAACTGAAGTCAAAGGAGCAGGACTTTGGACACATGAAGAGTTATCTAATGATACGTACTCTAAAAAAAATCAGGCGGTAGGCATTTCCAATTGGGCACTCAAAATTAGGGAATACTTTTGACCTTTCTCTTTACCTCAGTTCCCCATCTCTAAGATGAGGATAATAATACCCCTCACCTCACAGGGGTATTGTGAAAACATATTAATTCATGCTTATGAAGCACTCAAATGCCACAGTGCTAAATACTATAAAGAAGCTCACAAGGAAATTAATAAATCTGTCTTCAGAGTGGGGTTTGAATAGTGTGCAGTAAATGAGGCATGGGACCACCGAAGGATGAGGCTAAAACAAAATACTTCATAGCTACTTATTAAGTGAGAACCGAAACTGTATATTGGAAAGTTTGGGGCTGATTCTCTCTCACTCACGTAGGTGTAAATCAGGAGTTATGCCTTTGAAATCCATGGAGTTACACTGACATCAGTAAAAGGAGAACCAGGTGCTAAATCTACTGGAAATCAAAAGCAAACGTAGTATTCACTGCTGCAGGATTCTGTGTACTAATGCTGGTCAGCAAAACCAAATATTTTGCTTTAATGTCCCTTTTGTTTTGATCCAGTGCTAAGTACAGTACAATGAAAGTTGTATAGTTCATCAGTATGAACCTTTTTCCCACCATCATTTCTTTTCCACCTCCAATTTTATGGTTTGAATTTTTGCAGGGGGTCACACCTCTGTCTCTCATCTAGTAATAGATAATAGATTACAACAAGCTATTTGTTGAGTTAGCCAAAAAAGATTAAGTGGCATCTTCAAAGGTTCTGGAGAAGAAAGTAATCAATACAACCAAGGAGATAATCAGGAAGCTGGTTAGGATAAAGATAGCACTGAGATATGCCTCATTTGGGACTGAATGTAGGGGAAGATAAAAAGATGAAAGAAAAGGGAAGAACAAAGAGCAAAGAATAATAGCTCTCTGTGAAAGAAAGAAAGAAAGAAAGAAAGAAAGAAAGAAAGAAAGAAAGAAAGAAAGAAATGTGACGTTACATAATCTAAGTCTATATTAATATATAGCATAAATAGCGGTGTATGACTGACTTGTGTGGGGTTTGAATAAAATAATCTGTACTGTCTATTTTAATATGTGCTAAGCCAAGTGAATTTCAAAAACACATAGTTATCTTATAAAAAGCAACAGAGGGTCCTGTGGCACCTTTAAGACTAACAGAAGTATTGAGAGCATAAGCTTTCGTGAGTAAGAACCTCACTTCTTCAGATGCATAGTTA
The DNA here is from genome assembly GCF_011386835.1 of Chrysemys picta bellii. Taxonomy (NCBI): domain Eukaryota; kingdom Metazoa; phylum Chordata; order Testudines; family Emydidae; genus Chrysemys; species Chrysemys picta. The sequence continues at coordinate 127,280,982 of NC_088793.1, read as the reverse complement.
TCTTATGTGTGTCATGGCATTTTGCAGGAATCTAACAGCATGTTGTGCACCGGTTTGTTGCCACCTTCCACCCCAGAGGTGGCAGCCTTTCATATTGTTAGTCTGCACACATGAAGAGTAGTTCTGTTCCGATGTTGGTTTCACTTTCTACCAGCTGTGTCTGTTGACAGTCAGGGCCTAATCATCCTGGTTGCTGAGCTCAGCACACAGGGGTTCAGTGAGAAAAGAAAACTGATATTCATGAAAGAGTAGATAAAGCTTGTGCAAGGTACCCTATTGACCACCCTCTTGCATACCCAGTTAGTCCTTTAGGAATGTGCAATAATGCTGTGAATGGGAATTGTACCCACGTGGAAGGATGGCATCTGTACTACAAGTAGAGCCATGTTGGGAGATCTGGTTAGAGTGTTTCCATCCCTGAACCGGTTATAGCACAGCTCTATTTTGTAGTGCAATAGCATAACCATATTCATGGGAAAGCCTTAGATGGAGGCATAGTGAAAATAAGGATCGATCCCATTTGAACTACAAAATAGTAGTTTGCTGCAACTGGGTCAGGGAACAGCCATATTATAACCAGGTATCCCAGTATGGTTCTGTGTGTAACACAGATTAAGCCAATACCCTTGCCTACCTTAGCATTTTTCAGGAAATCGCCCTCTGCCTTATTACCAGCAACATAGTTCTACAAAGGGTAGTAATGGCAGAGGCACAAGTGTAGACCAGAATTTTTACCACCATCAGTTCTACATGTGATCTGAGCAGGCCCTATGTCCTGCCTACATTAGTGCTCCTGCCATTGCTGAAACTAGATGGATTTTCCCCAAAAATTGTTAGGGTAGAATAGATGCAACAATGAGGGGGACATAACCAACCAAAAAAGATAGTGAAAGGAAAATGTGTGAGGAATGGTTGCCAGTGCAGCATGTTCCCATCACAGCAATGTACTCGGGACAAGGGCAATTTGATACACAAAGTAAAGCAAGATTGCTTTAGAGAGTATGCCATAGAACCTGAAGAGGGGAAGCATGGGCAGCTGGTGAGTGTCTCTGTTAGCCTGGTACTAGATGCCTTATTTGCTGCTTTGAGGAAGCATATGCCCTTGCTGAACAGATCTCAAGTATTTTGAATGCAGCACACAGTGATCTCCGCACCTGAGATCTGGGCGACTGATGGCTACGGTAGCAATGATTCATATCCTAGTGGCAGCAGTAGGAAATTTGTTTCCTGCAGTCTGCCTCATCTATGTCCATTGTGTTCATCGGACCCCTATAGCGTAAGTGCTTCTTTTCTTCCTCTACACGGCTCTGGCCTGTGTATTAACCTTGCTGTCTGCTGACCAAATGTCTTCTAGGATTCCTGCATGCGGCTGCCTGTGTTTGAAATTGTAAGTGTAGGCATTTCTGGATAGCAACAGCTTTGTTGTGTTAGGTTTCCACTGTCAGCTGTGCTTTCAGGCACCATTTACCACATACCCTCAACCCTCCATATGACCTTTTCTGGGGTGAGACATGCAAGCCAGCCACATCAGCTGCTTGCACATAAGTCTCTGGCACCCTATCTGGGTGACCATGGAGCAAGCACTGTTATTGCAACTTTGAGTGCAGTTTTAGAGTGTTGCCTAATCTCCATCTGAGGGATGGGAGAGGGCAGCAGATCGTGGGTGAGAGTCAGAAAGAGAGAGAGAGATGAAGTTACAAAATGTGTAGTTTGTATATGAAATTGTACAGATGGATATAACTAACTTTACACTGTGTGAAACCTCAATGGACCAAATTCTGACCTCACACTGGTGTAAATCCAGGATAATACCATTGGTTTTAGTGGAGTTACTGGCAGATTTACAGTGGTGTAAGTGAGATCAGAATTTTGGCCCTCTGACTTCAGACGGGTTGACCCAGCAATCAGTGCAGAATTTGGCCCCAGGTAAGGAGGTAAGAAAACGTGTATATTCAGAAAGCTGCTCGCTGTGTAATGTAAAACAGCTGAGCCTCAGCCCTCCCTGCACCTCCCCCCGCCCCACATTCCAGGCTTTTACTGTATTTTGAATTTGGGATTAAGGCTGCACGAAGCCTCCTGTAATCACTTTGCTGCCGGATTTATGCAGCCTCCACGCGTGGGGACGCTTGGGCCACAAGACGGCGCAGAGAAGTTCTCCCTCTCTTGCTGGGGTCCGTTTCCCCAGGGTCGGGGACGGCAGAGCAAGACGTAACCTCGGGGGCTGGATTTGCCCTTGCCCAAAGAATCCTAGAATCATAGACTATCAGGGTTGGACGGGACCTCAGGAGGGCATCTAGTCCAACCCCCTGCCCAGAAGGCTCATCAGTCAGTCACCCGCACCACCCAGCCCCACCAGCCGCCTCCTGGCAAGGGGAGGGGAGTTGCGGAAGGGGCGGGGGAGGAGGGAAAGGAGGACGATCCACCTCTATCCACGCAGATAGGTGGCCCCAGGGCGCAGAGCCATAGGCACAGCCCTCCCCTCTGCCTCCCGCCCCTTCCCCCTGCTCCAAAACCGCAGGAGCCGCAGTGGCTCCGCAGCACTCCCTCAGCTCCAGTGCCAGCAGCCGGGAGAGGGCGAGCAGCTCCGGCCCAGCCCCAGCGCAGCCCGCCCCCCTCGCTGGTAGCCCATTGCCATGGCCCGGGCGGGTGCCAGCCTCTAAAGATGCTGGGGGAGAGCCAGCAGCACCGGCCGGGCGGCTGGGATCGCTGCAGGGTCGGGGAGAGGCTGCAGGCGGCCCTGGCCGGCCTCCAGGAGCTCCAGGTGCTGCGGGAGAAGCAGCGGGCGCTGGTGAGCGGGGCCCTGGCCATGCAGCAGCAGCCGGCAGCCCGAGGGGACCAGGCGCGTAGCAAGGAGCACAGGCTGGAGGCCACGCTGACTGCCTTGAAGGAACAACTGGTAAGGGCTGAGGCGCCACGGTAGCGAACCGCCCAGCTGTTCGGCCAGATGTTTTCTCTAGAATACGGTGTTAATCATCGGAGACGCCGAGCGTGTGTTTTGTGTCTGGGGGCAGAGTGCAGGCTAAGCGTGTGTGTGTAACTATTTCTCTCCATCTATCATACCCACCTCTAGAGGGTAAGTTAGAACTCCGATGATGAGAACAAACTGAAACACGGACTGGCTCAGTAAACAGGCGGTGTCTGTACAGTATTTAGTCCACGCAGCGGTAGAAACACGCGCTCATGCACAAGCGCACATTTGTGGATTCGCTCGCTGCTGTCTTTAACTTGTTCCATTCATAACTCTATCCTAACGTGTGATGTGAGAGAAAAATCTTTGCCACTGTGCAATGCAACAGAAAAATGATTCCCCCCCCCCCTTCACATCATGATGCTCCTGGGTTTTTTTAAAGTAACATTTCCTGTCTGTATCAGATGATTTGAGCAAGTTTTGTATTTGGCTACTCCACACATTTGGACATTTCAAGTTTAGTATAAAAAAGTGTGAGTGGATTGTTCAGTGTGAAAATGATTATCTGGGGCAAAATGGTAGGAACGACGGATGAGTGTTTTCCAAGACACTGGTATTTGTGCCTGAAATTAACGTCTGTTTTACCTTTTGTTGATTATAAAAATATTATAAATCATTTTTGATTTACTGTAATTTAGCCTGCTTGAAATAAGAATAGTGGCTGCAGCTATTCATTCCTGCCAAATGATTTACAGCCTATTTCTGTAGTTTGGCATTGAATCTAGTTCTTTTGCACATAAAATGTATGTTTTGGCTAAGTATGTCAAAGACACTTTGTCTACACGACATACCAATTCCCATCTTATTCTGTGTGGTATGTAATTTTGTTTGTTTTATATGTTTAAATAGAGTAGCACCTAAGTACACAAATCTACAGACGTCAACTTGTAATAGGGGAGAATTAATGAAACTGGAAATCGGCTCTAAAAGTCTTGTTTTTGGAGAGTGGGAGCTTTGTTTAGAGCAATGATTGACCACTTGATAGATGTAGGCTCTTTTACATGTCTGAATATGCATTTGAAGGAAATCTGTGCTTAATTATTTAGAAGCACTGCACAAGCATCTTTAAGTGTCAGGTAGAAAATGTAGCTATGTCTTTTGAGGGAAATAATTTTGCGAAGACATCACTAAAACTACAGGACAGGCAGTATTAATCAGCACTGACAGCCTTCCTACATGCCAGTCATAATATATGGGCACTGGTACATTCAGTTTCAGAATTCATGACTACAGACACTATTATAAGTTTTTTTTTATTTAATAAGATTTGGTTACGGTTTTTTACTGAGTGCATTTTCATCAGACTAAAGTACATGTCATGTGCCAGACAAAATGCTGAATGCTCTAACCTGAACTGTTTTTTAATAGGACAAGGAATAAAGCTGATGATTAACTTGATTTAAGTAGTATACATATCAGACTTGTCAGCACTCATCTTATTTAAAAGTAACTATTTAGAGCTGAAGATCAAACTTTTTCTAATGTATATATGTGGGGGAGTAAGGGAGGAGGAAGGATCAGGAAAACTTCTGGCTTGTATCCCTTAAATACTTTATTCTGGAATGGATTGCCTGATCAAAAGAGGGAAATAATTGAATTTGTTTGACATCAGCCTTGCATTTAACACTTGTACATTTTTGTGGAAGGAAAAAAAATCTAAATTAGGACTGAAACTAGTTTCATAAAAAAGAATACAATCAAAGGCTAGAGGCTTTAATCTCTCTAGTACTGGCAATTACACACATCAGTAAGCTCAAAGTTAATTCAGAGCTCTCTCCCTCCCCATATTGGTGTTAGACTTGGTCATCAGTTATCAATCAGGTGTGAAAACAGAAAGGATATTCATTAAGTGTAGGCAGTTTTATCAGACAGAATCTCAGAGTGAAAATTGGCTTTAACCTTCAGGGAACCTAAGCACCACTTGTGAAAACACAGCAGCAAGCATATCTTGATTAAAGTCAAAATTGCAGCACAAGTGTACTGCCAACCACTTGATTACCTGTCATTGATAATTTTAACTAATGGCTGCACTTTATGTTTTTAACAAAAAAGAAAAGATGATTTAAAACATTTATTGCCCGCTCAAGACCACTGGGTTAATATATACACTTAGTGACCTCTGACCAAAGTGATCCATTGGTGTTTGACACAAGGTGTTGTGCTGTAATTACACATTTGTTTATATATTTTCCAAATAAGACATGAAAGTGGGAGATTAGTTTTATCAGGACTTGTCTGGCTATTAATTATGCTTTCAACAGGGTGAGGCAAACTAGACCATAAAATTCTAGTTTTGAAATAAAAAGCAGATACAGCTGCAGGAATCATGAGAAATGTGTTGTTCTCGTTCACCCTTGGAAAAGGACTGCTTTCACCAGGAGGTGCCACTGCAGTCATGGGAAATAAGTAGAGATATTTTTTCCTGGGGGATGATGCCAAAAGGCACAAGAAAGGCTATATAGAGTTAGGTTTTTCACAGAAATTGGATTGTGCCATGTGTTGAGTAAGCGACACACCACTTCTAATTATGGTGGAGTCTAGATTTCCAGGTCCCAGTTTGGCAAACACAACATAGGTGAAAAGTTCTTCCCCTCCCCTAAGCAGCCCTTAAGTTGGAAGGTTTCAGAGTAGCAGCCGTGTTAGTCTGTGTGTTAGTCTGTATCCGCAAAAAGAAGAACAGGAGTACTTGTGGCACCTTAGAGTCTAATAAATTTGTTAGTCTCTAAGGTGCCACAAGTACTCCTGTTCTTCTTAAGTTGGAAGACTCAGATACAAGATAGGAATGGTTAAACATGGGTTGGTCTTGCAGTGTAGGTGAAACCAAGCTTTAAGCATATTCCTGAACTGCACTACAGCCTTTGGACTTTAGCAGGGTTGTAGCCTTGTTCAGGGACACAGTTGGGTGTCTTCTTCATAGCAAAAGCAAACCATGTCAGGTTTGCAATTGGATCCCTCCTCTCCATCCCCAGTAATTGTAACAGTGGAGATAGGATGAGACTCTCATTGCAGAGATGGTGAAGGGAAGCAACATTGAGTGGCACTACCTAGTTGCACTGACTATTAAGAAAGCTAATCTAGTTTCCTGAGATGACATTTTGGTAGCGTTGAGTAGAAGGAAGAGGAAAGAAGGTACTCAAACTTAGTAAAAATAAGTAATTCTAAGGTTCTTTAGGTATGCGAATGGGCAGAAATTCAAGGCAATATCACCCACTATTTCTCAAATGTTTCCCCAAATAATATTATTTATAAAATGAAGTCAATTGAGTGCAATCATTTTGCATCGTCTAGTTCCAAATGAATTATCAGATTATGAAAATGTGGTGAAGGGTCATGTAGGTTTATGCTGAAATGTCAAGAGAAAAGACATTCCAATCTCTTGGGTCTTGACAGATTCTATACACTTCAGAATGTCATTATCTCTCTGCTTTTATATGGGAGAGAGAGGGAAACTTTAAAAAAAAAATTTGATGTGTACCAGAAATCAGATGAAGTAATGCGTACTGTCAGAGCCTAAACTTATAACCACAGAAGTCAACAGTAAAGCCGCCATCACTTCAAAGCTGCAATACTGGGCCCTAAATGATTGGCCAAGATTTTTCAAAGGTGACTAGTGATTTTCAGTGCCTCAGTTTGATGTGCCCACCTGCCTTCTGAGAATCAGGCTCCTTTAAGGGTCTCAAATTGGGCACCCAAAAACGGAGGCCATCAAGAACACTAGTTGCTTGTGAAAATGGTGTCCCAGTTGCCCATGCAAGCAGTGTACTTCAGACTTCTTCACATCTGCACGCCTCAGAGTAAATAGATGGTTTCATTCTGCTTCATGAAAAATTCATTTTGTGAACTGAGAAACCTTGAGTTTAGGATTTATTGTTCAGGGTGCTGCTTGCTGCTTTTTTTAAAAAAATAGTCTGAGTTATCTGAATAATTTAAGGAGCACTTGTTCTCTTGAAGCCTAGAAGGAGTTAATGAACAGTGTGGAGTCCCCGTAGTGGGGGACAATGGGAAAGGGTTAACAAGGATGATGTAACTCATGCATATTGGTTAAAGCGAAAGCTCAAGGGTGTAATAAATAATCTCTGAATATCTGAGAGCCTTGTTGAACACTTTGTGGCCTCTCTGCCATTAATCAGAAACAGAAATCACAGACTGAGGAATTGGCTGGCAAAACATTAATCATTAAGCAATTAATTCCAGCCATCCAAACAAAACTTTGTGATTTCCTGAATGGGGGGACTCAGGGAGGCACAACATGTTTAGTTTCCTCAAAACAATTAAAAGAAACTAAAGAGAGTTGAAAAGGTAAGTATTCATCATGAGATGGAGAAGAAGTTGTTCTTTACTATTTAGTTCTAACCTTAACACATTTCTTTTGTGACAGGAAGAACAAAACCCCTCCCCTCTGTTTTGTTAGGAAGCAGTTGTTGGCTCGTGCCTAAGCTTTCTTGTACATATGGCACTAATAAAGGGCCTCACACTTCTTGTGCCTTACAAGTTTCATCCAGTTCTTTAGGATTCCAAAGCAGGCTGGAGAGATCTTTTCAGTCCCTTGAGCAACGTTGCCAGCTCTTACAATTTTATTATGAGTCTCATTAAAGCTCCAGCTCCTGGCACCTCGGAATTACATCAGAGTGTCAGCATCAGTTTTTGTTGTTGTTGTTGTTTGCTTAAGTTTTTAGCTCTCATGGTTGTGGAGAAAAGCCTGAAAACATGAACCCTAAAGGTTCAAAAACCAGAAACCAAATAAAAATAACCCCAAATATATATATATATATATGATTTTTAAGCCAACTTCATGGTTTTGGGATCCTGAACTCAATGGTTTTGTTTTATACTCCTATAACTATAGAGAAATGTCTTCAAAGCAAACCAAATATGCTTGCTGTGCCCTGTGTGATAAGATAAATTTACTTTTTATAGTGTCCATTCATCGTGAAGGATAAAGTGTTCTTACAGACTACGTATCGCTTATCCTCCACTAAGGCCATGTCTATACTACCACTTTTGTTGGTATAACTTGTGTCACTCCGGGGTGTGAACAAAACAACCCCCTGCGCGACATAAGTTACACCGACTGAAGCGCAGGTGTGGACAGCACTATGTCTGCGTGAGAGCTCCCGCCGGCGGGGAGGTGGTTTTATTATGTCGACGGGAAGAGTGGCTACATGAGCAATCTTACAGTGGCGCCGCTGCATTGATACATCTGTGTTGGTGTAAGCTCATTATTGTAGACATGGCCTAAGATGCAGCAGACCCTTCTGAGGTGAAATGTAGGAGATGTTGTTACCATTATATATCAATACAATTACACAGTGGACCCAATGCAACCCCACTGGAGTCAGTGTAAAGTTTCCCATTGACATGAGAGGAAGTTGGACCAGTCCCAGTGTGTTACAGAAAAGGAAGAGAAGAATAACTGTTTCAGTGTGAAAATACATAGAAAATATTTAGGGTAGGTAGGCAGAATACAGGATATTCTGAGAAGCAGAGTGTTTTATACTTATGTCTGATTTCAGAGTCATTACATTAGCCAATTACTGTAGTCCTTAGCTGAGCAAAACTTTCAGTGGTACTTTTGCTTCAGGAGTACATAATTTGGTTAATATACATGGCAAATTCACGGCATATAGCCCTGAGATCTTTACTAGGACTATTCTTTATTTCCCCCTTCTTTCCATGACCTGTGAATAGTCACGTTTAAGGAGACAGGATGTTGGCTTGAAAAGTCACCTGGATCAGCTGGACCAGCAAATAAGTGAACTGAAGCTGGATGTCAGGAAGTCCTCTAGCGAATACCTCGACAGTGACAGCAGACCCAGCTCAGGTAATGCACTCTTGACAATTTATTTATTATGGTTCTAGTGGAATTTGTATGAATTCATAGACTCATAGAGTTTAAAACCAGAAGGAACCATTAGGTCATCTAGTCTGACTTCCTATACAGCACACGCCATTCAATTTCACCTGATTCCCCCTGTATTGAGCCTAATAACTTGTGTTTGGCTAAAGAATATCTTTCAGAAAGGCATCATCCAGTCTTGACTGGAAGACATTCAGAGATGGAGAATCTACCACTTCCCTTGGTGGTTTGTTCCAGCAGTCAATCACCCTCACTGCTAATGATTTGTATCTGATTGCTAATTTGAATTTGTCTGGCTTCAGCTTCCTGCCACTGGTTCTTGTTATGCTCTTCTCTGCTAAATTAAAGACCCATTATAGTCTAGTATTTTCTCCCTCTCAAGGTACTCATACTCTAATCAAGACACCTCTCAATCTTTTTGATGAGCTCTCTTCACTGTAAGGAATTTTCTCCAGCTCTCAAACTGTATTTGTGACTCTTTTCTGAACTCTCTCCAATTTTTCAACGTCCTTTTTAAAAATGTGGCCACCAGGTCTGGTTGCAGTGTTCCAGTACCAGTCACACCAATGCCATACAGAGGTAAAATCAACCTCTCTACTCCTATCCACTTCTTTATACATCCAAGGATCCCATTGGCCCTTTTTGCCATAGCATCGCACTGGGAGCTCATGTTCAGTTGCTTGTTCACTATGACCCCTAAATTCTTTCCAGAGTCACTGCTTCTCAGGATGCAGCCCCCTCCCTCCCTTCTGCAGGTATGGAACTGCTAAATGAAACTCAGTGCATTAATTAAACATAAATATCTCTTGTGTGAAATGGAAAATATTGGGGTATTTTAAATGGTGCACATTAAAAATTCCTGCAATTAATATTTTTCTGTAGTGCTGTCTGAGAGCTGAGCAGAAAATAGGCACCTTTCCATCTTTCCTTCTCTTCAGGTACAGTTGGGATTTTGGGTCCTCTGTTTTTGGCTGCCCAATTTGAGACCCATCAAAGGTGCCTTATTTTCAGAAAGTGCTGAGCACCATGCTCTGAAAATGAGACTCTTTTAGGCTGCCTCAGTTGGATAGTCAAAAACTGAGACACTCACAGTCACTAGTTGCATTTGAAAGTTTATGCTGTTATTTTTGGGGGGGAAAAGACATAGGAATAGATTATCAAAAGGCTCATCTCTCATTTGAACTTCAAGCTGGTTCAACATGATCATGTGCTTAAAGTTAAGTGTGTGCTCGCTTGTTATGCTGGTTGAGGGCCCAAAGTGAATAGATCAAACCCAATAAACTGTGGTTGAACTGGAGTGCATCTTGTAGAAGGACATCCCATCTCAATCAAAAAACCCAGTGATCATGAATTTACCACTGTAGCAAATGGCAGAGAGGATTTATTGTTTATTCATAGGGCCCTACCAAATTCAGGGTCCATTTTGGTCAATGTCATGGTCATAGGATTTTAAAAATTGTAAATTTCATGATTTCAGCTATTTAAATCTGAAATTTCACGGTGTTATAATTGTAAGGACCCTGACCCAAAAAGGAGTGGTGGGACGGGGATGTCGCAAGGTTATTGTAGGGGGGGTGGGTTGCGATACTGCTACCCTTACTTCTGCACTGCTGCTGGCGATGGTGTTGCCTTCAGAGCTGGGCAGCTGGAGAGCGGCGGCTGCTGGCAGGGAGCCCAGTTCTGAAGGCAGAGCCACCAGCAGCAGCAGCGCAGAAATAAGGATGGCATGGTATGTTATTGCCACCCTTACTTCTGCGCTGCTGCTGGCAGGGCACTGCCTTCAGAGCTGGGCATCCAACTAACAGCCATCGCTCTCCAGCTGCCCAGCTCTGAAGGCAGCACAGAAATATGGGTGGCAATACCATGACCCACCCTAAAATAAGTTTGCAACCCCCCCTGCAACTCCCTTTTGGGTCAGGCCCCCCAATTTGAGAAACGCTGGTTTTCCCCCATGAAATCTGTACTGTACAGGGTAAAAGCACAAAAAAGACCAGATTTCACGGGGAGAGACCAGATTTCATGGTCCGTGATGCATTTTTCATGGCCAAGAATTTGGTAGGGCCCTATTTATTCACTGTAAGCCAGAAAGATTTTTGTATTTATTTGAACTCTACAGGCTTTTACGACCTGAGCGATGGTGGTTCCTGCTCACTATCCAACTCTTGCACATCTGTGTACAGTGAGTCCATATCCTCCTCCCACACCAGTCTGTTGCCGAGCTGTCAGCAGCCCAAAACACGGCTCAGTGTCTTTGATTATCGGCCCAAGTCTGCAGACGAAACCACTGTGCACACCACTAAGTTCCAGCACCAAGGAGTCTATGTCAGTGATGGATATCGAATCAAGGCTAGCACGGACATTTCTGGAACTCCTGCCAGGTCCAGACCAAGGCCAGTTTCCACAGGTAATTGGTTGCAGAACTGAATGACGTGAAGGGAAGACGAACGTTGATAGTCCCACTTATTACATTTAGCATCATAGTGTGACATATGAATAGTGCAGCTAATACAATAGTGTGCATTTGAAAATACACAAAAGCAAAAACAAAAAAATAAAAATAAAATCAAACTACTTACTGCCTAATTCTCAGCTATAGCATAATCAGGCACCTTTAACGAATAACAGACAAGGAGGATATTTCCAAGGAGATCAGCATATAAAGCCTGAGAAGTTGTTGTAACACTTGTTTGATTAGTTTTGATTAAATTTGCCAGCATTTGAGTTTGCGAAATCAGCAAAATAGCAGCTATTTTGTGAAATATCTTGCATGAGCTGAGAGAGGTGTGTGAAAATTCAACCAGGGGAAAATAGCAAAAATTTGTTAATTTATTGAGGAAGATTGCAAAAATCTGAGCAGAAGGAGCTGCCTCCTTGAGCATAGATTGTGTCATGGAAGTGTTTCAGTTTTTGGTGTCTGTTTTCCCATTCTGTTGTACAGTGAGAATGATCGCATTTACCTACCTACCTACATTGAAAATTCTATGGACAGCGTAAACCTTGTTTACATTCAGATTTTTTACTATTTACAGATCAGGATAACAGACACAGAGAGGTTAATTGATCTTTCCTGGTCTCCGTGTGGTCTACTGAAATAGGCAGGGGCCTGAGAGCCAGCCTTGAGTTGAAATCCTGGGTCTGATGTTGACTTACTTTGTAACCTTGATTCTTGCAAGTCTTCTGTTTACCCAGATATAACAAAGGTGAATAATAATTTACCTCCTACATAGGGGTCTTGTAAGACCTAACTAAAGAATGTTTATAAATTGCTACGTAAGAGCAAAATATTAAAGACCCTTAGAGGCAGAAATAGAATTTTAATGGTTCCAGGCCTGTCCTTGTTCCTCTATATCTGTGGTTCTCCACCCTAACAGTTTCTTTCCATGACCCCTGAGTTTTCAACAGATAACCACTATGGGTGGGGGGTGCTGCTGGGTGAGGGAATGAGTGATGTTGAGTGGGAAAGGTGGAGAAGGTAGTGATGGTGTGTTCTAGGATGCTATAGCTCATCCCTTCTCTCCCAACCACTGCCTGCTATTTGCTCTGTTTTGGGGAAGTGCAGCTTCCAGATGCTGTGAGCTGCATGGACAGTCTGGCTGTGGAGTCCAGACAGCCAACTCCACAGCATCTTGAAGAGGCAATTTCTGCAATATTGAGTGTGGGGTGCAAAGGAAGTGAGGGATAGCTACGGTGGGTCAGAATAGCGTCAACAGGAGAAGAGAGCAAACTTCTCCTTCCCTCTCCAGTGCTTGTTGTCTTTGGGCCCTATTGCCTGCCAGTTTTAGACCGGCTGAACTTTTTATTCTGCTTGCAGTGTTCTTGTAGCCGTGTTGGTCCCAGGACATTAGAGAGACAACATAAGTTGGTCCTGTAAAAGATATGACCTCACCACCTTGTCACTCGCTCTCTCTAGCAGGGGTGATTTTGCTGGGAGCCAATGATCAGCCTCTTGCAAATCCCTACTCAGTTCCACCCCACAGGCTGAGAATCACTGCCCTAGAGTAGGGTTTCTCAACCCATGGGTTGCGACTCAAAATTGGCTTGCTAGTATGTGTCCAAGTGTTGCGGGGCTGGCTGGGCTTGGCTCCCCACTCTGGGCTTTACAACCTGGTCATATTACCATTCAGTTTTGGCCCAGCTATCCCTCTGTCATGCCCCCCGGGGAGGCAGGAGTAGGTCTGGAGGCATTTTGGGAGGTCTTTGGGTCACAACAGACCATCAAGGTTTACAAATGGGTCCTGAGCCAAAAAAGAGTGGAGAACCACTGCTCTAGAGCATGTGGTTGGCTCCTCAAGGGGGTAGTGATGGTGACCTCCTGGAAAATGTGCTCCATTACTCCTGTTTGAATTTTTGTACAGTTTTTTATTTTCATCCTGGTAAAGAGTGGGTCAGTAAATTTGTTGTGGGGCTGATACCATGTTTGTAATAGGACTAAATCAGCCCTGTGAAACTTTCTATTGACTCATTTTAGACAAATAGAATAGAACTGTACATGAGTCCTCACATAAAGAAATATTCCTAATGTTATCTAAGCTAGAATGTGGGTTAGAATTTTAAACTCTAGTCCCTTTGCCTTTTTTTGAATGGGATGTGGGGAACAGACTAATTTGTTCTGTGCTGGATGCAGAAGACAGAGGTAGATGCCAGAACAACCCTCTTTCTTTTGTATCCAGCCACACACAACTAAAAGCCGGACAAAAAGATACCAATGTTACACCCTGTGAATGAGTTCTTCAATCTAAGGAATTTCATGATGTGTGTGTGGATAGATATTTAAGACTTCATCCTGACTGTTGAAATAACAAGGGTGCAAATGTCCCGGTGCAAATGCCCCAGTGCATGAACTGCAGATAGTTCAACATTTGTAAGTCTCCCCATGTCGTCTTCTAGTAGTACAGAAAAGGTTAACATAATTTACTCACCTTTTCTGAAGCTTATTTCTCCTGATTCTTGGGTTTGCTCTGCAGCACAAAGCAGTGAAACAGGGAATTTATCTGGCTCCCTATGGAATCCCTGTGTGCAAGGGGAATTCCTGAGTGGTGTAGAGCTGTTAGTTCCTCTACAAGACCTATTTTCCCAGCCCCTAGCTCGGGATGTTCTCTGGAGAAAAGGGGACTATGGGGCTGTCGGCAGCCAGGTGTAACTTACATCAGCCCTAAAGTTACTTCAAGTTATGATGGGGACTGAACTTGTTCCTAGAAACTCCAGTTTCAAGGGAACATGTCTAAGAACTTGTCTATACAGAGAATTAGTGCAAGGCAAGCTGGGGTGTAAATCTACCACACTCTAGCATGCCATGCAATAAGTTGCCATGTGTAACCTGCTACCACACACTAAAAGTTGTGTAGTGCGCTTTGACCTACTGCTGAAACTGCAAGTAGCTCAAAGTGCAGTAGTGGAGCAGAAGGGTCCATACAGCCAGTTACTATGGTGTATAATCACCCCCCAGCTGGCCAGGTATTAACTCTGCATTTAGACAAGGCCTCAGACACAGTGGAGGATCTAAACCATTGTCTATTTCTCTTTTGGGGTGAAGATAATTCTTAGTCTATTCCTCCAAATGTCTTTTTAAAACACACACACCTACCTGCAAAAGAATTTTTCAATTTACCTCCCATTTAATAAAGTCTCTTAAGTGTTGCCTGCTAGAATCAAAGACTCCAAGAACAGCGAATGCAGCGGGTGACTCACTTCAGAAAGGCAACCCTCTGCAACTTTGTTTTCAAATGAAGGGAAAAGATCCAATTAAGAGGTTTCATTGGATTCCGGGGGAGAAGGAGTGAGCCTGTAAAATGCAAAATGCATCTAAATGGCTTTCCAATGTAGTTAAAGTGTTAGTGCTCACTGCAGTGTCTCACTGAGGCAAAATGTAAAAGAACACAGCAGTAGTTGCCAGCTCTGAAGGGATTAAGAGACACTTTGACTTTAGCTCCATTAAGTCCGGTTAAAGCAGTTGGTTCAGGACTGTAGATTTCAAAAGACACATGAACCAGGATGGGGAGGGCAGTTTGAATTCAAAGTTAACCATTAGAACCAATAATATTAACTGTTTACCTCCTGGGAATTTCAAGAATTTATTTCCTCAGTTGCTATGGGAAGCCTAACCCTGAGAGAGTCTCTAGCTGGTCCTGAGAGGAAAGAATTAACAAATTCTGCTAGACTTTAATGGATTTTTTTATGTGACATTTGACTTTAGACTTCCTGGTACTTGGATTCTTTTTACACCTCTCTTGGGAGATAATCTTTTTTTTTTTTTTTTTAGTGCCTTTTGAGCTGTGTAGTTTTAAAACATTTTAATGGCACAAGCATTAATTTTTCTTAAGTGACCACAGTTTAAACCTCAAGTAAGACATGGGTTCAGTCATTTGCTTTTAAAATCATTGGTCCAGATTCCGATCATTATATACGAGTGTAAACCCACTGAAAGCAGCCGTGTTACTCAGGATTTACACTGGTGTAACTGAAATGAGAATCTGCCCTTTTGCATTTACCCATTCATTGTTTTTACATGGGTGTGTTCTAAAGCACGTTTTCCTCACACTTTTATGGTCTCAACAAGAAAATAATACAAAGAAATGCAGAGTTCTTGGGGTATTAAAACTTATTTTTGTCACGATTACACTAAAATACTCATTAATGACAAAGGACATGAAATAGTCTCTGAAATATCTCCTTGAAATATAAGGTGTGGCAATAGAAGAAATTACCTGTGATATAACTCTTTGATTTATTTCCATTCGATATCCAGGTGACCTGGAAAGACGTCTGCCAGAAGACACTGGATTTCAGAAAGTGACAGACCCCAAATCCGTGCCCCCCCTTTGTCATGGAGTGGAATTCCAGTTCCAGAGTGTGGACCCAAAATACCAAAATGACTTGGTCTCCAAGAGCGGCAATGATGTGTATCCTTACCCAAGCCCTCTTCATGCTGTGGCTTTACAAAGCCCACTTTTTTCTCTGGTGGGGGTACCATTGGAAACAGACAACCACTCTTCCCCCAATAAACCCATGCCTAGTGTTACAGGCCCTAGCTTGATTAGGACTAGGCCAGTCATTGAGGCCAGGCCAGGGGGTTATATCAACAAACTGCTGCAGCTGACAAGATGCAAAGGGAACAATCATGCAGATGCCAGTGAGAGGGTTTCAACAAAGAGCCAGCCATCCACAATGCCCCAGAGACTCATTATAACCCCCAGCACTGGTGGAGTGAAAATTAGCAGCAGCAGCAGCAACCAGCTGGAAAAACAAGGGAACTCTCTGGAAGGTAACAAAGCTGAAGGGAAACTGCAGAGGGAGGTGCCTGAAGGGGAATGTGCCAAGCAGCAGGGGACTGTTCACTGTGTGAATGTAGAGCAGCCATCCAACCTGCCTGACCCAGAGTCGTCAGCTGTAAATAGTTGTTACCCTGCCAAGTCAACAGCCAGAGGCTCTCCTCTGGCAGAAGCAGTGGGGAGAGGCCTGGAGCACAGTTCCTCCTGCTCACAGATATGCTACAAGGTCTCTAGTCCAGGTATCTTGAACACTAAAGCTATCCTTCCCAGAAAGCCTAACAGAAGGTGCAGCACCCTCAAGCTGGCTAATGCAGGGGGTGATGAGCCAGTGACTCAGAGTGAATTTGTTCACGCCCAGTTTGTCCCTGCAGAATCCCATCAAGTCAGAGTGAGGTTTGCCAGCTCCAAAATGAAGTCTGTGAAGGTTAAGAGAAGGAACAGTGAGAAGGTGCTAAGGCCTGGGAAGCAGACCCTTTGTGCAGAAAAGTCAAGGGGAGCCCATGGAGCTGCCAGGCTGCCTGTTGAGTGGAATTTGCCTCAAAAACAGCATGGAGGAAAGAGCCTTGTCAGGAGATCTACATACGCTGGAGAGGTTACTGGCAGGTCTTGTTCAGAGTCCAGCCTATTCCCCGTGCAATTCCGAATCCCCCCAGCACCATCCAGGCCTGAACTTTACCGGGCATCTGCTAATGCACTGTATTCTCTTGAAACGGCTTACATAGACACAGCCACCAAGAAAAAACAGCGTAAATGGCAGTCCACTGTGGAGATCTCAGCAAAGGCTCACCTTGCCAGCCTCTCTAGTGGCTTTGGCCTAGGGCCACCAAGACAGCCAGTAAGGAGAGCAGGGGTCCTGCGTACTGTAAGCATGAGGGCACGTTCAAAGCATCACCGCCATGGAACATATGCCAAAAGCGAGTCAGACCATTCTGAATACTCCGCTGAATGTGCTTCCCTTTTCCACTCCACCATTGCAGAGACCAGCGAAGGTGAGGTCAGTGATTACACAACCAACTGCTTTGGGGACAGCGAGTCCAGTGAAAGTGATTCAGAGGGCAGCAGCAATAGCAGCAGCCTCACTCTTGACTATGATGATGCCGATGAAAGCGAGTTGGTCTGGCCCGAAGCTTCTGTTAGGCAGCCAGCAGCTGTCCAGGCCTCTTCCAAGCCTCTTCCCCCCATGCCCAAAATCTGTCGTATCAAAGCTTCAAAGGCACTGAAGAAGAAGATTAGGAGATTCCAACCTGCCAGTCTAAAGGTTATGACCATGGTTTAAGTGAGAGCAAGCATCTGTTTATCCCAATGAGATATCATGCTGGCTCTGGCTCATTTACAAAACAAAAGGACTTATGCTCAAAGAACAGGACAGTTTTAAAGGAACTCTGAACAACCTCCAGATCCACATAAGGGACCTTTTCATTTGCTAATGGCCATATATTTGACCCTGTATCTAATTTCCTCTTTTGCCATGTAGTCTGTAAATATGTATTTGTGTATATAGCGTGATGCCTTTTCTTCCTATACTTCAGAGGTCACTGCAGTTAAAAACGAGGTGGCAAGCCCAAACAACCTCGTCCATAAGATTTTCTGGGGAAGGCTTTTAGTGTCTGTTGCCCATGTGCACCCACAGAGCTTCCCCAGTTTGAGATACAAAGGCCTCCCAAGAAGGGCAGCTCTTCCCCAACTGAAGATACTGAAGCTTCCCTACACTAAGGATCTCTCCACAACCTGAGATGTGAATCTTCTCCCAGTGAGACACCTATGCACTCCTCCTATTAGCCACCCATCTTTTCCTGTGCCCATCTGGTAGAGAACTAGAGAGCTCTCCTTGGTTTCCTCCACATTAGGATGGACCATTCCCACACCAGCCCCGGTCACTAGGAGGCCGGGCCCCTTCTTCAATAGAAATAATTAAAGTTTGAGAAGAGGGGATGTATTTGTGAATAAGAACAAGATTTTGATTCTGTTTCTGTTTACAAAATTGAGGGTATAAATAAGGTTTAAAACCCCCTTTTATGTTATTTCATTTATTCATGTGGTTTTTTTGAATGGACAAAAGAATGTTACGAATGCTCCATATCCTAGTGTGCAAATTGCTGGGGGTGAGAGCACAATAACTCTGCCCCTGCGGTTGCAGACTCAATAAATGCTATTTAATATACTCCAGAAAACTGTTACTGTCTGGCTTCCTGAAAGAAAGCGATTCAGTTTTATTAGCAGCTGATCTGAAATGCAAAGGTTCTAAAGGGCCAATGCTTGCCAGCGGTACCAAAGGAAAACAAAGAAAAGTCCATGGTTTCACTATGATTTTGTGGGTCTGTTTTTCCAGACAGGGTGTTTCTCAGTCAAGGGTTGCTAGAGTTTGGTTGACCTTTATCACTAACCCTTTTGGATCTGTAGTTTAAGAATCCTTGGGCCTGTAGTCCACTATATGCTGATGGAATGAGCTAACTACTTTAAAAAAAAAAAAAAAAGACTTGCACTCAAGGGTTAATGTTGATAATATATTAAAATAAATTTTAAACAAAATCGAGACATATACAGAAAACCTTCCTGGTTTTGAGTGCACTCCCATTCTATGGGCTGCAGGAGACAAGTCTTTCCAAGCAGCTACTCTGAGGTCTGCAATACCTACCAAGTGGCACCAGTGTGATTTCACTTTTTAACTAGGGAGAGTAAAAGAAACTTACATATTGACATGTGAATTTACCAGTTAAAGATGAAGCCAATTGTACTTTGCATTTAAAAATGAACATATTTAAATTGTAGGCTGACATTAAATGTTTCTGTGACTAGAACTGTGTGTTTCTATTTTAGACAAAGTGGTGTAAAAATGTAAGCAATTTTTGGTAGTCAAAGCTAGGCTTTGATGTTTACACTCCAGTAAGACAAATGGGGGAATTTCACGCTTCACACTTGGTGTTATATTGTGTCAGTGTGTCTGGCTACAGAACAAACAAGATGATTTATGGCATGATGGCTTTCTTCAGCACCAGAGGTACATTTTTCATAAAAGCTTTGATTCTGGAGAACATTGGAAAAGTTACATAAGGAACTTTAGATACATGAATTTTCTTCATGTGTAGGTTTCTGTTGCTTCTACTTGGAAGAAGATCATTGTCCAATCCTTTGATTTAAGCCAGTTTAGTTTCAACCTGCAAGAGCATCCTATCTTTGTACCAGATCACAATCTAATTATCACATACGTTGAAAAGTATATTGCTGCCCCCTCAGATTCATACACAGAAGTAGATACTTTGAGGTATGTAGCAAAGTACTCTGTACATCTGAGTCTACAAGATAGCTCCATTAATAACACTCAAGGTGCTTTGATTTTTGAGTGAACAACTCTAAAAAATACTAGACTGACAAATATTTTGAAGTGCTTTATGTATATATTTAAGTAGTGTGAAAACTGGACAGTGTATACCATAAAGACTAAAAACATGTTATCAAATATATTCTGCAAGCACAATGCATTTTATACAAAAATATAACTGTAACCAAGAGGCTGCCACCACAGAGTTGGGTGCATTTTGGTGCATGAAGTGCCCTATTTTGGATGAAAAACAGCAAGGTTGCATGACAGTTTCCATTCTAACTCCCATTTTCACTCATTCAGAATTTTCTGAAACTCTTCCCTTTCAGGTTCATATCCTTTATGCTTGGCCTGTTCCCAAAGATGAATTTTATGGAAAATTTTTAAGTGGTTTTGAGTACTGTGTGTATATGGAAAATATGGCCACACTACTGCAACTGAGTACATGCAAGCATATACCTTTACCCATTCCATTACTTCATTGGGTCTCTCTGTGTGGGCTTAGCCTTAACACCTGAGTTCAGTCCATAACATGATCAGGACCTATATACACACTCTTCCCTTCATAAAAATCTTACGACTTGTTCTTAGGCATCTCTCTTCCTGAAATGGCATGGGGGAGTTTGTTTTCTTAGGTTAATAACATTTTGTTTTGCTATCTGTGCCATGGCATTATTTTTGGCTAGAAATCAGTTCATGAACCTCTTGACTTTTTTTTTTTTAAGTTTGAGTGTTCAGAAAACTAGTCTAAACTGATGTATTTATTTTTCTGTAATCTAAATCCATCCCCCCTAAAAAGAGATTAAAGTAAAAAACAACAAAAGGCAAGGAAGAAAGAATCCTAGCCTGTGTGTTGGGAAGAAAAAAGTACCTCATCAAGTTAAGGCTGGCTCAGATGGGTGCTCTATAGACAGTAAGTATCTCCTTAGTGGAATTTGAACACCAGTAACTCTAGGATTCAAGTTCACCTTTCAAATCTACGATGGTCAAAAGTTGGACCATCCATCCCTTTTTTGTCTAATCCTGGAATTGTCAATGCTAGGGGTTTTTTAAAGTGTAAGAAAGTCAGCATTGGAATAACTTAAGATGCCAAGGAGCCAGAAAAATGGTGTAGTAAGACCCCCAAGCAACTGAAAGTTATGACTTTTCACGCTTTCTATTGACTCCTTGGCATATACATTACACTAATGCAATATCCTTTACATATTACCAGTGTGCATAAGTACCTTTAAGGGATTCTGTCTGATTCTCCACTGGCTTACACCTTGTGTAGTCAAATCAGAATCGCACAAGTGGTAACATTTTGCACCCACTTTGCGGTTGTGCAAAGGACTACACGGGGTAAGGCAGTGGAGAATCAAGCCTAAAAAGTCTAGTTAGTAAGAAGGGGTAGAGCAGGTCTAAGTTAAGCATCACCTTTTAATTTGTCCAGTGAGTGAGCATGCATGTAGCAGAGATTGTTTGAATGAGTGTGACAAAGAGAATGTGAGGGGGGAGATAGGAGTGTGAGAAGGAGGAGGAGAGAGAAAAGGGAGAGTTGACTGAAGACTAGAAAGCGAAAGGAGGTCTGAGCAAAGGAGAAAGTTAAGAAAATAAGACAAAAGCATAAAAAATTCATAGACTTCGAGGCCAGATGGTACCATTATCGTCATCTCGTCTGACCTGCCTATCACAGGCCATAAATTTCACCAGGTTTTCTGCAAGAACAGAAAACCCATGGAAGAGGAGAGAGCTCTGAAGCAAAAGGAGATGAAGCAGAGGAGTTGGTTTGGGGTTTTTTTAAGAGCTGGATCTGCAGGTACAGGGTTAAAAAAGTACAATGAAGGGGTTTGGGAATGAGAGAAACCAGCCAAGAGGACACCAAGGTGGGAAATCCCATTTCTCTCCTCATTCTCTTTAATATAGCTTCCCACCAATTTTATTCTGAAAGGGAAGAGGTGGATTTTTTGGTTGAGAAAAAGGAAAGGGGTGAATAGGCAATCATTGCTCCCAACTGCTCTATACGTTTCCCTGACCCCTATCTATTTCTGTTGTATTCAGGTTCTTATACCTCAGGGCTGGGCTACACTGGAAAAGTAGATTGACCCAGCTATATCACTCGGGGCTGTGAAAAATCCACACCCCTGAGCAATGGTAGTTAAGCCAACCTAGGTTCCGGAATCGACAGTGCTAGCTACTACCTCTGGAGTATGTGGATTACTATGCGGACAGAAGAAACCCCCCCCCCCATTGGCATAAGTAGCATCTACACGGAAGCTCTACAACAGCACTGCTGCAGTACTGCAGCTGCACTGTAATAGTGTTTCAAGTGTAGACAAGCCCTTACTCATCACTGCAGTGGCTGAGCACCTTCCAGAAGCGCAGTAAGCAGCGTGGCTAAATATCTGTCACATGTTGTTTATTATCTCATCCTCTCCTGGGGGAGAAAAATGTACAGTGGACTGTCTTGTTTTGGTAGGGTTTTATATTTGGGGGGGGGGTAATATACATGTTGCTATGTGATTATGTTAGAGAAGGCAAGGTCAAACAAATGCATTTGAAGCAGAAGGTGGTAAGGTTTCTCCTGAATCCCACCTTACCCAATTCACAACAGGTAATACCCACTAGCGTATTCTCTCTTTGAAAACCTGGGCAAGCCACAGTAGATTGAAATAGCTCAACACTTCCTCTGAAACAGAATCACAGATTCTAAGACCCCAGTCGCCCTGACTATTTAAGGCTCCATGCTGCAAGATGGTGAGCCCTCTCAGCTTCAGATGAAGTCAATGTGAATTGAGGATGCTCATTAGGATCAAGCCAATACACAATAAAAACATTTCCACTTTTGTGTTCCTCACAGAGGAAATCCAACAAATCCTCTTCCCATATGTTTCTTCAGTAATGTAATGCTCTGAAAGAATGCAAAAAATGTCAAGAATACTTAGTGATTCACTTAAATGTCTAGCACTGAGCCTGCTGCATTTTAGGGGTGAGAAATGTGTCACTTCTACAGTGATTTTAATTAGCAAATGTGTAGTTCAAATGGCTGTGGTAGAAATAACTTTGTGTAGCTCTCCTGGTGCAACAGCTAACATCTATTGTTGTTACCAGACGCCTCCACTGAATCAGGATCATCCATCAGTGAAATGTATGGAGCAGTTCAAGTGCTGCCTTTGTCAAAGACAGAAATTTACACTTAAGGATGGGAGCAAATTGCCCATAGCCATCAAAAAGGAAGGAGAATTAAAGGAGCTTTAGGAGGAATTTACAGTACAGAACACAATGATGAATGTAATGACTTCATTAATTCATTTATTGCTTTAATAATGTTGGCATTAGATAATTACAGACGCTCTTGGCCTTGACACAAATTATTTTTCCTTTAGACTGAGTGTGTTTATGTATGCTTCAAACATAATGCTGAAAGTTTTCAAGTTCACACCAGGACTAGAGCTCATTCCCAATGCCTATGCTGTGGGACAGAACCAGGAAATATCTATCCTATTGTAAATGCCATCCTTCAGATAAAACCTTAGTCTGAGGTTGCTTCTGGTCCACTAAGGTGCCTATTCAAGTGGAAGGTAATAGATCCCTTGGTACTCTTTGAAAACAGGAGAGGTTAACTTGTGTGTGGGCCAACTTCCTTTCAATAAGTGTTGGTTTCTGGATTCTGTTGGCTTTCACTGGCATAACCCTGGGTACAGAATCCCCAGTGGTGCGAAGTCTGCCTAGGGAAGGCTTGCAGAGAAACAAGGTGCCCACAATCTCTGCCTCTGTCAGGGGACCTGGATCCAGCCAGCCACTTCCCATAAGACAGCACAAATCAAGGACGTTGGGGTGGCTAGGGACTGCACTGATTCAACACATCATCCAGGCAACCTTCATTGTCAGGGCTCCTATAAAGGGACTGACAGTGCAAAAACCATAGGCACTACCTCAGGAAGATTCCTCCCAAGGCACAGTGAGCCCTCTGGCACAGAGGGTGCAATTTGAACCCTGGGTTCCACCCAGGATGAATCCAGTCCTCTGCATATCAGACCCTACCAATAAAATTGCTTTGAGACGTGCAGCTTGTGTACAGTGCCAGATTAACCTTTTGTGGGCCCGGCGCCAAACACATTTGTGGGCCCCCATGGAGGCAATGGAGCATGGCGTGGGGAGGTCAGTCCCCGGAGTGAGGGGCCAGCCAGAGGCAATGGGGCATGGCATGGCAGGGGCGGCCCTGCTCCGCCCAATGCGAGGGCACCATTTATAAATTGGCAGTTGCCAGACGCAGAGTGGCCTGCCTGGCCCTGTGCTGCCAGCATGCCCCTTCTCCTCGGGGATGGGTCTATGCGACACCACACAGCCCCCAGTGCCCCACGACTCCCTGTGGCCAGCACCCCACCAGACCCACCCACAAATGCACAGTGCCCTGCACAATACCACCCCTGCCCACAGCCCCACCACAACTGCCTAGCATCCCCCCACAGAATCCCCACTCCCTAGTGGCCCAACACACACACATCCTCCCCGCCCATTCACAGCCCAGCACCCTCCCACACACACACATACTCCCCACAGACCCACTCCCCCAAGCCCTGCCTCCCAGCTGCACTCACCGGCTCTGCTGGGAGGCAACTGTCTGCTGGGCTGAGCCGGCAGCGCTGCCAGGGCTGGTCCCAGGGCTGGGAATTGCTCTGGCCCCTAGGGAGTGGTGCTATCAGCCAGGCCAGGACCTGCCCCAGCCGGGATCCCTCAGGACGCACTTGCCTGGAGGGGCCCAGCCAAGCCCGCCACATTGTTCCCCCCACACACACCTGGCTGAGACTGGCCAGGCTTTTGCACCAGTCCCAGGCAGCCCAGCTCTGGGGAGACAGGCGGTGGGAAGCAGAGATTGTCCAGAGCCAGAGGTGCACTGGGGTCTGGCCAGGGGACTGAGAGGAGCAGGGGGGTGGGACCAGGGGGCGGAGAGGAGCCCTTGGCCAGCCGGCGGGCAGGCCAAAACGAGCAAGTGGTGGGCGGGGGGAGTCAGAGGGGTCTCGGGGTGCAGTGCAAACAGAGCAGGCCATGGCCTCTTCTGGGCATGGGCCCAGCTCCATGGAGCCACTGGAGCCATTGTAAACCTGGCACTGCTTGTGTATGTACATTGAACTATGAAGCCATCTTGAAAACCCTAAAAATTCTGCATTTCTGAAATTTGCCATGGAGCAGTATACAATTGCCTAGCTCTATACATCCAGTCATTATCCTTTACAACTCAGCATTTACCCACAGACGCTACATAGTGGGATCTGGAATACCACGCTTATTTCCTATTCTGTGTACAGGGAGCTGTTGTGGCACTTCAGGTATAAGTGTATAGAGGTCTGAGTAAATGCTCATGTAATGCCAACAGACCCCAGTCATCAGCGGGCAGGATTGAATCTGGGACCTTGGGAGCTTAGTTCATGTCTTTGCTATTAAAATTAAGAATTAGAAAAGTTAGTTCTCTATTCCTCATTGGGAAGGTCACCTGATTTGACCCTAAGTCACTTCACTTGGCCACACAGAGGCAGTAGCAGAGACAATTGGCTCCTAGCTAAGGCTGTCGAGCAGACTCATTTAACCCTCTCTCTCAGTGGTCTTGGTGCCACTAGATGGGACAGACCACCACACGCAGATGGTGTGTGGGTTACACTCAGTTTGTTGTTTTTGTATTGATATTTTTCAAACTTAAAATCATTGTTATTTTTCCAATTTCACTGCAGTGCTGATGATTTCTAGAGTAAGAGCTGCTCCAAGAGCAGAAGTCTAGCCTCCATTAATTCTGTTAAGTCCGTATGTTATTAGAACAGACTGTTGTTGACTAAGATTGATTTTTTTTAAAAAGGATCCAGCATTTTCCCCTTCTCTGTCAGCTGGTAGGTAGATCAGCATTTGTAAATAAAGACACAGTAGTTCAAATCCATCCTTGGTATAACTTCACTGAAGTCAGTCCAGGGATGAATTTAGCCTATTGCGTGCAAGTCTTAAGATGCCAGTGAGTGGGGATGATTGGAATAACAGATGGAAAATGAGAAGAAGGATTTCAGAACATTCTTTCTTTAATGGGCCACAGTCTAGAGAAATATCAACACTTATTTGTGGCTTCTCTGTGGGAAAGGCCTCCATGGGGTCACATATATTTGTGGTAGAGTGAGGGCGGTAATAGGGCTGTACTAGAGACATTTTTCATATTCATTTCTGTTTTGGAAAATGCAAAATCAAGTACAGAAACGAGTCTCAGTAAATTGTAAGCCTCCCCATCCCTACAAGGCCACAAGCCTATGAAGACACTACAGACCTATTAATTTTGCAGACGAGGCTACCCAAAATCCCACAGGAAACCTAAGGCCAAAAATTGCAAACTCAGGTATCTAAAATCAGGCACCTTGACTTCAGTGGGAGCAACACTTCTGACAACCAGGTCATTTATTTTGGGTACCAAACTTTATGCACCCAAGTTAGAAAATATCAGCCTAACAGTCCTCCAAAAAGATCCATGATATTTCCGCATGCTCCTTGATGCTACATCAGTCCACTCTCCAAATGCCTTTAAATTAACTCCTACTCCATGGTGTCAGGGGTTTAGAATGCTCAGATCCTTTCCAATTAAAAAAAAATCACAGAGGACCCTTTGAAGCACTTGCACCTTCAGGGGAACAGCTTCTTATTATTCAACATCTATATGTTCCAGACATCTCGCAGGTGGTCAGCAGCACAATTCTAAGCTAATGATCCAAACTAAAACTAGCAGTGGGCAAATTCAAACAAATCCAGAGATTCAGTTCTGAGAAGAACCCTCAGGTCTGGATGCTTAGCTGAGCTTCATGGATCAATATTGGTAGAATAGCTTTTTGTGCAGCATTTCAGCTTGCTACAGGCTGGGAGCTGTAAAAGTAGAGTCACAGAAAAATGAGGGGAAAAGGTGAGTTAACTTTTCATCGCCTCAGAAAGTTTGGTTCAGTTTGATATCGGGGTGAAGGGCTGGCTGGGGAAGTTGTTATTTTATCAGAAAGTATTTTCCAAGCCCTACCTATTTATGCACCCTCTGTACAGTGCTTTGGAAATGTGCCCTTACCACTGTGTTTTAAGCAGAAGGAGGTTGAGCTTCAAGAAAAATTAAAAGTTAAAGAAAATATAATTGTTCTATCTCCATACTGAGCATACTGCCTCCCTGGTACATTCCAGGCTGTCTTAGCAACAGACACGTTGCAGTTTACAGTGCTAGATTGTTTCTGAAGAGTAACTGAGGTTAAGTCAGTTCAATTTTGAGATTCCAGCCATGGGGTTCTTAGCTTTTGCCCGAGGCAATTAATTTTAATAGCAAAGACAGGAAATAAGTTAAGAATTAGAAAAGTTAGTTCTCTATTCCTCATTGGGAAGGTCACCTGATTTGACCCTAAGTCACTTCACTTGGCCACACAAAGGCAGTAGCAGAGACAGTTGCAACCAATGTGACAATTGGTAGCATCTTAATATGTGACTTGGAAACTATTTTTTTTTAACCTTTCTCCATAGTAAGAAGGTGAAAGAAGGTAATTGCTGGGGATATAACCTTAGTATCCCATGCTGACAGCATTGGAACTAGACAGATTCCCAGTCTCAATTGCTCCATAAGCATTTTATTGCATTGGGCTAAATGAATGGATTTTGTGTTCAATGGAGGAAGGGGATTTGCCTGTGTGTGCGCGCTTATGTGTGTAGTCCTCTTCAAAGCCATTGCTTTGGAAGTAAAGCAGAAAGGACTCTGGGCTACAAAGGGATGCTTATGCTTCTGTATCATCACATTATGATTCTGGCTATATTATCAAATGAAATGAATCCCTAGTGTTAAAAGCAGGGAAAATAAGGGGAAAGGAGGTACAACTGACCAAAAGTAGAACTGTGCAAAATTTTTACACACTGAAACCAGACGAATTTTTTTTTACAGAATTGAGCCAATTTGACCAAGGATTGAGAGCTTTTCTTTGAGAATGAGCTGAATTTCTAGGAGATAATTCTTGCAAGATTTCTAGCCCAGTTTTGCAGCCCAAGTGGTTCAAATAAGCTTCAGATGAGAAATCACACTTTTACTTGCTTATCCAAATTGAACCTGAAGTCTGAATCATTTCAATTTCATCCATTACTAATTGGCACATTAGAAAACACAACCCAAACAGGGCAAAGATGCTATACAAATGTAAAATACTTTTATTAAAATGTGTATAATTGTTGAAAAGTTTTCTTGTTTTTGGTGCTGTTTGTAGGTCTTGTTTGTTCTTGGTGTATTAACTGTTTTTTCCTGAGCCACCTTTGTTGTTACAAAATCATAATTTATTGTTTATTATTTCCATTTCAATAGTGCCTCAAATATGCTACATGCTTTAGCAGTGTTAATTTCTAATATTCACTATAGATGCTGAACAAGAATTGGGATAAGGAGTCTAAGAGCCCAAAAGAAAGACAAGTTCCACAGTACTTGAAACAAGAAAACCTTTTTCACAATATGGAGATGAGTTAGCATAAAAAAGCACTCCAAAGCTAGCCAGATAACAAGAGAGGACTGAGATAATGACCAGTAGGGCTGGCAAATAGGCAGGGAGATAGATAACAAAGGATATTTTAAGTTTTGTTTTTATTTCAAGGTTAATAATTCTCAGACCTTGTAGTTAGTATGCAAACACCAAACAATCTCACATATTAAATAACATCAGTGTTGTTGTCAAGGAACCATCTTTGTCACATAAATACAAAGGGATTGGAGGCCAACTATTTGGAGTTATCGAATGACAGATGTGTTTACATCCTCAACAGCCAAAGGATTCTTTCCAAGCTATACCTATGGTGACAGCTGCTCAAGGGATTACATACCTTCCCTCCCTGCCACTCCCCATCACTACCCCTCCACCCACATTCAATCACATCTCTGTCAGACTTCTCAGCAGCTGGGAATATCTCCTAGATTGGCAAGAGATCATCTCTGAAAGAATTTCTCTTTTCCCCCAGAGACTCATCAAACTGTGAAGATTAACCTCAGTGTGTGTACGAAATGTTAATAATGGAATGTTTGGACATCCATCGGCACTCAGACTGCACTGCCTTATCTTTAGAAATGTGTTTTCTGGTCTAGGGTTCATTTCTATGTCACGGGGGTATGCATGTCAAAATACAAGTTAAGGGAGTTTGGGTGTAATTACCCCAGAGGCAGGCATGAGGCTAAACAAACTGCAGAAAAGGACAGACGACATCTTAGAAATTAGATTGTAGGCTTCCTTGGGGAAGGGCCAGGGCAATTGGACTGGTTTTTCCACTGCCTTTCTTCTTGTGGTGTCATTTACACCTGTGCAAAATGCATGTACAATGCTACCACTCTGACTGAGTGGCCTTATGCACCCCTTCGCACTGATGTGAATGACCCAACAAGGCAATGGTGAATCTGCCTCCCCGACATGTGTCTGATTCTCCTCTCCCATCAGTTTTGAACCACTGACACCAGTAGAATTACACCTGATTTACACCAGTGTGCGTGGAACATCAGGCCCTGCCTCTTTATTCTATATTGAAAGCACCCTGGGCAGCCATAATGCTAGATGCAAGTGTTAGATAACAGTAAAACCACTTTATTTTTTATGGATTATTTCATACAAACTCTATCCCAGAATGTCTCTGCCAATCAAATAATATAATTATGGAATTCATAAATAGCAGAAGGCAAGAGAAATTAAGAGTAATAGGCCAAAGGGGAGAGGCTTCTTTCAAATGGGATTGAAACGTGATAGAGAACTGATGAGGTGAAGAGATGGAGGGTTTTTTGAATAGCAAGAGCTGCAAATGAGGTCCAGAGACTCCAGAGAGGAGTCCTAGTTGAGCAGGAGACACAGAAGGAGAGCAGACAAAGCCATCATCTTCTAATTAGAATGGGGCAAATCCACTGAAGAATTTAAAACAAGGGTCCTTATTCCTCTTTCATACTAGATCTACAGCAGCGTAACACCACTAAATTCAATATAGTTGCTATTGCATTACATTGGAGTAGCTGAAAGGAGAGCCAGGACCCAACGTAGCAAGTTTGAACTGGATCCTGAAATTAAAAGGAAAAGACTAAATATCTCTGAGGAGGGGTGAGGCAAATGAACATCACTGTACATGTAAGATGATGGACAGTATCATTCTGTTCAAAACAAGGCTCAACCAAGACTTCTCAAATCTGTTGGGTTTTGTCTACACTAGGATTATTTTCAGCACTGGTTCAGCTCTGTCTGTTCCTGGCATCTGTTGTCAGCAATTGGTAAAATTCCTAGTGTAGGAAGACTATAGACTTTGGGGACTGATGGTTCAGGGACTGGTGATGAGATATAGATCTTTTAATCTCTGAACCCCCCTGGTTCCAGTCTAGAGTAGGCAGACAATTTAACATTTTCATCTATGGCCAATAATTTGGGGTGCCTTGGTTTTTGGTGAGACATGCATCTTTTTACTGTTCCTCGTGGCTTAATCCAACTCCTACTGAAGTCAAAGAGAGTCTCTCCATAGGCTTTAGTGCAAGTTGGATCAGGCTCTTTAATGGTTAAAAAGTCACCTGTTTTTTTCATCACACTCATGACAAACTGGAATGACCCAACATTGCATTGTCCGTCATGTCTTCTTATAGATTACTTAATGAGGTTGAGCTGAGGTTTTCTTTAAAAAAATGAGTCAAGAAAATAAAAAAAGAAAAGAGGAAAATATAAGAATCTGATGGGAAGAAAAAAATAATGTGGTGTAACCCATTTGAAAACCTCTGGGGTGGGGAGGTTCACCCCACAAAGAATATTTTGATTTTTCAGCAAAAAAAATCAAAATCTAAAACTTTTTGGCTTAAAAATTGAAAATTTCTATTACAAAAAATACCCCTGCTGTGCCTTGTAGAGCTTTTAGTTCAGGTGCATTGTGCCCCTGTTGTCCTATATAAACCTAGCTTCCTGGTTGGATTACATATCCCATCATGCACCACACTCTCCCCTGGTGCAGAGCCACCATGGCGCATTATGAGAGTCCCTAACCACAGTGAATCATGGGAGATGTAGTCTGACTGAGGAACTCAGCCCATAGAAGAAAATGGAGGTATGAGGCACCTGAATTATCAATCCTATGAGGAACTGGGGCAGCAATTCCAAAAATCAATTTTTTTTCCAGTTTTTGGCCAAAAAGTCAAATATTTTCAGTTCAGTTTCAAAAAGTCAACATTTTCCAGAGAAAGCAGACACTTTTCATTCAAAAAAATCATTTAATCAAAAACACAAGTTCTGGTAAAAAAAAAATGTTTAAGGGAAATATTTTGACCAGCTGCATTTTAGTTTAGGGGGCAGGTCTAAATAGAGGACCAGATCTTCAGATGCAATGGAGCTACACTGATTTACACCATCTGAGAATCAGTTCAGCCCCTCTTACTTACAGGTAAAGATTAAGGAGATAGCATTCAGAACAAATAATCTATTTATGAGAGAGTTTCAAAGCAGTCAAATGATGCTTGTTGTGTTCTTTTTTCTACTGAAAATCTCCATAAGGTCCTAACCTGACGTACTAAAAAGACAGGCATCACCAAACACTGATTTTTCATCTCTTTCACCCCTGTCCCATTCAACTTCAATGCTGGACCAAACACATGAGTAAAATAGATTGAATTATCCTACAATTTATTTATTTCTTAAATCTTGAATACACAAAAGCCAAGAAATTCACAAATCTATAGAAACCACTCATTCTGACTGGCAGAATAGCCTATGGCAGTTTATTTTCACCAGCTGCAGTTGGTCTCTGCATTTCAATTGCACTGTGCCTGCCAACCTGTGACAGAGCTCCCATTTTCATGTATATTCAAAAAATACTTTGATGCAAAAATCTCCATAGTTAAATCACATTCTTTAATACAACCAGTTGCAAAAACAATGCCTGCAACAAAATGTCCACTAAACTACATTACCCACAAGGCCAAGGGCTTCAGGTCAGGGTTCACATTAACAACTCAGATATAAGAAGTTCCAACTACTGGCTAGAAAAGAAGTTCCAGAAAAGAAGGAAGATAGCCAAGGTAAGTAGTAGCTTCCTAGGTCATTACCCATGTTACTGAACAGACAAACCCACAATATGAAAACAACAAATAAGATAAGACAGCTTTCATGATACAGAACCCACTCCAGTATTTGTCAGCCTTGTCTGGGTTGCCCAGTGTCACATTAGTCTAATTTATTCACTTGTCCCCAGAAAGAACAAATTACTGCTAAATTCAAAAGTCCTCTTAAAGTTACAGGTCTTTAAATATATTTTCTATTCAAAAACCTCCTTTCCACAGGTTGAATTGTAACAATTTTCAGTCCCTGAATTACCTGTCTCCAGACTCTCATTCATCAACAAGTTTCTCTAGTTCATTCTGAGTCCCCCTCAAATCAGCGGGGCTCTGCATGGGTGCAAAAGTCCAGGGTGGTTGATCCTGTTGCAGGATGAGAGCCTAACAGACTAGGTTCAGTCCACCTACCTAGAAGTTACATACTCTGTTGTCCATTGTCAGTCTCCTGAGCTACACATTCCCCTACTTACGCTTTCAAAGAGGCCTATGCAAAATGATCACCATTCACTTAGAATAATCATTTATGAAAGCATATATAGGTGACCTGACAGCAAAACCTCATCTTTAAACACCTCTGAATTTTAAACAAGTTCAGGTTCGAGTCCAAGGTTGCAGCTGGAGCCCACCTCTAGTATTTTTACAGGCATTTGTGAATTTGATCAGGGCAATTCCCCTTTCAGGTGAAATATACGAAATGACAGCCACACCAAATTACATCCTGCCATGAATTTGTCCAGGATGGAAATGTTGCCATTATTCCAGTAAAATTATCTTTTTGCTGTGAAAATCTATTTTTCTTTTTTTCATCCTGCAAAATTTCCCCCTCCCACTTGACACACCCTTATTTATGGTTTCTGGCCTGTGTTATATAGGAAGTCAGACTAGATGATCTAATAGCCTTGCAAATCTCGGAATCTTTTAATCTATTTTGTGTACTGTAATTTATCTTTGTGGGAAATGGTCTGTAGCCCTCAGACTCACTTCAGCTTTCTCTGGTGAGCCTGGAAAAACAAATTAGTAGTAGCTCGTCATGACTTAAACCCAAGTATTTATGGATTTAGTGTGCTTACCAGCCTTTGACTGCAGGTAGCTTTAGTCATATGTAGCTCAGGAATTATTGGAAGAAATTGAATGAGATTAACAGATTTGGGGGCTTTAAAGAAAAATATGTTTGTATTAGTAACTTTGGTATAATAATATTCCAGACTATGTAAAATACAAATACATCTGGATAGGTGCAAACTAGGGCAAATGTTGATGTTTATGCAGCATTGGTCTGAAACATTGTTGCAAAATATAAGGAAACTCTGGATTAAAACGATAATAAAGAAAAACCAAGAATCTACCAAAGGGAAAAGAGTTAAACCTAAAATCCCCATAATCTTGCTTTTCTTTCCTCCTGTGAAGAGGTGATTTATTATTTGCATTCCGGAGGACAGAAAAATAGGAACAAACTTGTGAAAATGCAGTAGAAGCAATAACACTTAAAAAGCAATCACCTTTCATTTCTAGATTTCCATGCCTTTCTGTGTTGTCCTTGTCTAGAGGTCCTGTTCCTGAGCCTTTTTCAAGAATCAGTCACTTCACTGTTGGCCAGCACCTTCTGTAGTCACTTATACCACTGCAAAGTGAGTGTAAAACATTATCTTTTTTTAATGATTTTGAAATAGTTGGCTGATTTTTTTTTTAAACATTATTTTTATTTTAGTGTCACTCTGCACTTTCAAGTTCCAGAAGCAGAAATGTCATAATACCTGTTGTTTCCATAGAAAAGGAGATAACTGATACTATTCAGTCTAAATGGTCTTGATCTTAGATTGAAAGAGCAAAAATGAGAGAATTGAAGTAAATTCTCTGAGAGAGCGCGCACGCAAGAGCATACAGGGTGTGAATCCTATAAATGGCCTTCACTAAATACACAATGGCTATTAGTTTCCATAAATTGCAATATCCTTGTAGATTTAAAGGTGCAGTGCACAGTCACAGTCATAGTGATACAATCACTGGAATCAAACAGGAATTAATTCAGTGAAGTCCTATGGCCTATGTCAGGGGTCGGCAACCTTTCAGAAGTGGTGTGCCGAGTCTTCATTTATTCACTCTAATTTAAGGTTTCACGTGCCAATAATACATTTTAACTTTTTTAGAAGGTTTCATTCTATAAGTTTATAATATACAACAATAGTTCAGTTATATGTAAAGTAAATAAGGTTTTTAAAATGTTTAAGAAGCTTCATTTAAAATTAAATTAAAATGCAGAGCCCCCCGGAACAGTGGCCAGGACCTGGGCAGTGTGAGTGCCACTGAAAATCAGCTCGCGTGCCACCTTCGGCACGCGTGCCACAGGTTGCCTACCCCTGGCCTATGTTATACAGGAAGTCAGACTGTATGAACACAATGGTGTCTTCTGGCCTTATCATCCATATAGCTATGCAATTCATAGATTCATATACCATAACCACAAAGCATTTTGTGGCATATCTGGAAGCTATCAGTAGTGGAAATGCCACAAGAAAGCCTATTTTCACAAGCATTCAGATTCTCCATTGCACTGCATGGTTTACACCAAAGCAAGGTGGGGATAAAATGCTGTCATTCTGAGTCACTAGCTTTTTGCAGCCACTTTATACTGGTGTGAATTACTACACAAGGTATAGGGCAATGGAAAATCAGGACCTAGATCTCAGGTCTATTTTGCAGTCTCCAGGGGTTTAACTACATGTCTGAATGTTTGGGTGTTTAATAAAATTGAGCTGGAATTCCCATCACAAATACCCATGTGAAAACAGGAACTATAAACCTGTACTCCTACTTTTCATTTTTCCTTTTTGTTGATAGATATGTAGAGATGTAAACTAAACACACACACACACACTCTTAAGCCACTTAATTTAGCCATGCCATTTACAGAAAAGTGAGAAACAAACTGATGAAAAGAAGTTTTTTAAATACAGGCTAATGGCCAGAAAGGCTAGGAATTTCTCAGCAGTACTTACTTGGGTGGGCTGAGTAAAGCTAACATACATACTTTTCCCTTTAATTACAGACCCACCTTCCTACAGCAGAAGGTAGGTTGCTGAATAGTTTTGGATGCCATCTGTGGTATGGATATTTAGGTTCTCCAATATCATAGAGCACATACTATTTAAAAGTTTAAAAAAAAATCCCCAACTTTATATCATGTTCCTGCAAGCTCTCTGAGCCCTTACTGTACATATGAATGAAGAGGGACTTGTGAGAGCCTGATTTTCTTGCATGACAAAGCACTAGGATAGCTTTTGATGGCAGGTCATTCAGCCACAGGGTGCCCCAGGACCAAACTGTATCTTATGCAACAGATAACTTCCTCTGGTCCTAAATGAAAGCTCCATCACAGGGGGCCTGGGAAGAACTTCTCTACTATTCTCATTTTGTTCATCTCTCTGTATTTGGTTGCCCAGCTTAAATGCACCTGTTTTCACAAAAAATCTCTCTTTGTTAGCATGGATTCCTGCGCAGTGTTAAAATCCACTGAACATGGTCAAAAGGTCACTTATTGTAGCTCATCTCATCTAAAAAAGTTTGCTCTGTCCTGTTTGTAATTTCCTGTTTCCCTTGGGTACAATATTTAACTTATGTAGATTGTTCTTTCTTTATCCTCCAGCACACTCAGGTGCATAGGGTAGCCGCTAGTTGCCGGCATGTATTTTGATCTTGTGCTGGTCTGTTCAGCCGCCTGAATGTCATGTTGAGAGATCTGGCTTCTTTCTCTATTGTTCTGCATAATGTTTCTCTAGGTCACCTTCTTTTTCTTTTTTTCAGCTGGTGTCCATATTAGCTCTTGATGGGGAAGTCATGTTGGTGGCTTCCTTCAAGCATGTCCTAAATATTTCCATCTTCATTATCTTGCCACATTTGATGCTTTGAGTTGGTTTGCTGTACTTAGAATTTCTGATGTTGCAAGAAACTCTTTTCAATGGACTCTGAATGTTGTAGGTTTCCATGACTCCGCTCCATAAAAGACAGACGTGATGCCAGTGTGAAAAATTTGCATTTTGCACTTACTTTCCTCATGACTTCCTTAGCTTACCATAAGAATAAGGTGTGTGCACTCTCCCCTACTCCCATATCAGATGGGAATTAATAGTTTATTCTCAACCTTGCCGGGCCACAAGCTTTTTGGTGAGATATGATTGACAGATATACGCACCAACACTGTTCATCATGTTCAATTGATCGTGGTGCTATGTAGCCTTCATCGTAGCTCCCTGAAAGTTTATTGCTCAGCCTCCCTCCCTCATTTCCTCTAAAGCTTTCCCAGCTGTTGTGATTGCATGCTGGGTTTTTCCTCTTTCCGAAGCTGGACAAAGATTTCATTGGTTTCACTCCTTTCATTCTTGATGTCAGATATCCCAGGGTCCCATTTTAGTGCCTGATCCTGCACCATTGAAGTGAATGGCAGCTTTACCATTGACTTCAAAGGATGCAGGAGCAAGGCCTCTATGGCATTGCATGGTACTTAAAAGGAACTTATATGGGCATTATCCTCCTCCTGTGCTCAGTCAAACATGGGCAGATGAATGGGGATAGATAGATAGATTGCCAAGCTATTAATAGCTCGATGTACACTGCTAAAGCAAAGTTCATATAGTTTGTGACCACATCAGATAATATCTTCCTGATAAATGCGTCCCTCTACATTTTCCATAATAAATTATCTAGGAAAGCTCTGCATTGTACATGAAGAATACAGATCATTTGACTTAAAAGAACACTTGACATGGGAATGTATGTATCCTGGGCTAGCAGGGACTAGGAGCACCCAATTCCCTTTGTCTACACAAGTAATTGTGTTGGTTGGCTCTGAGGGGATCGCTGCTTGTTCTACATCTCAGCCTCAACTCTGTTTGGGACCAGCACAGATTCTCCCATCTGTAGTACAGGGGGCAAAGGATGGATGGTTCAGTGGTCAGGGCACTAATGTGGGACCTGAGAGACCTGGGTTCAATGCACTGCTCTTCTTGTGTGATTTGGGGCAAACTACTTCATCTAGCTATGCCTCAGTTTCCCATCTGTAATATGGAGAGAACAGCACTTCCCTACCTCACAGGGGTATTATGAGGATGAATACATTAAAGATTGTGAGGTACTCCAGTACTATGGCAATGGGGACCATATTAATACCTAAGGTAGATACAAGGTGCAGAAATGGAACCTTATGGGTGTTCTACCTGTAGCCCGCCTGGAAGGTCTTGTGCTGGTTTTCTGGGCCATGGGTGAATTTCACCCATCAGGTGTAATGTTAGATTACCTGTGAGGAATTATGGATGTGTTAAAGGGAGAGCAAAGGTCTTATTGTGTGTGTACCTATTTCAAACTTAGATCTACCTCATGGCATGCGGGTGTGATACAATGCTTTATTTGCTGTTCACTGGGGTTTGCTCTCACATTTCCTGCACACCCCCATTGCAGTTAATGTATGTTTTGGTTTCATAAAGAATACAGCATCCACCTGTGGCTTATTACTGGCCATGTATTTGGCTGCAGTTCAGGAAGCACTCCAATGGCATTAATATTGGATCTTTGTTCTGTCTTCTTTGATATTGTTTACATGGCTTCTGTCTGCTCTGTTAATTCCCAGTGACATCTTTAAAACTTAATTTCTTCCCTTTGAAATGTGGAAAATAGCTTAAATCCCATATGTTGACAAATACAAATAATATTTAATCTTTGGCTTGACTCAGAACGCCTCCACGCTTTATGCTGAGGCCCAATATGCAAACATTAGAGTGCTCCCCCACAGATAAGAAAGGTCTGGGATTTTAATCAGTGTCATGGCCAGTTCTTCATCATATGCTGACTCACATACAAAAAACATTTCTTTCCCTGTTTCTTAGCACACTCATTGTGAGTCTATATGGCCCAGAGTAGTTTTCAGTGCATAATGGCTATTGCTAAATGGATGCCTGGTTGTTGTTTTTAAATTAAATGTCTTTTGTTTTTTTTCACTCGGAATTTTGGAATGTTGTATTGATTGTCTGTTATCTGTCAAGGCATCACTCAGCAACCAAGCAACTCGCTGCTGGAGACTGTCCTGCTTTTACAATTAGCAATAGAAAGCTATTGTCACTAGACAATGATGCCTCTGAGGTCTGGTCCAGTGTTTTGGGAGGGTTTTCTTACTCTACAATTAGATCTAAAGCATACACGAACTGGCTGTGACTTGGAAAAAATGTTTAGTTCAAAAAGAGAAGAACACCAGTGCACCATTAAATGCTTCTAATGCATATAGAGATTTGTTGCAGAATTCCACCCCCTAATTTTGTAAGTTTCTGCCTCTTTTTCCCAGTTAAAATATTTCACAGCAATAAAAAATATTGAAATATGTTTCTACAAAAAATACGACCAATTAAAATTGCATTTTACATTGTGTTTAACGAAAACCTAGTTGGAAAAAGATCAAATCAGCTTGAAAGAGATATGATATTTATAAAAACAGCCTTGCTGGGAAAAGATGGCCATTTAAATGATAAATTAGATGCAGTTCGGGCTAATTTTGGCCTTTCTTTGAGCCTTCACACTTGGAACTGAATTAGGCAGGGGGTCAGGAGGGACAAAGTTAGTCCTAATTATGTCTTGTTTGGTATGACCGTGTAAACTGCTAACCCATTCTGAACATGGCTGTTTGCATAGATATCAGCTACTAATAAAGTACATGGTAGACTGTGTATATTATAAAATATAGATTATACAAACCAAAATCCTGACTCCAAATAGTCCTAAACCTTAGGGAAATTCAGATCTGGATTCAAGGGTTGCGGGGGTGGGGGGAGCAGTTTTTAAAAGTTACAGAGTAGCTGTGTCAAATGGGGATGTAACTATTTATTTTTTTACCTGCATAGCTGGGACAGTATAAGCCCTAGTGTAGACACGTATATACCAACGTAAGTGCTTTTGCTGGTATAGCTTATGGCCAAGATCCAGAAAGATACTTAGGCACACACCCCTACCCCACCCCAGATTTAGGCATCTAAGTCCCATTTTAAGGATCCACTGTGATCCACAAAACTCCTGCTTGGCTACTGCCTAAACTCACTTGGCAGCCCAATTTTTGCAGTGAAAGTTCCCTAGGTGCCTAAATTTCTGCCTCTGGGCATGTGCACAGCTGCCTCACTTTAGGCATGCTGATGCCCTCTGCCACCTAAGCACCAGTGATATCTATGAACTGGGGAAAGATAGGCAGAGGAGCGCCTTCCTTGGCTGAGGGGAGGTGTGCTCAGGGACCACCTATCTCTATACAAAACAGCTGGTACTTGCCCCAGATGTGAAACTCCTGGGTCAAATCCCCCTTCTGCCTGATGAGATGGGATTTAAGCAGGTGTTTCCCCACCTGTCTAACTTCTGGACAAGAGAGTGATTCATGTTCTTTCTCTGGACCAATTAATATTCAATTATTTAATTAAAGTTGAACAACTTCAATAGGAGAGATGCAAAGGGACCCATATCACATAATCCAGTGGTTAGAGCACTTATCTGAAGGATGGGAAATCCCTGTTCAAATCCCTTTGCTTCATCAGGGAGAGGAAGGACTTGAATGTGGGGGCTCCCACCCCCATCCTAGGTGAATACCCTAACCAATGGACTAAGGGGGTGCTGCTCCTCTGCCTTCTCCATCTCCTCCTGACTGCTTAGTGGTGAGCTAGGCCGGCACCTAACTCATTCTCACAAGAAAAGACATCCTAAGCCGCCTGACTCCAGGAGGGTGGTTCCCAGTTGTGGATCGCAAGCAGAGATAGGTACTGAACTCGGTGAGAGGGGTGGGGCTTAGCACACACCTCTCTTATCAGCATCTCTCAGTGGCTAGCTTAGGTGGCTCCCTGCTTAGCATGCTGGCCTTTGTGGATCCCATTCCCAGGCACCTGTCTCTCCCTATTCATTGTATAAGGACCCTTGGTGCCTTACTCTGGGTTTGTGGAGCCCAGTGTAGTTCTAGTGATTTTCTAGGTACCTAAAAGTTAGGTGTTGCTATGCTGAGCATCACAGAGTCTGGGTCTTTTTGTGGATACAGGCCTATGTCTCTCAAGGAAGAGGTGCAAACTATGCCAACAGAAGAATTTTGATGCTGGTATATGCTATGTCTACATTAGGAGGGTTTGCCAGTATAGTTATGCCAGCAAAACTTCTCTAGTGTACACAAAGCCTTCGTTTCATTTTTTATTTTATCACTCTAACTTTTCAGACTCTGGACGTCATTATTTTATTGCATTCAGTGATGAAAAGGGGGGAAAAGGAAGAAAAAGAAAGGGAAAAGTTTTATTTAAAATGTAGAAAACTTTATAACAGCTATACTGGGCCAGACCAATGGTCCATCTAGGCCAGTATTAGGCTCTGACAGTGACCAGTGCCAGATACTTCGGGGGGATGAACAGAACAGGATAATTATCAAGAGATTTATCCCGTCTTCTAGTTCCAGCTTCCAGCAGTCAGAGGTGTAGAGACATCCAGAGTATGGGGTTGTGTCCCTGATCATGTTGGCTAATAGCTATTGATGAACCTATCCTCCATGAACGTATCTAACTCTTTTTTTTTTTTTTTTTTGAACCCAGTTATAGTTTTGACCTTCACAACATCCCCTGGCAATGAGTTCCCTTGGTTGGCTGTATGTTGTGTGAAATATTTCTATATGTTTGTTTTAAACCAACTGCCTATTATTTTGGGCAACCCCTGGTTCTTGTGTTATGTGAAGGGGTAAATAACACTTTCCTATTAATTTTCTCCAAACCATTTGTGATTGTATAGACCCCTATCACATCCCCCTTAGTCATCTCTTTTTCCGAACTGAACATTCAAAGTCTTTTTAATCTCTCCTCCTATAGAAACTATTCTATACTCTTAATCATTTTTGTTGCCTTTCTCTGTAGCTTTTCCAATTCTAATATAGCTTTTTTTGACATGGGGCAACCAGAATTGTATGTAGTATTCAAGGTGTGGGCATACCATGGGTTTATACAGAGGCATTATGATATTTTCTGCCTTATTATCTATCACTTTCCTAATGGTTCCTAACATTCTGTTAATTTCGTTGACTGCAGCTGCATATTCAGCAGATCTTTTCAGGCAACTAGCCACAATGACTCCAAGATCTCTTTCTTGAGTGGTAACAGCTAATTTAGACCCCATCATTTTATATGTATAGTTGGGATTATGTTTTCCAGTGTGCATTACTTTGCATTTATCAGCATTCAAATTCATCTGCCATTTTGTTGCACAGTCACCCAGTTTTGTGAGATCCCTTTGAAACTCTTCAGAGACTGCTTTGGACTTAACTATCTTGAGTAATTTTGTATCGTCTGCAGATTTTACCACTTCGCTCTTCATCCCCTTTTCCAGATTATTTATGAATGTGTTGAACAGCACAGGTTGTAGTACACCTATTTGGAGGTCCCTGCTATTTACCTCTCTGCATTGTGAAAACTGACCATTTATTCCTACCGTTTGTCTCCAATCTTTTAACCAGTTATTGATCCATGAGAGGACCTTCCCTCTTATCCCATGACTACTTAGTTTGCTTAAGAGCCTTTGGCAAGGGACATTGTCAAAGGCTTTCTGAAAGTCCCAGTACACTACATCCATTGGATCTGCCTTGTCCACATGCTTGTTGATCCCCTCAAAGAATTCTAATAGATTGGTGAGGCATGATTCCCTTTACAAAAGCCATGTTGACTCTTTCCCAATATACTGTCTTCATCTTTGTGTCTGAAAATTCTGTT
Organism: Chrysemys picta bellii; assembly: GCF_011386835.1. Lineage (NCBI taxonomy): Eukaryota > Metazoa > Chordata > Testudines > Emydidae > Chrysemys > Chrysemys picta. The sequence goes on along the minus strand of NC_088793.1, from coordinate 127,239,754 downwards.
CTTTACTATAGTTTCAATCAATTTGCCTAGTACTGAAGTTAAGCTTACCAATTGCCAGGATCGCCTCTGGAGCCTTTTTTTAAAATTGGCATTACATTAGCTATCTGCCAGCCATCTGGTACAGAGGCTGATTTAAGTGATAGGTTACATACCACAGTTGTTAGTTCTGCAATTTCAAATTTGAGTCCCTTCAGAACTCTTGGGTGAATACCATCTGGTCCTGGTGACTTATTACTGTTTAATTTACCTTTGTTCCAAAACTGCTTCTATTAACGCCTAAATCAGGGACAGTTCCTCAGATCTGTCACCTAAAAAGAATGGCTCACATGTGGGAATCTCCGTCACATCCTCTGTGTGAATGCCAGTGCAAAGAATCCATTTAGCTTCTCTGCAACAGTTTTGTCATCTTTGAGTGCTCCTTAAGCACCTCTATCATCCAGTGGCCCCACTAACTCTTTGATAGGTTTCCTGCTTCTGATGTACTTAAAAATGTTTGCTCGTAGTTTTTGTGTCTTTTGCTAGTTGCTCTTCAGATTCTGTTTTGACCAGCCTAATTATATTTTTACACTTGACTTGCCAGAGTTTATGCTCCTTTCTATTTTCCTCACTAGGATTTGACTTCCAGTTTATAGAGGATGCCTTTTTGCCTCTAATCTCTTTTTACTCTGCTGTTTAGCCAGGGTGGCATTTTTTTGTCCTCTTAATGTTTTTTTAATTATTATTATTTGGGGGAATGCAACAGGAGCAAGCACAGAAATAAAAATTTGTCTGCTTTTGGAGGGGCTCTTTCTGTGCTCCCTGTGGCCGGAGGAGCTGGCTCTCCCCACCTCGGAGGCTGGAGAAGCTGGCTCTCCCCCCTCCTACCTCTGCAGCCAGAGGAGCTGTCTCTCCCACACCACGACCGCTGCGGCCGGAGGAGCTGGCTCTCCCCTGGGGCTCCAGAGCTGGAGGAGCTGTCATCTCTCGCCCTGGTCCGGGGCCTGAGGAGTTCAGTCTCCCTGCCCCGGCTCCAAAGGAGTTCTGTGCCCCCATTGATTGGGGGGGGGGAATGCCCCTTCTTGCTTCCCCTTGCACTTCCATGATGGTGTTTTTTAAAAAGTTTCCATGCAACTTGCAGGCATTTCCCTCTTGTGACTGTTCCTTTTTATTTCCATTTAACTAGCTTACTCATTTTTGTGTAGTTCCCCTTTCTGAACTAAAATGTTACTGTGGTGAGCTTCTTTGGTATTTTCCCCCTTACAAGGATGTTAAATTTAATTACATTATGGTCACTATTACTGAGTGGTTTGGCAATAATCCCTCTTGGATTAGATCCTGTGCACCACTTGGGACTAAATCAAGAATTTGCTGTCCCCTTGTGGGTTCCAGAGCCAGCTGCTCCAAGAAGCAGTTATTAATGATGTCTAGAAATGTTATCTCTACATCCCATCCTGAGGTGATATATACCCAGTTAATATGACGATATCCCCCATTATTATTGGATTTTCTGTTTTTGAAGCCTCTCTAATCTCCCTAAGCATTTCACAATCACAGTATTGATTAGAGCTGGAACAAAAATTGAAAAATAGTTTCAGGAAAAAAAGTCAGTGTTATAGAAACCACTTAAAACTTTCACATACTGTATATGTACACCAGCTGGGAATCTGGCCCATGATATTATGGGCCAGATCATTAACAGATATCTTGGTGTGCCCAAATGTGTTTGTATAATATGCCACATGATACCATGTGATAAACAAAATTTGACATGTACCTTTGATTGTTTGTTTCATCTGCTCTTTTCTCACTAATACATCCCATTGGGATTTACAATACCTTTCCAAGAAATATAGCATCTTCAAACAGCTGTGTAATGGGGATGCTGCCCCCTCACTGGCAGAAAAGGGGTTAAAAGCAGCCCTAGGGAGGCTGCACCAGAGGCAGCCAATCAGGCCCAAGCAGGCCCATATAAAAAGGGAACTGCAGGGCAAAGGAGTTCAGTTCTCTGCTAGGAGCCCAGGGAGAAAGGATTGTGTCTCTGGAGGGCTGAGAGAACTGCCAGTACCCTGGACAGAGCACTGCTGCTAGCAGGGACCAGGGGAGTGAGAGACAGCTCCTGGCTGGCTGCTGGGGTTTGCAGGCTGAGGCCCTGAGGCAAGGGCAAAGAGGATGCTGGGGCCATGAAGTAGTGGCCAGACAATTCGCTGCAGTAGCCATTAAGGGAAGTGGCTGAACAGCAGACTGCAGGTCCCCCGGCAGTGGGTAGCACAGTGTGCGGCACGGCCAGAGGGCTGTGTCACTAAAGAGGATGCCACAGTCCTTGGGGAGACATGGGTCCTAGAGCTGGAGTGATGGCAGTGAGGCACCACCAGAAAAGGGCAAACTACCATGCAGAGCTAATTTCCAAAACAACCAGCAGGAGGCACCACAGTGTTGCGTGAACCCTGTTACAAGCTGCTATTATGATTTTAACACAACCTGCTAGAGAAATGTTTCCTCTAAACATTTCATCAAGCTTTCACCTCCCCCCCACCACCACCAAATTTAGACTGTAAATAAAGTGTAACTTTTTTTTAATTATGAGAATAATTAGCCACTGGAAGAATTTACCAAGGAATATGGTGTATTCTCTATCACTGACAATTTTTAAATCAAGATTGGATGTTTCTCCTAAAAGCTATGCTCTAGGAATTATTATGGGGAAGTTCTATGACCTGTGATATACAGAAAGTCAGACTAGATGATCACAATGGTCCCTTCTTGCTTTAGAATCTATGAATATTGGCCTAAGGCCCAGGTTGGGTAGCATTCAGTTCTTGACCTGTGATAGCTTTTCTGTGCATAAAAATGTCACTATTTTAAAGTCTGTTACCCATTGCCCTACAGGACTTATATTAAAATTAACCCCAGAGTTCAAATTATTTGTATACATATGATGTGGATTTATAAGATCCTTCTAGATCTAAATTAACTTCATGCAAAATTCCTTCCCTAAATGTAATGGAAATTACATTACTGTGGTTTTCAATCAATTACAATATAAAACATAAGGATTTCAGGTCTGAAACTGTTCCTTAGTTCATACCAAAAATCTACATGCTTTCAAATTTTCATGCTAGTTAGGCTTCATTTACTGTGTGTTGCATGTTGGTTTATTTAAAAAGTGAATATGAATTTCCCTATGTATTGGCTATATATTTCTCTAGAAATTGGACACCTATTCAAATGCTCTGAGTGATATTCGTTGTTAGGCCTGCCAACCTGGGAGACCCAGGACTTGAACCCCGGTCTCCCATATCCCAGATGAAGTACCCTAACCACTAAACTAAAACTTATGAGGGAGCATCTCCTCCTCTCCCTCTCATCCCCTCACTTGCTAAAATCACATAGGTGCCTAACATCAAGAGAAGGTTTGCAGCTGAGAATCCCAGGTGGAGATAGGTGCCTAAATCTGGCATCTATCTCCAAGAGAGGGGCAGAGTTTAGCACACGCTCCTCAGCTAACTTAGGCAAGGATCCTCCTATTGTGCTGGCTTTTGTGAATCCCCTTCTGAGGCACCTGTCTGTCCCAATTCATTGTACAGGGAGCCTAGGCTTTGTGAATCCCAGTGATTTTCTAGGCTCTTAAAAGTTCAGCATGGCAATGGTAAGGCCAACACTTCTTTGTGACTCAAGCCTTAAATGTCTTAGGCACTTCTGAAAACTTTATCCCAGTCTGTACTGAGGGACAACTCCAAACGTGCCTGCAATGTGCAGGAGGTCAGACTAGATGATCACGATGGTCCCTTCTGACCTTAAAGTCTCTGAGTGACAAAGGACTTCTAATGGAAAAAAATCATAGATGCCCCCTTGGAAAAACTCTGGGGCACTCACCATAGCACATGCTGTGTATGTTGTGCTGAGCAGCTATGCAGTAGTGCAATGGGGAGACTGAGGAGTAACAGTTCAAGCCTTTCCTGTATGCACCTGGGATTGCTCATGCATTATGCATGCTGGAAGGAAGTCTACCTGGGGCTAGACTTTTGGATCTTTTAAATGATTAACTAATAAATAAAAGGCAGCTTTTGAACCAGGTAGAAGAAACATATGTACACCTTACAAGGGGAAGCCATTAAGTAGATGAAAGGAAATAGGGAAGGATCAGAGAAACAGAATATGTCGTGTAACCAAATATTTTAAACTTCCATTATGATTGCTGTATGAGATAGCATACCTGAGCTTTAGCGCAGCCTTTTACTATTGAGCACTAAAATATCAGATTCTTACTGCTCAATTTTCTCCCCGATTTGATATAGATTGGGGCTGGGATTCTCAAAATTGCCTAAGAGCATTAGTTGGCTAACTCTCATCGAAAGTCCCCTCTGAAAATTCCAACCTCCGTGTCTGCCTTTTGAAAACTAAAAATCCCATTCATTTTGTATTAATTTGCTGCAAGCCCTCCTACTGATGTGAGGGTTATGCTTCAAGCCAAATGTTTCAAAGAAGGATATGATCAGGCAATTCTTACATGTTAATTAAATATTGACTGTGAGGAGGAAGTGGTATGTAAGAGAACTTCAGAAAGAAAGTACCACTGCTGTATCAATGCCTTTTCCCTGCTGCATAAGACCAGACCAAGGGAGAAAGGAGCTTTCCTTAGATTTTATTTTTTTAAACTTTCTTTTATCTTTGTCTTTCCTGGGTGTGTAGATGTAGGAGTGAGTGTGTGAGGTTTGCTGCGGATCAGGATGTTTGAGTGCTCTTTCTCGTATTATTTTTAGGGAGGGTGAGTGAAAACAGTTTATTTTTATTTTTTTAAACACAGATTTGGTGCCTGATCCTGCAAACTCTGCTGAGAGTGGTGGTCCCACTGTAGTTATTACATGTTCAGACCTTTGTGCACTTCTGCCATCCACCGCTGAAAAGAGAACTGGTTAAGCACAGGTATGGATCAGACAAAGTGCTACTGTAATGTCCCAGGTGAACTCCCTTCCCTTTTCTTCAGCAGGAGTTTATATAGCCTCCTAGTGCAAGGTGTTTCCATTCCGGACTACAAATTTGGGGCTCTGCCAGAATCCAACTCTAATAGACTAGAACTTAGTTTTCAAACTCAGTAAAACCATGGATTTGTCCTTGTCCACACTGAGCTAGAGCAAACTGTTTTGAAAGCAGTTTAGAAAACTAGGTGTAAGCAGGGCCGGCGCTACCATTTTTGCTGCCCCAAGCGAGGGGAAAAAAAAAAAGCCACCTGGACTGCCGAAGCAAAAAAAAAAGCTGCCCAGACTGCCAGACTGTGCTGCCCCAAGAATGGACGGAATGCCGCCCCTTAGCATGTGCCGCCCCAGGCATGTGCTTCCTCCGCTGATGCCTGGAGCCAGCCCTGGGTGTGAGCCTTCAGGTGTTGAGTGCCTAGACCTCTGTGTGGGAACTGTGCACTCTGTCCCTCATTCTCTCATTGATGCGATGACTTGTGAGTGTTGGAAGTTACTTGATCCTATTTATCACCTAGAAGTGAAATAATTAAATAATGGTTTCTGGACTAACTCATGCGAATGGATGGACTCTGGACCTGGTCTCTCTCACACACGTACTCTCTCTAGGTATTTAGCTGCACAGAGAAATGCATTTCCCTTTACCTGTAAAAGGAGTTAAATCCCCCATAAATCCAAAGACACTTTTGTAGAATGCAGCCTCTTATTAAGAGGTTAGAAAGTTGGGAGCCTTGGTGTTATGTTCAAGTTACCTGTAGTAATGACCTAAAATGTAACAGTTTAAAAGGTCTGCAGTAAGTTTCCATACAGAATGCAGAGAGGTCAAAGACCACCTTTATCCTCACACAGCACTCCTTTCATTCTCCATTAGAGTTGCTTACGAAGTTGTTAAATTTACATGCCTCTCTTTTTTTCCCCTGCTACCGATGTTTGGTGAGAGGAAATAAAGATTGCCCTATTCCCACTTGGCCAGTCTTGGTTAATTTTAAACCAGGACCCTGATCAGAAACTCACTTTGGATACAATAGCCCACTGGACTGGGATGCATAGAAGAGTTGTCTATATTTCTTTGCCTCAAGAGCAAGCCATAACATCAATATGGAATTGAATGTGGTGACTGAATAATGGATCTTCTCTCTGATAAACATGAGGTATTCACAGAAAATGGAATGTTATGTATTATTTCATAGTTCCCAAAATTGTGCTGGATACCTCATAGAACGTGTAAAGTGTAGGAGATTGCTGTGCCAAGAATTTGCAATCTAAGGTTCCGATCCTGCCAAGATTTGTGCATGGGCTTAAATTTACACACTGTGAGCAGCCTCATTGACTTAAATGGGATTATTCCCAGTATAGGAAGTGCTTCATATGTGTAAATCTTTCCAGGATTAGGATTTAATTGCTTACAATATACAATGAAGGGGCAACAAACCAGTGGTACGGGGAGCAAAGAGAGAAGTCAAAGTAATAAGAGTGAAGTTATTCAAAGGAGTTTGTGTAACATGGTTCAGCGATTGGCTACAACTTCTTGTGGACATCAAGGCAGAAATGGGTCTATAGGAGAGATTTAAATGAGGGCAATGGCCTGACCAACCCGCTTTAAACTCTATTTCTGTCACTTTGCATAACCCATGTTATGTTCACGCCTGGCTGAGCATCTGTGTAATCTTATTGCTGGGACCTCTGTCTTTCCTCCCCATAACCCAGCCTCTTCCTTAAGTTGCCCCTCTGTTGCATTGTGTCTGAAATTAGATGGTAAGCTCCTCAGGGCAGAGACCTGGTGCAAAGTATGCATCCTGCAAGATGCCTCACACAATTCGGAGTGCTGCAGAACAATAAATATTAATGCTCCATTATTATTGTGTGCAGTGCACATCTACTTTAAAATCTATTCATTGCAGGTTGGGGAAGAGAGAGAGTTTGTTAGTTACTCATTCATTAGTACAATACACCACTGTTAAATATTTAGAGGCTTAGAGACAAAGTTGTCAGTTTGTCTACAGCAGCTATTTTTTAACCTGCTGGGCAACTAAATAGAGCAATTGATCTAATATGTTTAGAGGTTAAATACTGTAGCCAAAAGATTCTATTCCAGCAGAAGATTGTATTGAGCTATTATGCTGTGGAGAACTTGGGATAATGGGAGCTATCCTCGGAAACTGCCCTCCAAAAATGAGAGTTCTGTGCCAAAAGATGGAAGGGAGGAGGCAGAGAAGAAAGGAAATCACAATAAAGCTAAAAGGAAATAATATTAAAGTAGGGCTGCACGGCCGCTACGTGTTCTGTAGGACAAATGTGGATGCCATAATATTGTGATACTAGGCCATGACACAGTTGGCACACTATGATGCAGCCTTAAGTTGCTGTCACATCTTGCTTTGCCATCGTTAGGTCATACTGTGATGTCATCCTGTTGCATCAGCCTTGCAAGTTATTTTGTTTCCCTTTATGATCAGATTTTCAAAACTGTCTGACTCCTTGTACCTGAAAGTGGTCAGGTTGCATGTACAAAGCCCACCCTTGCTTTTGCAAGACTGGTAATGCCCATGTGGGGACACACTGGTGTGGGGTTTGCATTTGCAAAACTTGCACGCAGAAGTTGGGCAGGTGCAACAGAAGTAGATAGCTCTGCAGATTGTATTTCTTTATGTCATGCTGGCTAGGCTTGCAGAAAACAGAAGAGATACAAACCCTAGTCTGAGAGTACAAGATAACCCAGAAAACCGGCACTGTTCAGAGGTGAGACTAAAACCACAAAATGATAGGGTGACATTGCAGGTCAAATTAATCTCTGGTGTCACTCCAGTGAAGGCATAAAGTTGATCCCCATTTGTATCTTTCTGTGTAATAAGTCTGTCTTTTAAAAGTATCTACTACAAGAAACTAATCTGAAATATGATGGCAAAGGATTGGCTCCATTCCCCTTTCCTATTTTTATTGGAAGCCACTCAAGACTTTTCAAATTATGACAAACTTTTTGAGAGGGCTGTTCATTTCATCACGTAATTCATGTGCGTGAATTCACACTACACAGCCCTGGCTCTAGCATAATGGATTTTGTCTGCTTTATATTGTCTGTCATTGATACCTTCACACTGCTGAATTTTTCTGCTAGAGGTAGAGCAATAGCTTATTCTAGCACTCGTAAAAAGCAATCATTTATATTGTTTTCTATTGCTTGCCTTTAGCTGCAACATGATATATCTTTATATTCATCATATGAATGTTTCCCCAGACTTTCAGAGAAAGGCCCTTCAGTAGTACTACTTGTGTAATTTACAGTATATAGTACTCAAAAGTATGATAGGAGCTTAGGGATATGAAAGGAAGCTGTTTTAGGGCAGAGACCTATCTAAGGTATTCATATGGCCCATCCAGTAGCTGAGCACCATACAGTTTTTAAAGTACAACACCCTATGAGGCTAGGAAGTATTAGTCTTACTATTTTATAGATGGGTAAGTAAGATACAGAGAGTAAGTGCCACACAGAGACTCTCTGGTAGAGTAGGGAATTGAACTCAGCTCACCTTAGGCTCAGGCTAGTAACCTAACAGCCAGATCAGCCTTTCCCTCTACCTTAGTGGTATTTAGTGACTTGCTAATTTTACCAAGAGGAAGAGATATGGTTACCACAGTATCTGCACTATTCCCTTGGACTTCAGTGGAATTACTGTGGATTTTGACCAATGCAAATAAGTATTAGTAAACAAAAGCTATGGTTTGTGGCAGTTAAGGTTGCAGCAGGAAATCCCCCATCCACCCAAACGCTTAAAAGAACAGACATAAGAAGTTAAGGGGAAAGCGTTGTTGTGCATTTCTTTCTGCCATAATATTGTCTACAATGCTGCTGATGCTGCATTCTGTAGGGCTTCAACTTCCATCTCCACCAGCTACCAAAAGCAATCAATACATATCCCCAGCTTCATCAAACCTGCACTCTAATGCAAAACCTTAGCTAGGACCTCTTGTGCTTTATATCAATTTTATATTAACAGATCAGCACATCTGTCTGTCACACATGCCATGCAATTGGAAACTTACTGTGCCTTCACGCTGCTGAGGTCAATGTTAAAGCTTTGGACTAGAGTGCAGGTTTATTGAAGTTGAGGTATGCATTACTCCTGACGGTGTTGAGCCACCTGAAAAGGGTGAGAGGTTGTGATGTGCTTCAGTAAATTCTTTGTTCGTTACAGTTTATCCCCATTTAAAATGAAATTAATAAGTACACAAAGAGAAACCCTCCATGTTTAAAAGTGACAACAGGACCTGTCAATTGGAGGGAACCTCTGTCAATGAGATTGTCATCACTCACTTTCAAAAGCACAATGTAGCCTCTCACAGACTTCTGGACTTGGATACAATAACAGCAGGGTGTGTGTAACTGAATTACATCAGCAGGTCTGTCTGTTGCACTCCCTCTTCCACTGGGTTCCCCCATCACTGCCAATATGAAGCATACCATTCAATGTGCAAATATGTCAGTGCGGCACACTTCCAACTGTCATGGCCACCATCCTGGCCAATACCAAGGACTCAGGGCCGGCTCCAGGCACCAGCTTCTCAAGCAGGTGCTTGGGGCGGCCGCTCTGGAGAGGGGCGGCACGTCCAGGTATTCGGCGGCAATTCGGCGGACGGTCCCTCACTCCACCTGGGAGTGAAGGACCTCCCGCCGAATTGCCGCCGCAGATCACGATCGCGATCGCGGCTTTTGTTTGTTTGTTTTGGCTGCTTGGGGCGGCCAAAACCCTGGAGCTGGCCCTGCAAGGACTGAACCAATGCAGAAGTAAAAAGCATGAGTGTTTTACAGCTTGTGCTAAAGAGCCAGGCACACATGGTGTGAGCTGCTACAGACTTTTATCCTCTGTGAATTGGGCAGCGAGGGGGACAAATAATACAGACTGACCCATGGTTTACACAAGCAAAATGTGTGGCAAATGGCAGCCATGTGGAATGTGTATTTTGGTGATTCCAACCATCATTTACAGTTAGCAAAGTTTTTCAGTACAAAGTGTGTATTAAAGAGGTCTCACTGTGTAAATCACATTTAGCTATGCCATCCTCTTACATGATCGGCAGCAGGGTTTGAATCCCTTGTGATTCGTTATTCTGACCCTTACTCCTTGAACTATAGGAGTAATTGCTAGCTTCTCTGTAAACCAGTCACTAGAGGAGAACAACTTGATACCCATTTTCCCAATGGGTTCCACAACTATTTACTAGTCAGCAGTAGAATATTGGTGATCAGGAATCCTAGTTTCCGTTCCTGGCTCTAGGAGGAGTGTGATTTATAGCTGTTAAAGATAGGACAACCCATCTTGGGTTAGCTACTGTGTGGGGCAGTGGCTAATGCTGTAGTTTATCATGCTAGAGATCTGGGTTCTTGCATAAACTCTGTTACCTTAATTTTAAAAAAAATTGAAGGGGGCGGGGAGGGTGTTCTGCAGCTCTCCCTACCTGCCTCTAGGTTGGGATTTAAGGCTGTTGCTAATAATCAGGGTAATGAAATGTGAGGGAATTTAAACAGCACTTAGAAGATATGAGATTTCAAGTCTTGGTCTTCACTTTCCCAGCTCAGGGACCCTTCCTGTAGGCTAGAGGAGTATTAGATAAAGGAAAGTCAGTTGGTCATCTATATTAGCCTCCCCCAGAAATGAGTAAAAGAGCATTTACATTGTGGCAGATTTGTGGTCAGATTAAACTTTTGTGGGGTCACTTTAGAGCACGTGTTTTCTGTTATATGAAAAAATTATAAATGTTCTGTAGACAAACATTGCTGATGTATAACTGACATTCTAGGAATCAGCACCTGAGGAGCAATAATGTGGTGAAAAGACAGGTCCCAGAGCGCTTCTGTGTTCTTGCAAAAGGGTACATAAAAAAGTGAGACAATCTAATGAAAAAATTGCTAACAGGTGATTTTTTTTTCTCTTGTTATTTTCTCTGTATAATTCATTCTTCATCAAACCACCATGGAAATTTCAAATAGTCTCAAACTTTATATTCTCTGGTTTTGTGTTATGCTATTTCGATGAGTTTTTGTTTGTTTATTTTTTACAAAAGAACCATTTAAATAAAGCTTCTGTTAAAACCAAACTCTGCAACACAACTTTAACAACAGCATAGATACCTCTGCACTATAATAGAATTTGACCCAGTGGGTAGAGATTTCATCCAAAGAGCTGTTAATGAGAAAATGGGAGAACTGCCACTTAGCAGCACCATTTAATAGTGTCTTTAGATTGCCATTTAATTGCAAACTAAGTCTTAGGGTATGTCTACATTATGAAATTAGATCGATTTTATAAAAGTCGATCTTTAGAAAGCGATTTTATACAGTCGACTGTGTATGTCCCCACTAAGCGCATTAAGTCGGCGGAGTGCGTCCTCAATATTGTGGCTAGCATCAACTCACAGAGCGGTGCACTATCCCACAGTTCCCATAGTCTCCACTGCCAATTGGAATTCTGGGTTAAGCTCCCAATGCCTGATGGGGCAAAAACATTGTCGCGGGTGGTTTTGGGTACATGTCGTCGGTCTCCCATCCCTCCCTCTGTGAAAGCAACGGCAGACAATCGTTTTGCACCTTTTTTCCTTGGTTACCGGTGCAGACGCCATAGCACGGCAAGCATGGAGCCCACTCAGCCCACCACTGTTGTTGTGAGCATTGTAAACACCTCGTAAATTATCCTGTAGTATGCCAGCAGGAAACGCCAGCACGAGGACGATTGTGAGGAGGACATGGACACAGACGTTCCTGAAAGCACGGCATGTGGCAATTGGGACATCATGGTGGCAGTGAGGCAGGTTGATACAGTGGAACACCAATTATGGGCCAAGCAAACAAGCACAGACTGGTGGGACCGCATAGTGTTGCAGGTATGGGATGATTCCCGGTGGCTGTGAAACTTTCGCATGCATAAGGCCACTTTCCTTGAATTTTGTGAGTTGCTTTCCCCCGCCCTGAAGTGCAGGAATACCAAGATGAGAGCTGCCCTGACAGTTGAGAAGCGATTGGCAATAGTCCTGTGGAAGCTTGCAATGCCTGATTGATTCCCGACTGACCGGTAGCAATTTGGAGTGGGCAAATCTACTGTGATCCAAATAGCCAATGCAATCACTGACTTTCTGCTAGCAAGGGTAGTGACTCTGGGAAATGTTCAGGTCATAGTGGATGGCTTTGCTGCAATGGGGTTCCCTAACTGTGGTGGGGCAATAGACGGAACCCCTTGCTCCCATGGCTCATGAAGCTGTACACAGGCAGCCTGGACAGTAGTAAGGAGCAACTATAGGCTGAGCAAGTGCAGAATGATGGTAGAATGTGTCTTTGGATGTTTAAAAGTTCGCTGGTGCTGTTTGCTGAGTAGGTTAGATCTCAGCGCAACCAATATTCCCATTTGTTATTGCTGCTTGCTGTGTGCTCCATAATATCTGTGAGAGTAAGGGGGAAATGTTTATGACATGGTGGGAGGTTGAGGCAAATCACCTGGCAGCCAATTTTGAGCAGCCAGACACCAGGGCGATTAGAAGAGCACAGCTAGGTACGCTGCGCATCAGAAAGGCTTTGAAAACCAGTTTCATGACTGGCCAGGCTATGATGTGACAGTTGTGTGTGTTTCTCCTTGATGCAAACCCACCCCCTTTGTTGATTTTAATTCCCTGTAAGCCAACCACCCTCCCCCCTTTGATCACAGCTGGCAAAGGAAATAAAGTCACTATTGTTTTGAAATCATGCATTCTTTCTTTATTAACTAAAAAAAAAAAAGTGAGATAACTGACAAGGTAGCCCAGGTGGGGTAGGGGAGGAGGGAAGGACAAGGCCACATGGCTTATTGTAGCCACACTACAAATCAAAACTGTTTGAATGACAGCCTTCTGTTGCTTGGGCCATCCTCTGGAGTAGAGTGGCTGGGTACCCAGAGCCTCCCCCCCGCATTCTTGGGCATCTGGGTGAGGAGGATTTGGAACTTGAGGAGGAGGGCAGGTGGTTATACAGTGGATGCAGCGGCGGTCTGTGCTCTTTTTGGCTTTCCTGCAGCTCCAACAGATGCCTCATCATGTCCGTTTGCTCCCCTATTAGCCTCAGCATCACCTCCTGCCTCTTCTCATTGTGCTCACATAATGCTTTCCTGGCCTCTGCCACTGAATGCCTCCATGCATTCAGCTGTGCCCTATCAGTGCAGGAGGACTGCATGAGCTCGGAAAACATGTCATCGTGAGTGTGGTTTTTTTGCCTTCTAATCTGTGATAACCTCTGGGATGGAGATGATGGGGGAGCATAGAAACATTTGCACCTGCGTGGGGGATAAAAAGGGAGAGTAAAATTTAAGATGATACATTTCTGAGAACAAAAGGGAGACTCTTTCGCAGTGAATCAAGCAATTCACAGCAGACAGGCCATGTGCTTTAGGTACAAGGTTGCATTTTGCCTTTTATATTGAGCGCCTGCTGGTATGGTGACACATCATGCACAGCTGGGCAACAGAATTCAGTTTCCAGGCAGCCCTGGTAAGCCAAAGGGTACGTGGGGTTGGCTTCTTCTGCCTTCATAACATGTGGGAATGTTTTCAAACCACAGCGCTCTCCTTTCCCATAGCAAGCAATGCCGGTTGGGTTTGCCATTTAAAAGGAGGGGCTGCGGTTTTCAGGTGGATGTGCAGCACACACCTCCCTCCACCCCACCGCATGGCTATTTTCTGGGATGGTCCCTTTACCCCTCTGCCCACTGCGTGGCTATTCTCAGGGATGATCCCTTTTAGCCAAGCGCAAACAGCCCAGCATGAACGGGGTCCTTTTACTGTTCCCTTGCAAAAATTCCCCTATTTCAACCAGATGACCATGAATGATATTACTCTCCTGAGGCTAACACAGAAAGATATAGATCGAATATTGTTTGAATGTGACCAAAACCCAGGGCCATTCACTGCCATGCTTTGTGCTGCAATGATTCTAGACTACCTGCTACTGGCTTGGTGTGTTAAAGTGTCCTACCGTGGCACAGGAAATAAGGCAGCCCTCCCCAGAAACCTTCTGCAAAGGCTTTCAGAGTACCTCCAGGAGAGTTTCATGGAGATGTCCGTGGAGGATTCCCGCTCCCTCCCCAGACACGTTAACAGACTTTTCCAGTAGCTGTACTGGCCGCGAACGCATCCCAATTCTTCAGGGCAAGTCAAACATTAAACACAATTGCTTTTAAACCCTGTACTGCAGTTATAAATGTGCACTCACCAGAGGTGCCTTCTCCGGCTTCAGGGTCCAGGATCCCGCCTTGGGATGATGAAAAGCTCCAGGATGATGAAAAGGTCCTGACTGCCAGGGAGAATGGGTTCACCGCTTGCCTGCTGCACATTCTCCTCCTCTTCCTCATCTACAAAATCCTCCTCCCTGTTGCATGAGACTCCCCCTTTGCAGGTGTCCATGGACAGTGGTGGAGTGCATATTTCTCTAGGGAACACTATCATGCTTTTGCTAACATGCTATTTAGCTCACCTAATGAGAGCTTGTATCTATGTAACATTTTCTTTTTCTTTTTTCTGGCTAATGTCCTGCCCTAATGTGTCAGAGTATGCATCATGCCTTTTCAATTCACTGTCCTGTGTGTTTATACCATATTGCCAAATTATGTCAGGGAAGCTGTATTTACAGGTCTGTTATCTGAGACAGGGGTTGTCCTAGCCACATACTGTTTTAATTTCAGAATCACAGGAAATTCTTTTGCAGTGATAGGAGAAGGCCTCACAATTCAAGAACAGAAAAAAGGAAGATGAGTTTCTTCTTTAACATTTGGTGTAAATTCTACTGAAAATCTTTGCTTACCTCCCCCCCACCCCCCCAAAAAAAAAAAAAAAAAAACCAACCCTGTGTGAACTTCATTGCTTGCAAATGGTGGAAAACTGAGAATTTCAAAGCCAATTTAGAAGCATAATAGCCTTTGAAATGAATGGGGAACTGTGCATCTAAATACCGTTGACAGCTTTGAAAATCTCAGCTGTGCTGTATTTCTGCATTGAACAAAAAGGGGTACACATAATGCTAACAACATGAACCCTCTAACAAGATCCAACAGCTTCTCTTAGGTGTTAATTGTCAGAATATTGATCTGTATTGGTCCACATTTTCTGAAATGACAAGTGTAATATACATTCTGTTAGCAAAATTAAATGAATAGCAGTGATGAGAGAAGGTTCATTTCTTATAAGCATGAAGTTATCAGATCTGGCAACTCTAGAAGCAGGTGGAAACCTCACAAGATCATGCTTTCACATGAGGTTACTAGTCCTTAGTGCTTTTAGAAATACTGTGTGATTGTAAATATTGTGTAAAGAACACCTTTTGTTTTTATTTATTTATTTGTTTGTTTATTTGCAGTACTGTATTTCAGCACTTCAGCTTCTAGACACACAGGTGTGTGAGAATGAAAAATAGTGCAGTAAAATGACTGAAGGTGTCTGAACATTGTAGAACCTCAGAGGTTTTTCTGTTATAAAGTTGTGCTAAAGGTTTGTGTGGGTCTTTTATCTGAGCCAGTTCATTAAGTACTAAAAAAGATGGTGGAATTTTCTTCGGGCGTGTCCTCAGCATGTTATTTCCAAGTTTGTCACTTATTTTCAAAGCTAGTTCATCCACCAGATGTGCCAGGTTCCTTTTTTAAAATAGCAGTTCTCAATGTAATTACTTCTGAATTTTAAAAAAAATAGCTTCATAATACTAATAACACATAATATAATACTTAGCTCTTATAAACCACTTTTCATCTGTAGATCTCAAGAGTAGTTTCCCTTGAGGTTCGCACTCAGTGCTTTTCAAAGACAAGTGTATGCTTGTCTGCTTCTTACCTGCATTGCAAATGAAGGAACTGTGTGGGTCCAACTGAGAGCTCATTATCAGCAAGAGGAGGAAAACTTGCACCATGGTAGTTAGCAACTTCACATGAACTATTAATGCAGCAACAAAAATTATAGACACACATTTCTTCTCACACTATGCAAGATTTTTAATATTTATGCCCTACGTCTCCCCTTTGGGACCTTTAGGTCTCAGTTTATGACTTATTTTATCACATATGCAAATAATGCTCAGATTTACTTCCATCTTGCCAATGATTCATTTTCAGCAACAGAGAATGTCATCCAGTGTCAGCTGTGAACTTAAGGATGTCAAAGAAGTTCCTAAAATGAAACGCTGGTTAAAACAGAAATGCCTCTTATTGGGGCTAAGCAGCTGCTCTGTGTCCCACCTCCTGTTATTGTCACCCAATGAGGGTCACATCCAAACTTCTCTTCCCCAAAAACATTGTTCTCCGTGTAATCTTTGATTCCACACTAAAATAATTATGCTAGATCCTTTTTAAAAAAGTCAGTAAGGGCCAAATTTTCTAACATAGGAACCTGATATGTGCCCTTAAAAATTATGTGTGCATATACAAACATGTAATTACATGTAAAACCAGGCAGTAACATGCTCAAAGATCTACTGGCATATGTACATGCATGCTTTGTTCACTCAATTCTCTGTTTGCATGGACATATGATGTGCCTGTGTTTAAGGCCTTGTCTATGTAAGAAAGTTGCACTGGTCTAACTTAGATTTCTGCACCAACTTAGTTAAATCAGTGTAATCCCTTGCTCAGAGATGACCTGTGCCTGCCGATAGTCAGGGGGCAGGGACAGTAGAGTGAGGCCAGCCACCTTCAGCAGTGTTACTGAGCATGCTCAGTACAAGCCAACCAGCAAATATTTTGGGGAGAGGGAGGACATGTGACTTCACATTGCCCCCCCCCACACACACACACACACACACGTCCCCTCTGTCCTTACATTTGAACAGTCTTATTTCCATTTAAGAGTGATGTATTTTGGTTAACTTTAAATTGATTCCTAATCCATTTAAAGAACAGGAGTACTTGTGGCACCTTAGAGACTAACAAATTTATTAGAGCATAAGCTATCGTGGACTACAGCCTGTTCTTTTTGTGGATACAGACTAACACGGCTGCTACTCTGTAATCCATTTAAATCAACCAAAAAGTCTTGTAGGGCAGTACTTTATATGGCTCCTACTACCATACTATCTGAGCACATCACAACCTTTACTGTTTGTACCCTGAGAACCCCCCTGTGAGGCAGTGATTGTCCCCATTTTACAGATGGGGACGTGGGGCACAGAAAGAGAGCAAGTGCCCAAGATCACACAGAAAGTCTGTAGTAGAACAGGGAACTGGACCCAGTTTCTAGGCTAGCACCCAAATCACTGGAGCATCTCGCACTTTGAGATGTTTGTTAATTTTGGTTTAATGTCCACACAGCCTTTTGTACTCATTAAACTAAGTCAGTTTAAAGTAACATCTGGAGGTGAAGCAATGAAATTATTTTGTAGTCCAGACCTAAAAAAATCGGCCATCCCATGTTAGCAGTATTGCCAGAACATTAGATTCTATCTTCTTATCTGCAAGTATGATTTAGAATGTTTTAAGAGTTTGTTTTGCATGGGAACACCGGATATAGGACTGGAAGGAACGTCCTGGTCATCAAGTTTCACAAATTAGAACTAAAAAAGGATACAAATGAGGATACCTTATAATGAGAGAGACAACAGAAATTGGCATATTCTTCTATTACAAAAACACACATACTTGGAGTGGTTATATCCAGGATATAAAATACCAAATCTTCAGTGATCACTTATTCCTTTTAGTCAAAGTAATTGCTCCCTTTATTCCACATGTGCAGAAAGATTTTCAGACGTTTGGAAATGTTTGTTACATCCTAAAAACTGTTGTTTGGAAACTGTAACTGTTGCTTTCATAGCATCTGTTCCTCTAATGTCCTGTTCACCAGACTCCTAGTTAAACGGATAGGGTGATTTCAGCTTATTAACAAGAACATATCTGCAAGGCTTCCCTTCAGGACAAAGCCAGCCTGGCATATTGTGACATGGGTAGTGGAATGCCTACAGTGAGGATCCTGCCAGGGCTTAGACATAAGGTAGATGCCAGGCATCAGGACGTAGGCACTTGTGAGCATGCTCACTGGCAGATTTTTAGGCAAGTAGGGGTCTTTATTGGCAGAAACGTAGATGCCTATGGAATGTAGGTTAGAGCATTAGACAGCAGCTGAGCAGGGATTTTAAGGTTCTGCATTTTGGACCTAGGTGCCTAAAGTGGCAGTTAGGAGCCAAAATTCCTTTGTGGATCTAGCCTTCAGTCTACCTCTGCATCATCTGTGCAAAGGTCAGGAACAACCTGTCCCTTTGTTTCTCATAGTCCTGGTTAGTTTCTATTCCATCCTTTAAAGAGAACCTTAGGGAAGGAGTCTCATGGGAATCTCTTTCCAAATTAAATGTCCACCACTCTAATAGCCACTTGCATATTTCTGTAGGCTACAGTCCAAGAAAGAACTATAATGTGTGCTTAAGTCCAGGTACATATGCAATGGCCACCAACTTGGCCAGCTCCAGGGATCGACTCAGGGACATCCAGAGCTGAAGGCCTGAACTAAAGCACCAGCCTCTGTAGCTGGGGGTTGTAACAGACTCTCACCCTCTATGGATCAGGCACATAACACACACTGACTACCAGGTTATACTTCAGTGTATGGATCATCTCCTTAGAAGTTTTTACAGTGCCTGGCACATTAGGGCTGGGACCTCTAGGCATTACCAGAATGCAAATAATAATAATGAATAGAAAGGCTGCAATGAGATTTTAGCATATATTAAAATTAAGCATCCTGAGTAGGGATGTTTTCCTGAAGCTGGGCCTTAAAGATGAATAGGAATTCTGTAATTGAGTTCACCAGCAATAACAGCCTGTAGTCAATCAGCTTTGTCCAGGCCTTGCTGTTAGAGGGAATGGGCAGCCATAGGCCACATTTAAGAATATCTTGTCCTGGTGACCATTTTTTTTTTTTTTTAATCTAGGACTTTCTCTTCTTGCACTGCTCGTCTCTCACTGGTATGGTAGGCAGTCTGACTGCCTCACTGTTCAAAGATTGAATACTTAGCTTCTCTGCTGGGTATTTGGTGATTTCCTCCCCCCCCCCCCCCGTGTTTTCCCCTATTTGACTGCAAAGCTCAGAGACACCATGTGTGAACAGCAATTTTCCCCCCTAACGTCCAGCTGTGGGGTTCGCAGGTGGAGCAATCCTGCTTGGCATATTCTATCTTTCTGATCAAGGTTCGTTTTTCAAGCCAGTTCTTCAGTCAGCCCTTGGAGACAAATGTGGGGGATAAAAGGGAAAAAAAGCCTCTCAACATTTAATCATCCCCAGGGGTAAAGCAATGTGCAGTTGGGAAGGAAGGTCACTGAAGGTCAAGAGGATTCAGGGAGGAAAGTGCCTTTCATGAGGAATTGCAAATGTTTACTTTACACGAGTATTTAAAAAGTCAAGATCCTGAAAGAAGCCATATGTTTTGATTTTGAGACCAATTAGTCTGTTTCATCCACAGTTTATTCTGGGGACTTGTGGCCTCTTTCTCCTTCTAAATGCCAGGGCTAATGAAATAGCAGGCACTCTGATAGGGTAGGAATAGTCAGTGTAGCAGATTGAAATTATTATTTGGGATACACTTGAAAATACCATTCAGAAACACTTTAAACATTCACCATGCAAGGGGAAAAGAGTCAGGCTCTGCCTTTTTGTGTGAGGAAAGTTACAGTGCCTGTAGGCTGAATGGGGACAGCATGATGCTGATCTATCTATATTTTGTGATGCTTTTTGATATATAAAATTCTTGTTAGGGATTCCTTATAAATACAATTTATTAATCACTCCATTCTTTTCCCCTTTTCATTTTTTCTTCGCACAATAATCATTCCAACTGATTTACCAGTCTCAGTTTAAAGAATGTCTTCAGCATACAGAATATCATGAGAAAATAGCAACTTGTCATGAGTCACTGGTGTTGTCTAGTAATTCCAACTATAGCATTTTATTTGCCATTCAGCTTTTGTCAGACCATGTAGAATGTGAATACCAATTAAACACAGTAAAACCAACATGAAACGATGGTCATTATTTTGCTTATAGGCACTCGTCACATTAGCACCTAAGATGCTCACAAATATTAATCAATTAAACTTCACTACACCTTTGTGAGATAAGAAGATGATATTATCCCTTTCTTTACACAAAGTTAAACTGAGGAACAGAGAGATTAAGTTACTTGCCCAAGATAACACAGGAAGTCTAAGGCAGAGTTGGGTATGGAGGGTGAAATCCTGGCCCCACTGAAGTCAATAACAAAATTGCCATTGGCTTCAGCAGGGCCAGGAGTTCACTCAGAATCCAGATCCCCTGATTAGCAGTCTTGTACCTTAAGTATAGGATTTTCCTTACTCCATGATTACAGTAAGAGCTAGACAAAACTTGCATACAAAATCTGAAACCTAAGTTTTGAAGAAACTTGAGTTGAAGTTAGAGAAAGCAAAGATGAGTCAATTCATGGTTTGGGGTAGAAAGTATGTGAAATTTCTTGGTTTCATATTATTTTAACCTGAAAACCGGCAAAACACGGCTATCTCACTAAATGTGAGTTTGAGGAGCTGTTTGGGTCAATATCAACAACAAAACTCCGAGGTTTGAATCTGCATAAACTAAAAATGAAAACAGATCACTGACTTTGCAGAGCACTAGATACAAAACACATTCTTCTATGCCCAGCAAATATTTCAAATTTGGTGAGGTCTCCAGCAAGGGTGACTCCACCCTACTCTCTCATTTTGTGGAACCCCAGATGTGCCCACACTGAGAATTCCAGATGTCTATTAAACTAGAATTAAAAAGAAAGAATTTATTGCCCTTATGGGGAAAGGAAAACAACTGGATTAAGGAAACATTTCATTAATTTGGGATTTTTTGGGTGAAGTTTAGTTTAACACTTTAGATGATCCATCAGCATAATGAAATAGGAACTGAAATAATGTGACTAAGCATTAACTGTTATCAAAATCCTAGTGAAGGGAGTAATACATTGTATCACTTAATCTTAACTGGTCTGCGAGGAAAATGGAGATTAAGTGCATGTGCTTGGAAGCTAGGGAAAGATTAGGAATCCTAATGGGTCTATCGGAAATGACCTGTTACTTATAGTTAATTTCTACTACTTCATTCCTAACTATCTCAGTGTGTAGAGCCAGGGAGATGTCAAGTTTTAAAGAGCAAAACATCATTCCATTTGGCAAGAAATAAATCAGCATCAGAATAGGAGAGAAGCTGCTGGTTGAGCTAATGTGCAACTTCAAAGGATAAAACCTGAGATGACTTTCAGACTTGACAGAAAAATTAAAACAATCTATTGCAGAAAGACACTAAATTATTTTGTAAGTCACTCATTTAATAAATCAGGAAAGGTAGATTATTTTCCCCGCTAGGTCTTTTTAAAAATGCCTTCTAGAGGTTGTGCAATACACTGACTTGTGTAATAAATCCAGCATCTGTGGTTTCCAGTGTGAGGGAATAGCATTTTATAAGTACTAAACATATTGGCTCTTGACAATATGTGCCAGTCTCCAAAAGCAAGTAGGGACATCCCAGCCTGATCCAACTCCCATTAACCTCAGTTAGAGTTGAATGAGGCTGTTGCAGAGAGGGAGCTTGTATTTTGGCCCTAACTCCTTAAAATATATACTTTGAATCCTAGGTGGGGGAAAGTATGTACATTACTGCTTTTGAGGGACAACATTATGTAGTGATAAGTATCATCTTTATTATTATATTCTTAATTTTTGTTTGTACTGTGGTAGTATCCAGAGCTTCCAGTTAGTGTTCAGGGCACTGCTGTGTGTGTGTGTGTGTGTGTGTGTGTGTGTGTGTGTGTGTGTGTGTGTGTGTGTGTGTGTGTGGATTTGAATCTCCCCCTCCCAGGTGAGTACCCTAACCAGTGGGCTATAGTCATTCTTTCTCTGGGCCAATGACTATTGAAGTATTTATACACAGTGGAATAGCTTCAACAGGAAAGATTCAGAGCACCTCATCCTAGAATACCCCATAGCCTGGTGGTTTTTGCACCCTTCTGGGAGGAGGGAGGCGCAAGTTAAAGTCCCTGATCTATACCAGATGTAGGATGGAATTGAACCTAGGCCTCTCGCATATTGGCAGGGCCGGCTCTAGGCAGCAGCGTCCCAAGTGTGTGCTTGGGGCAGCACTCCAGCCTTTTTTTTCTTTCTTTTCTTCGGCGGCGGCTCTCCGGTGTTTTTCTTTTTTCTTTTTTTTTTCTTTTTTTTTGCTTGGGGCGGCAAAAAACCTGGAGCCAGCCCTGCATATTCGGCTAAAGATTAGAATGGAAGTTACACCACCATCATGTTTTCTTTTCTTTTTGCAAGAAAGGACTTAGGCACCTAGCTCCCTCTGAGGAGCCGAGCTTAAGCCACACCCCTCTTCTCAGCATATCCTATTGGCTTCTTAAATGTCTCCCCCACTCAGTGTGCTGGTGTTTGTGGATTCCATTCTTAGGCACCTCTCTCGTCCCATGAATTGTACTAGGGCCTGGGTGCCTGACTTGGGGGTATGGCAGGACACCTAAGAGTGAAGTGCTCCAACACTGAGCCAAGGGTATGCCTACAGAGCAAGGGTGACATGGGCTGTGATATGTTTAAATCTAATGCCCCTACCGTCCACACGCAGCTCTCAGACACGTGCCCCCAGATGCATGTATGCCCTCAGAACATGGGCTTGCTGGCTTATCAAGGGTATAGGTCCAAGCCCATGTCCTTCTGTAGTGCATGTCTCAGCTGCTTGCTTTGCAGTGAGGATGGTTTGTCAGGCTCATGTTCAGATAATCAGCCAATGCGCTATCCCACAATTCCTGGGGCCTATGTGTTCCACCCTTCCAACTTTCCACAAGCCTCCTAATACACCGGAAGCAACTTCCTGGTTCAAATACAGCCACTTGGCGTTTAATCCTTCACTGCACATGATCCGCTGGATTTTCAACAAAGCTAAGCCCAGTTCACAGAAACAGAGGGGAAATATGCCAGTCACCCAGCACACAGCAGTACCACTGAAATGTCTACCACCATCTCGTAGACACTCTGTCTGTATCCTGCAATAACAGTGACCCTGTGAGCAGGAAAAGTTCTTCCCCCAGTGCTGGAGACATGTCCTATCTCTGGGTGGAACTGACAAAGCCGGGAGCATACAGAGCCAGAAATGCCTTGGCTGGGTATGTTGGTGGGCTGAGAACACGTCCACACTGGGTGAGAGGATGGGCAGGCAAGTTCTCCCACAGCACACCGTGGACCAAGCCCTAGAGCAGCCCCAGCTAATGAGGCGCTAAGAACCCTGAGATTCACCCCCAGAAACCAAAGCATCAGATACAAGTCAACGTACTGTCAGTGTGGACATGGTATGGGGTGTGTGTACCACTGCAGTGTGCATGCTTGCAGGAAAGCTTGGCAAGGACAGGTTTGCATGTGTGTGTGCCTGGACAGGTATGCTATGCAGTGTAGATATATCCTAATTTGCCTTTGTGATCTGGCCCTAGGTGGACACAACAAACAAGTGGGGGTGGGGAGCACAAGGTAACGATGCTCTTTCATTTGGGTATGTTTCCTATCAGTTTGCTAAGGTGTACTTTTTTATATTCTTTGATCTGATATTCATGTAGGGGTTCTAGCTCTTATCTAGCACTTTCCATCTTAAAGCCTTTTACTAAGGAGGTCAGCATCATTATACCCATTGTACAGAGTGGGGAACTGAGACACAGGGAGGTGAAGTGACTTGCCCAAAGTTACAAAGCAGGCCACTGGCAGAGCCAGGAATAGCTCCCAGGTCTCCTGAGTTCCAGTCCATTGTTCTATCCACTAGGCCACATCACTTCAGAGCTACATTGTGCCAGTATAGTACTATACATGACTGCTACAAAACCAACTGGCAGGGAGAAGGTGAGAGAATATATGTTGGCTTCATCTTTCATTAGTTATGTGATGACACCATGTGTGAATTATGCAGGCCATCCAAAGTAGTGCCAAGTCATCATGTGTTCTGTTGCGTCAGGCCATCCCTCACAGAAAAGCAATTTTCAATATGCCTTGGAGAGCATTAAAAATGTATTGATGCTATTTTTGTATCCCTATGTCTGTACTTTCAGAAGCCTTAGTATCCTTTCTTGCCATTTCCTTATTCCACTGTCCATCCCCTGCCTATCATCTCCTGGCATTCACATCCCTGCAGACAGAAAGTATCTGCTATTTCTCTTGCCTAACTGAACTGACTGGGGGACTCCCACAGCCACTTACCCTGCACCGCCTCACCCCACCCCAGAGGGAAGGAAGCTGATGGCTACCTCCTGTTTTAGCTCCTCTCAGAGAGTGGATGTGTGCCTATCATTACCCTTTTCTCTGCTCTCTCCTGGAGCTGAAGAACCTACCAGCTTCTTGTCCCTTCTTCCGAAGGAGGGATCCACCAGCTTTTTCCCCAGTTGCTCCCAGCTGAACGGGGACTCTATTCGCCGTTTTCACTATCTAACCTCTGGTGGAACATCTTTGTTGCTTCTATAGTACTTCCCACACACGCATGCCAGGCACTTCTCCTATTTCCCCACCTTTCTGCTCTAGGAAAGCAAAAGCCACTAGGCACCTCTCCTGTCGCTCACACTGGAATTATTTATACAACAAACTTGCCTTCAAGGGTTTCCTTGGCAACATACATGCCTTCCTGTTATCTGTTTTACTAGCAGGCTTGAATTGTCCCACAATAGCCTAGAGGCAGCAATTTAACACAGCTGGTGGCACAATAGTGCTTTTCTTTTAAGGCCATGTTTCTTAGACCAGATGTATCTTGAACGCTGATAACGGATCTTTTGTTCTTGTGGAGTGACAGTCAAGTATTGTAGTAAAGATGGAAGGAAAGAGAAAGTGAAAGGACCAGCAGCCCAATATGCAAACTAGTCAGCTGTAACACGGAGCTATCTGAGATGCCATATTTATATTCTATTCTAAATTAAGGAAAATGCTGATGTATGTCAAGTATCACAGGACTATAACAGTCTGTATATGTTGACTCATTATGGCATCTGCTCTAGTCCAAGTTTTTAAAGTTTTTTTTCCCCTCACTGCTACACCTGTTCATAGTCATGGTACACATATAATTTTTTGCTAAGTGAGTTATATACATTGCCCACTAATTTCCTTTGGGCGCCATTCTAGCTCATAAAGTTTATTGGCCATAGCAATGATGTAAGCAATTCTTGGCTAAATACAGGTAGAAAGGCCCAGCTTGTGACCAATCTAATTAAGCAAAGAGGAGACGGAGCTTTCAGGGAATCTGAATCAGAAGTTGTTCTACAGGTTTTGTACTGTACCCCTCCATTTCAAAATAATCTTTACTAAAGGCTAAGGGAGATGAAGGATAATAAGGAAGCATGGTCTACTGTTTGACCCCTTGGGCAAATCACTTATTCTTTCTCTTCCTCAGTTTCTCCAAGTGTAAAATAGAGAAAAGTATACCTCCCTACTCCTCAGGGATTTGGAGAGGTAAGTTCCTGGAGGATAGGTCCATCAATGGCTATTAGCCAGGATGGGCAGGGATAGTGTCCGTAGCCTCTATTGCCAGAAGCTGGGAATGAGCGACAGGGGATGGATCACTAGATGACTGCCTGTTCTGTCCATTCCCTCTGGGGCACCTGGCATTTGCTGCTGTCAGAAGACAGGATACTGGGCTAGATGGACCTTTGGTCTGACCCAGTATGGCCATTCTTATGTTCTTATGAGGTTTAATTCCACTCTTAAAGCTGAATGAAATATTTGCAACCATTTATTTAACAAATATAGCCGCTTTCCATTGGCGAACACTCTACAGACAGCCACTGATTTTCGTTTAATCTATTAATTTATTTGCTATTGAAAATTATTTGACAACTATTTTACACACACAAATTTCAATTGATTGTTTCCTCAAAAACTATTCACTATGACTATTGCTTTCTATACTGGCTATTCATAATTTGCTATCTGCAATGTAACTAAGTTACATAGTAATTTTTTTCTACTGACACTGGGTGACTGTATCTCATAAACAAGAGGAAGACACTTGAGCATAAATATTAGTGCAAATGCATTTACATGATTACGTGCAACCCTTGTAGCATGCATACTAGTGAAAAGTATTCACGGAGGACTTCGTGACATTTTATGTGAGCAAAATCTCACTCGTATATATGTTATTTAGATTATAAACTCTTTGGGGGGCAAGAACTATCTACTGCAGTGTCTAGTACAATGGTGCTCTGTTCTTCCATGGTCCCTAAGCACTACTCTTGTTAACAAATAATAATAATCAGAATGTGAGTAGAAAGTGAATGAGAGGTGGCACAACTACCGTGGAAGCAAATTCAGTTTTTATTTCAAACAAACATTCAGTAAGGGCCAGATTCTGTCTCCCTCACACTAAGCAGTGCCTTACTCCATGATCAATCCTACTGAAACCAGTTATATTTATTGTGGAGCCAGGTACTATGCTGTGTAAGGACTGCAGAATTTGGCCTAAATTTTTTTTTTCCTCAGCTTTTCCACAACTCTGCTCATTAATGTTGAGAAATGCTGTAAGAGCTTCCAATAAAAGGTGCTTTATAATTCCTAATTGTTGTTATAATCATGTATTTTATTTATTATATATGCCCATTGGAGGGAACATTTTGGGTCAGAATCCAGGCATTCATGTTTCTTGTCCCTTGTCTCTGCACAAATTCAGACCAGCAGTTCTGTTTCCAAATTTTCTAAAATATTACAACATGGAAATATTAATCCACCCATAATAATGCTGTCTAATCTTCCCAGTAAATCAAATAAAGGTAGAGTTCTAAATAATGCTTAAAAGGATCAAAGTAACACTTCTCTTTTTCTTCGGAAGCTTTCAGTTTATAATGCCCTTATTTAAGGGTGCCAGGAGGTTTATTGATAGCAATTAAAAGTCCTTGACGTTTGATTTAAACTGTCTCCAAACCCACAGGAACACTAAATAGAAGTCCATTGATTTAAGTGAAGAGAACACTTTCTACAGGCAGATGAATCCTGGCAGCTTTTTCCTTTGGAAAGATAAGTCTGTGAGACGATCGGGTCACCCCTTGCTAGAATCAAATACTCATTTATTGGCAACAGACGTACTTCTCTGAGCTCCAAAGATGGGGACACTAACAATTTGCAGATGGATCTTATGCTGGGGATGGGAAAGATGAAGGCAAGAGCTGCATGTTAATCAAAATCTAGGCCAGTGTTTTGAGAACTTGGAGCTGCAGGAAAGACAGATGAAAATTGTCTTTAGATTCAGAAAGTCATATGTTAAAAGTGTTTCTCTTTATTAAAAAATACATTATGGATGATTTGGTAGGAATCCAGGATAGATAACCACCTGAGGAGGCTTTCTTCTCAAGGCAGTGGGGATCAGGAATATCATAGAGGGGATATGGTTGACAGAGGCCTGCTCCTGTACCACTGAAGTCAATGGGAGTTTTGCCAGCATGTGGGGCCCAGGAATGCTACTGGATACCACATCACTCTTCAGCCATCACAATCTGCCATTCAAGGTATGTCTACGCTGTATGCTATTTATACCCATGGTAGGGAGGCAGTGTAGACTGTGAGGCATTGCTTAGGCAAGTACAGTAAAGAAACTCCTGAATCTGAGGGTATGTACTACACACGGCTCTACACACCCAAGCCATGCCTTCCCTTTCTACGCTGCTATTTTTAGCAGTATAGTGTCCCACTGCCTCTGCACTACTGGAGTCTTTCCCCACTGCAGGGAAAGCCTCCAGCAGTGGGCAAAGGCTCTGGCAGGGGGGTGGCAGCAGAGAAAGTTTCCGATAGCTCTCACTGCTGGAGCCTTTCCCCACCACAGGGAAAGGCTCTGGAGTTCTCTGCTGCCGGCGCCTTTCCCCAAGGCCTCCCCCTCCAGTCTTTCATTGCCACGACATGTAGCTACACACCACAGTGTAGAGGCAGCCTGCTTTTCACTGTGGCGTGTAGCTACGCATATGAAAAACAAAGCTGCCAATGTGTGTGCAGTGTAGACTTATCCTTAGGGTATTAGTATCCTTTTCATGAAAGACTTGTCAAAGTCAGAGAAAAATAGGAGGGGGAGACACACTGACCCTATGATGTGGTTGTGGTGATTTATTTTTTTCAATTCTATTTGAAAGCTGTAGTAATCTGTTTCCTCTGGTAACAGAATTAGGAAACATTTACTTCCATAGACCAGAGGTTCTCAAATGTTTTTTTTGTTGACAGACCCCTTTTCAAATGCTGTGTTAATCATGGGCCCCCAAGTGAGACACTGATTGACAAAAGTATACTTGTACTTCATATAAACATGTACTGTCAGTAATGGTTTAAGAAAAAGAGTACTTACAGATATCAGTGAGATGGGTGTGCCTGCTTCTTGTTGCAGAGTCTATCTATTCTTGGTGTGATGGTTCACAAGCAAACTCACATGTGGTGATATTATTTTTCACATTTCTGTAATATTTTGCAGACCCCTGTGCAGTCTCTAAGAACCCTGTGCGGTCCATAGACCCCAGTTTCAGAACTGCTGCCATAAACACAAGAATATATTGCAGAATTGACACCGGGCCAGAATGTGTCACCTTCACACAGAAGGAGTAGTATCTTTTTCTACTAGTAGCCCCATTGACTTCATTGAGCACAAAACCAAAATCAGTCCTGCCATGAGGATCTTAAATTTAACACTAGTGTGAGCTCCTTGTGGGTTCAAGGATCTGCTCATCTAATTACAGGATCAGGACCTGAGATAGTCACACAGAAGATGAACCACACTGGGACGTCTAGAAGAGAGGATAATTTTTGTTTGTTTTGTTTTTGAACTGCAAATGCAGAATTTGGTGGTTGCTTATTAGGCTGGGGTGGAAAATCAAATCACATGTCTGAGGCAGTGGCAAAATGCACAAATACAGGAACAAGAGAAAGAGATGAAAAGGGCACCAAAACTTTGTTTTCACTAATACAAAGGTGGGGGTTTTTACAGCGGGCTAACAAATGTGATAGCTATCTCATTGTAAAATGCTAAGTGGAGACAAGGCACTTGTAGTGTTTACCATCAGGTAGCTAGGCAAGGTCAACACTGTATCTCCCACCCCTGGTTGACCTTGCAGTAAAATTCAAGTGCCTTGTCTCCACTATATTTTTACAGTGGAGTAGTGCACGGTGGGTGTTAGCTATTCTGCAGTAAATACACATCTGCTTGTCAGTGCAGACATGCCTGAGACTGGCATCATTGAGATGCTGGGATGGTTTAGTGGTGTAATGTCAATGCACTTTATGGAGTGTTCTCAGCATGTGATATACTTGCTTTGTATGAGGGTAATGATACTTACTCATCTTTGAAAGGAGCTTTAAGATCTATGAGTAAAAAAATGCTGTATGTAAGTGCTAATTATTAGCACCTTTAGAAAGATAATCTAGTAAGGTAAAATCCTTTCAGAATTCTCATTGGAGAGACATGATGAAATTATGTCTCTATGAAGAGCTTTATGTGGCTCTAAATTCCTCTGATTAGCACCTTGGTACTACATGAAGAAGTCTAAGGTGCCACAAGTACTCCTGTTCTTCTTTTTGCGGATACAGACTAACACGGCTGCTACTCTGAAACTTGGTACTACATGGTAAATTCTCTATATATAGCCAAGATAGATTATATTACTTACCATTGCTTAGAAGTGATGCATTTATATCTGATTATAAAACTCTTATGATAAATACCCTCTCTCCCTCCTTTTCTTACAATAGTCGATATTAAAGCTGATGAGTCACATAAAGGGCCTTAGCATCTTCATCCCCCTTGAACTCAAAGGGAGGGGAGGGTATTTGCACAGCACATGACTTGGGCCCATTTACTGTGTGGTATCGCTTTTGCTTCCCACACTCTTCGGAACACACTGATATGACAAAGTTCTGCAACTTTGAAACTATGGCTCTATTCCAACTGCTGGTAGTCTTTGCAGAGACCAGGCGATTGTATGGACATGGAGAGTGGATTCACTGACAGAGGTGGTCTGTCCAGGTCAGAATTCTGGTATATCTATCAGTAAGAGGGAAACTTGTACTGCCACTGCATGTGCTACACTTATGAAGTAGACAGGACTTGACTCTTGTGGATGTCAAGCCTGCACCTCTTCCAGCAGTAAGTTTGCTAAAGAGACACCCTTTGTAGAGAAACATGGTGGCTTTGTGGTTAAGCCTCTGGTTTAGGATGCAGGTGATTTGGGTTCAATGGCTGCTGTTACTGTAGACTTCCTGTGTTACTTGGTCAGGGTTAATCTTTCTGTGCCTCAGTTCCCCCAGTTAAATGATGATATTGGCCTCCTTTAAGTGCTATGAGATCTACTGATAGGTGCCATATAAGAGCTAGGTATTATTATAATTTATCTTGTAAGCATTTTGGGCAGTGTTTACTATGTGTATGTTCAGAACCCAGCATGATGGGGCCCTGATATTGGGGCCGGGGAGGCTTTAAGTGCTACTGTTGTATAACTAGTAATAAAGCCTGAAGATGCATATGCCTGACTAGGCAATCCAGGTAAATAACTATTTTTGGATCTTCCACAACCCAAAAAAACTTCACAAATGTGTGTTGTTAATCTTCTGATCATCTTTTTAATCATATTCTTGATTTCTAGTTTCCATGTTGATAGATCATCTGTTTGTATTTTGCAGAAGAATAAAAGCCTTGCTATTTTTAATTCTGTAATCGCTGTGAATCGTGGATACACTTGGTACAGCAGAATTTAAAAATAAATACCATTGTACCAGCCAGTAGTTGATTCTTCACATACTATATATCGAGCCCTTAGGCAGAAACTGTCAGCTATCAAAGAAGCTGTTTAGAAATCAATACGTCTTTCCATGAAAAGGGGCAGGCATGCGCTTTTCTAGCATCTTGTCAGCAGACTGTGAATGTAAATAGGCCTCAAGCACAAAAAAAGAAAAGTTCAATAATCATCTAGCAAATAAGCACCATGGTAGCAGGTGCAATAATGAATAGTGTCCACTGATAGCCCGCCCACAGACAAAAGACTAGTTCAAAGCATGTCTCAAGAACCTACTTACTTTAGACTCACTGGCTTCAGGTTTAAAGTGGGAGGGGGGGAAGATTTTTTTTTTTTTTTAACTTACACCAAAAGCCTGTCTGAGTTTTGAGAAATGTCTGCTTGATGATCAAAATTAATTAGAGGTTTCCAAGAGACATCAACATAAAATTAAACTCATGCAATAAACTGTTCCCCCTTGCATTTTGTTTTCTGAACATATCAAATGGGCTTATTTTAGGGAGTAAATCATGAAATATATTCAAATAAGCCTGGATGGATTTTAAGGAACATAGTGACTGGGTTTGGGGATTTTTTTTTAAATCCCATACAATAGGTTTTCAGTTGTTTAAGTTGCAGGGTGACCAGATGCCCCATTTTTAAAGGGACAGTCCCGTATTTAAGCCCTCCTCGTGGTGTCCCGACTTTTTCTTAAAAATGGGCAAATTGTCCCATATTTTCTGTCTCTGTGCCTCCCCTCCCCCAACAATACTGGCGGGTCCTGCTGCGGGCTGGATCCCTGCTCGCCAGCCACCTGTCCACCAGCAGTGAGTGGGAGGGTCCAGTGGCCAACGATGGGTGTGGGTGTGGAAGGCTGGTGACGGGGCAAAGCTGCAGCATGTGGGGCTGGCCACTCCCCCTGCTGGTCCATCAGTGCAGACCCTGCTGCGTGCCAGCTCTGAGCCAGCAGTGCCTTGCCCCCTGTCCCGTTTCCGGCCAGCGCTAGCTGCGATGGCCGGTGAGTGCGGGCAGGCACTAGGCAGCTGCCAGTTACGTGTCACCTCTGCTGCTCACACATCGGCCCTTTTACATGCTCCCCCTCTCACTGTCCTCTCTCTGCTTTGCCTCTTCACCCCCCCTAGGTGGGGCATGTCCTTGTTCCCAGCACTGTGTGGAGAACCAGCCCCTGGTTGGAGTGCTCAGCTCACCCAGCAGCCTGGCCGGCGGGCTCCTTCCCCCACTGCCTCTGGCTGGGCCAGCACCCCAGGAAAGCCCAAGACCTTCTGGCCCAGGGCACTGGCCAGGAGGAGCCAAGCCCTGCATGTGCCAAAGCCCCGCACAGCACTGGCACAGGGTAG
Source organism: Chrysemys picta bellii (assembly GCF_011386835.1). Classification (NCBI taxonomy): domain Eukaryota; kingdom Metazoa; phylum Chordata; order Testudines; family Emydidae; genus Chrysemys; species Chrysemys picta. The sequence continues at coordinate 127,207,695 of NC_088793.1, read as the reverse complement.
CCTCTCTGCTAAGCTGAGGTGGGGAGGGGGAGGAGAGAGAAGCGATTTCCAGACTATTCGCACCCCAACCCTGCAGGTCCACAGCAGCCCCCCAGGCAGGGATTTAGCAGCCTCTTCACCTTCTCCCCCCCACCCCCACCCTGGGTCCTGCCCCCAGGGAGCACGGGGCTGCTCTGTGCCTTAGGCATCCTCCACTGCTGAGCCACCTCTCTGGCCAAGTTCCCTGGGCCCTGATGAGCAATGCATCCTTAGGGCTTAACCCCTTCCTGCCTGCACTGTGGCGGGAGCAGGGGGGAGGACAGGAATTGGCTGGGTTATGTTGGTGGCCAGCAGCAGCCTGGAGGAGGTGTTAGCTGCCTTTCAGCACTGTGTGGGCAGGAAAGGACAAGAGCTGCTTCCAGCTACGGGGAGGGGGGGGGGCAAGAAAAGAGAGATGAGCTCTGCAAAGACATGGGCCATGTCATCCCTCCATCTAAGGCAGGTTGTGACAATTCTATTACTGCTTTTTCTAGTATCACTGGGGTACCGTATCTCAAAAGAAGAGAAACACTGTTTGACAACCTGAGAAAAGCATTCACATTATTTAACAGCTATTATCACTGACTGGTGATATTGGATGCCCAACTTTGCTGCGAACGCATAAGATAATTAGCTGACATGGTGAGATCAAAATAGAATCATTAACTTCCGTTTCCGAAATCTCTTTTTATCATGAGTGATGTGCCAGTGGGGATCTCAGGGGAGTTTGTTTTTGTTTTATTCTGTTTTGTTTTTCTCGAGCAGCACATAAGAGATTTACTCCTGGTGCTGATCCCAATTCTAGAGCCAGATAATAACGTACCCAAGAGACAGCCCTGTCACTGCAATAACAGAAAAACTTCCAGAGCCTAAAATAAATCCATTTCCTGAGCACTTCTAAGTGCCATGCATTTCCCACTGTTACATATTGCTAGTGAAACAGAGAGAACACACAATCCAAGGGCAGAGAATCCTGGCAAGGGACTCAACTACACCTCTTCTCTGGGGTCCAAGCATTGCAGTGTTCTGCCGTAAGGTCATCCAAGGAAATACATCTACCAAGCCATAGTCTAGGTGCACTTATACTAGAAAAAATAGTGCCTGTATCAGAGCAGTGGATAGCAGTGGGGCAGCAGAGGAGACGTGAGTGTGAACAGGACATTGGCCAGGGGTGGCTGAGAAGGCATGGATGCGGTGCGGGCGTTGGCCAGTGGAGGCCAAGGAGGCATGGACAGGGCATGTATGTTGACCAGGGGTAGCCGAGGAGGTGAGGGCATTGGCCCGAGGTGTTGGCAGTTTCAAGTATTTGCCCAATCTCATTTGGAAGAAGTCTCCCTCTTTTTAGATTAATTTTAAGACCATTTTTAAAATAGTTCTCTCTCTTAAAAATTAATTATTTCTACTGTGTGTTTCAATGAAAGATTCCCAAAATTACTCCTGTTTGTTTGTTTGTTTTGTTTTTAAAATTTCTCATCTAGTAAATTGGTTATTTATCCCACTATTTTTCTCTCTCATACCAAATATACCCTTCAAATGATGGCCAAATAATTCACATGTAGGTTGGGAAATTACCAGATTCTGTAATGATAATATCATCCATGCAATCTATAACTTTATTACACTATTAATTTCTTGTGGAAAGTGCAGGGGTTTTTTTTGGATTTTAGATAAAATGCTCCAGACCATTGTGGAAAACTTTTCTTTCAAAGATCTACATAGGAGGAGATGGTTTTATGAAGAGGTTAGATTGAATCAATACATCTGAACATCCCAAATTTTGGAAAAGTTCCTATGGGGAGCTAGATTATAACTTTGTAGTTGAGACCCATCTCTAGTAACCTGGCCTATAAGAGAACTGGAAAATGTGGGAATCATATAGCCACGTTATGATTGCTATATTTTAACAAAATTATGCATCCTTCCAGCAGATAGATAGATAGATAAAAAGAAAACGGCACTTCAGTTCAAACTGTGCTCAATAGTCCAGTGGAGCACTTACTGGTGGTCCATGAAGGACAAGCTAGTCCCATGGTATTGGCTCTCCTTAGTCCAGGTGCCACAGTGCACTAAAATGCAGCTAAAATGTATTGCTTTCCCAGTATTCTGTTTCCTTCTTTGCAATTGCTGTACTTGCCATAGAGAGAAATGGGAGAAGTAATCTGCACACTCATACAGAGGAGAGGGAATGTCCACATTCTTAGTGTTAAATGTTCATATTGTGGAGAGTTTGAGAACCCTTCAAATAGTTGAATTACTGTACGTGCTTTAATGGTCCAAGTGATCTAATGTTTCTTGCATTTTTAAATAAAACATAATCTACAACAGTCATTAGCTGTTTCCTTTAAAAAAATTATCACTCTCAATTAGTTCATCTGGAATGTTATAATAAGCAGTGGATAGTTCAGTAACTAAAAGTTCAGTACTTGTATGGCAGAGTTTACTAAGTGTTTGACTCTTTACTTTTTTTGCTGATTTAAAAGCACCCAGAAAAATTGCCCTTGCTAATTGTCCATTAGTAGGTGCTTTTAAACATAAAATGAAATCCTTTATTTGCCCTGCTGTTTGATAGTCCTCAAGAGGCAAAGCTGCTTCTGTCTTGAACCCATGTGACCTCAGTAGTCATTTGAGATGTTAATTTACTGAAAAATGAAGCAGAACAATGATGGATTGGAGAATTTTAACCCTTCTCCATCCAAAAGAAAACAAGATAATGCAGACTTTGCATATCGATCAACTGGGCTTGGATTAAGTCTCTCCAAAGTCTTAGCCTAAAATAGTCTCTCATGTAAACAGAAACTTAACCGTGAGTTTTTTAGGAGCCACTTGGTCAGATTCTTAGTGTCAGTAGGATATTCAGTGGATTACACCAGGGAAAATTGTGCAGCAGAGGCAAATCAGCATTACTGATGCCTTTAGTTCAGAAGAATGACTCTGGCTGCACTTGAGTTGAGCTGTTCTAGTTACTTTCCCCACCGCAGCTTTTTCTATTGTCAGAACGAGGTCAAAATCAAATAAAACATAAACCTTCTGATTTTTGGTTCCCAGCAGATTTCTTGCCTCCTATGTTCAGTATTGCAAATATACTATCAAGGGAATAAATGTCCCCAGGGAAAGACAAGTGTATCTGAATCAATTCAGTACTATTTTTACTCTAGATACTAGAGGTCAGGGCCCCATTGAAGTCAATAGCAAAACTTCTATTGTCTCCAATGGGGCCAGGATTTCACCCTAGATCTTCAGCTAGTGTAAATCAGTGTGACTCCTTTGAAATCTACAGAATTTTCCTGATTTGCACCAACTGACAATCTGATGCTAGAATTTTAGATATCATCAGCATTAAAATCAAATTGAAACATCTCTTGAATTATGAGAGATGCTCCCACCACACCTGGTGCTTTCATAAAATAATGATAGATGCATTAGGAATATCTGAAAAGTGTTTGGTGGATTCTCTTGCATCCCAATCGGTATAAACGTGTGGGAATCATTTTGAAGCACACAAGGAATCTGCAGGTCGGTGCTATTGTATGTTAAATGAATCCTGTACTTTTCATTGGTTTCAAATGGCTTTGCAGAATAAGAAACGTTAGCAGTGGCCCCTAAAAGAAATACATTTTCCTTTTCATAGTAAGATTCATCTTAAAAATGTATTTTTAAACTTCTGAGAAATCTATTTTCAGCTAAGCTGGTGGCTAACTTGGTTTGGCGGGTCAAAATGGAAGGGTCCAAATCATGTTCTTAGAATAGTGTTTAAAAAGTGTGTTCTACCCAGCTCCCTTAGGGGTAGTTCTCATTGCTAATTGGAGCATGTGGCTGCTGAGCTAGCCCAGATAGCATCACAACAGCAGCTGATGAAAGAAAAAAAATCTGACTTGTTCTCTTTCCCTTTGACACAGCCACTTGGGATATGACCTCTCTGGCACAGCCTTTCTAAGCCAGTTTATTCCTCTCATCCGACTGCACTCCTTACACACCATCTCCCCACCCCCAGAGCCATACTTATAAAAAGGAATGATGATGCCAGGTCCCTGGAGGAAAATATAACAAAGAGAGAATGGGAATAATATATGCTCCACCCTAACCATTGCAAAATAGACACATCTCACGAAATCCCCAAGTTTCACAAGCAAAGCCTTTGCTTTTTATCCTTCTTAAATCTATCATAAGTAATGGAACTTTAAGTTCTTGTTACTATTCTTCCTCCTCCCAACTCTTGTAGTTCATCTGAGTCCTTTTTCTTTTCCTTCTCACCTTCTCAGTCACTCTGGCCTCAGCAGCATGTTCAGAATAAAGAAGTATCTGCTTCATTTATGGATCACTTCACAATTACCATTGTTACTGTGCCTTTTAAACATGCCTTTTTAAAAAAAGAGCTGTTCTTACAAAGCAAAATCTAAATCCTTTTGGAAACCATTGGTTTTCCAAATGGTCATTTTAGTGACTTGGGTGAGAACAGTAAGATTCTAACCACTTCATAACGAGACTGCTTTAGTTTTCCTCTCTTTCTCTTTGAGACAAGAAATGGTGTAATGCTGCCGTGACCCAACAAATAAATGACTGTGTTAGCGCTTTGTGAAATGTCTGCAATGAAACCACAAGCCACAAAATTTCCCATTTCCTTACAAACTTAAATCCTAAACCAAGTGGGTCAAAAGGTTTGCTGAAGTTCACAAGCTTTGAATGAATCTGGGATGATTTATGGTTTCATTCTGAAACTGGAGTAGACCCAAATCTGATCTGAAATCCTTTCCTCCTCAACACCTCCCCAGATTTTGAAGAAGTTTGGATACAGATCTGAATTTGAATTTTAATAGCTTGGGCTGAACCAGAATCCTGAATCCAAGCAACCACAATCTGAAGAAATTTGGATTTTGATCTGAACTTCAAAACTGCTGCCCATCTCTAGCTGAAACCAAGAAAAATCAAGTTTGATATGGCTGAAAACAGGCAGCATTTATTGGTTTCAACTGAGTTTCACTTTGGGACTCAAACCTGAAACTTAGGAGGTATAAGCTCACAAGGATCAAAACATTTACAACCCCTCGTGAAGCAAAATTTGGACAAACTGTTAAGCTCCTCACAACTCTGCCATCTACATTTCTCTACTTTCAGTGCTGGAATATAACTCTATATTCCAGCTTTTCATTGTGTGTCTCAAACACTGATGCTTCACAATGGTATGTATGCTGTAAGAACATAAGAATGGCCGTATTGGGTCAGAACAATGGTCCTTCTAGCCCAGTATCCTGTCTTCTGACAATGACCAGTGCCAGGTGCTTCAGAGGGAATGAACAGAACAGGCAGTCATCTAATGATTCATCCCCTGTCGTTCAAGCCCAGCTTCTGGGAGTCAGAGGCTCAGGAGCCCCAGATCATGGAGTTATCTCCCTGGCCATCTTGTCTAATAGCCTTTGATGGACCTATCCTCTATGAACTCTGTTATAGTTTTGGCCTTCACAACATCCCTGGCATTGAGTTCCACAGTCAACCTGTAGGAAGAAGTTGTGGGAAGAAGTACTTCCTTTTGTTTGTTTTAAACCTGCTGATTATTAATTTCATTGAGTGCACCTTAGTTCTTGTGTTATGAAAGGGGCTAAATAACACTTCCCTTTTCACTTTCTCTGTGATTTTATAGACCTCTATCATATGACCCCCTTAGTAGTCTCTTTTCCAAAATGAAAAGTACTAGTCTTTTTAATCTCTCCTCATATGGAAGCTGTTCCCTACCCTTAATCATTTTTGTTGGCCTTTTCTGTTCCTTTTCCAATTCCAGTATGTCTTTTTTGAGATGGAGCAATCTGAACTGCATGCAGTATTCAAGGTGTGGGAGTACCATGGATTTATATAATGGTATTATGATATTTTCTATCTTATTGTCTACCTCTTTCCTAATGGTTCCTAGCATTCTGTTAGCTTTTTTTGCCTGCTGCTGCACATTGAGTTTTTCAGAGAATTATCCACAATGACTCCACGATCTTTCTTGAGTGGTAATGGCTAAGAACAGCTTTGGATCCCATCATTGTATATGTATAGTTGGGATTATGTTGTCCAGTGTGCATTACTTTGCATTTATCAACATCGAATTTCATCTGCCATTTTGTTGCCCAGTTTTGTGAAATCTTTTTGTAGCTTTTCACAGTCTGACTTGGACTTAACTATCTTGAGTAGTTTTGTATAGTTTGCAAATATTAAGCAGTTATCTTTCCGGATAATATTGGCATTGGCCTCAGAGATATGACCTTAGGCAAGTCACTTCCTCCTATGCCTCAGCCTTCCCATCTGTAAAATGGGAATAAAGATAGTTACCTTCTTTAGAAAGGGCAGTGGGATCTATAGATGAAAAGCACTGTATAAAATCTAGGTTAAAATAAAAACAGCTTCTGTAATGTCTTCTGCTTTTCTGAAGGCATCATATGATCTTAGAGAGAAGTAGTTACAGGATAATGCATCTCCTATGGCTTCAGAGGTGGGGAGGTTTTGTCTGAGCCAGCAGAAAAAAGAAAACCTTTGGCCCCTTTAAGGCTTGCACCACCACCCCTCCTTGTAGTCACTCAGCATCCCTGTGAGCTTGAGAAGGGGGGCTCTCTGGCTGATTGGTTGGACAGAAGGGTGTGGCATAAACTTATTGGCTCCCACGCACCCAAGGGGGAGGGGTTATAAACCCTTTCTTCTGCATTGGGTGCCATTCTGAGCTGGGAAGAAAAGCTCTCCCCTGCCCCACTTAAGATTAGAAAAGGACCAGCTTTGGGAGCCTTGCTGTGGGCATTATGCTAGTCACAGTTTGGCTTGGGCAATATGGGTTTTTGCCTTCCTCTCAGTAGCCCAAGGACCTAGTGGGTAGGTTAGATTGTAAAATCCATCCTATAAAAACTCAACATGTGCCCAGTGCAGGTAATTGTTCAGTAGGGGTCCAGTTCCTAATAAATGGGAAGAGGATTAGGAAAAAGCATCTCCTGAAGAAGCTGGGGAACAGGGCTGGTCTCCTAATGTCTGGTACGGTGAAAAGACAATGTCTTCTTCCCCAGTCCCTTAACTCCCATATGAGGGGAAGGTGGTGAGGTCCCAGCAATGGTGCTATGACCAGTGGAATGAAGGGGTAGGTAGCTGACAGCAGCCATCTACCAGGAAGACCAGACTACAAAGGACGGCCTGCACTGAACTGAGTTATTGCCAGATAGTTCTGGGAGATGTTAATGAAGTTGCAACACAGTTAAACCACATTCCTGGTGTCTTTCTTTCCTCTTGTGGTATCTGGGACCATAACCCACCATATCCTTTGTGATGAGTTGGATCACAGAAACCCCCTTGGGAGCTGACACACGATGTGTAAAGACTACCTCTGCTCCTGTTTTCCTTGCCAGCTCAGGACTCCAGCACCCTGTCTTGCTGAGCCAGACACTCCAGTCTGCTCCAACACAGACCTAGGGTCTGAATCACTTGTCCCAAAGCTGCAAGTTTACCTGAAAACAGCTCCCAGAAGTGTGCTTGTCTTTAGCACTCAGATGCCCAACTCCCAATGGGGTCTAAACCCAAATAAATCCGTTTTACCCTGCATAAAGCTTATGCAGGGCAAACTCATAAATTGTTCGCCCTCTATAACACTGATAGAGAGATATGCACAGTTGTTTGCTCCCCCAGGTATTAATACATACTCTGAGTAAATTACTAAATAAAAAGTGATTTTATTAAATACAGATAGTAGGATTTAAGTGGTTCCAAGTAGTAACAGACAGAACAAAGTAAGTCACCAAGTAAAATAAAACAAAATGAGCAAATCTATCTCTAATCAAGCTAAATACAGATAAACTCACCCTCAGAGATGCTTCAGTAAGTTTTTCTCAGACTGGACACCTTCCAGGCCTGGGCACAATTCTTTTCCCTGGTACAGCTCTTGTTCCAGCTCAGGTGATAGCTAGGGGATTCTTCATGATGGCTCCTCTCTCCCTCTCTGTTCTCTTCCACCCCTTTATATATCTTTTGCATAAGGCGGGAACCCTTTGTCCCTCTGGGTTTCCACTCCCCCCCCCCCCCACTGGAAAAGCACCAGGTTAAAGATGGATTCCAGTTCAGGTGACATCACATGTCACTGCAAGACTTCATTGCCCACTTGCCAGCACACACATATACAGGAAGACTAACAGATAAACACAGCTATCTGCAGACAATGGTCCTTGTTAATGGGAGTCATCAGGATTCCAAACCATCATTAATGGCCCACACTTTACATAATTACAATAGGCCATCAGAGTTATATTTCATATTTCTAGTTTTAAATAAAAGAGTGGTACATTTATACAAATAGGATGATCACACTCAGTAGATTATAAGCTTTGTAATGATACCTTACAAGAGACCTTTTGCATTAAGCATATTCCAGTTACATTATATTCACTTATCATATTTTTATAAAACTATTCCAGTTACATTATATTCACTTCTTATCATGTTTTTATAAAACCATATAGACTGCACAACGTCACATCCTTCATGCCAGGTGAAAGGACAACCTATTGGGAGTTAACCACTGTAAGACAGAATGCATGTGAAACCTGTGCCTATATTACATTACATCTGTTCTTTTGTGTGATAAGGCAATCCTATTATGTACATAAAGTACCATTCATGGGCATATGTAAACTTTTTCATGGATTAGAACTACAGAATTGATTGATCCTTCAGCCACTGAAATAAATGGAAGTTTTGCCATTGATATCAATGGAAACCGGGTTGGATACTATAGCTTTTGAAATATGGGACCTTCCTATTGGGGCAGAGCACTAGCTTCTGTCAGTGGAGCTGGGGGTGTTAGTTTGACTTGTGTTTTCCATTTTGAACAAGCACTGAGCCAGCTAATCATTTACCAGAGGACGCTGTGATTAGCACAATGTATGGATCCTCTGAGTCCAAGCTACCTTGCACTTCAAGGGGGGCCTTATTCTCTGACAGCTAGGGGGAAACCACAGCAATAACTAGCCAATGTCAGCTGGTCCAGTGCCGAAAGGGTAGACTTTAATTGACAGTGAGGGCTGAATTGATTTTTCACACTCTCTGAGGCTGCATGACAACCTCTTTGAGTCCTTCTGTGGTAACAAGCACTATTCAGCCAGAGGCTCCTAACTAATGTATGTGGGAAATGGAAGGGGGGAATGAATTCATGAAGAAACCTAGGTGCTCAAATTTCAGTGTGATGAGTACCATATGACTTGAATACCTAGAAAGATACTAGATTTTTATTGTTCTTAATATTTCCAAAGGCAGTATTTTACTGGTTTATAACAGTGTGCAAAAATGGCGAGTGATGCTTTAATTTTAGGTTCCTATATACATATTAGCTTAAACGTATCCCTGGGGTAAATCAGTTGTCTCAGTTAGATGAATTTGATCCACTGGGTTTAGATTCAATAAATCAATTATGTGGTTATATAATAATAATTTATAAACCTCAAAATTGTTTATTAGTCTATGACCATTATATTTATTTTGCATTTATCACCCACATAAGTCTAAATAATTATATTAAATTAAGGCTTAGGAACTTCAATTTAAAACACAGAAAGCCATCACTGTATTCTCAGCGGGAATTTGAGAAAATCACTTAATTTGGGGCTTTTTTCCTCTCATAAAGGTCTCATCTTTATCTTCTTGAGCTAGAGTATTCATTTGCCATCTCTCTTCAGAAAGCCTATTCACTTCAATGACTTTTATTACTTCTCTTTAGTTATTTTCTTTTCATTTTAGTTATGCTTTGTTGATGCTAATAGAGCAATAGAACCAGAGTTCATATATTAGGCATAACATGGTCTTTCCAACACCACATCTACCAGAAAGGTAAATTATAGCTGGGCTGTCATTCACATGCTATACTCGCTGTGGAGCTCTTGTATATTTCTGTCACCTTTCTTAGTTTGACTTGCCCATATACTTTCAAAGGGGTGTCCTGGGAACTAACCAGATGACTCACTGATGTTAATATGAGGGTCATGCACTGCTTTTCTTGTTGACCCCTGTGAAGCTGGAGACTGGACTGCTGTGCTTTTTACAAGAATTTCCTATACAGTTAAATACAGAGAGACAAGGAGGATAAGGTAATATCTTTTATTGGACCATCTTCTATCAGGGGAAGAGACAAGCTTTCGAGCTACACAAATACAACAATACTGCAAATAAAAACATTTATGGATGGAAAGTACCATAGGTCCATGAAACCTATACTGTAGAAACAAAAGAATTGCTGTAGATAATCATACATATTGTCCACCTACTCCACTATCCTGTTTTTGACTGTGGCCATAACCAGATGTTTCAAAAGAAGGTACAAAACCTTTATAGTGGAGAATTAGACAATAAAAATGTTTATAAGAGAGAATTCTTTCTAATTCCAAGTAGTTGGAGGTTGGCTTATGTCCTCAAGCCAGAGTGATGATATAATCATGATTTTTTTTCATTATTTTAAGGTACCTGTGGATAATATTATCATTCAGATAGTCGTATTTTAATCTTTCTAAACTCTATAATATTTTGTGGTTGTGAGTTCCACAAGTTAATTATACATCATGTACAAATTATTTCTTTTTTATCTGTTTTAAATGTATTACCTTAACTTTATTGGATTAACCTTTTTCTTGTGCTACGAGAAACTATACATGCAAGTGCCTGATTAACATTCATTTACCATTCATTATTCTCTATACTTGTGTTATGTTCCCTTTTATTCATTTCTTCTCTATGCTAAATAATCTTAATATTTCTAATATCTTCTCATATGAAGCTCTTTCCATGCTTATCATTTTTGTTGCCCTTTCTAGAGCTTTTCTTTCATTGCTGTATCTTTACTGGTGTGTTGTCCAAAACTGAACACAGTATTCAAGGTGAGCAGGTAATCTTGATTTATATGACAACATTATATTACCAGATGATTTTCCATCCCTTTCTTAATATACACTAACACTTCCTTTGCTTTTCTGTGCACTGAGCAGATGTTTTTATTGTGTTATCTGCAGTAACATGCAACTTTTATTCCTAAATTTATTGCAATTAATTTAGAATCCACCATCATGTATCAAATTATTCCTTTTAAAGTTCATTACTTTACACTTGTCTCCACTGGATTTTATCTGCTACCATGTTGCCCAATTGCCTAGCTTTGTCAGGTCCTTCTGAATTTTCTCATACTCGTGCATTAATCTAAATAATTTAGTGTCATCTGCAAACTTTATCCCTTTATAACCTCTGCCAGGTTATTCATAAATATATTAAATAAATAACACCAATTCTAGAAAATATTCTTTGAACAGCTCACTGTTAACTGCCTTCCATAACCAGATTTGACTGTTTACCCTTTCTCTTTGCCGTTTCTTAACCAGTTTCTAGTGCATGACAGAACATTACCTCTCACCTTGTGAGTGCCTGGTTTCCTTAATAGCCTGTGTGAAGGACTTTATCAAGAGTCCCAATAAATTACATGTGCTAGTTCTCCTTTATTCACTAATTTGTTAACTCATTAAAGAATCTTAATTGGAGGCAATATTTTTCTTTATAGAAATAGCGCTAGTTTGAGCCAATCATCTCAGTTTCACCTAGATGTTTTATAACTATTTTTCCCACTAATTTACCTCCTTTTTAAAAAGATAAGTACAAGATGTACTACTGGCCAGGCCTCCAGTTTAGTAGTTGATTGCATGTTTTTGTTAGCAGCTCTGCTACTTCTTTTCTAAGATCTTCCAGAATTCTTGAATGACCAATGTCCAGTTCCTAGTCAAGCCAATGTCAGCTGGTTAGAAGCAGAAATATTCTATTTGCCACCCTGATACCCTTTTATCTTTAATGCATTTATGTAGTATTTTGGAATACTCCACATGCTAATCAGCCTGTAGTCAAAAAATGCTTCTTGATACTCCGCTTGAACCCCTTCTTCCTTAGTGACAACCTGTGTCTTTTTGTTATCTCTTTATACCAAATAACTTCTTGTACTGAGATCCTTATTCATCCCTCAAAGGTACTGCTAGAGATGTCTTCCAGAAGTACCGGATCACTTGCTAACACTTTTAGGCAGTCACACCCATCTTATCTCCTTAGGGTTGGTTCCCTCCAGTGCCTCTTTCTTTAATGCAGTTTGTCATAAAGATGGCCCCTCTTATACCATTGCCTTCAAGTAACACTCACTAGAATAATGAAAGAAGGGGGGAAAGAAAGAATAAAAGGGAAAGAAAGAACAAAAGCAAAATGCAAAAAAAAAAAAAAGCAAAAGGGTAAATCAGGAACAGATAAATATAGTCAGTCATAATGGACATTATACAATCATAACTATATCGTGTGACCAAGGGCCTGATCCAAAGACTATTGAAATCAATGGACTTTGGATCAGGCCCTGAATTTTAGGTCTTTGCTCAGTGTGTACTCCCATTGACTTTGTGTGAGTAAGGGCTGTAGAACCCTTGTGTGTTTTGCTATCCTTAACCTTCCAGCAATTACTCAGTCAGCAAAGTTCACCTGCATGCCAAGAGTTCTCCGGAGTTCTCCCAGTAAGAGCTCTACAGAAGATATGGGACACACTGGTCTCTAATTCCCCTTCACTAGAGCTCTGTCTCTGAACTGACTGTCTGACTCAAGTTCACCTCCATTTCCCTGGTGGTGGTTTTCTGTCACAGCCAGCTCCTCTATTCTAGAACTCTTTTGCCCAGGGTTATGCATGAGTACATAAGAGATTTGTTGTGATGGCTCCTGATGTAACCTTTAGAATAGTGTAGTGATTTCATCTAACACAAGTGCTTGTATGGGAATTTTAGATTCTCTTTCTGTCATCTCTATCAATGTTGAGCATGTTAAGATCACAAAGCTGTTATGTTCCTTTTATTTTTCCAAAAAATTCCCATTATATTTCCAATATTATCCCATTCTTTCACCCTTCCTTCAACACTTTCCAAAACAGAGATGTCCTTTTTATGTGAGGGGTAAGGTAGCATGCTATCCAATATATATATATATAAAATGCTAATTAAGGACACAGGACCATATGTATTGTACCTGATCCATTCTTTCCTTAGCTCTGTAAGTAATTTCTCCTTTTCTATATCCAACCATTTTGCTTGCCTTGCAGCTTTTTATCTGGCCTTCATGTTCTCAGTTACTATAATTGCTTGGCCTGTCTTCATTCCACTATCTCCAGATTCACTGAGACTGGTTGAATTTTTAACCCCTGCTCTTCTGGAACTGGATAGGAAGCTTAATTACAACTAGAGCTGAAATAAATTATTAATTTCCAGAGTCTCTCAAGCCTGTTTTGGAAAGGACCAGTTGCAGGAATGAGCAGGTAGATCAGCCTTCACCTCTCTGCTGAAACTATCAGTTGTACAACAGTGATTTTTGAATATGATCATGTCTATCCTCTGTGAACTAAACTGAAATTCAGCTCATTTCACATATACTCAACAGTCATCAGACAAAGTAACAATTGGAGCAGGTCAGATTTTTATCCAGTGACCTCATAGACTTAGACTTTAAGGTCAGAAGGGACCATTATGATCATCTAGTCTGACCTCCTGCACAACGCAGGCCACAGAATCCCACCCACCCACTCCTGTGACAAACCCCTAACCTATGCCTGAGTTCTTGAAGTCCTCAATTCGTGGTTTAAAGACCTCAAGGCACAAGACATACAATTCTGCAATCCACTACTACTACCACAGCATCCAGCTCAGTCCTATGTGGGGGAAATTGTTATTGTTCTGGACTGTGTACTATCAAACATAAAATGTTTTTGTTTTAATTTTGTTCATTTGCTTTCCCTAAGGGTCACTTCTAAAAAGGTGCACAGCATTGTGTGACATTGCACTCCATAAGATTTTATGAAAATATGCTAATAAGTGTGAATATAATGTAACTGGAATATGCTTCGTGCAAAAGGTCTCTTGTAAGGTATCATTACAAAGTTTATAATTTACTGAGTATGGTCATCCCATTTGTATAAATGTATCACTCTTGTATTTGAAACTAGAAATATGAAATATAACTCTGAGGTCCTATTGTAATTATGCAGAGTCATTAATGGTGGTTTGGAATCTTGATGGCTTCCATCAGGTTAGGACAATTGGTTGTAAATGGCTCTGTTTACTTGCAAGCCTTCCTGTGAATCAGGCCAGGAAGAATGAAGGCTTGGGGTCTCCCAGGACACGTGACCATGTCACCTAGTACTGGAATCCATCTTAAACCTGGTGCTTTTCCATTTAGAAAGAGGGGTGGGGACCCAGAGAGACAAAAGATTCCTGCCTTGTGCCAAGCTATATAAGAGGGTGGAACAGAACAAAGGAGGCTGCATTCATGAGAAATCCCCTAGCTACCACCAGAGCTGAAACAAGGACTGTACCAGGGGAAAGGATTGGACCCAGACTAGAAAGGAGTCTAGTCTGTGAAAGAAGCTTGTTGGAACATCTCTGAGGGTGAGATTTTATCTGTATTCAGTTTCCTACTGTATTAGGCTTAGACTTGCGTGTTTTTGTTTTATTTTGCTTGGTAAATTTGTTCTGTCTGCTATTACTTGGAACCACTTAAATCCTACTTTTTATATTTAATAAAATCACTTTTGCTTATTAATTGACCCAGAGTAAATAATTAATGCCTGGGAGAGCATACAGCTGTGCATATCTCTCTATCAGTGTTATAGAGGGTGGAAAATTTGAGTTCATCCTCTATAAGCTTTATACAGCGTAAAACGGATTTATTTGGGGTATGGATCCCATTGGGAACTGGGTATCTGGGTGCTGGAGACAGGAATACCTGCTAAGTGGTTTTTAGTTAAAGCCTGCAGCTTTGGTAGACATGGTTCAGACCTGGGACTGTGTTTGCAGCAGGCTAGCGTGTCTGGCTCAACAAGGCAGGGTTCTGAAGTCCCAAGCTGGCAGGGAAAATGGGCTCAGAGGTAGTTTCAGCACATCAGGTGGCAGTCCCAAGGGTGTTTCTGTGACCCAACCCGTCACACATTGGTCTTTGAACACACAAGTACTTCTACTGATTATGGATACGCCTGTATCTTGTGTTGCTTTCAATTCTACATGGAATCATTTACATGATTCCAGAGTTGCATTCTATTTTCTCCTACTGATTAATTTTTAACAAATTCATTTGCAAACCCATTGTGATCACTGTCTGCCAGATCCCCATATTGAATCTTTTTGCTTATTGAAGGAACATCTATTACTCACTGTCTTTAAGTGCTTTAAAGATACTTTATTGCTAAGAGAAGGATTATTTGAGCCTGAATGCTCCATTACCTCGAAAAGTTGTTGACCCTAGTCAGGAAGGTGACACTATGCTCTGGAGTGAAGTATCCACCTCCTGAGATTGGCTGTGCTGGTGCATTGCCCTGTATTTTTAAATCTGATGGTTCTATCTTTTCACTGAATGGGAATGTTCAGGGAAGTAGTTTAGAATTGTTTTAAGTCTTCCTGGCTTATATAAAAGAACGAATCAGTGATTGGAAAAAAAGCTGTGCTAAGAGTGTTATGAACTTTTCATTTCTTGATAGCATTAAGAAAACACCGAAAACCAATAGAGACATCCTCCAAAGGAAATTAAAGCCTTTACTTATGCAAGGCTCTGCTGGTAGATGTTATTGAACTTAACCCGATGCTTGCTTGCATGTACTCTGTAACAATAGCAATGATCTGTAATGTAAACTTATTCAATATAACATGATATAAATAAAAATAACAACTAAAGCTGGCACTCTGTAAGTCACCCGGGTTGCCTTTTCTCAAAGCAGCCTATCTTAAGGGTAGTGGCCAGGGTTAGTATTAAGTTCTGAATTTCCTGCCTCTTTGTTCAGCTTGTCTCTCAACTTTAATTTTATTTAAATATAGCTTTCAAGAATTATCTTTCTCAAAGAGATTATTCAAGGAAGATTATAAACTGGTATTTCTCTCAGTGCCTGTTTTATTGGTTCAACATGTTTTTTTTTCAGTAGACATGTCATTGTTGATTTATTTATAAAATGTTAATGTGTAGCACAGAAAAGAGGAACAAAGCAGAATATTAACATCAGCAAATACAACTAAGCATCTAATCCTAAAAAAGCAGTTAAAAATAAAGTCAAATTAGACAAAGAGCTAAAGCAAAGAACGAAGGAAGAATGTGGTATGTATATAAAAACAGGCATAGTCTGTCTCTCTTGGGTTATTCCCAATGCCATAGTATCTGAACACCTCACAGTTTTTGAAGTACACATCCTCACAACACCTTTGTGAGATAAGGAAATGCTATTATCCCCATTTTACAGCACCAAGGCATAGAAAGACCAAATTAGTTGCTCAGCATCACACAAGAAGTCTGTGTCAGAGAAGGGATTTGAATCTAGGTATCCCAAGTCCAAGGCTAGTTCCCTAACCACTGGATTATCCTTCCTCACTTATACTAGTCTTAACTTGTGTATCTTGTCCTACATTTCATAAATCAGCATACAGGCGCTCTGAATTGATGAATGGGACCAAGGTCATTCACATCCACTATCTAAGCTCCCCAGAGTTTGAATGGGTTTGGATCAGGTGTTTCATTTTGGATCCATCTTCTAGAGGTGGATCTAACCCTGACGTCCAGATTCAATCTCAGTTCCCGCCACCAAGGTTTATGGGGGTTCAGACGTGGTGTTCTGGTTTAGGTTTTTTGAAAGAGAAAAATAAGGGGGTTTTGTGCATGACAAGGAGAATGTTCTAGACGTGGTGGGAAGAAGGCACAAAGATGAGTGATAATATGGTAGTGTGTTTATTTGTTTTTTTAAGTAAGGGCCCTTCTATTGAATATGAAATCCTGGAACTAATGAGAGGAAGAAATTTTGCTCTCTTCACCAATGAAGAGTGAATGCATCATCAGTGTCAGAGCACTAAAAATGCACTTGGAAAGATTTGAGACAATTATTGTGCCATCTGCATTTACTTCTGCTGGCTATTTGAATGGCAAAGCCCAGAGGGCCAGCAGGCTTATTGTCTGTTTCCAAGGAGCTGTTTGGTAGTACAGCAGAAGCTGTGTCAGAGGAAGTGGTATATCTCCAGGGGTGCTGTCCACTGTTTGTTTTCTCTGCAGGGCAGTCACTGCTTAATCTTAATCTTCAAAGCCTAGATTTAAGTATATTGTCAACCCTTAACTCTTACTTGTTCATAGCGTCTGCTGGGGGCTTGGCTGCCATAGCAACTAACAAAGAATAGATTCTTAGTTATATTGTATTGAGAATCTGCCTTCTGCTAACAAGATTTTGAGAAATATTGGGGCTCTTCTTTAGGAGCTATTTCCTCTGAGGTGGTTTCTGTTTGTTCTTCTTTAGTGCTAATGGGAGTTACACATGTACTTAGGGTCAAATCCTGCTCTCCCATAGACACCCAGAAACTCTCTAAAAACAAGAAGTCATATATTTAAGTAGCTGCAAGTGCCCTCTGAATTTAGCACTAGACTTCCTCAATATTCTGCCTTCCTCATTGGGACTTCTGTGTCTAATGCCGTTCCTAATGTCAGAGCAGGACTAGACCCAACATGAGCAGGTTAGACAAAAGAAGACAATGGTTGCATGTTCTTACTGGAGAAAGACCAACCTTGAACTCAAATGTAAATTATGCCCATCTTGCAAAGGAATAACTGCTTCATGAAGAAAGTGCATAGATGTGTAAACATAAGGAAGGGAGCTCTCAGGCTATGGTCTTTTTTTAACTCATTGAGATAAATCAGAAAAATACATGCAAAATCCAGCATTTGAGAGGTGACATGAATCTGAGACCCCCTTCCTAGTCCTCTGAGTACATAATCTAGTTAAGTACATTGATACTATGTTGATAGATACTGTATCATTTTTAATCTCAGCTGTAGGCTAAATTGTGTCTGGATCTACATGGGTATGCTACAGCAGGGGGAGAATAGGCATAACAAACCCCTCAAATACTCATAAAATTGGGGCATGTTATCGATCCACAATTGTGGTCAAATCAATAAACAAAATATTTGGTTGTATAAAGAATGGGATAATGCTAATCAGTTTCTATGCTCTCATCTTGAATACACCTCTACCACAATATAGCACGACCCGATATAACACGAATTCGGACATAACACGGTAAAGCAGCACACTGGGGGGGGCGGGGCTGCACGCTCTGGCGGATCAAACGAGTTCGATATAACGCGGTTTCACCTATAACACAGTAAGATTTTTTGGCTCCCGAGGACACTGTTATATTGGGGTAGAGGTGTATTTTGTTTATTTCTCATCATACTATCAGAGTAAGGCAACAAATTGTTGGAGGCCTGGAAAGACCTGCATATGAACAGACTGACAAGATTAGGATTCCTTAGTTTAGGGAATAAGAGGGCATGCGATAGAGGTATATTAAAACAGTGAATGGCACAGAGAGAGAGTAAATCATGCATGTCTACTCTTTTTCATATTACAAGAATGAAGGCACATTCACTGAAAATGAAAGACAGCAGAGTGAAAAATGATTAAAGCAAATACTTTAATACCCAATGCATAATTATTCTAAGGAATTCACCAATACAAGATATTACTGGGTTGCAGAGTTTAATGGGTTCAGAAAAGAATTAAACACTTATAAGGATAACAACATTCACAGTTACATTAGCTAAGATAAAAAGTATGAGGAATATAGACTTTCATTCATGGCATAAACCAATCATTAAATGCTGGGAGCTTATTAGAGGAGGGAGAAAAATTGTTCTCCTTAACCTCTGAGGATAGACCAATAAGCAATGGGCTTAAACTGCAGCAAGGGAGGTTTAGATTGGACATTAAGAAAAACTTCCTAACTGTCAGGGTAGTCAAGCACTGGAATAAATTGCCTAGGGAGGTTGTGAAATCTCTGTTATTGGAGGTTTTTAAGAGCAGGTTAGACAAACACCTGTCAGGGATGGTCTAGATAATACTTAATCCTGCCTTGAGTGCAGGGACTGGACTAGAAGACCTTTTGAGGTCCCTTCCAGTCCTATGATTCTATGATTATTCTATGAACAGGTTATTATTACATAGCTGTCTTTTGTGAGGGGTATGGTACTTTCATTCTTCTACTGCTCGCAGTCAAAGACAAAATAAACAGATGACTGGTCTGATCCAGTATGGCAGTTTGTACACTCACTGGGGCTTTGATGTGGTGACCCTTAGGATCTGCTGCTAGACACATCTGTTTGTTCAGGCTTCTCCAGGAGGTAACAGGGAGGAGAGAAGAATTGACTAGGAGACAGAGGTTGATGGGAAAAGTGTCTACCATGAAGCTGGGAAGGTCTTTGGGAGTTTGGTTTGTTTGGTTTTTTAAGGAGGAGGTCTTCTTTTTATTATTATTTTTGTCAGTTTTATCTATTTAAAAATTGTAGTCTTAATGGCGTCCATGTGTCTGCAGAATGTGATGTATGCAAGTGGAAAATATAAACAATCAAATGTAAAATAAGTTGGGCCAGATCCTCAGCTGGTGTAAATCAATGTATCTCCATTGATTCCAGTCTGGCACACAGAACCTAGTAATCAAGGCCTAAATCCTTCAAAGCCCAAATACCAACTTTTTAAATTAATTTCACCTGCATTTCAGAGCTATGATACAGATTACAAAAACATAGGACATTCCGGTTTGGCATTGTGGACTGTAATGATTCTCAGTGCCATTCTTTACAGCAATGGCGTAGCACCACTTGCATTACAAGAGAACTGCCATGCCATACAGAGCCTGTGTCCAGACTCAGATGACTTTGCTATTTTATTAATGCTCTGGGGTTTTTAATGAAGAATTCATTATGGTACCATAAACTGAAGGTCTTTTTCATTAAAACAAATGGAGCTTTTGAAATCAGCAACATTTTGCTAATTAGCGGAGAATTTGAGAAGTAGCTGTATTTATGAGTCTAGTGTCCTGAAACTAATTGGGTTAGAATTTGATTGTAAATTGGTAATAAAAGTGTGTGTGTGTGTGTGTGTGTGTGTGTGTGTGTGTGTGTGTGTGTGTGTGTTTAAAAAAACAACAGTAGCAAACCTCATTTGTTGGAAGTCTGATTGGTGACCTCATGGTATTGATGAATGTATTAACTGAAGTGGCTTTTTTTTGTTCAATCTGATTCTCAAGATTCTCAAGATTTAGAAGCAGATTATGACTGAATAACAGGCATAATGCTAAAACAGAAACTAATTAGTTCTTTGGCTGTTATATTAAACTTTAGCATAATAAAATAGTTATTCCTTTGAATTTCTTTTTTTTATGGTGTCGAGACACTAGGAAATGGGAATTACCATCTAACTATGTGATGTGTATACATATAGGTGCTATTTAAACAGAGATTATTGTTGAGAGTTAAAGTGGCTTTGATTTTGAAATACTCGGAACACCAATTAATGTCATTAGCTTTGGCATGAGATATAGAAATAAAACACAAGAGTCACTCAGAGACTCATTTGTAAAATTTACAGATATTTCAGAAAAACACAAAACAGTCTACGAGTACCTATATAAATTTGTTAGTCTCTAAGGTGCCACAAGTACTCCTGTTCTTTTTGCGGATACAGACTAACGCAGCTGCTACTCTGAAACCTATATAGGGAGAACATTTCTGATGGTAGCAGACAATGGCATAACAAAATCCAGTGACTGGAAACTGAATCTAGACAAATTCAGAATAGAGACAAAGTGCAGCTTTTTAATGGTGACAGCAATTAACAATTGGAACAATTTACCTAGGGTTGTGATGGATTTTTCATCACCTGAAGTCTTTTAAATCCAGACTGGATGTCTTTCTAAAAGATACATTCTAGCTCAAACAGAAGTTATGGGCTTGCTGCAGGAATTCATGGGTGAGATACTATGGCCAGGGTAATGCAGGAGATCTGGGTAGATTATCATATTAGTCCCTCCTGGCCTTACTCTAAGAATCCCAGAACCAATCCCAGCATACTGAAACTAAGCGGTAAATTTGGACTTCTAAGGCCATCTCCTGTCTATGTATGCAATTTCCCTCTTTCTGTCCTATCTAGTATCAGCTACCTAGAGATGCTGTAGGAATTGTGTTGCCAGCCAACATCATTCAGATTCACCCATTTCTGGATTCCTGATATAACATGCTTTTCACTTGAATATCCATGATACTACAGTTTCCAAACAGAATATTCATATTATATTGTTGATGCATATCCCTCCAGGGTAGATGCTAACAGCATGTCCACTGCCTAGGGTAATAGACAGCAAATGAATGAGGTGATGGTGACAGATGGAATCCTTGTTCTCATCCTCAATACATGAATAATGCCATTAATATCTTCAGAAACATAGGCCCCAGCCATTACTGACTCAGTAGTGGGACCGTGATGGACAGGTTTGTTAAAGTAATTGATTATAATAATTAAGTGTATGCCATTTATAACTTTATTTTTATAATATTTTGACTATCAGGTTGTTTTATTATTTAACAGATTATTTGTTAAGGACCTGGTTAGAGTAACAGTTCATTCACAACAACTAATCCTGAGAATAAACTGACTACTTTTTAGAGCAAAATGTAGACAGCGGGCCTGATTCTGCATTATATAGTGGCCCCTTTGTACTGCTCTTCTGGCACACAGAGGTCATAAAGCCAATGTATTGGACCACCTGGTAAATCCTCCAGCACAGGGGAAATCCCTAGGTGGCACAGAGCCAGTGCAATGAGACAGTTTTAAAAATCTGTGCCTTTAAAGTACTTGCAGCAGGAAGATCTCTTAAATGAATAAATGTATCATTCTGCAGCACAAATTGTTAACCACAACTCAATCTGGTGGCATGATGCTGAAAAACAAAGTTTTCCAATATAGGCATGTGAGTTGCTGCTTGGTTTACTTTTTTTGCTGGGTTGGGAAACTGTTTTCATGTGCTCCAACCTGCCTGTTGTACCCAACTGTTGTCTTAAATGTAGACAGGGCTGGCTCTGGCTTTTTTGCTGCCCCAGGCAAAAAAGCCTCCCGCCGCCCCTGGCCCCCTGGCGGGGAGTGCAGCAGGGGAGGGCGCCGAGCCCGGCCGCAGCCCCGCTCTCCCCGGCCGCCCGGAGCGCTGGGGGGAGGGCGGCCCCGCTCTCCCCGGCCGGAGCGCCGGGGGGAGGGCGCTGATCCCGGCCGGGGCCCTGCTCTCCCCGGCCGGCCGGAGCGCTGGCCGGAGCACCGGGGGGCCCAGCCGCGGCCCCGCTCTCCCCAGCCGGCCGGGATGCCGCCCCCCTCCAGGTGCCGCCTCAACCACCTGCTTGGTCGGCTGGTGCCTGGAGCCAGCCCTGAATGTAGATTGTATGCTCTTTTGGACAGGGACTGTCTTTTTGTTCTTTTTGTACAGTGCCTAGTACAATGGCCTCCAGGCACGTGCTACCACAGTACAAATAGTAAATTATCATCATTACAGTTAGGAGGACACCAGAAAGATCTCAATGGAGATTTAGAAGTCGCTTTTTACAGTCACAAATGGCTGAACCACAAATCAATAACTTTTTCTAAGGGTTACTTTATGGTTCTGTTTCACTGGGTAAATATTGACCACAAAAGAAATTTGATGTTTTTCTACCATTAATTTTGACTTTGTCCTATTGATCTTGTTTTGGTGACAAGACAAAGGGAAAGAGCATTTACTAAAATCCCTTGCTAATTTATCTTCACGTAACAAGTAGGAGAAGTGTAGTCAGTAATATACAGACCATTTCTTCAATTCTCTTCTGCAGTTTTCCAGATATATCAAACTCTAGCAGTAGAACTGTGAGAACTATGCCTATGCCTATGCCAAATGCTAATGCTAAATACAACTAAAAAGCCCAAACCCTTCCACACACAAATGTTGTGTTGTTGTTTTTTTAACTGAAGTATTAAATCCTGCAATAGTGCATTATTAACATTAACATAAAACAGCGATATTTTGTGCAACTACTGTAGAATCCTTGCAAAAGGAAAGGTAAGCTGGATAATATCTAACATTTACACAGTGCTCTTCATCTTAAAAATGCATTATGGGTAGTCATCCCCAGCAACTTGGTTTAATAGCTAAGTATTATCCCCATATTTATGGAAGACTTTCCATGGTGCTAACCATTTTGCTACCTCTTTGTACCAGTAAAGGTTAAATGTTTTATTACAGCAGAAGTCAGTGTCAAAACCGGGATTAGAATTTAGGAGTCCCTGGCACCCAGCCCTCTGCTCTAACTAGTAGTCTGTGTCTGTCTCTGTGTGTCACTAGAGTGATGGAAAATTTGATGTGTGTTCCAGCAAACAACTGTTCCTAGATCTTGCTCTATTCTTCCGCAGTTTCAAAGATCGCTCCCTGAATGTGTCACTTTTAGTGCTGTGTCTCCTGTTTCAGAAACATTCTGCAGCTGCTTGCTTCAAAATGACATGTAAATTACATAGCTCATCTATCACACAAGCTAGTAGGCCTCTGGTGACATAAACTGGCCATTTGGTAATTATAGCTCTCTGATTCCAGATTTCCTACTGCTAAGACAAGAGAAAAGAGGAGAAAACTGATGAGGGATGGGAGAGAGAAGCACAAAACATCTGATTACTAGTGACAGTGAATCTCACAAAGTGCAGATGTTTGGTATGGAATACTTATCCAAATGTATTCCAATCTCGTTGGGCTGTAAAGGCTTGTCTAGTCCATACCAGTGGGGTGTAAATTCTAGTTCGCACCAGCATGATGCGCGCTAACTGGCCTGTGTTGAACCTGTTGGTGTGTTAACGTTATGGCATGTTAATACCAGTTGGTATTAACATAGTACTGTTTGAAACAGAACAACATTAAAGCACACTAGGGAACTTTTAGTCCACACTAGCATGGTCCTCAGGGGCCAATTAATGTGTGATGTCCCGCTGCACATTAGAATTCACACCCCGCTAGTGTGGACTAACACACTGTGTAAACAAGCCCTAAATCTCCCACTACAGACTCTCTCCTGAGAACTCGAGTACTTTCAGGTTCTAAGTGGATCAGAAATAAGATAAGAATAACCTCTTCCCAGATAATTTTCTGCCTCTGCAACTAGTATCCGACAAAACCAGAAAATGCAGGCACGTCAGAAATTGATAGAGGGGATAGAGAGAAGGGAAATTAGCCACTCCAGACGTACTCTGTCTCAAATATAAAAAAAAGGTTCCATTCAAATTTGTTTCAAGTATGGGTGATTATTTCAATCAGCCACATTTCATCTGACTATTGTAGTCACCAACAGACATGCTAACTCATTATGTATAAATTTTTTCATGTCTTACATTTTAAAGAGACTAAGGCTTCGTCTACACTGCGCTTTCATCAGTTAAACTTTTGGCATTCAGGGGTTCAGGGGGTGTAAAAAAACTATACCCCAAACAACAAAAGTTTTACCAAGGAAAAGTGCCGGTGTGAACAACCCTTTGTCAGCGAGAGAACACTCCCACCGATAAAGCTGCTGCCTCTCGTTGGGGTGGATTTTTTTGTCAGCGGGAGAGCTCTCTGCTGCCGGCAAAGAGCAGCTACACTGCGCATCTTTTAGCAGCATGGCTGTAGCAGCACAGCTGTGTCGCTAAAAGATGCGTAATGTAGACATAGTCCGAGAATATGACCTCAGGAGCCTCTGTAGAAATCTCCCTTCTGACTATTGCCTGGAGCAATATTTGTAAAAGAGAGTATGGACATTGATTATTGCTGCTGCATATATTTCTGGAGAAATGATCACAACAACAGAGCTAATATGGCAGAAATTGAAAACAGGGACTGAGAGCAAAAACTAGTACGTCACTGTTTTATCATTTGAAAGAACAGTGGAGACATGGGATTAAAACTGAGGGTAGATGTGCAAGAAACTAAGAAGATATTTTATGGGCAGAGTGGCAAATGAACAGGATGGACTCCAGTCATAATGGTGTGGTCAATTAGTAGTAGTAATATGTTGAAACAAAGTTTGGATGATATGTCACACACCTTACTTCCCTTGCATCCCTCAGCATGCTGACCTAGGTCTCGTGGGTTGTTAGGGTCTGTCTTACCCTTCATCACCTCCTGTAGCATATCTAGCACCACAACTAGAATAGGGGTCCAGGGCCGCCCAGAGGATTCTGGGGGCCTGGGGTCTTGGCGGCGGGGGGGCCCCGCCACCGAAGACCCGGCACTTCGGCGGTGGGTCCCGGAGCGGAGGGACCCCCCGCCGCCAAATTGCTGCCGAAGACCCGGAGTGGAAGAAGCTCCGGGGGCCCCGGGCCCCGCGAGAGTTTTCCGGGGACCCCGGAGCGAGTGAAGGACCCCGCTCCAGGGGCCCTGAAAAACTCTCGTGGGGGCCCCTATGGGGCCCGGGACCTGAGGCAAATTACCCCACCTGCCCCCCCCCCCTCTGGGCAGCCCTGTAGGGGTCACATAGTCCATAAGTGCTAGGACCAAGATTATGTCTAGCCCCCAAGAAGGTTCTTTTTTTTGTTTGTTTGTGCCTCTTCTCCATTGTGTACGTGTGAAGTGTTAATTCATAGATGCATAAAATTGAAAACCAGAAGGGACTATTAGATTATCTAGGCTGACCTCCTGTATATCACAGCCCATCAAATTTCATTTACTCCTGCATCAAGCCCAATAGAAATGTAATCTCATCTGTGTGATCTGGCCAGGGACAAATGGGAACACATATGGACTATCAACGTTCTATCATCTATCAAAATGAAGCATTTAGGGCCTGATCCAAAGTCTGTTGAAGTTAACAGGAGTCTTTCCATTGTTGGATCAGGCCCTTAATTCCTATTCAGTTCCATTGGTTTGCTACAAGAGTTTAATGACAAAAAATTAAATAGAAATGTGGCTAATTGTTTACATCCAGTTGCATTCTTCATTAGGAAAACTCTGAATCAGTATCCTTTCACTGGTTACATGACATATTTTCCTTTGGGGCGGTCTAGTTGCAGAGCAGAAGGTAAATCATAGTTTTTCATGAAATTTAGGATTTTTCCACAGAAAATCTCAATTTTTCAAAAACTGCATTTTCCATTGAAAAATCATTCTCACAGAAAAGTCCTGATATGGTCTACTTATGCATGACTAAAATCTCAGGTGATAAATAGGACATAAGTGGGCCATGGGCCCTATAGTAGCTGTCGCAGAGAGGCAAATTTTGTACTTAGCAAGTTGTAAAGTCATTTGTGTGTGTGTGTGTGTGTGTGTGTGCATATGAAATAACACTACCCATTCCCCTTCCTTTTGATATGTTTTATCTTTATCTAATTTGTCTTTGTTGCCTTGAACAAGCCACTTCACTGCTCCGTACCTCAGTTTCCCCAGCTGTAAAATGGAGATGATACTGACCTCCTTTCTAAACCACTTTGAGATCCACTGATGGAAAAATGCTATATAAAAGGTAAGGATTATTATTATTAATTTGTAAACTCTTCAGGACAGGGATTTTTTTTCTTTTGTCTAAAATATGTAACTCACTGCTGGTATTTTATAACGAATAAAGAATTGTTTCTGTATATAATCTTATTGTAGTACATCATAAATAGAATACTTTATAAATGAATTTTAAAAAATTAATGTGCACACACAAGACATTTAATTTTCAATGGCGTATGGGCACAATCATCCGAATACCTGTTTTAAAATATGAAAATCAGTAATTATTATAAACTCCACATAGGAATACCCTTTATTCATCAACATAAAACAATTTTTTAAAAACTAATCTGGTATCTCTTAGAACAACTCTGCATGTTGTGTCGATACATGTTTGAAAACAAAAGAGAGGAATTTTCAATCCAAGTTTAGAGCACAATGAAAACAAGAAGATCCCTGCCACCCTGGAATCTAAATCTATCAACGATTCTGCTCTCAGTTTGTTTCAGTGATTAGTTATCAGTTGATTAGTCATCCAAAGAGATTCGGTGAACAGTTTACCAGATTTTCAAAGCTCGGTTGCGTGCAATCAAAGCACTGTTGGGTTGTCCTCCCACTGGTGTTATTGACTTGCATCCAAAGTCTAATTATGTGTACAACAACCAGTAGCAAGTAAAATCAGATATGATTCCTAAGCTCGTTGCTGAGGATGCTGTATTTCCAGTTCCCAGTCTTACTTAGCTGCAACTCTATTCATGACCGCAATTGCATTCTCCAGTCTCTTGCCAGAAGTCTCAAGTTTCTGTCAATGGGGGACTTTGAGGAGGCACGCTATGTGATGACTCTCAAAATGGAAAATTCTCAAAACTAATTGCAATTGTATCTCCTCCAAAAGTAGTTGAGTCCTATCATTAATTTTTCAAAGCCGCACATGAATATAAGAGGGGATATAGCAAGGATTTCTCTGTGCAATCCTCAATAAAAACTTGGCTAAATCTTCAAACAGCACTTTTTAAGTGAATAGACTCAAAGTTATAGGATTGGATCTCTCAGAGCACCTGGTCCAGGCCACTGCATCTGGAAAGGAGGACCCTATATTATTTCCCTAAACCGTGTAAACTATTTACTACATTGGTGGCCCTTAAAATGTTCCAATTACCTTAGATAACTAAGTAAGTATTTGCAGTCAGATAACTGCAGTATTCAAGGTATTTCCTATAGTAAATATAGGGAAGTGCTATACAAGGGCATATTGAAGATACTGAGGTAACCATATCTATTTATCTTAGGTTAAAAAGCTTTTAAGGCACACCACTCTGTTTTAAGTCACTTCCGCTAACTACTTTCCATTCAAGATTTTGCCATAATTGCCTTAAGAAGGAAATTGCTCCACTTGCAGATCATCCTTGGAAACAGAAAGGCTTTGCTACTATCAGAGCTAATTTCTTCCTTTAACTTTAATTTGGCACTCTTTGCTTTCTCACTCATGTCTAACATGAAGAATTATTTTCCTTCTTTCAGAGTGGTCTGTTGGTTAGACCAAGAGCAAGAATTTGGGATTCTGTTCCCAGCTCTGACTGGCTTTGTGACTTTGGGCAAGTCACTTAGAGTATGTCTACACTGCAGTTAAAAACCTGTGGATGGCCTGTGCCAGCTGACTTGGGCTCATGGGGCTGTTTAATTGTTGTGGGGGTTTTTAATTGCTGTGTAGCCCATGCTCTAGGACCTTGAGTGTGGGATGGTCTCAGAGCTTGGGCTACACAGCAATTAAACAGCCCTTTAGCCCGAGCCCCGAGAGCCCGAGTCAGCTGGCCAGGGCCAGCCGTGGGTGTCTAATTACAGTGTAGACATACCCTTAACTTCTCTTTATTTCCCAGTTTCCGCATCTGTTGAACAGCAAGGTGTTTGCCTACCCGACAGAATTGTTGAGACTTACTGTCAGTGAAGCATTGGGAGGTTGGCAGATGACTACGTAACAGCAAAGCGTTGTTATTCCAAACTTTAACTACTAAATCTTTCCTTCATTCTAAACCAGCTGTTCACAATGGGGAATCCCTGCTGGCATCCCCAATAAGGTAATGCACAGCATCTCTTTTGACCTGTGACCTAGTTGCCACGTTCTATCGCATTGAACTGTGACCTCTAATCTAAAGTCATCTCCTTTGTCTCTTATAGCTCCCAGCAGCTTTCCCAATTTTGACTGAATCTCTCTGAACGCTTCTTTGGAAGAGATCCCACATGCCCAGCAAAAGCAGAGGGTACTGCAGGCTGATCTGCTCGCCTTTCATTTCACTCTGACTGCTCAGTCTGTCTCTCTGACACCTCAACAAAGGGAGAAGAAGCTATAAAGGGTTTCAACTCAGAGCACAAAAGGAGTGAAAAGCAAGGCCAAAAGTCCAGTGAACAGTAAAAAGCATGATTCCTTAGAGCCTCCCAGCTCTCCAGCCCCAGTAATTCAAGCCCTGGCAGTGGGGAGGGGCAGACAGAAGTTGAGACAACAGGCTTGCCACAAGCTGCCGGCTTCTACCACTGTTTCTAGCCTTCAGTGAGATGTGGCTGTTTGATCAGCTGGTAGTTGTATTACTGCACGTCAGGGGATCTTGGACACCCAGGAAGCCCTTTATCTTCCCTACTATTTTGTTGACCTGTTGACCCATTGCACCCTAGGGACAGTTGTTTACAGGAGACGTGGAAAGATAGATCAGGACCTTCATAGAGGCAGCTAAGAAGGCAGCAGAGGGGTAAACAGCAGTGGTTATTATGTCTGTGCACAACCATAACCATCCATCACAATGTGGAGCCATGGTGCAAAGAGGCTAATTCCTATTAGTAGCTAAGGCCTGACACATGCTCACAAGCATCTTCTGCCTATCCATAACCTGCAATCCTATATTGCTAATTTGAAAGGATGTTGACTTATTTGGCGGTGAGGACACTTCAGAAAGATAAGATACAGAGCAACCTGTTCGTTGCTCCTTGTCCATAGAAATGATCTAGCTTTTTCAGGAGGGCAGTTGTGGTAGAAAAGTAATATTAACTCCTCCCTCCCCCACCCACCAGACCATGCACAAAATGAATAGAACTAACAAAATGGGTGCCTTGAATAACTCTAATCACCTTTGCTTATATCTTCCATCCCTTCCCCGACCCTTTGTCTATCTTTGCCTTTCTAGGCCCCGATCCTGCATTTATATCTATTAAGGAAAATTGCTGTGCCTATGTGAAGCCTAGCTGAATTCAACTAGGCTCTGCAAGAGTGCTAATTGCAGGACAAAAGTCTTAAAATGTAAGCTGTCCTAGGCTCAGGGCCGGCTCCAGGCACCAGCCCACCAAGCTTGTGCTTGGGGCGGCATCTGGAGGGGGGCGACGCGGCGCTCCGGCCCCCGGGGAGAGAGGAGCCACGGCCGGGCTCGCCGCCCTCCCCCCGGCGCTCTGGCCGCCCTCCCCCCTGGTGCCCTCCCCCGGCCGCCGGGGGGAGAGCGGCGAGCCCTGGCTGGGGCTCGCCGCCCTCTCTCTGCCCTGCCCCCTGCACTCTGGCCGCCGGGGGGAGAGCGGAGCCCCGGCCGGGGGGAGAGCGGAGCCCCGGCCGGGGCTCACCGCCCTCCTCCCAGGGCTCCGGCCGCCCTCCCCCCGGCCGCCGGGGGGAGAGCGGAGCCCCCGCCAGGGCTCACCGCCCTCCTCCCAGGGCTCCGGCCCCCCTCCCCCTGGCCGCTGGGGGGAGAGCGGAGCCCCCGCCAGGGCTCGCCACCTTCCCCCCGGGGCTCCGGCCACCCTCCCCACCCCCCCCCCCCCGTAGGGGGGGGGGGCGGGCGGGCGGCGGCTTTTTTGCCTGGGGCGGCAAAAAAGCCAGAGCCGGCCCTGCCTAGGCTGAGACTGTCTTTTTCTGTGTTTGCAAGATACCTACCACAGTGTGGGCACTACCACAATCTAAATAATAATAATGAATGGGGGTTTTGTGATGTGGAAACTTGTACTGTGGGCAGGAGCGCCGCCAGCTTTTTTGCCACCCTAGGCGGTGGAAGGTCCCGCCCCTGAATGCCGCCCCCGACAGAGGCGGCGGAAGGTCCCGCTCCCGAAATACCACCGACAACCGGGGCGGCCGAAGATCCGGCCACCACAGTCGCTGCCCCACAAATGTTAGCGTCCTAGGCGACCGCCCAAGTCGCCTAATGGGTTGCGCTGGTCCTGACTGTTGGAAATAAGGTGAGACCATGAGTCATTTCACATAGGTGCCCAAACAACCATCAGATGAAAACCTCAGACTTTCAGACTGCACTAATTTGAGTTGAATTTGAACTAGAAGTTTAGAAGTGAAAGCAGAGCTGTGCAAAACTAGTGACAATGTCACTGTGGAATTTCACACAAGAATATTTGCCACTTCATTTCAGGCAATTTCATATCCCCTCAAATTTAGCTTTTCCAATTCAACAAAATGGCTATTATATTAAAAAAAATGGGAAAAAAACAAATATATATATTTTGATTTTTGACACTTGTGCTGAGAACTTACATTTTGCTTGGAATCTTGCCCATGGACTGTCAGAAATGACCTAGTTTTCACTAAAAGGGGCCCAAGTGTATTACCAATGATAGATTTATTTATTTATTTATTTATTGGCAAAATGAATCCATTTTTGTATATGAAAAAAGGAAATAAAAAATAAAAAGTGGAGAAAAAAGCCAGAGTGAAACTAGTTTAGACTTTTATTGTGAGAGATGCTCATAATCCAGTATCTAATTCCTTGAGGCACAGGGGGTATGTCTACACTTAAAATGCTACAGCTGAAGCTATGCCACTGTAGCACTACAGTGTAGACACTACCTACATCAATGGGAGGGGTTCTCCCTTTGCTGTTGTTAATCCACCTCACCGAGAGGTGGTGGCTAGGTCAATGAAAGAATTCTTCCATCGACCTAGTGCGGTCTACACCAGGGGTTAGGTCAACATAACTACATCTCTCAGGAGTGTGGATTTTTCACAGTCTTGTGAGATGTAGGTATGCCGACCTAACCTCCAGTGTAGACAGTGCTAGGTTGATGGAAGAATTCTTCCATTAATCTAGCTACTAGCTCTGGGAGAAGTTGATTTACTACAGTGCAAGGAGAACCCTTCCCATCGCTGTAGTGAGTGTCTACACTGAAGCACTGCAGTGACACAGAAGCAGCCCTGCAGCTGTAGAGTTTTAAGTGTAGACAAACCCTTAGTCTCTCAGTGCTGTGTGTTATATATTATCCTCCCTAACTATCCAGCTGATTGTGAAGCACAAACATCCTTACTTTAGTGAGTCATTTTTTCCCTTTGTATTGATTACTATTACATTCCTCTCAAAATAAATAAATTAACCTCTTTGGGGACTTTCCAGAAACATAATTAACTTTCTCTGAGAGAATTCAGGTTGTCGGGAACGGATTATGACACGTTTTGTCCTAAAGCCAGATGGATGTGATTAGAAAGCACAAAGTAAAGCAGCTTGCTCAACAAATGAAGCTGAATGGTCGGTAACCTTGGGGGCTGCTCCCATATACAAAGCATAGCAGAGTCTATAGTGAGGCAGTGATCCACAGAACAGCACTTCAAGAGGGTTGAGGTTACTATAACTGAGATTAAGATGGAGGTGTTGCCAACTTTAGCCCTCTGTAGCAGCAGTAACATAGAGGCTGATGGCTGTCAACCATTGTCAGAAATTGGACTCTTGACACTCATTCAAAGGAAAAGCGAGTTACAGTTAGTGCCCAGCTCAGGGCAGGAAGGGACAGGCAACTAGTAAGCTCAAACTTTTCCAGTGTGGTACATGAAGAATGTGCTTTTTATGACTCAAGTGCATGGTGGGGTAAGGAGACGGTGAATCTGTGTGTCTATTACTTGTGTAAGTATTAGTCTCTGCTAGGAACAGTTGAGATAGCCCAGTACAGGGGGCCTTTCTAGTTAATCATATGTAATGTCCTGATGTTGATTTTGTTAAAATCATCTTGATGAAATGAGGATATCAAATGCCTTTAAGTAATGCTCACACATTGTGCTGTAGTTGATGTAATCAGTTATGGATATCGATGGCACTGGGAACTGGGGAATTTCAGAAAGGAGGACAGTAGAGGGACAAAGCACTGGAGGGAATTCAGTGAAGTGCAACAAAAATGGTTAAAAGCGTTGAAGGAAAAGATATTAAAGGAATTAAAGATGTTTAGCATGGCTAAATGACAGAGAAAGAGGATATAAAACTCCAATTTTCAGAGTATAAATTGCTGAGAGACTGTTTAGTGTAGCATAATGGGGCACAAATAGGGGAGATGGGATGAAACTGTGCAAAGGAAAACAGAATCAACATCCATTTAAAAAAATCTTAATGGCCAACTCTGTTACACTGAGGAATAATCTCCTGTGGGAAGTATAGAATCGTCTTTGCTGAATTCTTTAAACTAGACTGGACAAAGCATCCAAAAACAGACTGTGAGGTATGATCTTGTGCTGGTAAGGAAATGACTAGATAATCTAATATTTTTTCCAACTCAAATTTCAGTGATTCTGTGTACCAAATTCAGTTCTGAACAGTGTGAGCTGGCTCGGTGAACCTTACAGGACTATTCTTGCATTGATTGCCTGGGGCAAAGATTGTAGGTAAAGGTAAACAGTGAGAAGTTGGTGTGTTCATTGGGCACTACACAAGCAGAGGGCACTTGAGAACTAGTTTATATTTATGACAAAATGTGCTGTTTTTTCTTACCCCAACTGTGCATAATAAGAGGATAGAATAAGAAAACGCTGCAATTTTTTTCACACTGCTCAAGAAATCTCCTGACCTTACTAAGAGCTTCTATAGCTTTACTGGACCAACACTGGCTGCACCAACATTATGCTGCTGCACTGTATAAGCCTGTGGCCTTAATACAAGTATTTATATACTCTTTTTTACGAGGTCACTGGTTACTGTAGCTCCAGATTCAGCAAAATACTTAAGCACATGCCTAAGTCCCACTGAAGTCAATGGGATTTAAAGTATGTGCCAAAGTGCTTTGCTGAATCAGGGCCTGAATTCCTTCCATCCGCCTTCCAGCACTTCTGGCAGGAACATGTTTAAAGTTATTGTTGATATTTTTTAACTATAAATGTACAAAGTGAGAATACTGCTGTCACTGGGTCTGACCCAGATCCTATTGAAGTCAGTGGTAAAATTCACAACAGAAGTAGTAAATATAGGCTTAATGTATGTATTAACTACTGTGACATACAAGAAACATTTTAGTGATTTATGTTATTAATGAGTACTTGTTAAAATCATCGACCATTATTTTTTTAAACAAGACATGAAATGACAGGCATTTAGATACAGCCAAGGTCTTGTTTTTATGAGCACAGTATGTCCCTTAAAAACCGACTCAGGACATTTATGAACTCTTTTCCTCCATTGAATTTAGGGGTTACAGTTAAATCGTGAGTTATCATCTTCTGCATAACTATGCTGGTATGTAGGGATATATATGTTTGGAGTGCCCAAGTTATTGCTCGCACAGTATGCACACCATATTTATGAGTTATAATCTTGGGTTCATTGGGAACCACATATTTAAGTCACATGTTAGCACTCTGGATTAGCATTACTGTCCTTCTGCATCAGAGGACACAAACATCATGGGAAAGCTAGACTCTACCCCAGGGGTGGGCAAACTTTTTGGCCTGTGGGTCACATCGGGGAATAGAAATTGTATGGCGGGCCATGAATGCTCACAGTGTTGGGATTGGGGTACCGGGAGGGGGTGAGGGCTCTGGTTGGGGGTGCAGGCTCTTGGGTGGGGCTGGGGATGAGAGGTTTGGGGTGCAGGTGGGTGCTCCTGGCTGGGATCAAGGGGTTTGGAGAGCGGAAGGTGGATCAGGGCTGGGGCATGGGGAGAGGCTCAGGGGTGCAGGGTCCGAGCGGCACTTACCTCAAGTGTTTCCCGGAAGCAGTGACATGTCCCTTCTCCGGCTCCTACACGGAGGCGCGGCCAGGCAGCTCTGCACTCTGCCCCATCCACAGGCACTACCCCTGCAGCTCCCATTGGAATGCCGCAGGGAGCCATTGGAGTACGTAGAAGCCGGAGCGGGACCACGCCACGGCTTCTGGGAGCCGCGTGGTGCGCCCGCCCCCCCCCTCCCGACCCAGTGGGCAAGCTCCAGATCCCGCTCCCAGCGGGTGCTTGGGGGCTCGCTTAAAACAGCTCGCGGGCCGGATCTGGCTCGCAAGCCGTAGTCTGCCCGCCTCTGCTCTACCCATTTATAATATCGCATCATATTGTATGTAGTAGGAAAACTGTAATTTTACCTTTGCTAACTCCCTATGGCTTTAATCAATTATGAGGTCATCAGGAGCCAGTGCATGAAAAAATGGCTTTCATAATAGGCTGTATTATAAATACACCCATTATCAATGTTAGAAGCAGCCTTTCTGACTTAGTTTATTGCATTTTCTTAAAAAGGCTCAATGAGTCCTGGTGGTTATATCTTAGCTTACAATTTTTCTCCCGCTTTGGTGGATATCCGCTTCCAGGGGCAAGCTGAACTTGTGTGCAAAAGCAGCACAAAATCCATCAAAACAAAATATAAACCCATAATTATCTGATGGGTGAATTCTCATTTCCTACGACAGCCAGCATTCTGAAATAAGGCCCTTCCTGTCAGGAGCGGCGCCAGGGTTTTTGGCGCCCTAGGCGGGGCTCCTTCCACGCTCCCGGTCGTCGTCGGCAATTCTGCGGTGAGTGGGTCCTTCCGTGCTCCCGGTCTTCGGGGCACTGCGGCGGCAGGTCCTGGAGCGACTGAAGGACCCGCCGCAGAATTGCTGCCAAAGACCCGGAGCGCAGAAGGACCCACCACCGTCGAATTGCCGCTGAGGGCGGCAAAATGCTGCCCCCCCAAATCCTGGCGCCCTAGGCAACCGCCTAGGTTGCCTAAATGGAAGCGCCGGCCCTGCTTCCTGTTCTCTGCACCCTAACTGCAAGGCAAACTTTCTTCCCTTTCAGGGCCAAAGCACAGAATTAACTACCAGTGAAGTTCACAAGAAAAGCTCTAATCCTGTCTGCAAAGCTGTTACAATAAGCACCAGAGCTGTGAACACAGAGCATTGATTACCCTCTAGCAGAGGATTCTGCATTGACCTGGCTGCCTTGTGTGATCAGCTGTGCACACACTGAAGTAAGCCCCTGAAAACAAACTCGCTCCATTAATATGATTTTTTTTCCTTACTGCCAAGCTTTTTAATTCTCAGGTTCCTTTCTATGTTTTCTTGGCTTTGCACATCTCAGGCTCCATATCATCTCACTGGTACATCTTCTGGTGGGTGGTATGTGCATCCATTTTGCCTCCCAAGTGAGGAGAAATCAAGAGGAACATGTAGTACTCAAGAGATTCTACTTCTGTTCTTCTTGTGTGCATATAGATCATTAGTTCTAAACTGATACCTCTTATCATGATTATAATGCTAATAATATATAGTAATAGCCACCAGCCATTCCACTTTGGCCTGTGATCTTGGCAGATGATACCCACTAAGTAGGGTTGGGGGGGATACTTTGATGGAACACCTCCAGGGAGAGTCACAGACGCTGTAGGAGGTGGCATGCCTCCTTCTGGGTCTGCATGGAAGGAATGTCACAACATGGTGATGTGTGGGCTACTGTGCTGCTGCAGATGTTAACTTTTTGATGCAATTTAAACCTGTGCTCTTTTAGGATCCCATGACTCCTGGTAAGAGACTGAGGGTGAGATCCTGTGCCTGTTTTGGCCTCTTCATGCACTGTAGAAGACAGCTGTAAGGCTGCCTCCTGAGGATCTTGTCACAAGCTCTGGCATAGGGGATGTGTTGGGGCAGGACTAGGACCAGGAGGTGTGTGCCAGGGCAAGGCAGAGGCTCAGAGTAGCACTGCTGCCTATAGAGCAGCCAAGGTATTGGGAGGCTGTGTTATCTTAATCAGGCTCTCCATGCTGTCTAAGTCATGCAGTGACCCTATCCAGCCCAAGCAGGAGCCCAAGTTGTCAGGATCCAAAGGTGGATTAAAGCCACCATAGCCACCTTCTCCCTGAGCTATTAGTTCTGTGGGGAGCCTCTTATGTCACAGCCCAGAATCTCACCCTGAGTGTTCTTAGCCCCAGGGTTCTGGCCAAATTCCAGATGGTTAATTGCATTCCACCTACTTCATCCCCTTGTAGTTTCAATTGGACATGCTATTTCTTCTCTTCTTGTGTTACACTATGGAGAAATGTTAGTGGGCTATATAAAACCTGTTGTTGTGTTTCATTCCAGTCATGGGCAAAGCGATTCCTATATAGTTTATATCAGCCTGCAAAGCATTTGAGGATCTTCAGTATAGAAAACGCTATATATACATAGGACCATAGCTATCATCACTAGTACAGACTCAATGCCTTCCACCAACAGCCTGATAAAATACATAAGAACAGAAGAACAGCCATAGTGGGTCAGACCAAAAGTCCATCTAGCCCAGTATCCTGTCTTCCGACAGTGTTCAATGCCCGGTGCCCCAGAGGGAATGAACAGAACAAGCAATCATCAAGTGATCCATCCCCTATCCCCAATTCCCAGCTTCTGGCAAACAGAGGCTAGAGACACCAGGTGGCTGTAGCCATTGATGGACCTATCCTCCATGAATGTATCTAGTTCTTTTTTGAACCATGTTATAGTCTTGGCTTTCACAACATTCTCTGGCAAGGAGTTCCACAGGTTGACTATGCGTTGTGTGAAAAAATACTTCCTTTTATTTGTTTTAAACCTGCTGCCTATTAATTTCATTTGGTGACCCCTAGTTCTTCTGTTATGAGAAGGAGTAAATAACACTTCCTTATTTACTTTCTCCACACTAGTCATGATTTTATAGACCTCTATCATATCCCCCCTTAGTCATCTTTTTTCCAAGCTAAAAAGTTCCAGTCTTATTAATTTCTCCTCATATGGCAGACACTCCATACCCCTAATAATTTTTGTTGCCCTTTTCTGAACCTTTTCCAATTCCAATATATCTTTTTTTGAGAAAGGGCGACCACATCTGTATGCAGTATTCAAGATGTGGGCATACCATAGATTTATATAGAGGCAATATGATATTTTCTGTGTTATTATCTATCCCTTTCTTAATGATTCCCAACATTCTGTTCGCTTTTTTTGACTGCCGCTGCACATTGAGTGGATGTTTTCAGAGAACTATCCACAATGACTCCAAGATCTCTTTATTGAGTGGTAACAGCTAATTTAGACCCCATCATTTTATACGTATAGTTAGGATTATGTTTTCCAATGTGCATTACTTTGCATTTATCAACACTGAATTTCATCTGCCATTTTGTTGCCCAGTCACCCAGTTTTGAGAGATCCTTTTGTAGCTCTACAGTAGCTTGGGACTTAACTATCTTGAGTAGTTTTGTATCATCTGCAAATTTTGCCACCTCATTGTTTACCCCCTTTTCCAGATCATTTATGAATATGTTGAATAAGACTGGGACCAGTACAGACCCCTGGGGGACACCACTATTTACCTCTCTCCATTCTGAAAACTGATAATTGATTCCTACCCTTTGTTTCCTATCTTTTAACCAGATACCAATCCATGAGAGGACCTTCCCTCTTATCCCATGACTGCTTACATTGCTTAATAGCCTTTGGTGAGGGACCTTGTCGAAGGCTTTCTGAAAATCTAAATACACTATATCCACTGGATCCTCCTTGTCCACATACTTGATGATACCCCCTCAAAGAATTCTAGTAGATTGGTGAGGTATGATTTCCCTTTATAAAAACCATGCTGACTATTCCCCAACAAATTATGTTCATCTATGTGTCTGACAATTTTGTTCTTTACTATAGTTTCAACCAGTTTGCCCGGTACTGAAGTTAGGCTTACCAGCCTGTAATTGCTGAGGTCACCTCTGGAGCCCTTTTTAAAAATTGGCATCACATTAGCTATCCTCCAGTCATTTGGTACAGAAGCTGATTTAAATGATAGGTTACAGACTACAGTTAGTAGTCCTGCAGTTTCACGTTTGAGTTCCTTCAGAACTCTTGGGTGAATACCATCTGGTACTGGTGACTTATTACTGTTTAGTTTATCAATTTTGTTCCAAAACCACCTCTAATGACACCTCAACCTGGGACAGTTCCTCAGATTTGCCACTTAAAAAGAATGGCTCAGGTTTGGGAATCTCCCTCACATCCTCAACCGTGAAGACAGATGCAAAGAATTCATTTAGTTTCTCCACAATGGCCTTATCATCCTTGAGTGCTCCTTTAGCATCTCAATTGTCCAGTGGCCCCACTGGTTGTTTAGCAGGCTTCCTGCTTCTGCTTTTGCAATTACTTTTTGAGTCTTTGGCTAGCTGTTCTTCAAATTCTTTTTTGGCCTTCCTAATTCTATTTTTACACTTCATTTGCCAGAGTTTAGCTCCTTTCTATTTTCCTTACTAGGATTTAACTTCCACTTTTTAAAAGATGCCCTTTTGCCTCTCATTGCTTCTTTTACTTTGTTGTTTAGCCATGGTGGCTCTTTTTTGGTTCTCTTACTATTTTTTTTTAATGTGGGGTGTACATTTAAGTTGAGCCTCTATTATGGTGTCTTTAAGAAGTTTCCATGCAGCTTGCAGGGATTTTACTTTTGGCACGGTACCTTTCAATTTCTGTTTTAACTAACCTCCTCATTTTTGTGTAGTTCCCCTTTCTGAAATTAAATGCTACAGCGTTGAGCCACTGTGGTGTTTTCCCTGCCACAGGGATGTTAAATTTAATTATATTATGGTTACTATTACCAAGCGGTCCAGCTATGTTCACCTCTTGGACCAGATCTTGTGTTCCACTTAGGACTAAATCAAGAATTGCCTCTCCTCTGGCGGGTTCCAGGACTAGCTGCTCCAAGAAGCAGTCATTTAAGGTGTCAAGAAACTTTATCTTTGCATCCCATCCTGAATTGATATGTACCCAGTCAATATGGGGATAATTGTAATCCCCCATTATTATTGAGTTTTTTATTTTAATAGCTTCTCTAATCTCCCTGAGCATTTCACAGTCACTATCACTATCCTGGTCAGGTGGTCAGTAATATATCCCTACTGCTATATTCTTCTTATTCGAGCATGGAATTACTATCCATAGAGATTCTATGATACAGTTTGGTTCATTTAAGATTTTTACTTCATTTGATTCTATGCTTTCTTTCACATACAGTGCCACTCCCCCACCAGCACGACCGGTTCTGTCCTTCCGATATATTTTGTTCCCTGGTATTACTGTGTCCCATTGATTATCCTCATTCCACCAAGTTTCTATGATGCCTATTTTAATACAATTCATTCTAGTTCACCCATCTTATTATTTAGATTTCTAGCATTGGTATATAAGCACTTTGAAAATTTGTCAATTTTTAGCTGTTACCATTGACTATAACCATGTAGTGAATGTAGCAAACCATTTTTATCTACTGTGCAGTATTATTATCCAGATACTATTTCTGCAATCTCTCCATAGATATTGTTTTGTGTTAGAGAACTTGTTAAATCCAAATAAATAACACTATCAACATTGCATTCCCTTTATCCACCTTGTTGATACTGGGGAAAAACAATTAATGTGGCATGATTTGTTTTACAAATCCGTGCTGCAAGTTTTGACCCATAAATAGAGATCTACTTAAAATGCATTTGGGGGGATGCAAACTGAATTATGTAGGGCCTGGATACACAAATTATGAAATATCCAGACAAATTGTGAGTATATGACCATGACCATGCTGTACTCAATATAAGTTTAAAGTAAGAACCATATGATATAATTAGGTGAGATATAGTCATTTGAATAACTGGCTTTATTTAGAAACTACAGATTGAGTCTGAATCACAAAATTTGAATCAAATTCTGTACTTTGAAATCTGAATTCTACCACAGATTTCCTGTTAACCTCCAGTGAGACACTCAACCTCTCCCTGCCTCAGTTTTCTTATCTAGATGATCATGAATATTTGCAATTCAAGCAGTGGTGCTTAGTTTTCATTGGTCAGATAAATCAAGTGGTTATTGCTTTTGTTCCCTAATTGGATGGCCAGGCACTTTTAGAGCAAATAATTTTGTGTGCAAATTTTAAAATTGAATTCGGCAAATACCTGTGCATGTGATTCTGGAACTTTGCTTCACCTGTGTTTGTTACCTTTTGGTGTTCTCTTTTTGCCAAATATTCAAGCACTCAAGGTTTACTGGCACAAAGGTTCACAGAACACAAAGTTCAAAGTCATATACACAAGTGTGTGCATAAGGAGATTTTAAAATCTGCATTCACAATATTTTCATGCTCATCCGGTAAAGGAACAGAAACCATGTGACATAACTGACCGGTCATAACTAAGCCACAGCTTCAGTACTGCCAACCCATTCAAAAATCATGACTCAGGCCAACCAGCATTATGGTATTAGATTTAAAATCATGAGATTTTAAAAATAATACATTTGAAGTTCCTTCTATTTGACTTCTAGTTTTAAATGCTTTAATGGTCATGTTTTCTAGCTTTGCTTCTAAGGTGGCCAACTTTCTAACTGCACAAAACTGAACACCCCTGCCCCGCCCCACCCCACCCTTTCCCTGAGGCCCCGCCCCGCCTCTTCTCTGAGGCCCCGACCCCACTCATTCCAGCCCCCTTCCCTCTGTTGCTTGCTCTCCACCACCCTCACTCACTTTCACTGGGCTGGGGCAGGGGGTTGAGGTGCGGGAGGGAGTGAGGACTCCAGCTGGGGGTGCGGGCTCTGGGGTGGGGCCAGAAATGAAGGGTTCAGAGTGCAGGAGTGGGCTCAGGGCTGGGGCAGGGGTTGGAGTGTGGAGTGCAGGCTCTGGGAGGGAATTTGGGTGCGGGAGGGGGTTCTGACCTGAGGCGGGGGTTGGGGTGCAGGTGGGGGTGCAGTCTCCAGCCAGGCAGCACTTACCTCAGGCAGCTCCCGGTCAGTGGTGCAGCGGGGATAAGGCAGGCTCCCTGCCTGCCCTGGCTCCACACTGCTCCCAGAAGCAGCTAGCATGTCTGGCCCCTAGGCGGAGGCATGGCCAGGCGGCTCTGTGCACTGCCCACACCCACAGGCACCACCCCCGCAACTCAGGGTGGGGCCAGCACATGGAGCCTCTTTGACCCCTGCACCTAGGTGCCACAGGGACATGTCACCGCTTCTAGGAGCTGCGCGGAGCCAGGGCAGGCAGGGAGCCTGGCTTAGCCCCACTGAACCACCAACAGGACTTTTAACGGTCCAGTCAGTGGTGCTGACCGGAGCTGCCAGGGTCCCTTTTCGATCAGGCATTCCAGTTGAAAACTGGACACCTGGCAACCCTATTTGCTTCACAGCCATCAGGCCTAGAAATGTGTTTTGTTTTTTTTAAATGGGAGCTGAGAGTTTTGTTTAATCACATGACTCCAGGAGCTGGAGCTTTAAGAAAAGCACCAAATATTGTGAGATTCTCCATAAAATCATGAGTTGGCAACATTGCCATTTGAATTTTGAATATTCGTGATCAACCCATAAAAATTATACTGACTGAATAAGACCAAATATTGAATTTACTCAAGGAAATCAGAAAACTGCTCCAAGATATTCTGTAACAAAAGAGAGGCAAAATGTATCAAATAAATCATTCTCTACAAATTATTGGCTCAATGCAATACCTACCTACATCACATCTAAATGTTTATACAGCACTTTGAGATCTTTGGATGAAAGGTGCTACTGAGAAATTACGTATTGTATTGCTATTTTCCTCCACTAATGATTTTAAAAACATTTGGTACCTGCTGTGTCTCAGTCTTTAACATCTCTGAGTTGCTAACCACTTCTGGGAGCTCTGCCCAACACCTCTAATCCACTCCCCCTCAGCCCTTCCATGGTCACACCTTTTATCCTCTTTGATCCCTTGTGTGAATTTTGCTAGTATCTCTCACATCCTGAGGCTGCCTCTTTCATTCTCTCTAGCCAGGTCTCATGTGAGATGCCCCACAATTGCTTATGTCACCCAGCTGTGTCTCTGGGACCTCTTTTATGAGTTCCCTTGGGTGTCTCCTCTCCTTCCTTCCAGCTAAGTCTTTCATCTTCTCTGGCCTCTTCTGTGAACTGCCTCTATGTCTCTTAGCACATTGTCTCCTGCCCACCCAATAGTCTTACATTTGATCCTCTTTGTTCTGTTTTGAGCTCTTCTTCAGTGTTTTCTAGCACCCTCTCCTGGTTTCTCAGCTCCCTCTCCACATTTACTGGCCAATGCACACACGATGTTGGACAAAAAGAGGTGAAGACAAGGTATTGAAATCGCTGGTAAATTATTTGAATGTCACTTCAGTATGTTATGTATCATCAGCAGTGAATTGAAACTCTTTGAAACAACAGACTTTGTCAGGTGAGATGCATTCTCCATCCCAGTTGTGTATAGATGTACACACATTTTCCCTGGGTAACTAGCCTTGCGTGATACTCTGGCCTTACACAATGAATTTTATAGTCAACACTCCACTAAGCCCAAAGAGTGCCTGGGGCATTCTCACAGCACCCATTCATGAACGCCTACATAGACACTCACACATACATGCCGTTCCCTACTGGATCACCAAGGCAATTTTCATGTTTGTCCTTCCAGTGCTATTCTCTTAGGCAGCCAGCTGATTAGAGGTTCATTGCTCAACCATAGAGTGATGGTGTGGTGACAGGGAGATGCAAAGAAGTGCCATATGTTGCTCAACAGAGACTTCACCTAATTAAAGGGCAGTGTTGAAAGGCTTGGAACCTGTCATCTTTATTCAGAAGGCTGACTTTTACAACGAATGTTATGATGGGACAGATCCTTTCCACTCTAATATAGACCCCCCTCCACCACCTGAGAGTGGGGGAAAGGGAAGGTTCTCAAATGCTTTTTGCACTGAAATGCTTTCAGAGGGTATCTGTGTTTTTCAACCATTTTCCAGGACACACAGGTTTAGCACCCATCCTTCCTTGGTGATATGAAACCTCTAGTAATTTAGATCCATCCGCCCAGGGATGGACTAATCCTTTCTGTTGCTCTGGGCTGAGACTTCAAATGTTGTTACCCCATCACCCCTTCAACTCAGAGAGGGAACTGGGGGTGAGGGGGAATTGAAGACTACCTAGGATACCAAGACTGAATCTGAAAAGCAGGCAAAATTTCAAGTATACCCCAGAAAACATTAAATAATATTAATAATGAATTGTGTCCTATTGATCAGAGAATCATGCCACACTGAAACACAGCAAAAATCAAATAAAAAGAAAACCAGGGAAAATAATGAGAAGCCTCTGTCTTTTTGGTCACTAAATGTTTCCTTTCGTTTTCTGTTGCTTCAGACCTTGCAGCCCCCAACTCCCTGAAGTTAATATGTATTTGCTCGCATCCCTACTGATCGTGTCTGTTTTGTGACTGCAGCATTTATGCTAAACTCTGTTATCTTTATTGTTTCCTCCTCCTCCTTCCTCCTCCTTCCATCCCCATTAGTGTTTATCATCCAGGTGTCTGAAACCTAGACTTCTAAACATGCTGGGGTTGCAGCTGACTTCTTTGTTGTGTGTACAGTGCCTAGCACTATAGCTGAGGTTCCTACTCCCTCCTATAATAGGAATAATAAAAAAGGATTTGTAACAAGTATAACAGTGCAAACAATTTGCAATTTGATACATGTAGCCCTTTTTCCTTTTCATGAAATGTCCAAACAGATTGTAATTCACAGTTTATTCATTGATTTTACAAATTTGGTCATTATTAAAAATTGTTTTAATGTTTTGTGTGAACCAATTGCAGCCTGTGGATTGCTCTTGGACAGTTCACTGTGCATATTCCTTTGAGTACTGAACATTCAAGAGTCACACTTTGAGAGGCGCAGTTGGTTCACCTAATTTGCATCTACAACTGTTTGAAAATGAGGAAATCTAAAAGTTGAAAGAGATTTTCCACCACGTTTGAATTTAAAGGGAAAAACAAACGATGTTTTGTGTATTTTTTTTTTTTGTTAAAATGACATCCTGTTTTTTAAAAAGCTGTAGTCACGAGGTTTTGTTTCTGTTCCCTGATTGGATGACCAAACCTTTATAAACACTAGTACTTTTACCTGAAACAAATTTCCTCTAAGGGCCCAAAATGTGCTTTCTGCAAACGTTGATATGAACAAAAAAAATGGGATTACTTCAGGGGTGAATTAGGCCAATTGTCTCATTAATGTTTTCGCAATGCAGTGCTTGAACACAATATCTGAACGATAACTTGGCTGGCTCC
The DNA here is from genome assembly GCF_011386835.1 of Chrysemys picta bellii. Classification (NCBI taxonomy): domain Eukaryota; kingdom Metazoa; phylum Chordata; order Testudines; family Emydidae; genus Chrysemys; species Chrysemys picta. The sequence goes on along the minus strand of NC_088793.1, from coordinate 127,163,095 downwards.
CCTGTTTTGAAGGATGATCCAATGTTCTTACATGCTCTTGGTAAGTGCCCACTGAAAAAGTGAATATTGATACTGAAATTTCTTAAACCCACAGCTCTGTGCTGAATACCTGGTCCCCAACCAATAAATATGGACAGGAGTTGATTGTTTCCGCTGATTTTGTTGGCTTGCTGTTGTGAGGCTTTGCATGTGATTTTGGTAGTGAATTATGATTCTAAATACATCTTTTAGTTCAGCAGACTGGGTTCACTGACTTTTAAATTGGACAGTCGGATTCAGTCACAGTCCACTCCCATTTTATTGATATTTCTGGAAGGAGGCGTAAACAGGAGTTTTTTTCTCAAAACCTCAACACAGGAAAACAGCAATATTTGAGGAATGTTGAAATTCCAGGGAAGATTTTTTTTAAGGGTACTTAAAATGAAGCTCCTAAATTCATATGAAAAGAAGAACAGGAGTATTGTGGCACCTTAGTCTCTAAGGTGCCACAATACTCCTGTTCTTCTTTTTGCGGATACAGACTAACACGGCTGTTACTCTAAATTCATATGTAGGATCCTAAATAAGTAGCCTGATTTTTCAAGTGTGCTGAGTACCCAACAGTTCCCACTGAAGTCAATACACTTATGTGGCAGGTTGTTTTCTTTTGGGCCTCCGAACATAGTCAACATAATCTGAATGGGGTACAGAGAAAGTTGAACTGCAGTGAGGGCAGTGCAGCTCAGTTCTGTAGGCAAGAAGTAGAAACTCCTGCTCCAGTTCAATGTTAAATATTGACTTTCATATTGACATTCCAAAGAAGAGTAACCTGAAAAACTCAAGGAAATGGAACTATGCAAATAGCTGAGCACAAAGACTATGGGCAGTTTGTCTGTGTTACAGAGATATGCCAAACTAGCTGAATCTCCATGAGAGATGTATTATCTGGAGAAAAGTGCTGATTCACTATAGGTTAAAGTTTTATTGAGCATTAGTGATTCCATTTTCTTCTCTATAAGAAAATATGTGGCTGTCGGGAAGCCATGAACTCTTTTTTGTTTGTTTGTTTTTCTTTACCAGAAACGGCTTTCACATCCCAAAATTGCTTCAACCTTTTAAAAAACACAACAACCCTTCTTCATTTAAAAAATGACTGAGCAATGAATATTTTCACCCTCATCCCCTCACACTTTGACTCACAGCAGGTGTGCCCTAAAATTTTAATAGGGCAAGTAAACTAAAGCAGATTATTTTTAACATACTCAACACATTGTATAGAAACAGATTTGCCATTCCAGGTCAGACCGTTACTCCACTAAGTCTGGTATCCTGCCCTCAACAGTTACCCCCAGAAGAAGATTAAAAATCCCATAATGAATCTAATATACATGAAGTTGGGAACTGGAACCACCACACTGCATCAGATCAATGATCCATCGACTAGGATATTTTGTCTTTGACAGTGGTCAATATTATCTGCTTCTGAAGGAGTAAATTCTCCTAATGGAAAATAATTTATTAATATGTCAATAGGAGAGTTTCTTCACAACACTAAGCAGTTAGTGTTTGACTCATGTCCTGAGCCAGGTGGGTTGGTGCCCCTTATAAATGTTGATTATAACTACCATAACTGGAAATAGAACTATTTTTGAGATTTAATCCTTTTGCTGACTCCCATGAAGGTCTTTGCTGATTCATGTTTTGTGACAGTGAGTTCCATAGGTTCTTACTTTAAAAAAAAATCATTTTATCAGTTTGAAATGTATCACCTTTTAATTTCATCAGGTTTCACCCTTGCTCTTGTATTGTGGAAATAACCAACTGACCATCTCTGAGCCATACATCAGATATCTAACATCCTGATAATTTTGGTTAAGTGACTGTTTTTTCCTGTGATCTTCTGCATTCTTTTCTTCCTTTTCAAATATCAGCATCTTAAAAAGCAGTCTATTAAGGCCAGATTGAACAGAGCAAGTGATCAGAGCCTCATTATCTTCAGGCTCTCTAGTTTTGCATCAGTGCCATCTGTCTTTTGCAACTATATGAGTGGGTTTGGGATCCTGTGTGTTTCTGATCGTGTTTATCCTTAATACATTTAGAACCATAAGGTTCCACTTTTAATGCATGCATTTAAATCTAGAGCTGCAAGATGTTTGTCTCGCTGTCTGCAGTTGTCAGCTTCTTCAGGGCAAAGGACATGTCTAACTAGAACTTTGTACAGTACCATATATGTTTATTGCACTGTTTACATGATTTGTATGAATATTAGGAGTTTGTCTGAGTGAAGACCCTAATTTATTAGCCCTTCAGAATACACAAGCCAACGGCACATTGGTTCCAGGTCAGCTCACTCTTCATTATAAATGTGCAGTAAATGTTCAGTTAAGCTCAAGACACTCCAACCCGGTAGTCATGTCATCCAAACTAGATGAGGCTATTTCAATTTCTACCCGAACCGGCAACGAGCACATGATGTTTTCTGGAGTTGCTGAACCAATAAAGTGATGTTCAGAGTGAGACTGTTGCATCCTAATGTTCTGAACATGATTCCTTTCTGAATTAATTTCAATGCTCATGAAGGGTGTTGGTTTCCAGAACTGTCAGTCCAACAGGACACATACTTTACTGGCAGCAGCAGTATAAGCTTCTCTACCCTGCCCTGCTAATGTTCCTCTCACTGATTCTGGAGCAAGAACTCTTTAAGGGGTGAATAGCTCAATCTCCACTGTAGGCCTCTAGTCAGAGACTGCCAAAAAGGGTACCAGCTGTAGAGGTTGTGTGATGTGGACTCCTGTTCAATAACCATAGTGCCTTTTCAATGCATCTTCATACTTTTAGGTTCAATTCTAGATGCAAAAGATGTTTTTACAGTACCTGTAAAACATCATTTGTCCACTCAAAATCTCCTCAGAGTCTATATGAGGGCACCATATGTTGGTCAAGGTCTTCATCTGAGATAGTTGAAATGGCTTGGAAGACACATACCACCACCACCACACTGCCCTTTGCCCCACCCCTATTACTCATCAGGGGGCTTTCAAAGCATGTAACATTTCATCATCCCAGCTCTCCTACTGAGATTTACGTTGAATAGAAACCTAAAAGAAAGAGTGGCTCATGGATGAGACATGCTGCTCATGCTTTAGTTGGCTGATTTTATGATTGTTACATGTTAATCCAGATAATTATTTAATTGGCTGGAGTACATGTTCGAACAGTGGTTTTTTCTCTCTCTCCTTTTATCACAAAGTCAGAACAAGAGAAGAACCAGACTTTAAAAGGAAACTCAGTTAGCAGGGGTGGCAGGTTTGTATAATTTTTGGTGGTGCCCAGAACAGGTCTAAGTCCTGCCCCTCCCTCGCCTTGTAAGTCAATATATATTTTTTTAAATAATGTAAAAATGGACTGGAAACAGTAAGCGTTTAACAGTTTCCCTATATTGCACAATATCACTATTGTAAGAAAAAATTATTTAACTAAGAATATCAACTTTATTAATACTCTTTTGAATATGGAAACCAACAAGCACTCTTTGATCAATAACCCTCAAAAGCAAATAATTTCTAAAATTAAAACAAATATAGCCCCTTCTTTTGCAATGTTCTTCAGGAGGCAGCAAACACTTTTCATCGTTGTTTGGTTCTTGAAATGAAGTTATCCAGGAGACTTGCAATGTCCAATTCAGAGATAGTTATTATAAATGTGCAGAAATGCCAAGTGATTTAGATGTTCTTGGCCCACTGTCGTTCGCAAATAATTTTTCAGTTTGCTCAGGCAACTGAATGATCGCTCAGCGGTGTAGGTTGTAGTTGGAATTGTGTAGAATAATTTCAGGAGAATTGTAACTTCTGACATGTTACTCAAGCCTTCGTTTTGTTTCAGAAATTGCTTCACTTCACTCACTGAATTAAGCTGGCAATTTCTCGATCTGCAAATATCACTCAACATTTCTAAATGAAGAGATAGCCTCTCTGTGTTAATGTCACCATGGAAAGCTTCACTTATTGGGACAATGTCCTGTTTCAAGCCATTTGCTGCATCAGTTATGTTTCTCCAATTTTACTGCGAATGTAAAGCTTTCTGTTGAAAACCTCTGTTCAATGGCAACTTTGCAAGCATCAATGATCCTGACATATATTTGATGAAAATACACTTTGGGGTCACTGAAGGTGTGAAGAAGGTTTCCATGGTCTAGCCATCTTGGTGGCTTGCATTTTCTCAGAAGTGTAGGATCATCTAAATAAAGATTGCTTGCTCTTTCTACTGTTGTTTTCCAGAAGTGATTGCATGATGAGTCGGTGCGCAACCCGCTCAACACTTCTTGCAACAGGCCAACTTTCTTCAGAACGCTTGCCAATGACAAGTTTGGGCTTTGAATTTTTGCATTAGTTTCTTCTACAGGACCCTTGGCTTTCACAAGAACTGTTAGTGTGAAATATGTTAAAAAAGTTTGAAGTTGCTTCACAAATCCACTGCATTTTGAGCCAAATTAATCAGAAGAGTAACTAAATTCATCTAGGCAGTTCATCATGTCCTCATAGTTGTGGAGCAGTGATTTAATGCTACTGATCCTTAGTGTCCATCTTGTTGGGCACAATGGTCGGAAAAAGGCTCCCCTTCACTCTGAAACTCTCTGAATGCTGCCATACGCTTTGGTGACTCCCTGAAGGCATTGATGAGATCTTTCACCCTTGAAAACATATCACGACATTCTTGAATATTATGCAGGGCATCTTGCATGGCAAGGTTAAGGGAATGTGCCACGCAGTGCACAAATTCTGCTCTTGGTTCTCGATCCTTCACTCTGGCTTGGACCCCAGTAAATTTGCCAGGCACGTTACAGGCTCTGTCGTAACACTGCCCCTGGCAATCAGAAAAGGGCAAATCACACCTGAGAAGCGTATCTTCCACAATTTTGAAAAGAGAAGCAGCATCCATTGCGTCAGTTTGGTAAAACTCAATAAACTCCTCATAAATCTCCCATTCTTCACTAGAAAAGAACCTTAAAGTAAAACTTACTTGTTCTTTTCTTGACAAATCAGTAGTCTCATCCATTACAATGGCATAAAACTTTGAAGCCTTTATCTTTTGCACAATTTGTCTTAGCGCCATCATTGCAATCATTTTGATTATTTCGTTAATAACTTCATGTGACAGCCACTTGTATTTTGTGTGACTAAGAGCTGCATCAAATTTGAATCACTCTCATTATGTCCCCATAATGCTATTCCTTGTTGAGCTAGGTACTGAACACTGTTAAAAATTGTGTGCATTACATTCCTAGCTGATTGTGATTCTTTTCTGTAACTGGCCTACATTAGTGCAGAAACATTTACCTGAGATTGCAGAGCAGCATACTTCATTACCGCTTCCTTGTGACAGGAGGATTTTTCGTGTGATGTAAAACCACGCAATGCATGTCTCCAATCTTGAAATCTGGACGAAATAAACGGTGGTTCTGCTTTTGTAGAAAATATTAAGATTTTCTTTTCAGAACAGTTTTTGCAGACTGAGCAAAAAGCTCTGTCTAATTCGCTATTGGACTCCAACCACATAAATCTTGATAGCCAAGATTGCTGAAAACTCCTTTTCTTATCTTGTAGATTTGCCGCATCTTTCTTTTGTATAACTTCAGTTTGAAAGCTGGGTGTTGAACTCAGGCCAACGCTTGATGAATTACCCTTTTCTTCTTTTTCTCTGGGTAACGTTATTAAGAATTTATCCATTGTTGATTATTACTGGTCCTACAAATCAAGAATTTGTTGCTGGGATAAAATGAAGCTACAACACACCGGCGCCACAAGATTACAAGGGCCAATTAAAAGTGGAAAGTCAGAAGCAGCACTCGCCTGCTTCAATACATTATATTTTATTGTACCTTATACAACCAATTATATACTTTAAAGGGTGTAAAATAATCAAGTATTGTGCTAAACACGATCATACCCCAAACTGAATTTTAAGTTGCGTGTTTTTTTTCCCTCAGGTGAGTGCTCAGGGCTGGGGGTGGGGATGAGGGGTTCACGGTGCAGGAGGGGGCTCAGGGCTGGGGCTGAGGGTTGGGGTGGGAGGTGAGGACTCTGGCTGGGGGTGCAGCCTCTGGGGCGGGGCTGGGGATGAGGAGCTTGGGGTGCAGACAGGCTGCCCTGGGGAGAGGGCCAGAGAGGAGGACTCCCCCCAACCCTTTCCCTGCTGCCAGCAGTGAGCTCCAGGGGAGGGGCCCTCTACTTTCCCCCCAGCAGCACACTCACCCTGCACCGTCACTGCACATATTCCTAGGGCCCCTCTCAGATTCAGGAAGCCCCCTCGCGTCCAATGGTGGGTTCCGGGGGGGTCTGACATCACATGTGACCTCCTCCCCTGCTGCAGCCTGCTGCCCCTCACCTAGGGTGACCAGATGTACCAATAAAATCGGGACTGTTCCGATATTTAACCCTTTGTCCCGTGTCCCGATCAATATACGATCGGGATGCCATTTGTCCTGATATTCAGGTAAGGAGGCGAGCAGGAGGGAGGCGCTGACTCCGTGGGTGCTCCAGGGTTGAAGCATCTATGGGGAAAAATTGCAGCAAAGCTCTCCCCTCCCCCCCGCCTCCTTCTTCTCCCTACCCCTAGTGCACCACGTCCCCGCTCCTCCCGCCCTCCCAGCGCTTCCGGCCACCTAACAGCTGTTTGGCAGTGCTTAGCGCTTTCCAGGAGGGAGGGGGAGGAGCAGGGACGCGGCATGCTCAGGGGAGGAGGTGGAGAAGAGGCAGGGCAGGAGCAAGGACTTGGGGGAAGGGGGTGGAATGGGGGTGGAGCAAGGGTGGATGCTTGGGCGGGAAGAGGTGGGGGGTGGGCAAGCACCCACCCACCAGAGGGGAAGTCGGTGCCGTAGGGTTGAGTGGCGGCGGGGGGGGGGGTTGAAGAGGTGAGCGGTGGGGAATTGAGGAGAGATGCAGCAAGCCAGCAGGGGGCCGGGGGGAATGAGGAAGTGGTTTGAGCATTGGCCTGCTAAACCCAGGGTTGTGAGTTCAATCCTTGAGGTGGCCGCTTAAGGGTCTGGGGCAAAAATCAGTACTTGGTCCTGCTAGTGAAGGGAGGGGGCTGGAGGGGCTGGACTTGATGACCTTTCGGGGTCCCTTCCAGTTCTATGAGATAGGTGTATATATATAGGAGTGGTGGCTGTGGGCATCGGGGGGGAGCATGGATCACAGGGTCGGACACTCACCCAAGCCCCAGTAGCTGCTCAGGTGAGTGAGGTCCAGACTCCGTCTCCTGGAAGCACCCCTGGTGTCGCCTCCTGGCGGGTGCCAGGAGAGGGGAGAGCTGCCAATCATGGGTGCACCTCCTCCCCTCTACAGGTGCAGCAGCAGCCAGCGGCCTCAGTCTGCCGCTGGCACCATTCTTGTGGCAGCAGTGGCTGGCACAGGCAAGGAAGCGCAGCGTAGAGCAGCAGGGCAGCTGCCTGCTTTCAGGCAGGGACACTCTGGGGCCCGGGGAGGCATGTGGGTGGCGGCAGGCAGGGGCCAAGGGGGTGGCAGGCAGAGCTGGGAGAGAGATCCAGCTCCAAACATTGGTGTCGCCGGGCCCTGAATATTCCTGGAGCCCAGGCACCACGGGCCCATACAACTCGCCGCCTCTGTCAGTTAATACAAGTATATTTGTTTTTCCTAATACTGTACCTCCAAATCCAAATAGTGTTGGACAGTTCAATGGTACAAATTCAATGTTCAGCAGAATTTACAATGAAATTTGCAAGCCCTCCCTGATTTCTCATTTTGCACAATAAAAGCACAGGACTAGATGACTGTGCTAGCTTGCCTGCTCAGCTGTGGCCAAGAATATCAGTTTCATTAATTTAGAAGGGGGATGCATTAGCACACCCACTCTCATAAGATGGCTAACCATTCTTTCAGTACTTTAACTTGGTCACTCAGAATGGCAGGTAGAGTTAATAAACAGACTGCTGTGTTTAATTGAAGCAAGCCCAGAGCACTGAGCAGTGGCAGACAGAAGCCTTTCAAGTAGATGTATTAGTGCTCTGTGCTGAGTGACCTAAAGAACATGAGATGCATTCCACTCACACCAATAAGGACTAATGGCTCTGAACCTGCAAAGTGTGTGCTATATCCCTAAAGAAGGTCTTTGTGGCAGAAATGCTGGAATTTTTCTATCTAAAACCTGGAAAAAAAGTGTCTTGAATAAGTGTTTAAAAGGAAAAAAAAGATACAATCAGGAGTATAGCTCTGCCTGCGTAAATTTGCTTAGGAGACAGGCTTTGCAAAGGGTCTTTCGCTCACTCTTTGTGCCAGTAGTCCTCCTACAGTGTGACATTTTGGAACATCAGAGGTTAAAAAAAAAAAAAGTTTATAAGCAGAGCTACAAATAATAGTGAGTATATGTTAAGTTATAGCCACTGTATTTGGGAAAGGAGGTCCATGTGTGTGATTTCAGGTGAAATTCATTCATGTGCAGAGAGCCCAGACAAGACCTGTGTACTACTTAAGCACTCAAAATGGGGCTTAATTGGGACTTCAGTGATGCATAGGCCTTGCTTAGTGAATGGGTCTTTTGCTGGCCCTCTGCACTGAGGCAACTTTCATCCATTCTCACTTAGAGGCATGAGTGGGTTTTTAAAATGAAATTCCATATCCACTTATTTCTCTGTCACTATTGTTTTAGTTGCATCTTTGAACTACAGGAAGCAATTGACTTAGAGGTATTGATTTCCAACACTGCTATATATGGAGAGGCTTGATTGCCAATTGAAGAAATGTAAATCCACTCAGCTGTGTGATTTGCAGTGCTAAGGGATAGCTCCTTAAAGGAAAAACCTATTTGATCAACAGCCTTACTGTATATTTAAAGTTTCTTTCCCTTCCTCCCCTCCTTAACCAGTGATTAAGACAAACTGTTGTGTGTGATGTAGAAATAGACCTAAAGCAGGAAAAAAGCAAAAGTATCCTAAAGCGGTTTTATTTGCAATGTTCAGACAAATCATTTAAGCTATTTATGTTAATTCTGTAGTTCCAACACTGAGCACACAGTCATACAAAGCACTGAAGGAAGTCAGGAAGAGTTGGGGTGATCCGCACCTAGTGGGATTGAACCCTAACTATGTTCATGTTGATTTTGAGTGAAGCTTGAATAGGTAGTGTTTTCATTTAGGGCTTGTACACACTACCATGTATGTTGGTATAACTTATGTCACTCAGGGGTGTAAATAAGCCACCCCCTTGAGCGATGTAAGTTACACCGACTTAAGTGTTGGTGTAGACAGTGCTATATCGGCAGGAGAGCTTCTCCCACCGACATAGCTACCATTGCTCCCGGAGATGTTTTTATTATGCCAATGGGAGAGCTCTCTCGCGTTGGCATAGAGCATCTTCATCGCTGTAGCGCTTCTAGTGTAGACTAGCCCTTATTCTGTTATAAACCATAAGCTAAATGCATGCCCAATATAACTTCACTGAAGCAAATGGTTTTACTCCAGGGATGAATTTGGCCCATTCTGTTAGCATGACAGACAAGCAAAGACGCTCATCTGGACAACAAGGGATGTAGTTAAGGTCAATGACTTGGTTATTTAACACGAGAGGTCAAATTCATCCCTGATGTAACTGCACTGGAGTGAACAGTTACACCAGGGATGGATTTGGCTCAAGGTGTCAAAACCTTCTATTCATTTTTTATTGTGCAACTTGTACACAGTGCTTATCACAATGTTTCTCCAAGCAGAAATGGGGACAGCACGTTTTGTAAAAAGCCTCTACAGCAGGGAGGAGTGTGGGGGAAGCTCCTGTGGTGCAGAATTCCACAATATGCAGGAGGCTGGGACCCTTTTGAATGGAGTCCCCAAATTCTGGCCATTCACTCTATACCAGAATTACCCCAGATCCCCTGGGTCCGGTCCTCCTGTAGCTGCTTAGGAAGGGCCAGGATTTGGCCCTCACTGCTGTCATACTTGTGCAAAGGAGAAAGTGTTGCCAAAAAGGGGTGTATAGATAAGTTTTAGTTCAAATAAGATGTTTGTTTCAAACATACCCATTGGGAAGTTAGGCACCTATGTACCTTTGTGAATGCACTCCAAGTATCTTACAATGTACTGGTTGTGTATTAGGGCATGCCATGCTGACATAATTTACAGCAGATGAGCCATCAGATCTAAGATGTTTCCAAACACGTGGCTGCATTGTCAAACCAGAAAAGGGTGAAACACCTCATCATGGCTTTGAGTCAGGATTGGAAAGTTCTCAGCAGCTAAAGTTGAACAGTGATTTCCTTTTTAAAAACGTAATCCTATCCTAAGGTCATTAAGTTAACCACATGTTTGGATAGCTGAATTTCCAGTGGGTGCCTTTGGATAATGGGCAATTTGTGGTCAAGATGAGAATAGAGTGTTCACTGTGATATGAAAAGATGACTAATTGTGTTATAATGTGAAAAAAGGTGTGCAGTAAATGGCAACGTAGAGACCAGTGCAACAGGCAAGAAAGCATAGTTCTCTGGAGTACAACAGCCCCCAGCAGTCTGGGGTTAAACAATTTTAATTCAGCTCAACATAGATGGACAGATGTTTGTCAAACTATTTAAGCAGAACTGACAAACATTACGCGAAATCAATATAAAGGGCTAAATTAATCCCTGATATAACTCCATTGATTTGAAGGTATTACATCTGGGATGAAGATGACCTATAAAATCTAATGTGAGATTATAAGAAAATATGGGCAGACATGATGGGATTATGGTTTCGTTTTTGCAGAAGTAGGAATGCTTCACATTTGAATCTTGTTTTATCTAATCCAAAATTTATAAATTATGCCCTTATGCCTCTTATTGAAGATTTTGGTTTTACAAAGTCTCATCAGACAGGTTTTAAATTTGCAAAGCCAAAACTTGGGATAATTCAGATCCAGGTTCCCTTTTACCCGAGTCACTGAAGATCAGGAGAAAGGGATTCAGATAAATGATTCCATTGGCTTATCTTTAATACAAAGTGAGTCTGACAGCCAAAAATTATCCAGAGCACTTGCTCAGCAATCACATGACCAACATCATCCATCTTTTAGTCATTTCCACATTGAGGGACTCAATTTTGGCACTATTCATTGTACTTAAAAGCTAGATGTCAGTTACATTACAAATTATATTATACTGTGACAAGGATTTCATCCAATCACACTCCAGAAAAGTCAAAACACTTCCTGCTTATGACTTATACTGAATTATTTGACACAGTGCAGTAGTTGTTCATTCATATTATTTCTTTCCTGCACAGACTGTTCACAGCAATTCCCAACCCCACTTTTCTAACAAAACATCTAGACAACTGCACTGGGTTATCAGGTAGTACATAAGAGGAAATTCCTTCCTAAATCCTTCAGGCAGCATACATGTTTTCTCTGTGTTTTAACACTTCATGTCAATTGAGTGTGTCAACAGCATGTTGTGATGCACTAAACTTGATATAGTTTTACATATTAATCCTCTGAATTTAAGGGCCAAATGTATCCCCAAAGTCACTAGAGTTATCCTTAGAATTAATTTATCCTAAAGTTGTAATATGGCTAACTTTATAGTGTATTTTACAGTAGGAACTCCTAACTTCAGACCTTTCTGTCTATATTAGTGATAAAGTTAGTTAGGTTGCTCAATCCTTTACATAACTTTCTGAACAAGTTTCCTTAAGCAGTGACCCGCTGAATACCATGGACTATAGGATTTAAACTATCTGCTAACATATCTTGTGGCAATAAAAAGAATAGGAAACATTGCTGTGTCAGGCAACATTGCTGTGCTGAGCCAACAACCCAAATGAGAACAAAAAAGGATCAATGAGTCGCTTATCAATGTTAACAGAAAACCGCTGCTATGTCAGATGGGATCTCCAGCTGTGTGTCTATCCCAAAATAAAGTCAAGCTACAGTGCAATACAAAATTTTGGATGAACAAAATACCCTCTTCCACAGTAGAAGCAGTTATATAAATCATCTCAGCTAGGGCTTTGAATCTGCAATACATTGCTTGCAGTTTTATGATGACTAAGAAATAGAGACCATGTTGGGTGTGTGTCTCCAGGTAAGGCACCTGTGCTTGATGGCCTTAAATGTGGCTGTACACAAAATTAGTTTGTTATGCTAAGTGGGACCCTGCCCCAAAGTGGGTAAGATTGGGGTTTATCCTCTTCTGCTGTCCCTCTTCCTCTGTCTTTCTGGTGCTGCCTTATGAATAGCTTGGTACTGACTGGTGATATAATATCCTTCTCTTTTTCTCCCCATCTCTTTCCTGCTCCCCTAAGAAATCCTTATTACTGGGTGGTAGGATTGTGACATTCTTCCAGTTGGATTATGACATGGGGGGGGGTGTTAAATCAGCCAATCAACACCTTTCCTGTTCTTCATACCCCATCTTCTCTCTTCATGCTCTGTTCTCCCTTTCTTCTGCCTGCTCCCTCCCTCTTCCCTTCCTTCCTTGGCTTTAGGACCTGACATCATAATGCAGAGAAGGGTAAATATATTCCATCTTCTTTGTTGAAATAGGAGACTAATGGACAGGTTCAAAAGATTCTGTGGTTCCTTTCAGTTAAACATCCAACGCACGCCTGCTTTTAGTGACCACTCCTGATTTTGACCACTCTCTTCCATGCTCAAGGAATCTCTTGATTATTTTTATTGATTTATTTTTTGTACACTGACTAACCTAAGTGACCACATGTTCTTACCACTGTTACCTTCATTCCAAAGCGTATGTCTATACTGGAGCTGGAAAGTGCAATTTCCAGCTCCAGTAGACATACTCGCATAAACTTTGATCAAGTGTAGCCATGGCAGCGTGAGCAGCAGGAGTGGCTAGCAGCCCCGAGGATATATTTAGGGTTTCAAACAGGGTCATACTTAGGGCAGTTAGTCCATCCTGCCACTTGTGCTGCCATGGCCACTTTTCTATTTTTAGCACACTAGCTCAATCAGAGCTTGTGCGGGTATGTCTACCTGAGCTGGAAATTATACCTTCCAGTTCCAGTGTAGATGTACCCTGTGTGTTAAATCTGCTTGCTGAGTCATGCTTAATAAATCCCTCTTCAAGTGCTGTCTCTTACCATGTGTTTGTACCGCACCTAGCAAAATGAGACCCTGATCCCACACTGGGACATGTAGGCACTGGTAGTGCTACTAAATAATAAAAAATAATTTGGAACGGAATTCAAACTCCCTTCTGGTTCAGGGAATTTGGATATGGAGCATTGGCTTCAGCCCAGACACCATAGCTTGGTAAGCCTTGTGAGGGTGAAAAAGCCAAGTATATGCAGAGTCATATTATTGATAGATGGCCTGAGTCCTTGCACCGTGCACTTTGCAAACATTTCACTTTTCAAGTGACTCACAAAAATATTCCAGCATCACATTGGCTGGGAGTCCCTTTCTTTCTATAGCCATTACATTTCAGAACCACACAATGCCTTGTGATGGAACCATTTGTTTTAGTTGCAAGGGAGTCTGTTTGATCTTGTTTAGTGCAAAAACGTTGGTTTTGGAGTGATGGTATCTTTTTTTAATGTTGCCTCTAATTATAGTTGTTTTATAACAATGCAACCCTCCCAGTTAGGGCAGAAGTGATATTTTCTCGCTAAGCTTCTTTAAAACAAATTTCCGCTTGAGTGCATCGCCTGCCTAGAGCTAACAAAAGAAAATCTTGGGGCAGAAATGGGGCGGGTAATTTGTAATTTGTTAAGCATTCCCAATGGAAGGTTTGTGAGCAACTATGTACTGCTTTTCTTTCTTACAGTGACTTTTACTTTTATGGCACAAGAGAGCACTATTAGAGAAAAATATATTCCTTGGAGAGGCTGTGAGGGGTGGGGTAGGGAATCTATTTAAAATGCTGGATTTTTAAGACACAAAATATCTCATTGTGTGGATGAGATTCTTGTGCTGTGCCTCCAGGAGCACAAATGGAGCAGCTCAGGAGAAGAGGAGCAAAGGAGGCTGAAACAAAGGTGGAGTGAATTACAGCAGTCCATCCCACACTACCTATGGGTTCCAATGCCACTGAGAATCCCCACAGCAGAAGCACTATGGACATGCCCTGCCTGCCCCCGGCTTAGGGTGGCCAGATGTCCCGATTTTATAGGGACAGTCCCGATATTTGCAGCTTTGTCTTTATATTGACACCTATTTCCCCACCCCCTCTCCCCAATCCCCTGTCCTGATTTTTCACACTTGCTATCTGGTTGCCTGGCTCCACCTCTAGCATGCCCCCTGTGCCGGGGCTTATGAGGGAGCAAGGATAGTGCAGTTTATGGGGGTCCTATGCTATGCCTGCACCAGCATTATCCTTGCCAGGCCATTATCAAGCTCTTTACATTCCCTGTATGCCACAGGTGCAGATTAGAGAGGCTAGCACAGGGGACAGAATCTGTCCCTCTTTTTGCATATCTGCCATAGGGAAGATGTTTCTGTGGCCTGATGGGGTACCACGTCCTACAGCCTGATTCCATCTTTCTTTGTAACCTCATCCAAAGCCTGCTGAAGCCAATGGGAGTCTCTCAACTGAGCTTCAGGTCAGGCCCTATAAGAGGGATACCTCTTCTTGGTAGGACACTGTAAGTTCTGCTCTGGATAGGGAGCCACTAGGAAAGCAGGAGGTCATCAGAGTGTTTACAGTGCAGTAATACATTCTTAAATGGAGGGAACTAACATGACCGTGTAGGGATTAGAGCTCTCCTCTAACATGCAGGAGATCTGGCTTTAAGGCCAAATCTTTTTCTTCACAGATCATAAATGCAGGAGAACCTAGCCTAGTGGCATACAGATTAGTTAGGAGGAGGAGGATTTATTTTTTTTATTTATATTACCATAGTGCCAGGAGCCCCAGTCATGGCCCAGGACCACATTGTGCTCGACACTGTTCAAACACAGAACAAAAAGATGGTCCCTGCCCCAAGCATCTTCTAATGTAAGTATTAGACAAGAGACAACAGATGGATACAGACAGGCGGGGGCGTACAGGGAGGCAATGTGACAATAATTGTCAGCATGATGGGCTGTGATCTCTGCACACCAACAGCCTAATCATTGTCAACTTTTTGTCACAGTGATGCTTTGCTGCCATGTAATTAAGGTAAAAGGTCTGCATGAGAAAGCTGATTAAAATGTAGGTGGTAGGGACTCAGGTAGGAGAATAATATCTTTTTCACAAAAGAGCTAACATTTTATGAACATATACATAATAAATGATCACAACAAGCTCAAATTTTGGGTAGTCACATTGACATCCTGGGTTCCAGTACTAGAGACCTAAAAGTCTTGATCCAAGGACTAAAAAAATCTACTGTAAGGACCAGCACTGGCAAATGTACGATTAGGAAAATGAATTTGACAACCTACTAGGTCTTTATTACCTGATTTCTGTGATCCATAGCGAAAGCCACTGGATAGCCACAAACATCAGGTATTTCACAATAGATGAGGATGTTATTTAAATCATCATGTTTCATAACCTCCACATTTTTAATTCTATCTCAGAGGAGCCTCCAGCACATTTTTAATCCCTAGCACAATGTATCCAGAATTTACTTTATGGCTCTCAAATCAAGGATCTGCTGTGGTTATAAAACTGTGCCTTGGAAACTCCCCAAGCTGCATTATTACGGTGCCATTATACAATATAACAAAATAGTAGACATGTGGGGTGAAATTTACAGTCTGAAATATCTGAATCTTTCCATTAGCCTGTTTCTTGTGCACTTCTAAATAGTGCAGATCCCCAGGGAAATTTTCTCTTTTAAAAAAGAATAGATGGTCACAGGGCGTTCAGGTACATGTATTTTATAATCCGTTATAAAAAGCCCTCTAACTCAAACCCTCTTCCCACTATCCAGTAACCATGGCATAACCTTGCTATACAAAGCACCCCAATACCTCAGTAACATTGAAAATACCTTTAAAACCACAGTACAGGCACCTCACCTCTCTGTGCAATCAGCTCTAGTTTCTGAAACTGCACATTTCTGTGGGAGGTTGGCAGGGTGTTCAGTTTAACCTTTAACCTTCTGCAGCCCCAGAACTACATGCACATGTCTCTGAAGTTCTACTTCCCAGGAAGTAATTCTATTTCCATGGAAGTAATTTGTAGGAAAACTCAACAGAGTAGGATAAATTAACCCCTCATTACTATATTGCCCTGTCAGTTTGTATTGTTCCGGTGTTTACTCCTTTGCATAATAATAATAATAATTAATAATAATATTCTACACTTCTAAAGCACCTTCCACCTGGGGATCTCAAATGCAATTTTCTAACGTTAATTAATTAAACCTCTCAGTACTCCGTAGGGCAAGGAAATATTATCTCCATTTTGCAGATGAGAAAACTGAAGTATGGGGAAGTTAACTATTTCCCCAAGGTCACACAGAAAAGACCCAGGTTTTGGGAGTCCCAGTCTGGTGCTTCAGCTACATAACATCTTTCCTCACTTATTTGACGGGTACCTACTGAGCCAGTGGTCGTTAGAAGAGACTCTTTCCACTGATTTCAATTGAAAAAAGGCCCCTGTATTTACAACATGACACCTGCAAAAATTCATGAAGGAGGAATCTCAGCGATCATTTCCTTTGTGGCCGTGTACATATTTCTCAATGAAAGGCAGGGAGATTTGCTGAAGAAGCCTAAAATGAGGCACTTTTCCCCACCCCCCTACTGTGCCATCCTAACAGCTACTGCTGCACTCCCTAGCTTCATTCCTTTGCCACTTGGCTCACCTGTCCCATGTCCCCTCATGTGGAGCCAACTTCCCTCCACACCAAACTCACCATGAGAATGAAAGTGTGGGAATTCTCATTCCCTTACCCTCAAATAAGATAACACATGTAAGTGAGAGAAAAGAAAGCTCATTCCCTCAACCCACACCTGGCACTGTCTTCTCACTGTCTTCTCCAGGACTTGTGAGATGAGCCTCAGAGCTCATTCGGCAGAGGTGCAAACCCCACACTCCCTCAGTGAACCACTGAGAAGGAATTGCACAAGAATCCTTGCAGAGATTTCTTTCCCCTGACCCCTCTGTCCCAGGGGTTTTACTTCGGAAGGGGGTTATCTGGTTCCATGAATATGCTAGCTATGCAATGAATGGAATGATTGCTCCTAAATTTCAAGTCACCAAGAGCTAGGATGACCAGACAGCAAGTGTGAAAAATCGGGACAGGGGGTGGGGGATAATAGGAGCCTATATAAGAAAAAGACCCAAAAATCGGGACTGTCCCTATAAAATCAGGACATCTGGTTACCCTACCAAGAGCTGTTGTATATGCAGATGGGTGTGTTTTGCTTCAAAACTGATGGCACCATATGACCTAATGTTGTTTTCTAGTCTAAATTAATTTGGCAGCATAAATGCATGACCTAACCTTTTGCTGAAAATAATAAGTTAGGGTGGGATTTCAAAAGCAATAAGGGTTGAACTAACTCTGCTCCAGCTTAGAGACTAACCAATTTATTTGGGCATAAGCTTTCGTGGGCTAGAACCCACTTCATCGGATGCATGAAGTAAAAAATACAGGAGCAGGTATAAATACGTGAAAGGATGGGGGTGCTTTACCAAATGTTAGGTCAGTCTAACGAGATGGGTTCTAGCCCACGAAAGCTTATGCCCAAATAAATGTGTTAGTCTCTAAGGTGCCACAAAGACGCCTCGGTTTTTTTGCTGATACAGATTAACAGGGCTACCACTGAAACCTGCTCCAGCTGACATCCATGGCAAAACACCCATTGATTTCAGTGGGACCAGAGGTAGGCCAACATAAAGTGCTTTTGAAAAGCCTACCCTAAATGTTTAGGGAAACAAAAAATTACTTGGCAAAAATCAATGTCAATCCTTTACAAATGTGACCCCAAAAAACCCTCCAAGCAAACCACATCTGAGACCTCTTCTCCCTGACTTGTCTCCCTTTTCTGTCTCTTGACAACCATGATGAAATAATATATTAATTGGTTTTGCTTGGCTGAGACCACATTGAGGCAGATGTGTTGCAGCCATTTAATCTAATTAAAATAATTTTCAGTTCTGAGTGTGCATTTAAAAAAAAAAACGCTCTTGACAATTGATGCCTGCTGTGAAAATGACTGAATAATGATGAGTAATTTCATTCTTAGTTAAGTTTTTAGCTCTTTCCCTTTTCCATCTGTGTATCCTTTAAATCCAAATTATATGTAATCAACTGTATAGGCAACATGCTTCTTCTTGTAGTTGACAAATTCAGGGGTTCATCTTGCATACCTTTACACTTGCTTCCTGCTGGAGTGAGTCTTACATCTGGTAATTACAACTCAGCTCAGTTAAAGGTGCTTTTGAAACATGTACAGCATCTTTTGGTTCTATTAAGCTAATTTGAGCAGCCAGGGGGCACCAATCAGTGTATGTGGAGATTAGCTCAGCCTGACACACAGGGTGGTTGGGGTTTGGATGGAAGGCCACAGGTATTTCATCATATTTTTGACTGGACTGTCACACAAGATGCTCATGCATTACATCAACATTGGTTATCCTGCTGGGTGCAGAATTATGGAGCTCCACCTCTTTTCACAGTGGCCAAAAAGGCCATAGATGGGTGCCGGGTCACTAGTGGCACCTAAATAAGTGCTTGCTGTTTTGAGAGATGCTGAGTATCCATCACTCCTATCCACTATGTGGCTGTTGTGGGAGTTCAGCACCTCTGAAAAGCAGAACTCTGTCACTCAAGTGCTTAAGGCTTTGTCTACACTGGAAGGTTGCACCCTGTAGCACCCACGCTCACCACACCATAAATTACCCTTGTGTAAATCACTTTTTACACGAGTGCAACACAACTAGCGTTTGCACTGGTGCAGCCAATTTCGTAACCAACATTTAGGCATTTTGGCCACTGTGACCCTCACTACAACTGGTACTTCAGAGTCCTTCCTCCAGCATCCAAAAGGAGCTGGGTCCTATGGCATGTCAGTGGGAACTGGCTCACTGCCTAATGGCAGCTGAGGACTGGTTGCAATGGAAGACTGGAGCCAGGGAGTAGCATAAGTTTAGTGAGCCATTGTCTGAGGACAGCTGGAGGAAGAACATGGGAAGTATAGGTTTGCAATCTGACACAAACCCAACAGCACGTGATGGGTTTGACTCAGGTGGAGTATAACTTGTATAGCATGAGTTCAGGCTCGATTCAGTAAGTCTCATCACTGAGGGCACGTCTCCACAAACATTTAGGTTGCTGCAAGCTAGAGTATAAGTCTAACCCACACAACTTCCCCTGGACGAACTGGCCAAGTACATGTGCATCCTGCTGACATGCTCATTAACAGTTTGTTAATGTATTTTGATCTAGTCCTCCTAAGGAATATCTACATAGCAACTAGATGCTCATGCCAGCTGCCTTGCACTCGCAGGGCTCGGGCTCGGGCTGCTGGGCTGTTTCATTGCTGTATAGACCTCAGGGTTCAGGCTGGAGCCCAGGCTCTAGGATCCTATGAGGTGGGAAGGTCCTAGAGCTTGGGCTCCAGCCCAAATCCCGTGAGCCCGAGTTGACTGGCACGGGCCAGCCACGGGTGTCTAGTTGCTATGTAGACATACCCGTAGAAACTATTAATATACATGGCAGCAGGATGCATGTGGACCATCAGTCTGCAGCAGGCTAGTGCAAGTTAGATTCACACACACCAGTTTCTCATAAATTTAATTGTTCATGTAGACAAGCCCTGAAATGAAGTGCATATGTTTGGGATTATTATATTTGGTGAGGTTTTTGGATTTGGTTAGGTATGAATCAACACCACGCTCTCGGGCTCAGGTCACAGATGGGATTGGCTGTGGTCTAGTCGGGTTTGGATTGGACTTCAAACTTAGACCTGAGCTGACCTCTAATGGGAAGTGCCCAACTTGCTATTTTCTTTGAGGTCTTTCCAAATGCCCCAAAATCCTTTCCACCACTAAGTTTAGCAGCCCTTCCTCAAAGCGTGCACTGCCAGCTTCATCTGTTTAAATGGTATTTTCATATATCACTTACAGACCTTGTTCTTAGCCTCACAAACTGAGTCAGGTGATTCCTTGTAGGTTTTTTTTTTTTTCCCCCCTGTCTGAAGCCCATAACATTCACTTCTGGGGTCTAATCTTGTGTGTTTTGAATACCCAGAATTTCCATTGGTGTAAGTGAGTTACAGGTGTAAAGGAGTTTCAGGACCTCAAGATTAAGTCCTCTAATGATGTACTTGCTTACCCCAAGGGGAACAGACGGCATTAATGCTGCCGAAAAAAGGGTCCTCAGAGAGGAGTTCAAAGTGTTTTCACCAACTTTATGTCTACATGGAAATTGGTGGTGAGTGGAAAACCAACAAAAAGCTTTTGTCATTTAGTAACAAGTCACTGTATTATTGGATGTGATAAACAAAAACAGAAAATAATTCTTTTAAATGTCTAGTTCCACTTGTTAATCTTTTCTCCTTGATGTCCAGCACCAGAGAGTATATTTACTAGGAGCAATTACACATCATGAGTGCTTAATCCAGATCAGTTTAAAACACCATTTTTATTTTGATTCTAAAAAAAATCAGATTATCATTAATAAAGTAATGCTGCATATACATAAAATGAGGTTTAGTTTCTGATGTGACCTTTCAAATGCCCAGATTAAGAGAGAAATCAAGCAGTTTAACTAGCTCTCACAGCATTTTTCCTGCTGTTTCCAAGCAACTTTCACAGGCAGTGGTGAAGATGAACCAGGCACAAATGCTATTTCACTGCTCTTGGTAAAGCAAATTCAGTAAGAAGAATGACAATTAATACTTAGCATCTGTAGCATGTCCCATGTTCCAAGTGGCATTCAAACATTCACAAATCCTCAAAACTCCCATGTCAGACGCAGTATTGCTCTCCCAGTTTTGCAGATGGGGCATCTGACCAAGAGAAATGGAAGTGACTTAGGGTATGTCTACACTAGAAATGTAAGTCAACCTATATTAGTCGACTCACAGCCACTGTAGTAATTACTGTGGTGGTGTATGTCCACTCTGCCCTCCTTGGTTCGATGCTGCACATCCTCATCAGGAGCGCTTCCACCGCCCTAAGAAAGGCAGTGTGGGGAGCTGAGAGCCAGACTCTCAGCTTCGCTGGCAGCTCCCTGTGGGGAGCTCGGCTGCTCCACAGACTCCCAACGGGCTGCCTGCCCTCCACTCCCGGTTCCTCACCAGGAGCAAGGGAAACTGCCCGGGGCTTCTCCCCTCTTCATTCCCTGCCAGGAGAAGCTGAGGTAAGGGATGAAGTGTCTACACAGACACTGCGTCGCCCTAACTACACGAACATAAGCCTTACACCTCTCGTGGAGGTGGAGTTATTATGTCAATGTAGTAAAGCACTTACATCAGCGAGAGGAAGGCTTTAGTGTAGACATTGACATAATGAGGTTGGCATAAGGTACCTTATGTCAACCTAACTGTGTAGTGTAGACCAGCCCTTAGCCAAGTCAATTAGCAATGCACTTTGATAGGACTTAACACTGCTTTGCTAGCTACTCAAGATTCTGTTTACATTAGGCTCCTGGGACAGTGAGGAAATCTCATAAAGGTTATACTTAAGGATGTGATTTTTGTCCCAGCATGACCACTTCTCAAAAGAAAAGCACAGCATAATATAAAAGAGAATCCAATCACTATGTCTAACTGACCTGTGAATCTGGGCCATTATATAGAGAATAAAATATGCTGAGCTACATTTTATTCTCACACCCTGTGCAGTGCCGTTGATTTTGGCCCACTATGTTTTTTATAATTTTAATAGTTAAAACTGGGTGCAGTTGCAACTTGGCAAAATATGCAAAACATGTACATTGCACAGAGGAATAGCATAGCAGGAGACACCACGTATGTCAGAGTATATTACTACTTTGAAAAGAAATGTAATTAGTATTTAGGGCACATTGCAACTTACAGCGCTCTTCAAATGAAACCTCTGCCATTTACCAAGTTTGAAAAATAAAAGCCTTGAGCAGGTGGTGTTATGAAAGTCTGTTTGTTTTTCTTTTTCAGATGTCAGCTTTTCCACTTCAATCGGTTGTCCAGACTTGTTTCCACCATTTCTCCTGGAAGATTTTCCTGACTCTGGGCTTGTCTCGACCTTCTGATTAATGCATACATGATTGAAAGAGCTAATGTCTATTTAAGCGCCTAAATATGGAGTTAGGAGCGTAACTTTAAGCACCCAGGTTTGAAAAATATTGGCCTAAAGGCTAAAGCATTTATGTGAGGGTTGTTTTTTTTTTTTTTTTAAGAAATCAATGTATTCCATGTGCTGTGGCAATAGCTGCAGAAAACTTGTCCAATCACCTCCTAGAATCTAAACTCAAATTTCTTTCTGGTTGGGTAGGACCAAGCAATGTGCTTCAAAGGCACTTTTTGGCCACTCCTCTCACAGGAATTTTAATTTTGAGTTTAATAACTCTGTTAGGGATATTTTCCTATCTAAATAGAATCTAACACTAAATATTTATTAAATTTACTATTATGGCAGCATGCTCCACATAATCCTAAATATATAGCTTCACCTGATGTGACTCTTCTGTTTTTACTTCTTATTCCCATCTATTTTTATATTCTAATGATGAAATATGCAGTAATTTTGATCATGTAATATTCCTGTTTAACCTCTAGTTTGTAGACTTTTTATTTTATCTCTTCCTCCCACACTGCCACACTTCAGATCTATCTGGTCCTACCATCTTGTGATTCATTATCCATCATGACATGTACCTGATAAGAGAGAAATTTAATTAAGACAAAAGTCTTTGACACTAGATCATCTATGAAAGCATATTTCTGCTGTATGGCTGTCTGTAGGTTTGAATATGAAAGATCTGACACTTAAGAACTCAACCAAAAGCCTCTGACGTAGAAGATTGGGTCTGATGAATTAAGAAAAAAATAAATGGGGATAATGTGCTCAGCTGGCCAAAATATTCACCCCAGACAATTGTTGACAGTTATCTGTTGTAAAACTCACAAGCTGTCTGCCAAATGTGGTGTTTGCCAGAAGCTGGGAGTGGGTGACGGGATGGATCACTTGATGATTATCCATTCTGTTCATTCCCTCTGGAGCACATGGCATTGGCCGCTGTCAGAAGACAGGATACTGAGCTAGATGGACCCTTGGTCTGACCCAGTATGGCCATTCTTATGTTGATCCTCATGATAATTTCAGGGAAACAGCATCTGTTTCCCTGCTCCATGGTCCACTATGGGCACCCACTTATAGCCTTCTGGCTCCCAGATATTGCCTGGCTTGGGCAGAGGCCCACATCTCATTCCCTGCTAACGGAGTTATTTTCAGGCTGCATAGCTCCCTGCCTACTGTGGTATCCCCTGCAAGCCAGACTGCCTAAAAGCCCAGAATATGCACTTTGCTTTCTCTCTGGAGGCTATGACCAACGTATTGCCAGCAGTCACAGGTTATCAGACAGCTCTTTCTAAGCAAGTACATTTATTCTGCAGGTGAAAGCATTACAGAGAGAACATATTTTAAAACAATAAAAGAATCTACACAAGACATCACCCACAAATCCAACTTGGGGCTTTGGTAGGTGTCAGTCCTTCAACGCCCACAAATGTGTTTTTTCGTGCAGTTAATGCAAAACTATCTCACATTCAGAAGCAGAACGTCAAGCTGGGTACTCCAACCATTTCTTTATACATCTTAGGCCTTTCATCTCCAGTCTCCAGGAACAGGTAATCAGCAGACAAAGGCCCTCTTCTCAGGGTGTTGCTTCAGAAGGCTGGGATTTTGCATGACTGGAGTTGGGGTATTTGCATTAACCTCTCCCTAGAGATTCCCCAGGAAATCCACTTAATGTGTATTGTCCCAAAAGTTCATACTTGTCTGGCATATTTTCAATGTAGCCTTTTGAACTCCCAGGTCTCACATCTGTCATATTTCCCTCCCTACAGAGCTTATGTACAATCCCAGCCCACAGTAATACATAAATCATTTATTTAATAAAATGGAGCCCAAACATATTTTAAACTTAATTCAATAAGGTCTCCCAAAGATATGCAGGAAATTGCCATGTCTGTTAAAATCCTCATGACCTCCAGGCTTCATTATTGTTATTTTCTCTATCTAGAAATGAAACTGCCATTTCTACAACTATTCCAGAACACAGGACCCTATCTGCTTATCCAAGTGGGCCATCAAATCAAGGTTTTAAAGACTGATCCAAGCTACCAGCAGAATTTCCTTACTGCATGATCATGACCTCATTCAACAGCTATGTTACACTGGAACAATGAGCTGTCTGCCTCAAGAGTGGAACTCATGTGCAGGAGACATTTGGAGGAGAGAATAATTCATCCACCAAAAATACCTGAGATGGGGTAGCAGAACACTAGAGCTTCCTCCCTCAAGAAGACAATAGCCGGTAGGGTAGCCAGGGAACTATATGTGGGAGAATATTGCATGCCTTGGTGAGTTCTTCCATAAGTTCAGCCAAATATCCAGGCTTTGAAACATTTGAAGTTCCTTACATCACTAGATGTGTATGTAGTGTATATATGTGGTGAGTCTTTTGTTTGTGAGTGAAATTTGGCAATGTTAATGCTGGGGTACTGCTCCCCTTGAAAGTTAATTAAAGAGAAGACACTAGTGGTCCATGAAGCACTTATTACTGATGGTTTCAGAAGACCTGGCTGGTCACATGGTGTTGATTCTCCTCCTTATTTCCAAGTGCTAACTTATTTTAAAAGAGCTCAAAATATATTTAATGTTTTTCTAATATTACTTGTCTATGGAAGCCATTGCTGAGGTTGTCCCAGGGATGTTATGTGTTCATGATTGGAAAAGAGGCATCATGGTACAGAAGGTCATTTCTCTATGATAAAGCTTGAGAATCATTGGTGTCGGGCTCTTAAGAATCAGTCCTTTCTTCAAAGAGCTTACATTCTGAATGTCTATGGTGCCCTGTTCCTTCTCTCAAAGGAATTTGCCAAAGATGGCTGCAAGAAATTTAAAATGGATGAAATTGTGAAATCTGAAGCTATACATGAATATTTCAAATAATTTTTGCCAACTCAAAAGTGTGTGTGCGCACACACCTGTGTTCATACAACTACAAATCCATTAAGTTTATTCCAATAATAAAAGTTGAAACAATACCAGATAATACTCTAAGGGTAAAGTTCAGGCCTACAAACCACTTAAGTCTGACTTCAACCCTATTTTTAGGAATTAGATGGGATTTAAATGAAGCATAAGATTTGTGCTGGCCCTTTGCATAGGAGTAAATTTTCAACCTTGAGGAATTGCCTGGTATAAACTGATTAAAATTGAATAAACTGAAGTGATTTTTCACAATACACACATGTGTGCACCCAGACTCTAACACAGTTGAGGTTGACATGGAGGATGCTAAAGAAAAGGTTTTCTGTGCATCTAATTTTGCTCATTGGCAACCTTTACTCACCATGCTGACTCAGGCATGCAGGAGCCAAGCTACCTCATTATTTGGACTTTATTGACCCATTTTGTTATACTGAAATGTATTCTGTCTGTTGTGACTTTGCAGTATACTTGCAGTAGTCTGTCCATTGTTGTGTGATTGCCTATTTTCAATTATTATATTCTTAACATTTTACATCCTTTTATTTTTTCTTCCCTAACTGTGATTCTCTAAAACAATTTTTCAAAAAAATATATACTAGTATGATGTCAGCCTGAGCCACAATTTTCCTTCCTTAGTAATGTGTTAATTGCATTTGTGAGCTTGTAGTTACAACTTCAATGCAAAGCCAGTCTAGACTCTCTGGAGTTATCCTTGTTAGTCTGTGTTCCTTTCACAACCACCCCCAATGTTGTGAAAGAAACAAATTAAATTGGGCAACATCTGGCTTTTTCAGCAAAATAATTTATTCTGATTATTAAAATCAGAGCTGTGAGCAAGAGCTCCCCACAGTTCCTAGCAACTACCTTTTCCAAGTTGGGGTTAGCTCACTTTATATGTGATCTTCATTTTAAAAAATGTGTTATTCACTCCCATCCTGGCCTAGATCCCTGCAGTTAAATTCAAGAATACGTAAATCTCTATTACCCCAAGGTGCTCCTCACTCTGCTTTCATGTTGAGCATTAAATCACTTTGCCAAGTAATAAATAATAATAAATGACAGTTCTTTACTGTTACATCCCTGTTCTCTCATCTTGTCTGTAGTTTGTATAGGCCAGATTGTAAAATCTTAGGGACAGGAAATTGGCCAAGATTTTGAAGAATGGCTAGTGATTTTGGGTGCCTTAATTTTTGGATGGTCAACTTAAGACATCTTAAAAGGTCTTGATTTTCAGTGTGTGGATCCTTAGCACATTCTGAAAATCAGGCCCCTTCAAGGTGTCTCTAGTTGAGGCACCCAAAATCACTAGTCACTTTTGAAAATCTTCACCTTTGCCTTTGGAAACATGTGTGGAATACCATGTGCACCAGTGGTATTGGAGCTTACCAGATTTTGCAGTTCAGTGGGTATACATAAAAATTCCCTTCATAAACAGTAATACTGCATCAAACAAATATACAGTAGTACCTTGTTAATCTGAACTGCACTGAAGAGGATAGGGGAGGCCCAGTACACACTGTTGAGGTTTCTGACCTATGAGTGCCAAGATTGGGGAAGAATATTCTTAACACCAGGTAATTTTAAATGCCCTAGTCCTGTTTCAGGGTATTACTAGGGAAGAGATTGGGAAGTGAAATTTTGCTCCCCTAATGCCCGGTGGTGAGCATGATGTCAAGCACGTTAGTCTGCCCTCAACACAGCAGCAGAATCTGTGCTTCAGTGACCTGCAAACCCAATTGTCAATGCAGATTTTTGGTTTACCTAAGTGGAGGTTAGTGAGGTCTAAACTGTATTTTAAAATAGTAAACATTCTGAGCATCAGAGTCCTCTTCTTATGGACTGAAAAGCCAACCCTTCTGAGGAAACGTTAATGGCATGGTTCTCATTTCTTACAGGGCCCCTATTTGTAGGCAGGCAGCAATGCAAGTTTAGCAGAGTTAGCCTACCAGAGAGCACCAGTAACATGTTGCCAGTCTATGTGAGAACTAATCTCAAATATTAGCAGTGCTATAGTGGTACTAAGCCAATAGATCCCTACCCCTCTGCTCCGACTGAAATAAGTAGATTGACCTAGAGTGTCATATGGGTAAAGCATTTGAGACTTTACTGTCACAAACCACCATTCATAAGAGCTTGTAACCCTTTGTTGTCAGCCTCAGCAAGGGCCAGATTCAAATAGCCAGGGGTCCCTCTTAAAACTGACAAACACCACTGGTTCAAGCTCCCACCTAGAATTTCTGGTATCCCTAAATACCTTCCCTAGATGCCCTTAATTGGCAAAATTTCACCACTCACAAGTACTGAGTCTGTGTATGAAACAAGGAAAACTTTATTAGGAAAAAAGGGAATGCAGCATCAACTTGGGAAAACACAGTACCAATATACCTATGCAAATGATCAATAAAACACTCCCACAGGGTAACTTTGGCAGTAGTCCTCTAACTGTTCCCCACCTGCCGGAGTGAACATCCAACAGGCACATGTCTTTTTACCACATCACTTCCCTCTGCCCCATCAGCTAAACCCCACTCATGGTTTGGAGTCAGTGGTTAAGGTAGGCCTGTCTCCAGTCCCCGATGGAAGTACTGCCAGATTCTGTCCTGAGGCTCCATCACCTAACCCAGCTATAGCAATTTCAGCTTTATTTAGTGGCTGGGTGTGGGGGGGCCTCACTGGAGTTCACTCAGCCCTGCTACTGTCCTCTGCATCTTCAGCAAAGAGCCCTCTCTGCATTGCACCCTGCCAAGGAGCCACGTCTCATTGTTGAGTCCTCCCAACAGTGCACAATCCTCAGTGGAAGAGAACCAGTAGCATATACAGCCCTTGAGCAGAGTTCTTGCCATAAAGTAAGGACCCTTCCTCAGTACTCCCAGTTCTGTTCCACTAAACAACCAATTCTGACTCCCAGGGTGTCACTGGAGGAATTCTGGGTAGAAGGTTTATGCAAATGAAGCTCTCTCTTTAGCCATACCTCTCACTTTTCATTAATCAATGGGGGCAGAGAGCTCCTTTCAGTCTGGAGCTTCTATCTATCTGGAGTTCTGGGTAAATCACTTATGCAGAAGAATGAGCTCTGTGGCCATTCCTTACCTGTTCACCAACAGATGGGAGCAGAGAGTTCCTTACCCTCTAGAGCAGGGGTGGGCAAACTTTTTGGCCTAATGGCCACATCTGGGAATAGAAATTGTATGGCAGGCCATGAATGCTCACAAAATTGGGGTTAGGGTATGGGGGGTGAAGGCGCTGGTTGGGGGTGCGGGTTCCGGGGTGGGGCCAGAAATGAGGAGTTCATGGTGCGGGAGGGAGCTCTGGGCTGGGGTGTGGGGTGTGGGGGCTCTGGGGTGGGGCTGGTGATGAGGAGTTTGGGGTGTAGGAGTGTGCTCTGGGCTGGGACCGAGGGGTTTGGAGGGCAGGAGGGGGATCAGGGCTGGGGCAGGGGCTTGGGGTGCAGGAAGGGGTGAAGGCTCTGGCTGGGGGTGTGGGCTCTGGAGTGGGGCTGGGGATGAGGGGTTTGGGGTGCAGGAGAGTGCTTTGGGCTGGGACCGAGGAGTTTGGAGGATGGGAGGTGGATCAGGGCTGGGACAGGGGCAGGGGCTTGGGGCACAGGGGCAGGCTCAGGAGTGCAGACTCCAGGCAGCACTTACCTCAAGTGACTCCCGAAAGCAGCAGCATGTCCCTTCTCTGGCTCCTACGTGGATGCAGCCAGGCGGTTCTGCATGCTGCCCCATCCGCAGGCGTCACCCCTGCAGTTCCCATTGGCTGCGGTTCCCGGCCATGGGAGCTGCGGGGGTGGCGCTTGGGTGCGGGCAGCGTGCAGAGTGGAGCCCCCTGGCTGTCCCTACATACAGTAGCCAGAGGGGGGACATGCCACTTCTTCTGGGAGCTGTGTAGAGCGGCCCTCGACCCTGCTCCCCAGCTGGAGCAGGGCAAGCCCCAGCCCCTGCTTCCCAGCAGGAGCTTGGGGCAGGATTAAAACAGCTGGCGGGCCAGATCTGGCTCGCGGGCCGTAGTTTGCCCACCCTGCTCTAGAGCTTCAGACCACAGGGATTACACATTTGTATGGCTTTTCCTGCCCCAGCATGAGAGTTTGTTTGCCATATAATAAAGATGGAATCAATTAAAGCATGTCTGGTCCTGGCTTAGTACATCATTGCAACCACTTGGAACTGGCAGCATTAGACAAAGCTCCACGCCCCATGTGCATCCTCTCACTGGCTTAATTATTAACTGTCTTGATAGTCACCACACTAACATGAATCATAAGCTCCTTCTTGGGTGTTAATGAAGGCACACTGTATCATTTCGAATTAGTAGGGCGTTCAGTGCATAACAGTCCTTGTGCACCACACAGAAATTCCATTCAGAAGTGTCTTATGAGCAATGGTACCATTACTCCATGTACAAGCGCTGAGGATAATCAAATTCACTGCTTATTCATTTAGATGCATCATGTTTTCTTCTTCATGATAAGTGTTTCCTGAAAACTGTTGTTCTCTAAGGCTGGAATTTTGAAAGGGGCTTAAGGAAGTTTGATCCTCAGCTCCCATTGAAAGTCCATGGGAGTTGGGCCATCTAACTCCCCTGAACCCCTTTGGAAACTACAGCCCAAGCGAATTAAGAACCATTTATTATAGTGTCTTGATGAATGACGCAATGGATATCTTATCACCACTGGGTATTCACATACCATGTGATTGGGCACAGTATAAAAACCTGGAGAAAACGTAGTTGCTTTCCTAAAGCCCTTACGGTTAAAGTAAAAGCATAGGAAGGAATAAGCACTGGACACAGCTGGTAGGAGGGAATGCAACACATAACCATGACTGAGTCTGAATCTCTGCTTAACTCTTCTTATTTGGAGTACTGCAAAGAAGATGCTAGTAGCTCCAGAAGGAGACCATTCCACTACACCTTTTATCTTTACTATCAGTGTTGGGGTACAGATGATGAGTGACAAACAGAACTCTGCTTCTAATGTCACTGAATTTGGAGGGGAGGTTAATTGCAATGGATTATATACAAGCAAGGCCGCCAAGAGCGGGTTCAGGCCCTGGTGAAAAAATTTTTTCGGGCCCCCCAGCAAGGGCGGACTGGCTAAACAGAGCCGAGCCGACGAGAGGGGGGGGAAGCCAGGGAAGCCGGGCCCTGGGCCCCCTTCCAGACCGCTGGGCCCCAGTAATTTGTACCGGCTTCCCCTCCCCCCCTCCCCAGCCTTGTCAGCCATGCACACAAGACACAGGGCAATGAGGAAGTTTGCTCTGCAGGGCCAAAACAGGCCCCTGTCAGGTGGATGAGCGTGTGAATCAGACTGTAAGTCTAACCAACGTTCACACCATGTGATTCTTTATCCCCCTCTAGTGGCTAGACTGTATATCTCACTGTGCAGAAATTTATGAGTCTGTTCCTTTGTTTGAGCTAATAGAGCTGGTCCTTCAGCTCAATCAGAAAACATTTACACGTTTAGATGTAGAGGTCTTGGATTCAGTTCCTGGCCTAGGGTGTCACTGCATATAGAAAATTTAATGTAGAAATTGTAAGTACTCCATGAAAATTCAGGGCTAAAAAGTCCCAACCTTTCTCTGTCACCCAAGATTGCTTGATGGATTCTCACCAATGACGTTGAGGTAAAAAGCTCTGCAACGTATTACTTACAATCTGAACCATCCAGTGCCTCATTGTACTCAAAGCTATGTAGTACTGTTACTGTGCAGTAACACCATACACCAGTAAGGCTTGGGAACAGATACAAATACTGCTCAGTCCACTTGCCTATATTGATTTGGAAGGAGCCTTGAAACACGTGGTATCAAGGTGCTTTTGAAAATTCCATCCTGAAGTTCCAAAAATAGACAAAATGAATGTGTCTACAAAAAATGAAGATGCAAGTGTTGCATTCAAGTACAAAAACAGTTGCATCTGCTCCGTTCTCTACTCTTTCCCTTTGTCTACCTGTGGTATGGAGATATAAAGCAATGTAACACACTTGATAAGATAAGATACAATTTAAACAACATTTTAAAAACTGGTCTCTCTCCCTGTCATGGATAATATATAAATTCATGTTGTCTGTGATAATTCCCTCACTTAATTTGTATAATGAAGCCCTTAGCACAGGCTCCTGGCTGTGAAGTTGTGCCAAAACACATTTAAACCTGGTGCTATGGGCTTTTCGCACCATCGGTTCTTATGGATTGCTCCAAACTTAAATGAGTTTAAAAGCATTAAGTCTCTGGTGATTTTTCATAGCATTGCTCCCTAAAGCATAGCTACTAACAGAAAGAAAAAAAAATATGGATTTTAGCACAGCCTAAACGAATGCAATTTGCCAATCTCTGTGAGTGACATTTCCCATAAAATCCTGCTCTGTTTAACCGACCTTTTAATCACCTCAACACTGTGAACAAACAAAGCTCCTACAGATAGACACCTGTGATGGAAATACCTTCTGACAAGCTGCTCCTACTAGTAAGTGGTTCTGAACCAAAACCCCAGTTCTGCAGTGTTCAGGTGTTTGGAATCTGATCCAAGATACAGAAAATAATTTTGCAAAAGATTCCTGATTTCACAATTAAAATACCCAGATCCAAACACTGCTGAAATCTAGATCAGGATCCAGATTTTGTGACTTCCTCAGAAGTCAAATTACATGATAGATCTCCTAGTTTATTTTGATTAACTTTTAACTTCCCCTGTCTTTTCCACATCTTTTTTGAAGTATACCAACCAAAACTACACTCAGGATTCTTACTGTTAAAGTAAAAAAAAAAAAAAAAAAAAAAAAAAAAAAAAAAAAAAAAAAGGATAATATAACCTTTCTTGTCCTTTATGAAATCTCTCTGCAGTATATACATATCCCAGGAGTGAATTGGCCTTTTGCAGCAGAAATACACTATGTACAGTCAGTTTGTTATTGACAGTTACCCATATGTCTCTTTAGACATGGTTGTTTTTTAGGTAACATTCTCCCCATGTGTATCATCTTATGCTTCTGCACGCTATATCTCATCTCACACTAGTCCAACAAGATCTCCCAGTTGCCTAGTTAAATGTGTATTTGTGTTCTGCTTTCTTCTTTACTTGCTAGATCTCCCAGCTTTATATCATCAGCAAACATTGTTGAATTTACACTAGGTCTCTAGTGAATATGTTGAATAATATTAATTGCAGAACAGGTTCCTTTCATATCCCTGCCCAACCAACCCAACTCCCTCACCCACCAGCTTATCATGATGTACAGAACAGTCACACCATTGATAACAGCTAGTTGTTTCCTAGCTGTCAACTGTTTTTGTCTACTTTTATTGTATTATAATTTAGAAAATACATCTCCAGCTTCTTAGAGCTTCCAGAATGGTGCTGTCTGAGAGGTCTTGCTGCAATAAAGACAAAGTATGTCCATCACATTCTCATTATCCACCCACCCCATTACTGCACTGAAAAAAACTATCAAGTTATATTGGCATGATCTGTGTTTCATAAACTCTTGTTGGTTGTAAGTCAGGTTTGTCCACAACCCTTATGTCTAGGAAGACAACAGCTCTATAGTAATATCTTACTCTTGATGTGTGTGACTCTGTCAGTTTAAACAAAGTTATGCCAGAAGTGAATGGGCCCCACTATAATTTGAGTCTGGTGTGAAAATGAACTGGTCTGAAGTGGGGTTGCTGCAACTTGACTCTAAGGCCATGTTTACACTGGGAAACTGTATCATGTGTTATATAAAATATTTGTAACATGACACATTTTAACTAACGTGGTGTTGAATGTGACACAAAACAAAACCTAATGTAAACAGAGGCAAGTCATGTTTAAAAATGTGTTAGACAGTCATGGATAATCCTGAGGGACTTTGTTCACACTGGCTATGTGTAGACAATGAAGAAGAGTGCTATCAAAAAGGTCTGTGTGTTTTTAACTCAGGTTAGCTAACTTGGGTTACAATAGCAGTGAAGACATGGGAGCTTGACTTTTAACTCAGGTTAGCTGTTTGAGTTCACCCCCAGGCTTTATCTTGAGCTGCTAACCTGCGTTAAAAGCTGACTTGCCATGTCTTCACTGCTATTAGAACCCAAGTTAGTTCACATAAGTTAGCTAACCTGAGTTAAAAACACACCTTTTTCAGGGAAGACATACCTGAAGTTAGTTTGACATAGTTAGAAAACCCCCTTCGTGCTCTGTAGACACATTTTAACACCAAAGAATCATGTTACAACATGGCCAGCTAAAATGATTGCAAAGGAGTTAAATTGGGTCTACCTGACTGTTAAGGGGACTTCACAATCATGTGGAGCTATTTTAAAAAGCACATTTTTGTCGCGTACACTGTGCCACTAGTGCGTAGACTGTGTTTATCATGTTGATTAATATATTCTGTAACCTGGTATATTTTCCCAGTATAGACATGACCTTGATGTCACTTCAGGTCTGCTCCTGCTCCTGTTGAAGTCAGTGGCGAAACTCTCAAAATTTCAATGGGAGCAGAATTGTAATCTTCAGCTACAAGGAAAACTGAGAAAAAACTACTTGTCTCATAGCCAGTGTTGCCGACTCTTGCAATTTTCTCACAATATTCAGTGTAGAAAGCCCCAGCTTTTGGAGTCATGTGACTACCAGAAGATCTCAGGTTTCATCTTTTAAAAAATAGTTCCAGCCCTCCTGGTTGCAGTGAAAAGCTCGAAAACATGAAGACTCTCAACTAGAGGCTCAAGAACCAGAAGGCAAATAAAAAGAACTCCAGTTTTATTATTTTTAAAATCTCTTGATTTTTAAGCCAATCTTCTGATTTTTGGGAGCTTCATTCCCGTTTGTTGAATGCTTGAGGTTGGCAATACTGCAGATCACTAACAGAATGCCGTAGCAAGACACAGATCTCAGGGGGAGTTTGACCTAGGCTTGGAGTTTAGAAGCTGTTAGGTAGACATGTAGCATCCGGATGATATTAATTTGGATTGATCAGGTAGTAGTGATCATAAGCCACTTTTAAAATATTGAGCATTTTAGATAAGGTAAGCTATTACTTTTAGCATTTTGTGTTCAGTCCTATTCTTATTTGGCCTGATTCTCATTTACATTAACAACCCTTTATATGCCTCTACCAGCAGATATCCCCTTTAAAGCCTCTTGGTGCAAAGAGGACTTAATGTAAATGAGAACTGCATGCACTGAGTCCAAACAGAACTGTGGTTGAATCACCTCTAGTATAAATCTCCCCATAAAGGAGCATAGTATAATAACAGCATGCACCCAGATATCCAACACTGAGTTGTTTCTCTATTTGTTCCTTTTAATTAGATCCTTCAGTTCCCTGGTGCATTCAGTTTATTACTTCAGTTGTAAACAAAACATTATTCAAGACTGTTTTGGGTTAATTACGCTGTAAATATTCAGTCTGGCTGCTAAATGGTCATAAATGACTATTTGTAACTATAGGACATTCAGTAAAAAGGATAGAATTTAATTGTTTAATGAAATATAGCTGACTGGGTATTTTTTTTCTATCGTTTAATCGATAATTAGGTACAGTGCATGTGAACGTGCTTTTAATTTCTATTGAGACCTGCCAAAATTTTAGCTGCCCATCTTGGAAATCTCTCCCTCTCTTTCCTGCTCTTGAACCCCCTTTTCTCCACGGGCACTCTGGGTGAAATTAAACCAAAAGTCCAAACACCGAGGCACCTAAAATCACTAGTCAACTTTGAAAATCTTGGCCTAAGCTCTGCATTAGGTACCTAAATGAAAGTCTATGGATCTGCAGTTGCTTAGCAGCTCTGAAAATGAGACCACCTATTAGGTAGCAAAACATGTATTTAGGTATGAGTAACAACAGAAAAATGTGCTTCAAAAGAAATGCCACTCACTAAATTCAATCAGAACTAGAGAGGTAGGGACAGATCCTCAGCTACTATAAATCAGCCAAGCCTATTTACACCAGATGAGGACCTGGCCCATAGTTCATTACACAGATAAACAATTTCACATATTATTATTCTATTAAATGGTGCTGGAAATAGAATAGTTCACTGTTGATTAAACCCAGGCATGTTAAGATGGACACTGGATAGTTTTAAGAGCTGTGTAAATCCCCAGACACATAGACACTTCTATAGGCATCTTAATCTGTCAAGTGACTTGTAATACTGACTAATTGGTTCAGAAGCCATGGTAAGGGTTCTGTTTCTGATCTCACACCCATTTTGTTGGGGAAATGCAAACAAACATTAATCTGCTAATGTCATCAACTGAGTACTAGGCGCTAGAGGAAGTTCTGACCCTTTAAACCCCATAATCCTCAAGGGAGCAACAGGCCCACCACCTGCATTAGCTCCTAAAACTACTCATTTTAACTAGTTTAAATTAGATTGACTGGACGACATTCTGCTCTCTGCTACTAAAGACCATTCCCATAGATTTCAGTGTGGGGGATTACACAGATGTATCAGAGCAGAATTTGACCCATTATCTCTAAATGAAACAAACTGGAAAACGGATTGGAGGGTGAATTTATTTGAGAGATTCCTGTTCATGGTCCTAGTCTGAGATTGAACTAGCTGCAATTTGGGCCCCAATCCTGCACTGAGCTCAGTGGATATAACTTGCTATTCATGCAAGGGGCTATTGATTTAGGTACTTATAGAGCCCCCATCACTGTAGTATCTGAGCACCACACAATTTGTAATGTATTTATCCTCTGAACACCTTTGTGCCTTAGAGTAATACTATTATGCCAATTGTACACATGATGAGCTGAGGCACAGAGAGACTACATGACTTATCCAAGGTCCCACAGGGACAGGGCAGCAGCAGCAGCAGGGAACTGAGACCTAGTCTCCTAAGTCTCAGGCTAGTGCCCTGCCCACTGAACCTTCCATCCTCACCGTATAAGCGCAGTGTGCATGGGGCTCACTGAAGGAGCCGGGCTTTGGTTTTACTATTGCATGTGTAACTAATCACCTTAAAAATAAATAAATAAATAACAAGCTCTCCTGCAAAGGTCTAGTCACTAATTAAGTGGTGACACAGGGAAGCATGCAACAAAATGAAAAGTAATTGAGACAAAGAAGCCATCTGTGTTAGGTCTGGGATTTGTTTGGTTGTTTTTTTTAATCAAGCCAATTAGCATCTTGGCATCTTTCCAAATACTTTATACTAAAATTGGGAATCATAAATCATTCACTTCAGTCGGTTGTG
Organism: Chrysemys picta bellii; assembly: GCF_011386835.1. Taxonomy (NCBI): domain Eukaryota; kingdom Metazoa; phylum Chordata; order Testudines; family Emydidae; genus Chrysemys; species Chrysemys picta. Next base: position 127,126,846 of record NC_088793.1, on the reverse strand, counting down.
ATCTTTATTGTAATTGCTCGGAGCCCAGTTCTACAACCCTTCTTCAAACACAGTCACACTGAAGTCAGTCATATTGTTCAGGAGCCAGGCTCTCTGACATGAGTGAGGGTTGCTGGGTCAAGCCCTTATTTTTGCAGTGCTGACACTTTCCTCCTAATATTAGCAAACAGAACTCCGATGGTTTGAAGGGTGGCTCTACCCTGAAAGGCGGTGCCTTCTTATTCTGCAGGATCTGTTCCCTGTGTGTATTCAGTGTCCTATCTGCCGACTTTACTAGCTAAAAGAAGTACTCAATACTTTTACTCCTATTAGGACTTTTGTCTCTTATAACATTGCTCCCTGGGCCCCCTCTGCACTATCAATGCTAACAACCTCAACTACATGTTTCTTTGCTCTCCAGTGCATATCTTCCTGCTTGTCTCTGGGCCACCCTTTCTGCTTGGAACACTTTCCTGGGATTGTTCCATGGCAAATGAGGAGGTGAGGTTGAGGAGATGGGTGACAAAAGGATTGGATAAGATGCGAGCATGGGATGAGGATGAGGGTAGTGGATTGTGAAGAAATGAAGTGGGAGAGCCAACAGTCAAAGCTGATGGGGAAGGAGGTTGAGGAGTAGCTGGAGAAGACTGTAGATGACAGCTACATGAAGAGAGAGAGAAGGGTCAGACGTAGTGTTGTTAAAAGGCAGATAAGGAGTGGGAAATGAGAGAGGGGATGGAGATGGTAAGAGAAGAAGAGAAGTGTGGGATGACAAAGGGTGCCACTCTGTCACTCTTCCTGTTCAGTTTATATATGTGGTCATTAGCAGGGTTAGTAAGGAGGCCTGGAGTGCAGTGTCTTCAGTATGCTGATGACACCCAACTGTACATATCTGTCTCATCCAACTCGGATGATGCAGTTTAGCGCCTTAGCCAATGTCTAATTAATACAGGGGCATAGATGAGGGCAAGTGGATGAAGCTACTGAGGTGATAATGCTAGGTTAGGAGAAGCAGCCAGCGGAGTTGGTGGAGCTAATATTGGTCCCTTTGATTGAGAGTGTGTCTATCATTAGTTACTAGGGTTCATAACTTAGGGGCAACTTTAGACCCCCAGTTGTTGTTGGATGATCCTGTTACAATAGTAACCATGTCTGCTTTTTACCAACTACAGCTGAAGAAATGAAAACATGGAGAATGTATTTGCTTGGTATATGTTTGCAGTATAATATATGTATTATATATAAAAAATGCAGAAGCAGCCCCTTACCCACAAGAACCTTCTTCTGCAATTTCCTGGTCCTTACTAACTCTCCCTTGTCTTTTGATAGAAATATTTTTCCTATATGCCTTTCTGTAGTAGACCCTGTAAATTAGGTACAGACAAGCAGTTGTATCCAAAGTTATCCTCGTTATAAAAGTCCACTGCATACCACAGATAAATTTGGCCCCATTTATTTGTGTGGTTATGACTGCATGAAGACTTTAGTCCTTTGGGAGTAAGGTGTAAATTAATCCCACCTATGTAAGTAAGTTGTGATCAAAGATTAAATGTGAGTCAGAATTTGTGGTGCAGAGTGTATAAAATGAGACAGGTGTGGTCTGGATTGTGGATCCAGGATGCAGCTCAGTAATGTGATTTATTGGCCAGGTTTGTGGCACTGCCTGGCTTGCAGAGTCCATTGGGAAAGCTGTTCTCAGATGCATCACATTTCAGAGAGGCTGGTGGTGAGCCAAGAACTAATGTGGTAAGAAAAAGTATCATTTGCAGCTGCTTGGACAAAGCAAGCCCACAGAAGATCACACTCTCAAAGACATCCCATAGAGAATTATACACATCGTCTAGAGCCACCATGCACACTGCTGCTGGGGAGGTTGGGGATGTCTCCAGTGGCACTGGTGGATCATAATGCTGTGTGGCTGCTTTATTTTGTGGCTTTCTATTATTCATTTTTGGATTGTTTACACCATTGCAGTTAAGGCTTAGTGGAACTTCCCCCTTGAGCCAGGGTTGTTTTTCCAATCACATCTCCTTTTTTTCTGATAGTTACCCCACTTACACTCCATTGACATGAATGTGGCATCTCATGGAACGCCAAATCCATGCAAGTTACCATAACTTTGCCAACTTTACATCCATTTTCTAATAACTCACACCCAATGACTACTCTACACTACCACATGACTCACGGACGAGCTTTGCCATTTGTGCAGGTGTTGAAAGAGCTTAAGAAGATGCATGATACCAGGACTGGGAAGAAAGGACTTCCTGCTGCCAAGATGGTTCTTGCAATAATTTGCAGGCTGCCTACACCCTCCTTTCTTAATTCAGATCTGTAGGGGAACCATGTCATTCTCACAGATAGACTAAAGATAACAGGCAGTCAAGAGACCATGAGTCTGCATCATGCCTGATAGCTGAGGCTAGGACTTTAGCCAGGAACATCCAAATGCCTGTCCTCACATTGTAATGAAGAAGTTATGCCATCACCAATGCAGTTTTGAAGAAAAATGACCACTTCAGAATTGAATAGGACCCACAAGAATGATTGTAAACCTTACAACATTCAGAACTGGATGCAACACCCACCTCTGTGCCCAAGCTTTCCTGTAACAGTACCTCTACTCGCCCCAAACCACCGCCCCCCATTCAATACTAATTTAAAAACAAGCAGAGAAACAGAAAACTAAGTCTGCCTCTTGTCATCAGGGAAGGAGGAGAGAGATATCATTCATGTTCTCACATGTGGGAGATGTTCAGATACTATGAGGATGGGCATCTGTATAACAACCTAGACAGTTCCTGAGATTGTTTTTATACAGAAAACTCACAAATAAAACCAGGGAGCAGGTCCAACAACCATAGAAGTCAATTGCAGAATTCCCATTGATTTCAATGGTGCACAATCAAGTTCCAAGAGAATAAACTGGCTTTTGATTAGTTTGGCCAGGAGTTTTGCCTCAGAGAATATTTAAACAAACAAAGAGTGTTAGCTGTTATCCTGTTCACAATCTCTGCGATTTGAGGCCTCCGCCTTCAAAGGAAATGAGGAGGGATGCTACCTGTCAATAAAAAGGTGAGCTTGTTGTGAAGGAAGTTACTTTAGGTTCTATTTACTATTCAGAAAGAGTCAGAGATGTCTCTCCAAAGTTTTCTCTGTTTGTCTTTAGTTTGTGATTTCTGAAAAATAATAAATAATTTTTAAACTCTACCATTGAGTTGCATTCATTTTCTAAAATGTTAAAATTCAAAAATAACTTCTCATAAAGAAAGGTCTTTTTGAGCCAGTCACAGCATGTTTGCATTGAATGCAGAGGGAAGTATTCTAATGATCACCTGAAAGTCAAGGAGTCTGACACATCTTTTTACTGATTTTTTTTTTAAAGGAGTCATTGGCTGAATTTTCATCTGATTGGGTCACAAAATCATGATCACTCAAAACTCCAAAAGTTAGAGGGAAGATGCTGGATAGCTCACAAGGCTGCTAATTGGTCACTGAGGATATGTCTACACTGCAATGTAAACCCAGAGTTAGTGGGACTCAAGTACCCCTTGACCCATGTTAGGGAACCCTGGGCTTGAGTGCTGACACTGTATTTTAACCCTACCTTAAGAATTTTCTGCCCCATGCTCGAATCTAAGGCTCTGGTGTCCACGCTGCAGGGTGCAAGACCCAAGTCAAAGTAATCATATCCCAGAGTCCCTTGAGGCCCCCCTCCCACCTGAAATGTAGCCACTCTATCCCTAGGATCCTGGTGCACTGTGGGAAAACTTTACAGCCCGCCTTGCACATTACCTGGAAGCAGCTCGCTTTGCAAAAGGCTTGATCAGTTCTCTCTCCACTGCAAACTGAGAAAGCTCTCTGATAGTGTGCTTGCAGATCGATGATCAGAAAATAATGGGTTAACACTGACCTGAGCTGCTGCTGCTTGCTAGGGCAGGGGTATGGGGGGGGGAGGGGCTTCTATTTTCAGTACAGTGGTTGCAGATTGTTGGGATAGAGAGGACTAAGGAAGTTGTCCCATGGAACTGAGGGATACTTCCAGATGAGTCCTGGGACTTGAGTCAAGTAGGGCTGTGGCTACACTGCAAAGCAATAGGGCTCAGACCCTGGGTTCCAGCTTGACTCAAGCTTGGATCCTCCAGCCTTGCATGGTCTTGGGAAACATGGGTCCAAGCCCTGGGTTAATGCAATTGCAGTGTAGACACAAAAGGGAATAGCCTTGAGCATAGGCTCAAGCACAAGTTTACATACACTCAGAGTATGTCTACACTGCAATGTAAGCTCAGGGATCAAACTCAGGCTCAAGCCTAACCCCCCTTCTGTTACACATCAATTGCCCTAACCTAGAGCTTGGATCCAGGGTTCTGGGACCCCATAGAGTGCAAGTTCTGAGCCTGAGTCAAGCCGGGACCCATGGTTCAAGCCCTGTTGCTTTGCAATGTAGATGCAGCCCCACTGGACTCATGCTCTGGGAGTTCACTAAAAGTATTCCACAGTCCCACAGGCTGACTTCCTTTGTCCTCTTGATAATTGCGTTAGATGGAGAATCAAGTTTTCCCACACTACATCACAAACAAAGGGCGAGGGTGGCCACATTCTGGGAGGGCACTAGGAAGTCTGGGATGTGGGTGGCTGGACTCAGGCCCACATAATGCAGTGTAAACGCAGGCTTCAACAGTTCCTAAGCTGGGGCTATAAATGAGTGTAGACACTCAAGCCCTAGGTTAACAAACCCAGGGTCTGCTAACTCAAGTTCTACTAACCCTGAGCTTACATTGCAGGGTAGACAAATGCTGAAGCCTTTCACTTCTAGTTCTGATGGGGTGTGACTGAAGGTCATTATAATCCAAATGCCTTTATCAAATGCATCGGTGATTTGACAGTTCCTAGTGGACAAATATCCACACAAAATCCACAGTCACAACTGGCACTGTACTGCTTGTTAGCAGTTTTAGTAGAGAAACCAGTGTGTGAAGGGATTTAGAGATTGAATTATGCCCTCTCACACTCTAGAGGTGCTCCTTCCAGGTCAAGGCTGAGGCATATTTGTAGAACAGGGTGGGGATGGATGAGCTACTGCTGTCCATTCTATACCTGTTCTGTGGATAATAGATGCCTTCAGGCCTTAGGGCAATGAATCTGACAATCTCATCAGCACTAAAAATTCACTCAGGGAAAAATATGGGGAGGGGGGAGAATATTTCAAAACCACAACAGTCAAGTCATAATCTAGGAATATGAGAACCCAATACCTCTGAGTGCTGTTAGAGATTAAATCTCCCAGAGTTAAAGTTAACACAAAAGATCTTTAGTTTGCTGCAACTTGTTTCCATGCAATTTCAGTTGGAAGCAAGGCGAATACTGTTTGCCAGCTGAAATGAAATAAACATCCTGCTGTGGGATATTTCGCTCTTGCTTTCATAGAGTTGTTGAAACAATAACTGCCCTGTCCTCTGTAAGGTAAATTACCTTATCATAAAGTACCTGCAATGGCATTTCTTTTTGGCTTTTTATTGAGGCCCAAATAAAGCTATAAATACAACTAACCCTAATGGAATCAGAGGATACCAACTTGCTAACCCAATGTGTAACCTTGATTTTTAATTGTTCAAATTAATATTAAATTGTTATATCTAAGGAGGCAATAAATCAAACTTAGCTGTTCGGGGTCAAGCCTCTAGGTTGGTTACAGACAATTTAATTTAGTAGAGGACCTTGGATGACGCTTTGAATGATAAAACCAAACTTTATTTAAAAGAATGATTAGTTATGCAAACAGGCATACAATTAACTTTTACACAGGTACTACAACTATACTCACATTAAAAGATGGAATGATGTAACAGGGTGATCAGTCCACGGATAACCAAATGAAGTTATCCTTAAGTTGTTAATTGGACTCCTCCAATTTAGCAAGGGTACTCCTTTTATACCCCATTAAAATATGAATTAACATTAACCTAGCTATTACCATAGTCACATTTCCGCCACCTGTTTATTGGCTCTTTACAGTACAGTATTTAAATTAACATCTGCATCAGTATCCTTCCCATACTGTCAATATTGATAGCATTTTAATAAAACATTCCAAATTCTCAAAAACACTCATTAGAAACCCTGTTAAAATCAGTTATGACCAAAACCTCCCCACAACATAACCCTGGGTCATGTCCTTGCTAACTTCAGTTTTCCCATCGTACTGTCTCCAACTTATCTCTAACTTTTGCTCACACTAACAAACTCAATTTCCCAGGCTCCTCTATACTGAGCCTAACTTCAGCCAAAGCCTAATTACTACATATTTCTTAACCTAACACATTGTATGGGTTACACCTGCCTTGCCAGTGTAACCGGTATAGACATTGGTGGCTCTTTAAGAGATTTGATGGTGGTAAAGATGATGTTGCTTAAAGAGACAGTGGAAAATGTGACACAAGTAATTCTCACTTAAAATCATGGGTGTTGGCAGGCAGCTTCCATATGCACCATGAGTCTGCTTTAAATTTCCTATGGAGTTTGTTTCTCAAGTGATTTGTTGTATGTTTTTTATTCTTCATCCAGCCTTTTATTAACATGCTGCCATGCACTTGTTGTTGTTTCCTGTAACAGTTGTGTTACTAATGCCACTCTTTGTCATTATATATTTTCCATATACGAAGAACAACAGATACTTTCATTAGAATTACCTTTGGTATCATTGTGACATTGCACTCTATATGATTTTATGAAAATATGCTAATGAGTGTGAATATAATGTAACTGGAATATGCTTCCATGCAAAAGGTTTTTTGTAAGGTATCATTACAAAACTTATAATCTACTGTGTGGTCATTCTATTTGTATAAATGTATCACTCTTGTATCTAAAACTAAAAATATGAAATATAACTCTGAGGTCCTATTGTAGTTATGCAAAATGTGGGCCATTAATGGTGGTTTGGAATCTTGATGGCTCCCATCAACCAGGACAATTGACTGTGGATGGCTCTGTTTACTTGCAGGCCTTCCTGTGAATCAGGCTGGGAGGAATGAGGGCTTGAAGTCTTACAGTGACATGTGATCATGTCACCTGAACTGGAATCCATCTTTAACCTGGTGCTTTTCCATTTATAAAGAGGGGTGGGAACCCAGAGAGGGACAAAGGATTCCCGTCTTATGCAAAAGATATATATAAGGGGATGGAACAGAATAAAGGGGGCTTCAATCATGAGAAATCCCCTAGCTACCACCTGAGCTGGAACAAGGGCTGTACCAGGGGAAAGGATTGTGCCGAGACTAGGAAGGCGTCTAGTCTGTGATAGAAGTGTATTGAAACATCTGAGGGTGAGATTTTATCTGTAATCACTTTCTTACTGTATCAGGTTAGATTTGCATGTTTTATTTTATTTTGCTTGGTAATTCACTTTGTTCTGTCTGTTATTACTTGGAAACACTTAAATCCTACTTTTTGTATTTAATAAAATCACTTTTTACTTATTAATTCACCCAGAGTATGTATTAATGCCTGGGTGGGTGGGGGCAAACAGCTGTGCATATCTCTCTATCAGTGTTATAGAGGGCAAACAATTTATGAGTTTACCCTGTATAAGCTTTATACAGGGTAAAATGGATTTATTTGGGGTTTGGACCCCATTGGGAGCTGGGCATCTGAGTGCTGGAGACAGGAACACTTCTTAAGCTGTTTTCAGTTAAGCCTGCAGCTTTTGGGGGACCTGGTTCAGACCTGGGACTGTGTTTGTAGCAGGCTAGCATGTCTGGCTCAAACCAGGCAGGACACTGAAGTCCCAAGCTGCCAGGAAAACCGGGCTCAGAGGTAGTCTTGGCACATCAGGTGGCAGTCCCAGAGGGGATTTCTGTGATCCAACCCATCACAATCATTCTTTATGTTAACATAAAATCTTCAGAAGAGAACACACAGTGTGTGCGTCTGAGACAGTCTTCCCTGAAATGAACACAAAATGGTCATCTTTACCAAGACCTTGATGGTTTAAAGGACACAGCACACACAAGACAAAGATACAATAATTACATATATATCTATAATGCCAGGTCTACCTAAGGAGACTATGGGGATGAAGAGGTTAGCAATGTATTTGCCAGTGTGAGTATAAATTTCATATTGTTAGCTAGGCTCTTGGTTGAAAGAAGCTTATCATGGTGGGTGGACTATTTTGCAGAGTAACCGACATTTTTTACTCTACATCCATGTACATGCTCATTAAGATGGAATATTACTTAAACAGAGAATTTAAAAAACATGCATAAGTTGTTCTGATGTTTTAAAAATTAATTATCCTTTATCTTATCATTCCCACACGTCAAGATTGAGAGGACTTAATTGTGTACACTTTTAGACCAACCCTTGTTGCCTCTATGCCCTATACAAAGGGGTAGAACCTATCACTAAAATAAATGCATGTCTGAGACATATTTAGTGTGTTGCCTAGTACTGGAAGAGCAGACTGCTCCTCCATTTGTGTAATATAGCATTAATGAATAATCAAGGCAAAGGCAGATCGATAGCAATGTCCGATTCTATACTAGAAGAGTATGGTGCTTCAGGAATAGGAATGCAGCACCTCAGATGACAATCCCTCATGAAAAACCCAACCCCAAACAGAACTCCAGAAGATCACAAGAAATAATTCATTCCATGACGATGCTCGTAAGGGAGAGTACAGTTTCTCCCAAAATGTTGGTTCTGAATGGAAAAGGAAAATTACACAGGTTCTGCCAACGATTTGTCCAACTGAAATGGTGTTAGGGACCTAGGCATCTCTGGTCCCTCCACAAAAGAACTTTGCCACCTCGGCAGAGATCACTTGAGGACAGCTTTCCAGAGGATAAACAAGACTGCATTATGTTTGGTTACTGTTAACAGGTATGTGTAGTAAGCAATTCATGCTGGTAAGGACTAGTGATCCTTCGGGCCTTAAAATCTATGATAACTGTGTAGCCTTTGGGCCAAGTTCTAATGTGTGTTATACTCATGCAACCATGGGGTTGCCTGCTGTGATAGGGTGTATAAACCCTGCACTGGATAACAGGATCCTGAGCCCATTTCAGCCACTTGGTTGCACTTGGACTGGTGTCAGGCCTAACTGGTGATCAAATACAGCTGAGAAGGACCTGGGTCTTTGTGACGTCATTGACATAAACGGTGACCGTATAGATCATTGTTGCAACCACTGTTATATATTTGCAGCAAATATTGTACAAAGGTTGTCGTGTGACGTGTCTATGAAAAGGTTATTATTTGCTGGTTATGATTATGTTATCTGTATGTGTGTACCATTTCTGTAGTTGAAGTTATGAATATTGGCTATGTACTTGTATCTCAATGTGTTTTGATTCTAAGTAGCCTCAGTGAAGCATTTGGTCAGCTTCTTGAGAAAGGAATATTCTAGGTAAGTGCCCAATCAGGAAACACTTAACAGTGAACTTTGGCAGACGCCAATCCACATCTGAGCTTTCCTGGAAACATTCAAACTAACATGTAAACAATGGCGTCGGCCTGCAAACTGAGTCATACACGAACATGTGACTTGCCCATGTGACTCCGAACTCCATCTTGCTGCCGTGATTTTCCACAATAAGAACAAAGGGGTGTCCTTCCACAGGGCAGAGAATATAAAAAGCCCTGGAAACCTCTCCATTTTGTCTTCAATCCTGCTTCTTACTTTTGGAGGAACCTTGCTACAAACTGAAGCTCTGAACAAAGGACTGAATGACCCATCCCAACTGTGGATGTACTCCAGAGACTTGATTTAAACCTGCAGTTTATTCCATCACTGCTACAAGCCTGAACCAAGAACTTTGCCATTACTGCATGTAATTGATTCCATTTAACCAATTTCAGCTCTCTTCTATATTTCTTTTTTTTTAATGAATAAACCTTTAGATTTTAGATTCTAAAGGATTAGCAACAGCATGATTTGTGGGTAAGATCTGACTTGTATATTGACCTGGGTCAGGGGCTTGGTCCCTTGGGATTGGAAGAACCTTTTTCTTTTTACTGGGGTATTGGTTTTCATAACCATTCATCCCCATAACGAGTGGCACTGGTGGTGATACTGCGAAACTGGAGTGTCTAAGGGAATTGCTTGTATGACTTATCGTTAGCCAGTGGGGTAAAACCAACGTCCTCTCTGTTTGGCTGGTTCGGTGTGCCTTAATGGTAAAGGAACCCCAGCCTTGGGCTGTAACTGCCCTGCTCTAAGCAATTTGTCCTGAATTGATAATCTCAGTTGTGTCCCACCAAAGCCAGCATTGTTACAGTCTTCATAAAGGAAGGCGAACAGGGCAGTGGGGAAAAGGCCAGGGACAAGACCAAGTTGAGAGAGAGAGAGAGAGAGAGAGAGCTGGGAGTTTCTTCCATTGGGCTAAAGGCAGAGAGAAGCCTGGAGCAGTGGGTCTTGAGCCTCAAGGAAGCCTGGGCAGCCATGAACAGTGAAGCCTGGGGCTAGAGGTGGACTGTCCTGAGCCAGGAGGAAGCCAGAAGCAGTGAAACCCAGGAGGCAGTAAAACCTAAGGGGACTTTGAACTAAAGTTTGAGAGGCTGCAGGGACAAAGAGAAGAAATCTGCCATCACTCTTGGTAGTAGAGAGACCAGTGGGGAACAAGAAGTCGTCTTCAGGGTGAGGAGGAAGCCCAGCAGGGAAGATACGTGGAAGTCACAGAACTGGAGCAAGCTCCTGTGTCTGACCCTGTCAAAGCTAATTCCCCACTCTGGCACTTTGAGTACAAAAGGTGGGGGCCGGCAAGGATTCTAAATTTAATACTGGCCACTCCAGGCTTGTATTAAACTCCCAAGCTTACAGCTTCTCTCTGACCTTGGATGGGTAGATGCTGCCACCACCCAAATGCAAAACCCCTTGGAACCCAGGAAGGAGCACTTGGGAATTCCTTCCTGTGGGATACCCTCAAGTCCTTTCACCCCCCACCCCCACTCCCCCCCGGGGAAGAGCTGAGAAAGAAAACAAAGGAAATTAGCTGTTGCCCCAGCTAATTAAACAACATGCACAAACCTCTTAGGACACCAAAAATCCAATCCTGTTCTTTAAAAAGGTAAATTTTATTAAAAACAAAAAGAAAATACATCTGGAACTTAGGCTTTTGCTAGATTTAAAAACCCACTTACAAAAATTAAACATCAAGAATAACCTTCTAGAGGTCCAGCATAAAGGTTACAAGCAAAACAAAAAGCATTTGGGGTTAGCACAGAGGAGTCCACAAGCTAATAAGAAATAAACAGAAATAAACCTAATCACGTCTTTCTAGACATTTTCTGATTTATGAGTAGGATTTAGGTAGAATCTGATGAGTTCCATACCTGACAAAAAGCTTTTTACAGCATAGTCCCAGCCCGGTCTCTGCTCTGTCCCCTCTCTCTGGAGAACCACAACACACAGACAAAGGGAAGTTTTTTTTCCCCAATTTTAAAAAGTTCTAGATGGCCCATTGGCTCTTTTGGTCAGTTGCCCACTCCCTTTCTTTTACCTATGTGTAAGGGGACTATTGTCCCCTTACTAAAACTCAGTGGGGGTGTTTTGGTTGGCTAGCTCCCAGCACTAAAAGGGGAGGGGTCGATGGGAAATCAGGACCCTGAGACTGACAGTCCCCAGAAACAATGGGGAGAGGCCAATGTCCAGGTCAGCCTGATTGACAGGGTGGGCAAGCTAATCAGGGAGTCTGGAGGCCAGGGGGTCCCGTCCTCCTCCGTGTGAGCTGGAATTGCCTGGGTCAGACAGAGTGGGGCTGAGATAAGGAGAAAGCAGGGGCCCAAGCTGAGCTGGGGAGCAGAGCTGTGCCAGATCCAGAGGGGCCAGAAAAGCAGCCCAGGGAGCAGATCCTGTGCTGGGAGCAGGGCTGCAGCCAGAGGGGCAAGAGAAGCAGCCCAGGGGGCTGGAGGCAGAGCAGCAGCATCAGTGCTGAGCCAGAATGGAGCCGGAGCTAGAACAGTGGAGCTGGGGCTGAGGTTGGAGCAGTCTGGAGCCGGGTGCGGTAAGCAACTGGGGCCAGCCAAGGGGGGACCCTGGACAAAGGGCCCAGCGCAGAAAGACACCCCCAGCCAAGGGTCCTTGCAGGCCAGACTGGGAGGGGGATCTTAACCCGACAGGGGGCTGACGCTGGGAAGAAGGGTCCCGCCACCCAAAGCCTGGAAGTGTGTGGCCACCACCAGAGCAAGTGTCCAACCCCCAGCATCCCTGCAGCACAGCCAGGTCCTGAGAAGGAGGCCTGGGACCTACAAGGAACAGACTGTGAACTGCTTGACATTACAGAGACACTGTTTGTAATGTTCCCTGCCACAGAGCTGGGTGATGTGTTTTCCTTTAACCTTTCCCATTTTTCCTTATTCTTTTTCAAATTAATTGCTGGTTAAATAAATTGTATTTGCTTTAAATTGTATGTAATGATCAGTGGGTCAGGGAAGTGTCCAGTGCAGAGAGAGCACCCCAGAGTGGGGACACCCTAGCCCCTGTCCTAGGTGACCACTATTGCAAGGTTGGAGGTCGACCCCCACAGGAATCCTGGGACCAGCCTTGTTGGGGTTACAAGGACTCTGCCAGACAGGAGAGTGGAAGGGGAGTCCTCATGGGCAGGGAGGCCTCTGGGTAAAGGAAGTGGGAGCGAGGACTCAGATCCTTTCGCTAGTCCACTTCACTAGGGTAGTGCAGAAGCCAGGAAAGTTCCCCACAATAGCAGGACCATTCTCCCGCTTACATATGCAGGGACTTTTTTAACCCTTTACAGGTAAAACAAGCAGAGAACAGCCACCAGGTGGGACTTTATAGCTAACTGGCTGGCTGGGTGTCCATAAAAGGGAGCTACCCCACCTCTCATTCATCACAGACCCTGACACAAGGACAGGAACTGGACTTCTGGGGAGAAGCCCTGGGAGGTGCTGTTCATTACAAAGAGCCCAGGAAGGGAATGGGGGAAAAGCTAGTGGTAGGAAGGAGTCCAGGGAGGCAGCGGCAAGGTGTCTGATGGAATAGGCCTTGGCTGCCCATCATAGGGTCCCTGACCTGGAGCCCAGCTGGTGTAGAGGGTGGGCCTGGCTTTCCTAACCAGCCAGCGGGAAGGTGGCATGAAGCCCCTGACCTCAGGGCATAAGGATGATTGGAAAGATTTGTAAAGACCTGGGGGCTGAGAGTGGGGTCTGAGGATCAGATGTAAGGACACCGGATTTTCTGCTGGACTTTCTGTTACGCCAGAAGGAGAGGAACTAAAGCATGACCTGGTGAGTCACGAAAAGAGGCCAACCACCACGAGATCAGAGTGACTGTCAGCAGGGGCTGCTAGAGAAGAAAGAGCTGGTGTAGAAAGCTCAGCCTTTAGGGGTTGCCTCAGCAGTGAGTCCCTTCTTCTACACATGGGTGCAACTGAGAATAGAATTTGACCATTTAAATGCACCAGATCATTGCATCTTTAGGGCTAAATTGGTTCTGACTTATGCCCATAGGAAGAGCACAATTTGACCCCCTGGTAAAGTATATTAAATTTAAAATTCCTTGCATCTGGGCATATGTTAGAATGATTGAGACAGTTTCCCACTTTCTCTACGACAGCAATTTTTTCACCATACCCAGCTGTTAAATCCTGGAAACCACACTGGGATCTGCTAATACAAAAAGATTTTGAACATGAAGTCACCCCTTTTCCATTGATGGAAGTTAGTCTGTGGGGTATATGCCAGCACATAGATGAACTGGCAATGCCATGGTAGGATTAATAGCTGCACCATTCAGCTGAAACAATAAAGAAGGACAGATTATTTTCCATCTTGATAGGCTATATTTTTTGCCAAGTGCATGTGCCAATAATACCCCACAATTGCTGGGGATGGTGCGGGAGTTAACTTTTAGGGTAAAATAAATCAACCAAAAAAGCACAATGAGTAATTATGCAGGTTTCATTATGAGATATTAATTCAGTGATAGAAGCTATATTGTTATCCACATACCAAGGTGTTATAACTAAATCACCATCAATGTGGTTCAGGAGTTTATCTGACGCCAGAGGATGATGCTGCAAAGGGGAACGGAGGTTAGCCTCTTTGGTGACAGTCTAGTCTCACTTACCATTTGACAGATACTCATTTGTCTGGTTGACTAGATCAGGATCAGCTGTTCTGAAATAGAAATTATTTTCAGTCTAAGGCTGTTCCAGTACTTTTTCTCCAGTATAAAATTATTGCATCTTGGTTCCTAGTGATATTAAATGCAATCATTATTAGCTTTATTATTCATAGAAGCACTTATTTACATTGCTCCAGTTTAAGGTAACCAGATGTCCCAATTTGATAGGGACAGTCCCGATATTGGGGGCTTTGTCTTGATATTGCCTATTGCCTCCCCACACACACACACACACACACCCTGTCCCGATTTTTCACACTTGCTATCGGGTCACCCTACTCCAGTTGCTAGTAATTGGAATCTGTCTAAGTTTTGAATGCTATGGATCACGTATGATGGTACTCAGAGAGCTGGCTGACTACATGATGTTGGTTCTCCTCTTTGTTTCCAGTTACTGCATTGCACTGAAGACAATTGAAATATATTACTGGTAAGTATTTTCTGTTTGTCTGAATTAGCCCTTGGAGAAATGCCTGGTTTACAATTTATGTTAGGAGGTGAGTATATATCATCAGTGAAGCCCATTCTGACTGAATCTCTCTCTTGAATGAGAATCACTTTCTTATGAGTACTTACTTCTTAGTGATTATACCTAAGCAAGTTCACCAAAATTAATTATAACCCTCATAAAAGGTCTTCGTATACACACATATAACCTCTTCAGGTTGCACAAGTTGAACACCACATTGCTGCCAATAAGCTAGATGTGCTAGTCTTGTGGTGCTGTCCCTTCTCGGTTATGGTTTAAAACAAGGCAGTTTTGTTCATATGGGAAGAAAAATGAACAGATTCCCCAGTTCTTCACCAGTTCTCTGTGCAAACACACAAACTCCTGGTGCATGTGGTTTGTCACAGGGTAAGAGAAATGTTTGGAGTTTTTTTTAAGTCCCTTTTTAAAATATTGGCAGCACATCACTGGTGGAGTGTAAGGTTTTCTCAAGCTGGCACAGGCATTGCCTTTTCTAGATTTGGAAACTTAAGACTACAGCTCCAGATCTAACCTTGCTTTTATAAAGGGTGCACTTTGCTACCATTTAAATACAATGAGCACTGTGCAAATGATCCTTGATACATGTTATCACCTGCTTTAAAAAAAACCACTCCAGCTTTTCATAGGCCTTCTTAAAAGCTTTTATAGTCTTTCTAAGCACAATCTGTGGGAGTGTTGGCACTTGCTGTAAACTTTTGCTGCTTACATGCCAAGTCGGTCTGGAAAGCAGGGAAGGAGAGACCACAGAAAGGAAAACCAGACCTCCAACTCATCTAAAATTGCAAGGACTGTTAGAAAAACCTGGTGCATGTCCAGATATAATGAAGAAAAAACTACTACTAAAGCACGCTGCTTCATTTTAACAATATAGATTCCTCCATATCAAATTCCTTTAGAAAGAAGAAAGATCCCAAAGAGCTGAAAATATGAGCAAATATAACACCTTTATTCACAAAGGAATCTAGCGGAGATCCAGGAAATAGAAAGCTGGCAAAGCTAAACTGCAGCACTCAGGAAAATACTGGAAAGATTAATCACAGAAGAGTAGGACAAAACCTATAGAGCTGTGATAAACTAAACCTGTGGTCCCCAACCTTTTTTGTCTGGCAGGCGCCAGATGACGAGCCACGGAGGACGGTGGGGGCGGACGAGCATCCGCCGAAATGCCGTCGATAAGCAGCAATGTCAATAGGCATCGCCGCCGACAAGCAGCGTCATCCAGAGGTGTTGCTGCCTAAATGCCACCGAAAATCGGCGGCATTTCGGCAACGATGCCTCTGGATGACGCTGCTTCTCGGCGGCATTTCGGCGGATGCTCCCCTGCCGGCCAGTACGTGGGCGCACTGAGATGCCCCGGCAGGCACCATGGCGCCCACGGGCACTGCATTGGGGACCCCTGAACTAAACCATAGTTAAAACTGAGTCACAAGGGAAATAACATTTTTAACAAAGGACATGTCTATACTACAAAGATAAGTCAACTTGATTTAAGTCGTCATCCAGCCACTGCAGTAATTAAGTCAGTCGGGCATGTCCACATCACACTCATTGTGTCGGTGGAGCAGTGCAACTGGTTGCAGGGAGTTTGGGGTTGGGCTTGCAATGCCTCATGGGACCAAAACATTGTCGCAGGGGGAAATGGGAACATGGCTTTGACCTCCCATGATGCAGTTTCCACCCTTCCTCCCCTGATATCAACGGCAAACAACCCATGTTTTTTCACACCTTAGCTGCGCATATGCCATAGCCTGAGAAGCATGGACCCCGCTCAGCTGTGTACTCTTAATGTGAGCATTACAATCACCTCATGCCTTATCCTGCAGTATTTCCAGAGCTGAGACAAGAGCTGCCATGTGGAACATTGCCATGTCATTGAAACAGCCCTGTTGCAAGCCATAGAATGAAACAATTCCCGGTCGCTGTGGAGCACCATTTCTGGTCCTAGGAAACAAGCACTGATATGGGATTGCATCCTTATGCAGCTATGGGATGACAAGCAATGGCTGCAGAACTTTCAGATGTGGAAGGTCACTTTCCAGGAACTGTGTGCAGAGCTTTTCCCAGCCCAGAAGTGCAGCAATACTAACATGAGACCTTTTCTAATAGTGGAGAAACGAGTGGCGATAGTTCTGTGAAAGCTGGCAATGCCAGACTGCTACCTGTTTGTGTGGAATCACCCAGAGAAGGGTGTGTGTGTGGGGCGGGGGGTCAGGGCAGAGGGCTGGGGGATGTGGGGGTGCAGGGTAGAAGGCTGGTGGGGGGGTCGGAGGTCAGGACAGAGGGCAGTGGGGATGTGGGGGGGTTCAGGGATCAGGGCAGAAGGCTGGTGTATGGGGGGGTGCAGGGCAGAAGGCTGGGTGTGCGGGGGGTTCAGGGTCAGGGCAGAGGTCTGGGGTGCTCGGCTCGTGGGGGTGCTCCCAGCCCCCTGCCCTGAGCGGCTCACGGCAGGGGGCTGGAAGGGATATGTCCTGTTCCACCCCTTTCCCCAAGGCCCCATCCCTACCTCTTCTCTGCCTCCTCTACGGAGCAGCGAACACATTGCCACTCCTTCCCCTCCCCCTCGCAAGGGCCATGAGCTGATCGGTGGCAGGGAGGGGCAGGAAAGCACCACGCTGGGGGAAGAAGCGGGGGAGGGGGGAAGCTTGGCTGTCGCAGGACCAAGCTTCTGCCTCCTGCCCCCGCAGGGGAGAGCGGTGGGCGGGGAGGCTGAGTGGGGCTGGGGGCCGGGACCACGGCAGGGAGCTGCGTGCCACTCAAAATCGGCTCGCGTGCGGTCTTTGGCACGCGTGCCCTAGGTTGCCGACCCCTGCTCTAGTGGATCATGGGGTGTTTCACCAACATCAGTGTGGTCTGTTCAGAAAGCTCCCAATCAGGGACTTTCTTTCCAGATCGCAAAATAATCACTGATGATGTTGAAATGCCAATAGTGATCCTGGGAGACCCAAACTATCCTTGCTCCCATGCATAGGTGCTGGAAGTATGGGTGCGGGGGGTGCAGCAGCACCCCCTGACTTGAAGTGGTTTCCATTATATACAGGGTTTACAGTCTGGTTCAATGGCTCTCAGCACCCCCACTATAACATAAGAACACACCAAAGGTCCATCTAGCCCAGTATCCTGTTTTCCGACAGTGGCCAGAGCCAGGTGCCCCAGAGGGAATGAACAGAACAGGTAATCATCAAGTGATCCATCTCCTGTCACCCATTCCCAGCTTCTGGAAAACAGAGGCTAGGGCGGAGGTGGGCAAACTATGGCCCGCGGGCCGCATACGGCCTGCAGGACCCTCCTTCCCGGACCCTGAGTTCCTGCCCTGGGAGGCCAGCCCCTGGCCCCTCCCCTGCTGTTCCCCCTCCCCCGCAGCCTCAGCTCACTGCGCCGCCGGCACAATGTTCCGCGTGGCGGAGCTGTGAGCTCCTGGGGCAGCGCACCTGCAGAGCCCAGCCTGACCCAGTGCTCTGTGCTGTGTGGTGGCGTGGCTGGCTTCAGCCAGGCGGCGCGGCTGTAGCACCACCAGCTACCAGTGCTCCAGGCAGCGCGGTAAGGGGGCAGGGAGCGGGGGCGGGGGGGTTGAATAGAGGGCAGGGGAGTTCGGGGTGGTAGCCAGGGGGCAGGGGTGTGGATAGGGGTCAGGATGGTCACAGGGCAGGAAACGGGGGGTGAATGGGGGCAGGGGTCCCAGGGGGCAGTCAGGAAGGAGAGGGGGAACGGGGGGCAGTCAGGGGCAGGGGTTCTGGGGGCAGTCAGGGGACAGGGAGAAGGGGTGGTTGGATGGGGCAGGAGTCCCGTGGGGGGGGGCAGTCAGGAATGAGAGGAGGGGTGTGATGCAGTAGGGAGCGGGGTGCATTGACCTGGGAATGTCGTTTAGTTTTGCTGGAACTGTCTGCATGGGGGATGGGAGAGCAGGGGATGACTTTAGGTGAGGGACAGTACAAAGGGAAACTGGACAAAGGGAGAGAGCCTGCTGGAGGGGTTTTTTGTTGTTGTTGTTGTTGTTTCAGTTTTGGGCTGCCTGGGAAGAGGCAGGGAATCCAAGTCTAGGGTCTAAGATCCTTGCCCCCCAGAGGGACCTGGCTGAGGGGCCCTGGTTGTACTTACAAGCCCTGCTTGGGACTCTGTTCGTGTAGACTAATAAACCTTGTTTTATTGTCTGGCTGAGAGTCACAGTGAATTGCAGGAAGTGTGGGGTGCAGGGCCCTGACTCCCCCACACTCCATGACAAGGAGTTGGATGGGGCAGTGGGGGGCAGTCAGGTGCTGGGGTTCTGGGGGCTGTCAGGGGACAGAGAGGGGGGGTGGATGGGGTAGGGGTCCCGGGTGGGCAGTCAGGGAACAGAGGGGGTTGAATGGGGCAGGAGGCCGGGGGGGCCCGTCAGGGGCAAGAAGCGAGGGGGGGAGTCGGATAGGGGGCAGGGCCGGGCCACGCCTGGCTGTTTGGGGAGGCACAGCCTTGCCTAATCGGCCCTCCATACAATTTCCAAAACCCAATGTGGCCCTCAGTCCAAAAAGTTTGCCTGCCCCTGGGCTAGGGATGCCATTTCTGCCTATCCTGGCTGATAGCCATTGATAGACCTATCCTCCATTCATTTATCTAGTTCTTTTTTGATCCCTGTTATGGTCTTGGCCTTCACAACATCCTCTGGCAAGGAGTTCCACAGGTTGACTGTGCATTGTGTGAAGAAATACTTCCTTTTATTTGTTTTAAACCTGCTGTTTATTAATTTAATTTGGTAACCCCTAGTTCTTGTGTTAGGAGAAGTAGTAAACAACACTTCCTTATCTACTTTCTCTACACCAATAATGATTTTATAGACCTCAATCGTATCTCCCCTTAGCCATCTCTTTGCCAAGCTGAAAAGTCCCAGTCTTATTAATCTTTATTCATACAGAAGCCGTTCCATACCCCTAATCATTTTGTTGCCCTTTTCTGAACCTTTTTCAATTCCATGCAGGAGAGAATGCAAGAGGAAAGGCAGCAGCGGGCACAGACCAGCAACGGAGAGGATGCAATTCCGCATCTGGGCGCCTAGCACCGGCCCACGCACCTTGTGAAAGCCTGTTTTTTTCCACTTCGTCGGGAGCGAGAGCAAAAGCAAAAGCAAAAGCAAGGCTGTTTCTGCCTGGTTTTGAACCAGGGACCTTTCGCGTGTGAGGCGAACGTGATAACCGCTACACTACAGAAACCGAGGGCCAGCTGCCACTGGGTACAGAGGCAGCAGCGGCCCCCTTTGGCTGGCCCGAAGGCCACCTCCGGCCCTGGCAAGAGGCAGAAGGAGCCTGGCAGGCGTTGCCCAAAGCCCTTGGCGGAAAGCACTGCCTCCCCTTGCAGACACAAAGGAACAGGGCATTGGTGGCTCAGTGGTAGAATTCTCGCCCGCTACATGGGAGGCCCATGTTCGATTCACGGCCAATGCAGCCCCTCTCTTGCGGGGGCCCCAGCTCTTTTGGTGTGCTTGGCTCGCCAGCGGCTCCCCGCCCTATGCCTCTGAGCACCAAGGTGCGCTTTATTTGCTGAGGTTCTTGAAGGGGCCTCTTGGCAGGGGTGCTGCTCTTCTTTGTCCTTTCCTTTCTTTTTGAGGAGTCCTGCCGTGGGGCCAAGAGCAGCTTGCTGAGAAGCATGCAGTTTCAGGTGGAGTATTCAGCCCCTTCCCGCTCTTAAGCCGGGGGCTGGAGCATGTGCATGTGCGTGGGCTGGGAGAACTCCGGCCACCAGGTGAACCCGCATACGGCTCAGGAGCCTGCTTCACCCTGAGGGAAGGGCCCGACGGGTCACTTCTCAGGCCTGTGGGTGCGGTTCCCATCCCGGCGGCTTGCTTGGATGGTGGGCATGGTAAGTCCTGGCTCACGCAACACAAAGGAAAGTCATTCTGCCCTTCCACCCCCACTCTCCGAACTGCCAAAAGCTCTCCATGCCACCAGCTGGCCTCGTGGCGCAATGGTAGCGCATCTGACTCCAGATCAGAAGGTTGTGTGTTCAAATCACATCGGGGTCAGGCAGGTGACTGGTGCGCCTTACTTGGGGAGAGTGTCCTTCCCGAAAGGGCTGTGGCCCTGGCTTTTAGCAGCCCCGTGCAGGGCCCAATGAGCTTGCTTTTTCTTTGAAAGAAGTCAAAGGGAGGCGCAAAAGCAGGGCCACCACACCAGATGGACAGCAGGGGCACGTGCCACAAGCCAGGCAGGAGTCGAACCTGCAATCTCCTGATCCGTAGTCAGACGCGTTATCCGTTGCGCCACTGGCCCCCGGGACACAGCCTTTTGCCTGGTGTGGCCGTGCTGCCTAAGAGAGGTGGAACGGTAGCATGAGGGCAGCCCCTCTCTCTCTCAGCCCCGCATTCCTCTCCCGCCAGCGCAGGAGAGAATGCAAGAGGAAAGGCAGCAGCGGGCACAGACCAGCAACGGAGAGGATGCAATTCCGCATCTGGGCGCCTAGCACCGGCCCACGCACCTTGTGAAAGCCTGTTTTTTTCCACTTCGTCGGGAGCGAGAGCAAAAGCAAAAGCAAAAGCAAGGCTGTTTCTGCCTGGTTTTGAACCAGGGACCTTTCGCGTGTGAGGCGAACGTGATAACCGCTACACTACAGAAACCGAGGGCCAGCTGCCACTGGGTACAGAGGCAGCAGCGGCCCCCTTTGGCTGGCCCGAAGGCCACCTCCGGCCCTGGCAAGAGGCAGAAGGAGCCTGGCAGGCGTTGCCCAAAGCCCTTGGCGGAAAGCACTGCCTCCCCTTGCAGACACAAAGGAACAGGGCATTGGTGGCTCAGTGGTAGAATTCTCGCCCGCTACATGGGAGGCCCGTGTTCGATTCACGGCCAATGCAGCCCCTCTCTTGCGGGGGCCCCAGCTCTTTTGGTGTGCTTGGCTCGCCAGCGGCTCCCCGCCCTATGCCTCTGAGCGCCAAGGTGCGCTTTATTTGCTGAGGTTCTTGAAGGGGCCTCTTGGCAGGGGTGCTGCTCTTCTTTGTCCTTTCCTTTCTTTTTGAGGAGTCCTGCCGTGGGGCCAAGAGCAGCTTGCTGAGAAGCATGCAGTTTCAGGTGGAGTATTCAGCCCCTTCCCGCTCTTAAGCCGGGGGCTGGAGCATGTGCATGTGCGTGGGCTGGGAGAACTCCGGCCACCAGGTGAACCCGCATACGGCTCAGGAGCCTGCTTCACCCTGAGGGAAGGGCCCGACGGGTCACTTCTCAGGCCTGTGGGTGCGGTTCCCATCCCGGCGGCTTGCTTGGATGGTGGGCATGGTAAGTCCTGGCTCACGCAACACAAAGGAAAGTCATTCTGCCCATCCACCCCCACTCTCCGAACTGCCAAAAGCTCTCCATGCCACCAGCTGGCCTCGTGGCGCAACGGTAGCGCATCTGACTCCAGATCAGAAGGTTGTGTGTTCAAATCACATCGGGGTCAGGCAGGTGACTGGTGCGCCTTACTTGGGGAGAGTGTCCTTCCCGAAAGGGCTGTGGCCCTGGCTTTTAGCAGCCCCGTGCAGGGCCCAATGAGCTTGCTTTTTCTTTGAAAGAAGTCAAAGGGAGGCGCAAAAGCAGGGCCACCACACCAGATGGACAGCAGGGGCACGTGCCACAAGCCAGGCAGGAGTCGAACCTGCAATCTCCTGATCCGTAGTCAGACGCGTTATCCGTTGCGCCACTGGCCCCCGGGACACAGCCTTTTGCCTGGTGTGGCCGCGCTGCCTAAGAGAGGTGGAACGGTAGCATGAGGGCAGCCCCTCTCTCTCTCAGCCCCGCATTCCTCTCCCGCCAGCGCAGGAGAGAATGCAAGAGGAAAGGCAGCAGCGGGCACAGACCAGCAACGGAGAGGATGCAATTCCGCATCTGGGCGCCTAGCACCGGCCCACGCACCTTGTGAAAGCCTGTTTTTTTCCACTTCGTCGGGAGCGAGAGCAAAAGCAAAAGCAAGGCTGTTTCTGCCTGGTTTTGAACCAGGGACCTTTCGCGTGTGAGGCGAACGTGATAACCGCTACACTACAGAAACCGAGGGCCAGCTGCCACTGGGTACAGAGGCAGCAGCGGCCCCCTTTGGCTGGCCCGAAGGCCACCTCCGGCCCTGGCAAGAGGCAGAAGGAGCCTGGCAGGCGTTGCCCAAAGCCCTTGGCGGAAAGCACTGCCTCCCCTTGCAGACACAAAGGAACAGGGCATTGGTGGCTCAGTGGTAGAATTCTCGCCCGCTACATGGGAGGCCCGTGTTCGATTCACGGCCAATGCAGCCTCTCTCTTGCGGGGGCCCCAGCTCTTTTGGTGTGCTTGGCTCGCCAGCGGCTCCCCGCCCTATGCCTCTGAGCGCCAAGGTGCGCTTTATTTGCTGAGGTTCTTGAAGGGGCCTCTTGGCAGGGGTGCTGCTCTTCTTTGTCCTTTCCTTTCTTTTCGAGGAGTCCTGCCGTGGGGCCAAGAGCAGCTTGCTGAGAAGCATGCAGTTTCAGGTGGAGTATTCAGCCCCTTCCCGCTCTTAAGCCGGGGGCTGGAGCATGTGCATGTGCGTGGGCTGGGAGAACTCCGGCCACCAGGTGAACCCGCATACGGCTCAGGAGCCTGCTTCACCCTGAGGGAAGGGCCCGACGGGTCACTTCTCAGGCCTGTGGGTGCGGTTCCCATCCCGGCGGCTTGCTTGGATGGTGGGCATGGTAAGTCCTGGCTCACGCAACACAAAGGAAAGTCATTCTGCCCTTCCACCCCCACTCTCCGAACTGCCAAAAGCTCTCCATGCCACCAGCTGGCCTCGTGGCGCAACGGTAGCGCATCTGACTCCAGATCAGAAGGTGGTGTGTTCAAATCACATCGGGGTCAGGCAGGTGACTGGTGCGCCTTACTTGGGGAGAGTGTCCTTCCCGAAAGGGCTGTGGCCCTGGCTTTTAGCAGCCCCGTGCAGGGCCCAATGAGCTTGCTTTTTCTTTGAAAGAAGTCAAAGGGAGGCGCAAAAGCAGGGCCACCACACCAGATGGACAGCAGGGGCACGTGCCACAAGCCAGGCAGGAGTCGAACCTGCAATCTCCTGATCCGTAGTCAGACGCGTTATCCGTTGCGCCACTGGCCCCCGGGACACAGCCTTTTTCCTGGTGTGGCCGCGCTGCCTAAGAGAGGTGGAACGGTAGCATGAGGGCAGCCCCTCTCTCTCTCAGCCCCGCATTCCTCTCCCGCCAGCGCAGGAGAGAATGCAAGAGGAAAGGCAGCAGCGGGCACAGACCAGCAACGGAGAGGATGCAATTCCGCATCTGGGCGCCGAGCACCGGCCCACGCACCTTGTGAAAGCCTGTTTTTTTCCACTTCGTCGGGAGCGAGAGCAAAAGCAAAAGCAAAAGCAAGGCTGTTTCTGCCTGGTTTTGAACCAGGGACCTTTCGCGTGTGAGGCGAACGTGATAACCGCTACACTACAGAAACCGAGGGCCAGCTGCCACTGGGTACAGAGGCAGCAGCGGCCCCCTTTGGCTGGCCCGAAGGCCACCTCTGGCCCTGGCAAGAGGCAGAAGGAGCCTGGCAGGCGTTGCCCAAAGCCCTTGGCGGAAAGCACTGCCTCCACTTGCAGACACAAAGGAACAGGGCATTGGTGGTTCAGTGGTAGAATTCTCGCCCGCCACGCGGGAGGCCCGTGTTCGATTCACGGCCAATGCAGCCACTCTCTTGCGGGGGCCCCAGCTCTTTTGGTGTGCTTGGTTCGCCAGCGGCTCCCCCCCCATCATTTCAATCAGAGCTGCATTCGTTCTTTAATATATTGAATTACCTTGTGTAGAACTACAGAGACCATTTGACCCTGTGTATGCTTTTTATTATTCAAGGAGCCAAGTCTGCACTGCAATACATGCCTCTCACTTTTCAGACTTGCTAGTAATTCGTGTAGGGTTTATTGTGTTGGGAGAGGAACAGGGCTGTGATTAGGGCCTCAGGCTTCCTTGATCAGGGGGCCTATATATGTGGCAATTTGGTCAGGCAGTGGCACAGGAGCCAGCAAACAGAGCTTTAAACAGGGGAGTTTGAATGGGAGTTCAGAAGGAGAATGCGGGGAACGGAGGCCTACGTCCACCAAGTATGGGCCGTCGCATAGTTGTTGTTGGCTGCCTCATGCCAGAAGCATAGGTGCGAGGGCTGCAGCCAGTATACAGGGAGCATCAGTGGTGACCCAAGCAATGGAATATACAGGGTAGATGACCAGATGTGCAAGCCGCACAAGTACATGACCCAAGCAGGTTTGTTTGTGTGCTGTGCCGCCTGCTAGAACTCTGGCTGTCATCTTTATAAGAAGCTCTACTGTTGATGCTGAACAAACCCAAAGTCCCATGGCAATATACCCTTCTTTTCTAGTAATAAGTTCCCATTCAAGTGTATGGACCTTGCTGTGTCACACCAGAGCTGTTAATCCAGGTTGCTCCCAATCAGCATCAGTTTGGGTTGTTACTGGGAACTCCTTCAGCTGTTTCCCATCTTGTTCCTCTGGCTCCACTCTTTCCTTTGTCCTTTGAGCATATGCCTTTTCTTTAGGGTCATCAATCTCATATCCAGGTGATTTTTTATAATACAGTTAGTGCCTCTCAGATTCTCCACTCCCCTCTCAACCATCCAGCCCATCTATGCTGGTGTCTGTTAGCCTGCCATACATTCTTCACTCACACACAAAACAGTAAATAATTCACAAAGCAAGAACTGCAGCCATGACACCTCTATCCTTCTAAAAGCAATAATTAACGCATAGAGCAAAGAATAAAACCAAAACATTTTCTTCTTACTCAGTGAAGGCTAACAAAATAAGCAAAATGGAGTACACTTTACTTGAGACAATTTCTCCCCATTAGGCTTTTGGACTACAATAGAAGAGAAGATCTGAGGTTCAGAGATGCAGGTAGAAACTATGACTCACTTTCTAAGTGGGTTTGAGCAGTTAATGTAGGAAAGGCAAGAAGAGGAGGAAGGGAGAAGTCGAGACTTGCAGATGCAAGCTGGACTGGGGATGGGGAGTCTGCTTGGGCAGGAAAGTGGTCCGTGGAAGCATGTGTCTACAAGAACCAGGCTGAGGAAAAGACAGGCTAGTTAAGGAGAAATAGAGCTTAGGAACAGATTTGCTGAGCTGGAAAATGAAGAAGGGGCACAGCAGACCGTAACTGAAGGTGGGAGAGCACAGATGAAGAGCAGAGCATCTACTTCTATAAGAAGAAGGGAAGACCTAACGGAGATACCCAGTGTGACACTGCACCCCATATTCTTCCCAGTGACATTATTTTGATGTGATTATGACATAATTATAGTGTATTTTATGCAAGATAAGTCATGTGAGGTGGCATTGAAAAAGTTATGATTTGCTGAATATGATTATCCTATTTGTATGCATGTATCATTTTTGTATCTGGAATTATGAATATTGTCTAAGTATCTGTATTTCAAATGTAGTTACATCTCAGTAACACCCACTAGACAAAATACTTTCAATCCAGATAGTTTGAGGGGAAGGGCCTATTCAGGGCAATGGGCCATTAGGAAAAAAACAATAAGTCTTAGGAGAAGCTTGTCTCCCACCTGCAGAGCCTTCTTGAAAACACTACAGACTGTCTCCAAGTAATGGCTGTTATGACTCTAGAATAGGGTGACCAGACGTCCCGATTTTATCGGGACCGTCCCGATATTTCCTTGTTTGTCCCGCGTCCCGACCGACATGCGGTCGGGACAACCGGACAAACAAGGAAATGCCCCGAGCCTCGAGCCCGGAAGTGCTCGCGCCCCCCCCCCTGCCCCGACTCCGCCCCCTCCTCCCCCGATTGGCTCCCTCCCCGAATCCCCGCCTCTTCCCCGGGCTCACCATTCCCCCTCCCTCCGCAAGCGCTGGAGGGAGGCCCGGGAGACGCCGGGGAAGCGCGGGGCCGGGGTGAGTAACAGTCCGGCCTGGCGCAGTGCAGGCAGGACTCAGGTGGTTGGGAGAGGAGGGGGGCGACCCGCGGGGCCAGGCGACGGGGGAGGAAGCGGCCATGGCGCTCGGCGGCTCTGGCGCCCCCGAACCCGGGCCTGCAGCAGCGCGTACGCTGGGCCCAGCCCCTGGCTAGGCACGTCTGGGCTGCCCAGCTGGTGCTATCCCGCGGCGGCCCCGGGGTGGAGGCATCGGCCGCCCAGCCCCGTTCGTTCCCCTGCGGGACGGGGGGGCTGGGGCCTGCTGCCCCCACTCCAGGGCCGCCGCGGGATAGCACCAGCTGGGCAGCAGCCCAGACGCTGGCCAGGGGCTGGGCGCAGCGTGCGCGCTACTGGGTCCCCGCAGCAGGCCCCGGCTCGGGGGGTTCGGGGGCGCCAGAGCCGCAGCCGCGGAGCGCCATGGCCGCTTCCTCCCCCGCGGCAGTGGGAGCTGCAGCAGCGGCTGCTCCCGAGTCCCGCTGCCCGGGGGGGAGAACAACCGCCGCCTGGCCCCGCGGGCCGCCCCCCTCCTCTCCTTACCACCCGACTGAGTCCTGCCTGCTCGGGACCAGGCCGGACTCTTACTCACCCCGGCCCCGCGCTTCCCCTGAGTCTCCCGGGCCTCCCTCCAGCACTTGCGGAGGAAGTTTTTTTTTTTTTTTTTTTTGGCCCCGCCCCCTGCCACGCCCCCCCACGTCACCCCCCCCGCGACGCACGCCCCCCACGTCACCCCCCCCCCCCCCGCGTCCCGATATTTTTCTTTGGTGATCTGGTCACCCTACTCTAGAAGGACATGTGATGAGACCATATATCTCTGGACTCTATCTTGGGATGTCAGTATTTTTCCACAGACTGGTCTGGGAACCAAGCTTCAGGATCAAAGAGTTCCCTCCCTATGCAAAAGCTATATAAGGCAGGGAATGACATCATCCAGGGTTCTTCACTCCCCACCCAAGAAGACTCCTGGAAACACCTAAGGAACAAAGACTGAAGTGGGGGAAGTGCTTGATCCAGGCTAACGGGATTTCTAGTCTGTGAATGAAACACCTGGGGCCGGGGATTCCAAGATGTAAATCAAGTGCAGCTTGCCGCTTAAGAATCTGCAGCCTGCTTGTATCATCTCTTAGGGTGGGAATCAGCTATTCATATCCAATCTATTTAGTATATGAAGCTTAGTTTGTGTTTTTTGTTGATTTGCTAAGTAATCGGCTTGGCTTTGCTATCACTTATGATCACATAACACCTCTTTTGTAGTCAATAAACTTGTTTTTGCTTTATCTAAACCAGTGAGTTGGTTTGAAGCGTATGGGAATCTTAGCTCGGAGGCAAAAAGCTGTTGCATATCCCCCTCCACACTGAGGGAGGGGGCGAATTTTATGAGCTTACGCTGTACAGCTCCCTGTGCAGTGCAAGATGGTATAACTTTGGGTTTATACTCCAGAGGGGGTGCGTGCCTGGGGAGTTGGGAGTTGCCCTAGCTGCAGCCTTTCCATTGTTGGTTCATTGCAGGGGCTGGACAGACAGCCTGCATGTAACTGCATGTAACTGTATGAATGCTGGTGGAAGTGCAGGCTGGAGGGCTTTGCAGCTTGTCACAGCAGTACAGTGTGAAATATAGCCAAGGCTAGTGGGTCAGAGGGCTCAGTGGTACCCCAGTTCCAGGTGGCACTGTTGGGGGGAACCCACCACCCCCAAAGTTCAGAGCCCCAGAAGGACACAGGATGACTCTCAGAAGATTCCAAGGGAGAATAAAAGACAAGAGGACTCACAGCCAGAAAGAACAGGAGGAAGGCTGTAGAGTCACCAGGAAAAGGCAGGTCTACATGACTGGGGACTCCCTACTAAGAACAGACAGGCCTGTTACCAGAGCTGATCCGGAGAACAGAAGGGTGTGCGGTCTGCCAGGAGCTAAGTTATGGGATGTGGACCTGAGGCTGAAGAGGATCCTAATGGCAGCAGGAAAGAATCCACTGATTGTCATCCACGTGGGAACAAATGACACAGCTAGATTCTCGCTGTAACACATCAAAGGAGACTATGACAGGCTGGGGAAGACACTTAAGGAAATGGAGGCTCGGGTGATCTTCAGTGGGATTCTACCTGTCCTTAGAAAAGGAGAACGAAGGTGAGGCAAGATGATGATGATCAACAGATGGCTCAGGCAGTGTTGCTATAAGGAGTGCTTTGGGATGTCTGACCGCTGGGAGGCATTCATCGACAGAGGACTGTTCTCTTGGGATTGATTCCACCTGAGTAAGGAGGGAAATAAACTTCTGGGATTGAGGTTGGCACAATTCATTAAAAGAGCTTT
Source organism: Chrysemys picta bellii (assembly GCF_011386835.1). Taxonomy (NCBI): domain Eukaryota; kingdom Metazoa; phylum Chordata; order Testudines; family Emydidae; genus Chrysemys; species Chrysemys picta. Next base: position 127,098,062 of record NC_088793.1, on the reverse strand, counting down.
AAACCAGGAACTCGGAGGAGAATGTTGGGAGACACTCATGTATTTTCCACCTCCGATTTTCACATTGAGAGGGAGAAAAATCAAGTAAGAAAGGATAGAGCAATGGAGAATGGAACAGCAATGAGTAGAAGAATGGACATTAAGAGGAAAGATTATTAGCTTCACTGGTATCGGCACTATCAGATATGCAACTCTGGCAGGAGAATGACTGTACCCAATCGGGTGAGGAATGTAGGTGAAGACAAGCAGCAACAGTTCAGATGTTTGTACACCAATGCAAGGAGCCTGGGTATCAAAACGGAGAAATTAGAACTACTGGTGCAGGAAGTGAAAACAGATATTATAGGGGTAACAGAAACATGATGGAATAGTAATCATCACTGGAGTACAGGTATTGAAGGGTATGTGCTGTTTAGGAAAGATAGAAATAAAGGCAAAGGTGGTGGAGTAGCATTGTGTATTAATGATGAGGTAGACTGCAAAGAAATTAGAAGTGATTGAATAGATAAGACAGAGTCTATTTGGACCAAAATCACTTTGGGGAAGAAAGCTACCAGAGGTTCCTCGGGGATACTGCTTGGGGTGTGTTACAGACCACCAGGATCTGATTTGGATATGGATAGAGAGCTCTTTAATGTTTTTACTGAAATAAATACTACTGGGAATTGTGTGATCATGGGAGACTTTAACTTCCCAGATATACATTGAAGGACAAGTGCTACTAATAACAGTAGGGCCAAGATTTTCCTGGATGTGAAAGCTGACCGATTTCTTCACCAAATAGTTGCTGAACCATCAAGAGGTGATGCCATTTTAGATTTGGTATTGGTGAATAGTGAGAACCTCATAGAAGAACTGGTTGTAGAGGACAACCTTAGTTCGAGTGATCATGAGCTAATTCAGTTTAAACTAAATGGAAGGATAAACAAAAACAGATCTACAATAAAGGTCCTTGATTTTAAAAAAAGATAGCTTTAATAAATTAAGGGAATTAGTTTGGGAAGTGGACTAGACCAAAGAATTCAAGGATCTGAACTTGGAGGAGGCTTGGAATTACGGTTAAGTCAAAGTTTCAGAAGCCATCTGGAGCCTGCATCCCAAGCAAGGGAAAAACTGTAGGGAAGTTATGCAGACCAAACTGAATGAGCAAGCATCTTAAACAGGTGATTAAGAGAAAGCAGAAAGCCTACATGGAATGGAAGAGGGGTGGCTCAGCAAGGAAAGCGGCCTCCTGGAGGTCAAAAAATGTAGGTATAAAGTGAGAACTACCAAAAGCCAAGCAGAGTTGGACCTTTCAAAGGGAATTAAAACTAATAGTAAAAGGAAAGAAGAAGTGGGACTGCTAAGCACTGAAAATGGGGTGGAGATTAAAGATTATCTAGGCATGGCCCAACACCTAAACAAATACTTTGCCTCTCTTTTTAATGAGGCTAATGAAGAGCTTAGGGGTAGTGGCAGGGTGACTAATTGCAATGAACATATGAAAAGTTGAAGTTACCACATCCAGGGTGGAAGTCAAACTCAAACATCTTAATGGGACTATACTAGTGGCCTAGAAAAATATCCATCCAAGAATATTAAAAGAACTGGCACATGAAATTGGAAGCACAATGGCAGGGATTTTTAATGAATCTTTAAACTCAGAAGTCATACCATATGACTAAAGATTTGCTAATATAGTTCCTATTTTTAAGAAAGAGGGGGGAAAGTGATCCAGGCAGCCACAGGCCTGTTAGTTTGACTTCACTTGCATGCAAGGTGTTGGAACAAATTCTGAAAAAGAAAGTAGTTATGAACACAGTGGTAAATAGTAATTGGGATAAAATACAACATGGTTTGACAAAAGATAGATCGTGCCAGACCAACCTGATCTCCTTCTTTCAGAAGATAACTGATTTTTTAAACAAAGGAAATAAGTAGATCTAATCTACCTGGATTTCAGTAAGGCATTTGATACAGTTCCACATGGGAAATTATTAGTTAATTGGAGAAGATGGGGGTTAATATGAGAATTGAAAGGTGGGTAGGGAACTGGTTAAAGAAGAGACAACAACAGGTCATACTAACAGGTGAACTGTCAGGCTGGAGGGAGATTACTAGTGGAGTTCCTCAGGGATCAGTCTTGGGACCAATCTTATTTAACATTTTTATTACTGACCTTGGCACAAAAAGTGAGTGTGCACTAATAAAATTTGCAGGGGATGGCACAGAGTTGGGAAGTATTGCCAATAAAGAGGAGAACCGGAATATCCTACAAGAAGATCTGGATGACCTTGTAAACTGGAGTAATAGAAGTGGGATGAAATTTAACAGTGCAAAGTGCAAGCTCATGCATTTAGGGACTAACAACAAAAAATGTTGCTATAAACTGGGGATTTATCAGTTGGAAGGGACAGAGGAGGAGAAAGACCTGGGTGTACTGGTTGATCACAAGATGACTATGAGCCTTCAATGTGATGGGGCTGTTAAAAAGGCTAATGCAGTCATATAATGCATCAGGCAAGCTATTTCCAGTGGAGACAGGGAAGTGTTAGTATCCTTATACAAGGTATGGGTGAGACCTCATCTGGAACACTGTGTGCAGTTCTTGTCTCCTGTGTTTAAGAAAGATCAATTCAAACTGGAAAAGGTGCAGAGAAGGGCTACTAGGATGATCCTAAGAATGGAAAACCTACCTTCTGAGCGGAGACTCAAAGAGCTTGGCTTGTTTAGCTTAACCAAAAGAAGGCTGGGGAGAGATATGAGCGCTCTCTATAAAGTCTATGAGTCTGGGCATCTACTTAAAACTATTACAAGAAACACACATTTGACTTAAATTGAGTCAGGCACCAGATATTACATTGGTAACAGATTTCCCTAATACAAGTGATCAGAGCCTTCAATGGGTGACTTGCTTAATAATACACTCTCAGCACAAACAATCAAAAGAATAATTGTTCCTGCTAAAATCCGTGAATGTTTGGGATTCACAAACATTTTCACAACTATCCAGCACTTGCCTGAATACTCAAAAATGAATTAACTTGATTATTAGAAACATAATGAATTGGATGTGCTGCTTTTATTCACAAGAGTATTTGAATCTTTTTATTTTCTTTAAAGTGACTGAGACTAGTCCTCAGAGCCTTTAATTTAATCTCCAGAAGAGAAGGTGGTTCTTGACACCAGAGCTAACCACTGTTAGTATATTCAAATAGCCTCACCTGAAAGTATTTAAAACTGTTTATGAGCGGGGCTGGCTAGGAATTTTCCAACAAAAAGATTTTTCATCTACATTAATTTTTTGTGTGGAAACATATCAGTTTCTAAACAACTTTCATTGGGAAGGTTTTTCATGTGCAGGAGGAAATTATTGGTCAAAGCCAAAGAGAGAGACAATACCCACCTGGTGGTAAGAGCACTCACCTGAGACGTGGGAGACCCAGCTTCAAGCTGCTGCTCTGAATCAGGCAGAGCAGGGAGTGGAATCTGGCTCTCCCACACTCCAAATGAGTGCTCTAACCCCTGGGATGTTCTGCATGGAGCTCAGGCCCCCACTCTAGGTTTTTGTGAAGAACTGCAAAAGGTCTTGGTTTTATCCAGCTGTGAAACAACAACAAAAAACCTACATTTTTGCAGGATGGGAAACTGTTTCCCACCTAGCTCTATTTATAAGATTTGTGTTTTTGCAACTGATTGTCTTCAGGTTCTCATTAATAAATAACTGCTCCAGGTGATAAACCCTCCTTCGAGCCACCTGCTGTTAACCTCCAAGAAAAGTATGTTGAGAACCTTGGTATATAAACCGGACTTGTCTTTGTTTAAGAAGGATGTGCTCTAGGCTAGTTAACTTCTTAAAATCAACACAAAAACCAACAAAGGGATCCAACTTTATGACTCTAGTGGTGAAGAGACTGGCCAAAGCATTCTGGATTAGTCACACTCCCATCCCTTTGGGTCTCAGTAGAACTAAATGGGCCAGAACAAGCATTTGATGCTGCCAACTTTAACTGGGTTATCAGGGTGTAGAACCACACAATTAAATGTGTAACTTCAAGTGCAAACAAAGCCCTAGGCATCAGTTAGGGATGAGGAGTACTCTTCAGGACATAAAACATGTGATGTTTAGTTTAATGTTCCACATTTGTTTGTTTTGCTTTTTGTAATACATTTCATACACTCTTTCATTTGCAGAAATTATTTTCGCCAACAATGGGTTGGAGTATTTATCCCAATTTTCTCAGTCACCGCCAGTTATTCGATCTGAATCTTCTCCCAGAAAAGACAGGTACAGTTTCGATATGCAAATTATAAAATATATGAACAGTTCTAATGTACAATAACTAAGTAATTCAAACACTGTGTAATGCTTGCAAAGTAAAATTGATTTTGTCAACTCGGTAATAGACACATGATAGTAATATTAAGTAAGATAGCACAGCCCTGATACAGGAAAGCACTTAATTCTTATTGACTTCAAAGGGACTTCAGCATATGCTTAATTGTAAGCATCTGTGTGATTTTCAAAAGCACATAAGTGATTTAGGAGCACAAGGATACATGTTCCTAAAGCACTTAGATGCTTTTGACAATCTTGTGCCTGTGCTTAAGTACTTTCATGAATGGGGGTCTTTTTCTGAATTGAGGCCCATATAATAGTAATGAGAAATAATGATCCTTTCATTAAAAGAATCAAACAATTGCTACAATAGGCCCGATCATAGTCCTTACGCATCCAAAACTCCTACACTAGTCAGTAGGAGTTTGGGGTGAGGGTGGGATCAAAGACTGCAGGATTATGTGGAATGAACAAGAACTTGTATCAAACTGCAACAATAAGTTAAGCATAAAGAATGACCATGAAAATTCATGTCTGTTGCTCAGTGTTCTGCGTGATTTGCCCCCTTCCTTCCCACTCTTTTCTGTGTGTTTGTGTCTGTCAGTAAATTTTTGGGTGGGATTTTCAAAGACACTTTAGGGGATTAGGCATCAAACTCACTGGACTTCAATGGCAGTAAGGCAACTAAAACCCTGAGAGCAACTGGAAGTCCCAGCCTTATCAAATGAGCTCCACCTTATTTTTTAAATTAGTCTTTCCTGTTCCCTATAGTGGGATGGAATATACTTGTGCACGCCCTTAGTATTCTTAGGCCCTGCAAACATTTACACACGTGCTTAATTTTGCATGTGACTGAATAGCCCCATTGGCTTCATTGGAGCTACTCTTGTTTTAACGTTAAGTACTGTTTACGGGGTGACTGGCCCCTTTAAAGGGAAATGGGCTCATTAATTTGTTAGTCTCTAAGGTGCCACAAGTACTCCTGTTCTTTTTGTGGATACAGACTAACACGGCTGCTACTCTGAAACCTGTTCACCTTGTGAGTTATCTGCTGCATGGGTGGCATGTGAACCCCCGTTCAGGGAGGCTAGCTACCTGCCCCACCCCTTTCACCCAAGGCCCTGCCCTCACTCCTCCCCTTCTGCCCTCCTTCCCCCCCCCCCCCCCCCCATGGACAGAGGAGCCCCAGCTGGCCTGGCCAAGCCGCCCAGAGCCCCAGCCCACCCACCTGAGCTGCCCCCGCCTGAGTCACCCCAAGCCCCGGCCCACCCATCTTCATTGCCCTGAGCCCCACTACAGCCTGGCCCCAGGGCCGTGGCAGAGAACATTAGCTCCCCAAACCTCCATTACCACCACCCATGATCATCTGCCTCTGAGCTGAGGCTGTTGGTTTAGGGGTCAGGTAAAACCCTGAAGAGCACCTGTCCTTATAAAAGCCTGGAAGAGAGGGGTGGATGTGTGTGTGTGTTCTGTTGTGAGACTCCGGGGGAGTGAGAATTAGTAGGAATCCCTGGGTCAGGACACTGGTTAAGAGCAGTGAGGGGAAAGCCTCTGGGAACTGTTGCCCTTGTTGGTATTTTGCCCAAGTTTCTGTTTAATAAATTGTTCCCTGAGGCAAAGGCCTGAAATAGACTCTGGGTTGGCATTGATCCTGGTCAGACAGCACAGAGGTGTACAAATGTATGTAAATATTTGCAAGTTTGGAGCCTTATAGCCTTGACTAATCAGGGAAACCCGAACATTTTGAAACATCCTCTAAAAAGACTAAATGTCAAGGACCTTATGAAATTGTACCTGTTGACGAGGTGGCAAGATAGCTAATAATATCCAGCAATGTAGTGTTGCCAATTCATGAAACTAGATGTTTTTCTTAAAGCCCCTGCTCCTGGAGCTGGGTGATCATTGGAAGATATTAGCTTTCATTTTCTTTTAAACTATATTTTGTGCCCACCTGCTTATGGAGAAAAACTTGAAAATGTAGCCTGAATATCTATTCTATATAGGTTTTTATACCATACTCATCACCTAATAGCTCAAAAACCAGAAGGCAAATAAAAAGAACCCACATTTTATTACTATCTTTTAAAGTCTTATGGTTTTTGAGGCCTGACTCATGATTTCTGACTGCTTGCAGTTGGCAACACAACAAACCAAAATATCATTTCTAAAATCGCATTCTTAAGGAAATCTGATTAAATTAAAACAATAGGAAAGGCTTTTTATTGAAAAAATAAGGAGGAAGACATCTGTGAAAATGAGTATTTTGGATGAAAAAATTGAGTCTGGTGCAACCTTACCTATGGTGCTTTTCCCACTTTACTGTAAGACATGTGGCGCAACCAATTTGCCAGGTGCCCAAGTGCTGAAACAACTTTGTATCTAACTTTAACATTTTTAATCAAAGTTAAATATAGGCAATCATATTTTCTTGGTATTTCTATCTTCATCTACAAAATGAGTAGAGGTTCTTGTTTGAGTTCCCTAGTAATAAAAGATGCAGTTTCATCAGATTTGTCTTCAGTCACTTGGAAAGGACAACTGCAGTCCACATTTTGGAACCCCGCAGGATACACTCTGCCCGTGGGCTGCACTGTTGGCACCTCTGTATTTATATTTATTTCTAAGCTTCTTGGGAAGGAAGGGGATTTTGCACTGTTGAACTGACTCTTTTCAGATAGAGGGGAAAATATTTAGAGGGAGCAGCTTTTAAAATTGTGTAGTTGGCACTGATGAGTTTAACACGATGCTAAAGTTTTGTTAAGCGATTCTAAGGAAGACGAGAGTCGTTTGTAAACAGGAATGAAAAAGTGTGTGAAGGGGGGAAACCTCTGTAAAGGCTACAGTGAATGTGGCTTATAACATTCTTTCACAGCTGCTAAGCTTGCCTTTAATACCCAGCAGAATGTTACATATTTTGAGAGCAGCTGGGTGGCCAGTAAAAGTTACACAGGCAGCAGCAGCCCTGATATGGGAGTAGAATGGAGGTCTTCGTGCAAAGCATTTTCAGCAATAACCGATCAACAGCCTAGGAAAACACTTACTGCATGGACATGCATTACAGTTTCAGTGAATAAAACAGTTAAAATTATTACAGAATGTGTTGAGGTCAGTAAGAGAATAGTCTTTTATTTCTACGTATCCTGTTCACATCCAGCACAGGTCAGTAGAAACCAAAAATCATCTAATCTTACATTGTTTGATATCCTGTGTGAAATTAGATGATTCCATTGGAAACTGGACTATGAGGCACAGGTATACACACTGCAAAAAACTACCCTCACAAATGGAACTAACTAAACTGCTTGTTGGCAGTATCAGGAGTGATCACCTCTAAAGAAATGCTATGTGAGGAAAAGCCCAATGCCTATGCAATAGCTGTTCTGTGCCTTAAAAAAAACAAACACATACACATCTCTCCACCAGGCTTCCAACCCAGTCACAAATTTTGGAAAAAATCTAAAACCTCCTGCTTCCGGCTTTAAACCAATCTCTAGCTATTAGAAATTAGGAAAAGACCTTCATAGGGGGGCAGATTATCCCACATCTGCCTGCAGTAGGGTTTCTTGATGTGGGGTTTTGTGCGTGTGAGATTACAAGTTTGGTTGATAAAGGTAAGAGTGTTGATGTAATACACTTAGACGTCTGTAAGGTATATGACTTGCAACCACATGATGTTTTGATTTTTAAAAAATCTAGAACAGTATAAAAATAACCTAGCACACATTAAATGGATTAAAAGCTGGCTAACTGATAGGTCTCAACATATAATTGAAATGGGGACTCATCACTGGGCAAGTGTGTTTCTAGTGAAAGGGGGAGTCCATCCTCGGAAGCAGTGACTCTGAAAAAGATTTGGAGGTTGTGGTGGATAATCAGCTGGATATAACCTCCCGGTGTGATTCTGTGGCCAAGAGAGCTAATGAGATCCTTGGATTCGTAATCCAGGGAATCTTGCATAGGCATATATAGGTTATTTCATTTGGCACTGGTGTGACCGCTGCTGGAATACTGTATTCAGTTCTGGTGTCACTGATTCAAAAAGAATGTTAATATATTGGCTTGATTACAGTCTGTAAGTGCCTACATGGGGGACAAATATTTGATAAAGGGATCTTCAATCTGGCAGAGGAAAGTATAACAAGAGCCAATGGCTGGCAGCTGAAGCTAGACAAATTCAGACTGGAAATAAGGATTAAATTTTTAATGGTGAGGGTAATTAACCATTGAAACAATTTACCCATGGTCATAATGTATTTTCCATCACAGGCAATCTTTAAAACAAGATTGGATGTATTTCTAAAAGATTTGCTCTAGAAATTATTTTGGGGAAGTTCTATGGCCCGTGTTATACAGGAAGTCAGACTAGATTACCACAATGGTCCTTTCTAGCCTTGGAATCTATTAAAACCTTCCTCTAATACACCTAGTGCTGCCCACTGTCAGAGAAAGGCTACTGGGTAGATAGACCTTGGGTTTGATCCAGTCTGACAATTGCTATGTTCTTATGTTACAGTCCAGCACTTTTTACAATCATAAAACTTGTTTTAAGCAATGTTATATTCATGGACTGAGACCATAGGAAGTATGGCCATGATTATAATCTCTCCATTAATGTCTGCATGGCTTCTATCTGAAAGAGGCACAATGGGAAAGATTTATCAGGAATCTCTTAAATACTCCATTGCATGGTTCCACCTTGTTAATTGAAAGCAGCTTGAAACAAAAACAGCTTTTCCCTAACAGTTGGTACTCTTTATCATAACAAGAATGAAACAGCAGCATATTGTTAACGCAGGAAGGAATTTGTGGTTTTCTCCTAATACTTTAAAACATGCTAAAAACAATACCTTTCTATAGCTATAAAATTAGTGTTTAGGAGAGACCAAGACGCATGTTTATAAGCATCACTCCAGGCTAGGCTCCTGCAGGCTGGAGTTAAAGGTGCAAAAGGGGACACTGCAAAAATTCATTGAGGCTTCAGAACTAGCCTAAAAATACTGAGCCTCTTCATTCTGAATATCTCTTTCCTTTTTCCAGTCTTACAGGACCATTCCTGATTACAGCTGAGCCACAATCTAATGCCAAGGATTGAAACTAGTTTACTTCAATATCACACTAGATCCATGTCATATAAAAATCAAGAGAATGGAGTCCTGCAGCACTGAGATGAGTCACTATCTTGTGATGACAAGACAAAGGTACTAACGTCAATCATTGAGAAATCCAGAGTAGATCCAGGTTCCAACTTCCAGAGGGGACGGACAGCAGAGAACAAAGGATCTGAGGTCTAGCCTGTGGAAGGGAGCTGAAACCAGAGTTGCAGCCACTGAGAAGGTACAGTCTGAGGGAGAGCCAGGATTTCAGAAACTGACAAGACTCTTCCAGTGAAAGGAATCCAGATACAGACATTTGATTTGGGTAAAATACAAATTGCATCTTTTAATTCCCAAATCAAAAAGCTCTAAGCTTCACATGCAAAACCTTTTACAAACGTAAGCCCACAAAAGCAAGGAAATGAATAGTTAACAAATATTACATTGCCCACATCATAAATAACACATTCTTACCCAGTATAAATAAATCCACATCATCACAACACAACACTCTTAACTCTGACCCACAAATTGTTGCATTTTGTTACTGTATTTTTTTATCTTTGGAGGGGAGGTTGTATCTAAATATTTCAAGGGATGCTGTTAAATAGAAAATAGTATAAGTTAATATATTTATAAATGAACAGTATAATTTTTGGTAGATAACAATGCTATTTCTTGAAAACAGATGGCGTTCAACAGAAACAGCACAGAATATCATTACTTAATGGTAAACTTATTTATGTATGTGGATTTACATGCGAGTCTGGGTAATGCATTATTAATAGGTACATACAGAGAACCCAATTCTTTGTTGTCTTGTGCCTTCCGTAGCCATTACCTCCATGCACAGAGGAGGTAAAACTCTACTAAATCAGAATAGTAGAATTTTACACTGACTCTGCACTCACATTGCGCAGGCAAAAATGGCCATGCAAAGTGCAGAACTTTGAAGAACCAGGTCGAGATTTTTTTCACACAAAGAGGATTTTTTTTATATTTTGGCGGTGGTTATATTTTGAGATTACTGGTGAAGAAATAGTGTGGATTTGGGGTCAGATTTAAGTGTGTTGTATTGAAATATCCATTTCTTTATAAGAATAACATGTTTGTTACATGAGTAGTACAAAATTTCTTGTTTTTCATAGAATATCAGGGTTGGAAGGGACCTCAGGAGGTCATCTAGTCCAACCCCCTGCTCAAAGCAAGACCAATCCCCAAATGGCCCCCTCAAGGATTGAGCTCACAACCCTAGGGTTAATAGGCTAATGCTTAAACCACTGAGCTATCCCTCCCCTGAGGTGCTTGGGGTTACACAGTGGGACAGTGTTAATACTAGAGCTGGGTGAACAATAATTTTTGGGAGGGTTGTAGAATAATGTATTTGAAAACCATAGTAATATCAGTACATTGGGTGACAAATATTATTCAATCAACTCTAGTAAAAGCTAGCATTATGAGCCCAGGTATCCTGACTCAGTCTAATGCCCTAGACCACAATGTCACCGTAGACAAGTCCAATAGCCTTCTTGAGCATCAGTTTTCAAATATGTAAACACATGAAAATACCTATGGATTCTTTTTATTGTGATGGCTCCTAGAGGCATCACCCAGGTCGGAACCTCTGTGCTAGCAATCGTATAAATATATAGAAGATGACACTCCAAGCCCTATAAATTGTACAGTTTAAAAGACTAGACATAACAAGTGGATGAGATGAAGAAGGGGTTGGGGTACGAGTTACAGACAGAGTAACAAATAATAAACTGTGTACAATTCTTAGCCAATCAAGAGCAATAATCACAATTTGCCATCTGCCTAGCTGTTATCAAGTTGTAGTTTATTGCATGCATTTTTGAAGAGGGACAAGTTTGGTGGCTTGATGGACTTGAACTGGGATTTTTTTTTCCAGTTATAATGGGTGGCCTGGTAGAAAGTGTGAAAGTGCTTGTCAGAGAAGTAGGCGCTTGAGGATGATGGAGTCTCCCGTCGCTTTGATGGAGGGGTGTTCAGATAGTATTGACTTAAGTTGTTGGTTTATTTGTTTTTATGGCTTCTCACCTGGGAAGCAAGTCCAACCCTGGATTTGCAAATGCAGTTGCAGGTCTTGCAAGTGTAGTCATTGTTGAGGGGCGGGTTTAAGGTGTTGGCCTTACAATGTGCTCTCTTCTCCTCCAAAGACCTCACATGCCACTCCTCAAAAGCGGACACAGCCTCATGGCACATACCTCTCCATCTGGGTCTGTCCAGTAAAATGAGTTCCCAGGTTTTAACAACTATCTTGGATGCTTTGAGGTTGATCTTCAGTGTATCTTTGTATAGGAGGATTTGTTAACCTTTAGAGCAGCTTCCCATGCTCGGTTGGCTGTAAAGCACCACTTTTGGTATATGTGAAGCCTCCATGCAGACCATGTGTCTGACCCAGTGAAGGGTCAGTGACGTTGAGTCCTGATCATCATGCTTTCAATACCAAGAATTTGGCACCTCTCAAGGATTTCAGTGTCGGGAATCCTGTCCTGCCGCTTGATGTTGTAGATGGATCTTAGGCAGCAAAGGGGAAGCTCTCCACCTGTTTGATGTGACATTGGTAGAGCATCCAAGTCTCAAAGGCATAGAGGAGTAAGGTGAGAACAACAATGTGGTAGATTTTTATCTTGGTTCTGAGGCAAATTCCATGCTCCCTCCAGAGCCTGTAGGTGAGCCTGCCAAATGCTAAGTTGGCCTTTGCCAGGCGATGAATGATCTCATCATCCAATATGGTGTTGCTGGAAAGTATGCTACCTGAGTAGCAAAATTTCATGACTGAATTGAGGGGTGTATTGTCAATTGTCACAATGGGATTATGATGCTAGTTATGCTGGTGCTCTGTTACTAGCCAGTACATGACCTCCATATTTTTCAGGCTGATTGTGAAAATAAAGCATTTTGAAGCATAGGCAAAGCAATCTATGAAAGCTGAATGTCCTTGAGTGTGTGCGCGCAATGAGGGCACAGTCATCAGCAAACAGAAGTTCTCTCAATAGCTGTTCATTTACCTTGATATGGCCCCTGAGTTGCTGTAGATTGAATAGGCCCCCATCTAATCTAAACTGGATGTATATACCTCGATCAAAGTCTTGGAATGAGAACAAGGGCATGGCTGAAAAGACAATGGCAAAGAGGACCGGAGCCATTACTCATTCTTGTTTGGCGCCGTTGATGACAGGGAAGGTTTCTGATGAGTCACCACACTCCATCATGCTATTGTGAAATGAGGGGATGACAGCAATTGTCTTCTCTGGGCAACCAAATTTATGGAGTTTCCATAGGCCCTCCTGATTCATCATGTCGAAGGCCTTGGACAGGTCAAAAAACACCATGTACAGATCCTTGTTCTGTTTATGAGCCTTCTGTTGTGTTTGTCAGGCTGCAATAATCATGTCCATGGTGCCATGGCCAGCATGAAAGCCATACTGTGACTCTGGATACACCAAGTCCACTAGGTAAGAGACAAGCCTCTGGAGGACAACCCATGCATGAATCTTCCCCACTATAGGCAGCAGTGAGATTCTGTGATGGTTGTCACAGCTAGATATGCTTCCTTTTGTATAGAGGGATTAGGAAAGCATCCTTATACTCCTGGGGCATGATATCCAGTTCCCATATAGTCTTGAAAAGGCTGGTGAGTTTCCTGACCAGCTGGATACCTCCACATTTGTACACTTCAGATGGAATGCCATCAGGGCCTGGAGACATGTCCATGGACAGGGGCTTGATGGCCTTAATAACCTCGTCTAAAGAAGGGTCCATGGACAGCTCCTCTAGGATAGGATGATGCAGTCATGGCTTCGTCATATATAGTGGACTGACTGTCCAAGAGACTTTCAAAGTGCTCTGCCTAGCGAGAGAGAATATCACTTTCATCTGTGAGCAGCTGGTTACCATCTGCTGTGAGGACAGGGGCTGTACCACTTGACTTGGGGTCATACGCAGCACGGAGACATTCGTAGAAGGCTTTCATGTCATGCTTGTCAATGGCTTCCTGCAGCCTTCTGCTCCCACCAGTGATTCTTCATTAGCCTTAATCAGATTTGTAGTGCATGTTTGGCCAATGGTACCTGGCCTTCTTCATTGCTGATTTCTTGTCCAAGGAGTAGAACTTGTGTGTGGCATGTATGGTCTCCTGTAGCTGGTCTGTTTCAGGATCATTCTCATCGAAACAGTCTTGGTGTTTCCACCTTACAAAGTCACAAACCTTGGATGCCGTATTATATGTCACATCTCTGAACTTCTGCCAGGTTGCGTCAATATCTGTGGAGTTCTCTGGGACATCAGATAACTCGGTCTCCAATGTCTGTACAAACTTAGCTTATTTGCTGGGGTCTTTCAGAGCAGCCACATTGATCTTCTGTCATTATTAGATAGCTAAATACTGTGTGCATTCAAGAATTTACCAGTGGTAAATATTATTGTCCCTGTTTACAGCTGGAAAAATAGGCTGAAAGAAAAAATTACCTGCCACGGGTGGGACTGTTTTCATCTAGTGGATTAGGCATAGGCCGTAGTAGTGAGTTCCTCTGTATTCTAATAGACAGTTTTCCCATCGTTTATGATATATTGTACTTTTCTTAAAGCTCACAATCCAGGATTCATGTGATTACATAAGAATGCAGATTTCTAGCCCTCACTGTGGCAGAGAAAAGCTTGAAAATATAACTTATAAAGGCTATGACACCAAATAAAAATACCTAAAAAGTTATTTTTAATTGAAAAGAATCTTGTGTTTTTTTAAGCCAATCTCAGGATTTTGGATGTTAGACTCATGATTTCTGAATGCTTGCGGTTGGCAGTACTGAATCTAGCCATAAGATATGGGTGAATGTTAATGAGAGGTGCAATTCTTGGGTTAGTTACTTTGATCTATTCAAAACCCCACATTTAAGTTCTTCCTTCCCCCACCCACTGACTGACTTGACTTTCTGGTACTTTAAAAATGGCCAGTAAGTCAAATTTTTATGACTTATGTGAGCTGGCTCCCCAACTGACAGATTTCCTGAAATTCCCCAAGTTTATCCTTTATAAAACAAATTCTAGTATTCGCTCCAATCATTGCCCAAAACAGAGCAACATCACTTGTATGCTAGCATGGTTTGGGCAATTACTCTCAAATAACGTTGCACACTTTTTAGAAGCACACACGGCTATTCCTTTGAATAAAGTAAGAGCAAGCTTACCAAAAGAGAACTGCAGCGGAACAAAAGAAACTGCTGCTGAGACAAAACTCAGAGATCATGCTAATGAACTGATTTCCAGGGCCAGTGTGGAATACAGCCCCCTTCATTATGTACTGGCAGAAGGAGCTCTCCTAATTGACTCTTACAACCTCTCCCTTTTCCTGAATCTGTCTGTGTGCAAGAGCAAAATAGGAATACAATTAAGTTTGGGTTCCTAGTATAGTGTAAACACCACTGGGCCCCAGCAATTAAGGGACAAAACAAGTCTTTCCAATAACTACCGGCAATTTAACTTCAGCTGACTTGTGTAACAGAAGCACCCTTTTATGTGAGCGTCTTTTCAGGGATCTCTTTTATTTGGGGACAGGAAATACTGTTTCTACCCATGTCCCAATCTATGTATTCCTCACCTTGGGGTTACCTTTGTTACTGCTAGACTTTGGCTATTTGGTAAATTGGGCTATTTAAAGCAAGTTGACATGCTGGCAACTCTATTTCCTTTTAATGTTACTACAGGCTTTCCCTTTGCCGAGGGCCCTGGTGCCTGTCCTACAGCAGAGCAGTTTAGCTGTGCTCGCCACTCGGTTGAATATGATCGTCAATGCCTTAATGCTGAGCTTAGGAGCAGTTTTGTGCAGGGCCGGCTCTAGGTTTTTTGCCGCCCCAAGCAAAAAAAAATTTGGCTGCCCCCCGTCCCAGCCCTGGGCTCCTCGCCGCACCCCCCTGCTGCCCCAGCCGTGGGCTCTCCCCACCCACCCACACCCCCTGCCGCCCCAGCTCTGGGCTCCCTCATTCCCCCCCACCATTGCCCCACACACACACCTCCTGCCACCCCAGCCCTGGGCTCTCTCCCCCACCCCCCACCTGCACCCTCCTTCCGCTGCAGCCCTGGGTCATTGGTAACTCGCTCCCATGGCAGGTCATTCAGCATGAATTTTAGATGTGCACAGAACACAGACAGGATTGTTTCCCATATGGTTACAGAACTGCAGTAAAGTGGAACAATTTTCAGCTTGTGTGATTGGAGGATATCTGGATGCATATTATAAGACTGTCCTACATAAATGAGGAAAAGTTGAGGTGCCTTTATTATTCTTTTCTTCCACTCTTTCTTTCTATGGGGAATTTGCCAATGCAATATCACTGTCTTCCTTTTAAACAAACAAACAAACACTGTTGAAAATAGCAATTCCAATCCTAATAACCACTGGGAAGCATTTCTTGCTCAATTTTATCCTACTTTTTCTACAACAAGTTACAGTGGATCAGTATATTTGATTTGGGAGAAATGAAGTAACAGCTGCCCAAACTGAGCTTGAGCACTCCTGAATTTTGAGGTGTTCAAATCTGGAAGGCAGGTGCTGGCGGGGGGGGGGGGGGGGGGAAGGGGACTGTGGCTCCGCGGGGGAGCACAGCAGCATGTATGTAGCAGTGTGTCTGGCGCTGTGCGGAGCCAGACATGCTGGTCTGAGTGGCACGGTAAGGGGCCTGGGGGGTTGGATGGGGCGGAGGTTCGGTGGGGCAGTCAGTGGCAGGGAGAATGGGGGGTTTCAGGGGTTGTGGGGGCAGTCAGGTTGAATAGGCATGGGAATCCTGGGGATTTGTCAGGGGACAGGTAGGGGGTGGGATCCTAGGGGGGAAGTTGGGGCGGTCTCAGGAGGGGGCAATTGGGGACAAGGGAGGCTTAGATAGGGGGTGGGATCCTGGGGGGCAGTTGGGGCAGGGGTCCCAGGAGGGAGTGATCAGGGGACAGGGAGCAGGGGGGTTGGATGGGTTAGGGTTTCTGTTGGGGGCAGTCGGAGGGAGTGGATGGGGGCAGGGTGGGGCTACCCTCCCTCCCCATGGAGTGTCCTATTTTTTGAATGTTAAAATATGGTATCCCTACCCTTCACAGTGCAGCTCTCCATTCATAGCAGGCTGTAGCATGAGGTCTCAGCTTCCCCACTCCCTCCCCCTCTTTTCTGTTGGTAGTGGCTGGGAAATGTAGTTCTTTCCCTGCTCCAGGGCTGGCTCTATAGGCAGGGAGCTAACCAAGGAACTACAGCTCCCAGGGCCCCCTGTTGGTTCTCAGCTCCCATCCTGGATCCCTGCCGCCCCTGCAAATGGGCTGCCCCAAGCACGTGCTTGCTTTGCTGGTGCCTAGAGCCACCCCTGGTTTTGTGTGCTGATTCTGGCAGGAGGGTAATATAAAGGTGGCAGCTATAAACATGTGCAGTGCTTGGGAACTAAATGTACAGCTTGTGTCTTATCATAACTCTTGCAAGTGTCAGAGTGTGTACTGTAATACCAGCAAGAACCGTCAATAAATCCTTCTTTGTCAGATAGTCATTGTTATTGTCCTGGCGACATAAGGTCATCCAAATAGCTGCTTTACAGACAGATAAAACTGTGGACCAGCTGGGAAACTCCATCAGCCTCCCTGCATTGGATATCCTGTAAAAATCTTCTTGCAAAAAAGGAGAATTTCTAATGGGAAGTCCCCCAACTCCAGAGATGCTGGGCCAGGGAAGGAGCTCCCTGATCTGCTATAAAAGCCCCTGTCAACATGTCCCTCCATGTGACTCAACTGGTCCTCTTCCCCCCCCCCAATCAAATCATCCTGTCACTGGCTGGGTCCCCATACAGCTGCCCCATTAGCAGTCACAGAGAGGACCCAAAGAAAGATGGTTCAGTGAAGCTGCACTAGCTCCAATATGGATTTCTGCATAGAAATCAAGGGGTTTTGCAAGGAAGAATGCCATGGAGTTCAGTCTCCACCTCTTTATCCACTAAACCCAGTGGAGTCCCAGGGAGGGCCTTCCATAGTGTGAAGGGGGAGCAGTGCCCCTGAGTCAGCACTTCCTCCTCTTACATGGAGAGGGGAGATCTGCCCATGTAAGGTCCCCTCCAAGCACACAATACTAAAGGCCTCCCTTCTTTTTAGTAAGGCGTTTGTTAATTTGGACCTTTTCGCTGCAAGGTGCTGAATGCCCTACAGTCTCAAACGTCAAGGATCAGGTCCTTCGAGCCAAGAACCCTCAATTTTCATTGGCTTCAAAGAGTGCCTTCAAAGAGTGCCCTGTGATTTTCAGGAATCAGACCTTTTGTGTCTTATTCATTGTAACTAATAATTTGCTATATAATTGTAAGCAGGGTCAGGATAAGCTCTACCCTGACATCTGGTGGTGAATTATGGCGAGGGTGGAAAAGAACTTCAGGGGCTGATCTTGTTTGCATAGGCACACCCACCCGCCTAGCCTGGAACAACAACTGAAAGTGGTTACTTTGGCTGCTGTGGGATCCCCAGTTTCTCTGTTATTGAGGCAGGAAGAATAAAGTGTTGTTTCCCTGATTCTGTGAATCAAGGCCAGTGGAACTATTGTATGACAGAAGGACTCACCAGTAACTAAGTAGCACTCGCTAGACAAGGGGCATGGGTTACAAAACCCAGTGAATTGAGAGAGGTTGGGGATAGGTATGTGTACCTGATGGTATGGGACCCTTTTGAGGGCCGGGAACACCAATTGCACTATCCCCTCTCTCCACTGTTGAATAGCAGAGCTAAGTTTGCTTCCATTAGGAGTCTAGCTAGAAGTTGCTGAACTGAATTCACTTTGGGCCAATGGTGCACCAGCACTGGGGCTCCCCTACTACAAGCTGAAATCACTAAAAGAGCTAAAATTTCTGAGCTGAGATCACTGAGTGCTGTGTTAACCAGTGGGGGAGCCTGAAGATATATTGCTAAGCAGCTGGCAGAGCCGAGCAGTTTTTGGGACGGTTGGAGCGGCCCATGGAACAGTGAGCGGAGCGGCGCGGAGCTGAGCCATTTGTGGGGGCAGCTGGAGCCGTTTATGGGACGGCTGGTGGAGTGGAGTGGAGTGGCTGGCAGAGCTGAGCAATTTGTGGGACGGTTGGAGCGGCCCACGGAACGGGAAGCAGAGCGGAGCAGTTTGCGGGGACGCCTGGAGGAGCGGAGCGGAGCGGCGCGGCTGGTAGAGCGGAGCCATTCATGGTAAAAGCTGCAGCAGAACTCCATGGAGAGGTGGGGCAGTTGGCCTCAGACCGCGTAAGGTGCCCCTTAACATCCCGTGTGCCCCCCCCCCCCATTTCCGCCCAGGTTGGGGGGGGTAAAACTCTGCAGATAAACTTTTGAACTCTGGGGTGGCACTGACCGGGACAGAGACTTTGGGGTGATTGGACTTAAGACCCTGAGGGGAAAAGGACACTGCCAAACTTACTTGGTGGTGGGTCTTTTGCTCACGGTTTGTGTTATGAATCCTGTTTGTGGTGTTTCCCCAACATAATGCCGCATTGTTTCCCTCTTTTAGTAAAAGGCTTTTGCTACACTCAGACTCCATGCTTGCGAGAGGGGAAGTATTGCCTCCAAGAGGCGCCCAGGGGGTGGTATGTAATTGTCCCAGGTCACTGGGTGGGGGCTCGAGCCGGTTTTGCATTGTGTTATTGAAACGGAACACCTAGATACTGAACCCGGCCCTTGTTGCCAATTCAGAGAGGCAGAAGGGTTACATTTTTGGGGGCTCGTCCAGGATATTAAAGAGCACCTTATGTGGTCCGAGGCCGATTTCTAAGGCGCTCACACCCAAATGCCTGGGAGTGCCTAACAAATATAATTGAATCAAGATTTCCAAATCATCTGCACGGCCTAATTTATCAAGTGTCCAATCTGGCAAAAATATTAATCCATCCGGAACCTTACACTTATTCTGCAGTTGAAAATTCACCTTATTGTGTAATTCATTTCTTGACTGGGGCTGAAAAAATGTGCACCGCACATTTTCTTCTTCCTTGATCCAGACAAAGTAACCCATCCCATAACAATATCAGACAGCGGAAGATTTTACCTTCTTGAATGCTTAATCACCCAGGGTGCTGTCCCATGTATAAGGTGAAGTATTTGACAGTGTCTCCCTTCCATTGAAGCCTCAGAATCTATGGTGATTCTTGCTCCAGGTGAGCACACCAGTGAAGGGGTTAAAAAACAATGATCAGCATACATTTAAAAAAAAATTCCCTTTGACTTCCGGAGACCTGAGGTTACCATAGCCTTACCTGGATCATAGGTAGAAGTGAATTTGATGGGTGTCATTGGGGATCCTGGTGGATAATCAGCTGAAAATGACCCCAAAAGGGCTAATGCTATCCTGGGATGCATAAACAGGAGAATCTCAAGTAGGAGCTTGAGACTAGTGTGACTGCTGCTGGAATGCTGTGTGCAGTTCTGGTGTCCACAGTTCAAGATGGATACTGATAAACTGGACGGGGTTCAGAGAAAAGCCATGAGAATGATTAAAGGATTAGAAAACCAGCCTTACAGTGATAAACTAAATATATTGAGCTCCTCGCGTCTAACAAAGAGAAGTGTAAGGGATGAATTGATTACAGTGACTCTGTAAGTACCTACATGGGAAATGAATATTTGCTAATGGGCTCTTGAATCTAGCAGAGACAGGCATAATGTAATCCAATGACTGGAAGTTGAAACCTATACTAGGGTTACCATATTTCAGCAAGCAAAAAAGAGGACGGGAGGAGCCCCGCCCTAGCCCCTCCCACTTCCCGCCCCCCCAGAACCCCCAACCCTCCCCCCGTTCCTTGTCCCCTGACTGCCCCCTCCTGGGACCCCTGCCCCTAACTGCCCCCCAGGACTCCACTCCCTATCTAAGCCTCCCTGCCTCTTGTCCCCTGACTGCCCCAACCGTTATCCACACCCCCACCCCCAGACAGACCCCTGGGACTCCCACGCCCCATCCAACCACTCCCCACCCCCTGACAGCCCCCCCCAGAACTCCCAACCCATCTAAACCCCTCTGCTCCCTGTCCCCTGACTGCTCCGATCCCTCTCCACACTCCTGCCCCCTGACAGCCCCCCCCCAGAACTCCCAACCCATCTAAACCCCTCTGCTCCCTGTCCCCTGACTGCTCTGATCCCTCTCCACACTCCTGCCCCCTGACAGCCCCCCCCCAGAACTCCCAACCCATCTAAACCCCTCTGCTCCCTGTCCCCTGACTGCTCCGATCCCTCTCCCCACTCCTGCCCCCTGACAGCTCCCCCCCAGAACTCTCAGCCCCCCACCCCCCGCTCCTTGTCCACTGACTGCCCCCTCCTGGGACCCCTGCTCCTAAGTGCCCTCCAGAACCCCACCCCCTACCTAAGACTCCCTGTTCCTTGTCCCCTAACTGCCCCCTCCTAAGACCCCCCCAACTGCCCCCCAGGACCCTACCCCCTACCTGTACCCTGACTGCCCAAAACTTTCTCCACTCCCCCCAAAAAGCCCCCCCCCGTTTCTTGACTGCCCCCTCCAGAACCTCCCTGCCCCTTCTCCTGCCCCCTGGCCCCCTTACCCTGCTGCTCAGAACAGGGTGTTGGGCTCTGTGCGAGCCGAGCCGGACACGTGGCTGCGCTCCCCAGCACAACAAAACCCGGTCCCTGGCCCTGCACAGTGCTGCTGGACCGGGCTGCAGGGGAGAGCTGCCGGCTCAGAATGCAGGGCGGATCCGGCTCCTCTACAGCTGCTCTGGAGTCCAGCCCGGGACTTTCCTGCAGCCCTCCCAGCCACTCGCTCTGCTCTGCCGGGGGAGGGGGGAAATCCCGGACATTTTGAGTTATTTACAAATTCCCCCCGGACGCTATTTTTAGAACAAAAAGGAGGACATGTCCGGGTAAATCCGGACGAATGGTAACCCTACCTATACAGATTCAGACTGGAAATAAGATATACATTTTATCCATGAGAGTAACTAACCATAGGAACAATTTACTGGCAACATGGTGGATTCTCCATCACCAGCAATTTTTAAATCAATCACAGAACCGTAGAAATGTAAGACTGGAAGAGACCTTTAGAGATTATCAAGTCCAGCCCCCTGTGCTGAGGCAGGACCGAGTAAACCTTCGCCATCTCTGACAGGTGTTTGTCCAACCTGTTCTTAAAAACTTCCAATGAGAGGATGCCACAACCTCCCTTGGAAGCCTATTCCAACCTATCCTTATAGTTAGAACATCTAATCTAAATCTCCCATATTACAGATTAAGCCCGTTACTACTTGTCCTACCTTCACTAGACATGAAGAACAAATGATCACCATTTTCTTTATCGCAGCCCTGAATATATTTGAAGATTGTTACCGGGTTAAAACACACACACACACACACACACACACACACACACCTTCTTGTATTTCAAAATATTTTGAGCTACAGGGGATTTGTTTTCTCCACTAGAGATGATTTTGTGTCCAAAAGGACACACATTTTTCCCACTCTTCTCTGAAATCCAGTGGCAGAATTTTAACAAAGGGATCCTAACAACCTTCTTTGGCACAGCAGCGTTGATAAAACCAGGGTCAGGTGGTAGGTGGGTTGGCATCGTGTATGGGGACTGCACAAGAATGTTCTAGCTTCTTAAGGAGCTAGCAACTGAACAGTCAGGAGAATAGATGTAGCCTGAGCTGAAAATCATGACCTGGATATGAACTTTCCCAATGCTTAAGGGTATTTGCAATTGGGGAATTTGGTTCAGGTCAATCTCTAGTCTGGAGTGATGGTTCCTTAATAAACTGAGAGAGCGCATATTGGATCTTTCTCATGAATGCTTGCCATAGGCGCACGTCTTCTGAACATGATACAGTAATTCCTGGGAGAACTTTAAAAATCTGGTCCTTAAAAGGCATAGGATAGACACCTACCAGTCAGAGCCGCAGCAGCTGCATTGGCAGCACTATCCTGCCACCTACTGGTGCATATGATGAGGTGACAGCTTTAGTTCAAGTAAATCTGAAAATGACTACAGGGTCATCAATACTTTTATTAGTAGTAGTTATTTGTATTGTGGTGGACCTAGAAGTCCCAGTCGTAGACCAGAACTCTATAGTAGTAGGTGCTGTTCTAAAACAATCCCTGCCCGAAACAGCATTAAAAGTAATAGATGGTGATGCCCCAGACCTGAAGAAGACCTCTGTGTGACTCAAAAGCTTGTCTCTTTTACCAAGAAAAGTTGGTCCAATAAAAGATATTACCTCACCTACCTTGTCTCTCTTAAAACTAACAGTCCTTTTTAATTCTTTTCTTGCTTGTCATTTTGTTCTTTTGGGTTTTCCAGATTCTGAGAGGGAAATGGCATCAGAGTAAGGAATGAGGAGGCCATTACAAACAGAAATTTAGCTCTAGCACAAAGAGAAGGTGTCTATCAAGTGTCAAGTAGCCATCGAAAAATATTCATATGGGAACAGATTATTCACCATCTGCCATGCCTGTCAGCAGTGTGCAGTTCAGCTGGGACGTTTCTGAGCTATTTGTTTAACAGGAGGTGGGAGCTGATCCAATCATTTATTCATTCATGTTTTAGAGTTCATAAAATTCACCGAATAAATTTAAAAATTCCTGAATTTCAAATCACTTAATATTGGACCCAAACAATACGAATCATACGTGATTCATTTGCCTACCTTCACATACTATATGCTAAATATACATATTTAAATTGCATTTCTACAGTGGAAATTGACTGTGTAGATGTGGCACCAGCAGATCTACTGCCTTGGTGAAATCCTGGGCCAATGAAGTCAATGACAAAACTCCCTTTTGACTTCAATGGGGCCAGGATTTCACCCCAATTGAATACACACATACACACACCAAGGTTAGTTTAGCAGTATCTCAAAATTGTAACTGGGGCATTGTAACTCACCTTAACTGCACGTGTGCTCATTAATTACTTTTGAAAATGCCCATGAGCCTTCTGCTATGGCTACCTGGTGAGTTAATGAAATCCTGCTCCAGCAGGTACTTCAGAGCTTTTTCCTGGGATGTGCACTGTAACGTGTGCATGGATCCTTCACCCTGAAATTGTAGCCTGTTAATTACAACCTGTGATTGGCCAACAGCAAAAGGATGCCTCAGTCCCAGCAACAAACACAATAGCTATTCACTAGAAATGCCCAGTTAGCCCGGAATGATATGCTAAGTTATGGGCTATCCATGCAATTGGAAAAAATAGCTTGATAGAAAAATGAGTAAAATACAGATGACTATATGGATGTTAGGGTTTATACTGCCATTCATCATTGTAGGATCTGAGTGCCTTCCATCTAAATATATATATATAGTATACAATAGACTAAACTACAGTGTTTTTCTACCAACTATTGTGTGAAGTATTATTTGAGCCAGAATGATCTAGAACAGGATTAATCATAGGGTTACCATCTTTCAGGTTCCCAAAAGAGGACACTGCCAGGAGGGGAAGGGAAGGAGTATTTGTGGGGTGGGGTATTTGTGGGGTGCTGGAGGAGTGTCTGTACTTGGAGGAGTGTCTGTACTGGGAGAAGTATTTGGGGGGTGCTGGAGGGGATACTCTCCAGCCTCACTCTCGAGGTGTGGGGCAGTGTCACTCCCGGTCATGGTGACTGGTGCAGGCCCAGGACACAGCACCAACCAATCCATCAGCATCTCTCTGCCTCTCCCACTTCCCAGGGTCAGGAGCAGGGGCCTCAGTGGGCAGGACCCGGCAGCTGCGGATGCAGGGGAGGGACCAATCGGGACAAAGAGATGGCTCTTTCTGAGCTGCAACTTGTGCTCTGCAAAAATCCCAGACATTTCCTCTTATTTGAAAAATCCACGAGGGCAGAGGATCAAAAAAGAGGAAATGTCCAGGAAAACCCACACATATGGTAACCCTAAAAGAGACCGAAACCTGAAATCCTTAATCACTCCTCCCTCAACCAGATTTCCATCAATTTTTCAATGAAAGTTTGGCCTGAGTAAGGACTGAACAAACCCGGGGCCCAAGTCTACCCCTCTTACTTACATGAAGTACTTGCTCATTCCTCAAGTAGTGCAATGAATTTCAAAGGTGTTGCTGTGGAGGAATTTACTGCACAATGGGAATGTGGTTGGCAGAGCTGGCCCTTGAGGGAGGACTTCAAGAGTTGGTCTGATACAAATAACACTATCAGTGTCTAGTGCTAGATTGTGCCAGGTGTAGGAGATGGTGTGGAGCTGCACTGCCCCATTCTGCCTCCAAGAGGTGTGCAAGGGAGGACACCAATTACTCCCCTTCTTTACAAGGGTCAGCACACAACTCTGCTGGCCAGTGGGAGGGAACAGTGCAGGGGAGGGAAGCAGAGCCATGTTTCCATCTATTCTCAGCCATTTAAGGAGCCCAGGGTCAAATTCTCAAAGGTATTTAGGTGCCTAACTATGCAGATAGGCATCTAGGCCCAGAGCCCCAAGGTATTTCGTCAGGTACCTTGAAAGATCTGGGACCTACCAGGATTTTCAAAAGTGCCAAAATAGGTTAGATGCCTAACTCCCAATCCAACGTAAGTAGGTTAAGTGCCTAACTTTGACTGATACTTAGGTGCTTTTGAAAATCCCACTAGATGCTACCTGGAACTTTAGATGCACAAATGCCTTTGAACATCTTCCCCTATGGGCCCCCCAAGGAAGTAATTAGAGAATGATCCTACGATCCCCTGAGCACAAGGAAAGCAGTTTTGGCCAGCCCTTGCCTACTCTGTATGTGGGTGGGAGCCCCTATCAGGGGCATCATTTGCTATGGGGCAAGGGGGACAGTTGCATCCCTAGACTTTTCATAGGTCTATATGCTCCATTTTTGCCACGTCCAGATTTTGAAGGATAGAATATAATCACATATCATGTTCTACATGCTGACATAACTTTCCCCCTCCCCCCAGAATTCTTCTGAAATGAAGCCTCTGGTGGCTCTTTACTCTCTCTTCCCCCCCTGATTGTGCACAAACAGAACGGCCAACTTCCAAGCAGAATCTTGCCCTTAATAGCCTAATTTTCATTTGAGTCTAGTCACAATAACTGTTATACTGAATACAAACTGCCTTTTTGTAGATCCTTCTCCACTTGGACCACAAATAAGTGGAAGAGGATTTCTTAAGAGAGGTTTCTTTCATTCTAATTTACTCACCTTTTTTGAAGAGGAGCTTTTTTGCTTCTGAACTGATTCCTAAAGTTCCTGGTAATAATCAGCCTGTGTTTGCACCGAGCCAATAACACACAGTGAATATCAAGCTGGCTTTCCTCTCTGCCTTAAGATGAATTTTTCAGTGTTTAATTTATCTTGAATTGTCTGGGCATTTGCAACATAATTGATGCAGCCACTGCTCCCACTCCACGATGTTGTTTTTAATCAACACAATTTAAGTTAAATGTGTAAGGTGGCTTATGATGACTGCTACAAGCTGTGCTCTTCAATTAGGCAAACATCCTGTTGTAATGGGAGCAGCCTCATGAGGAAAATTCCACAGCAATGAACTGGGGGCAGAGCTCTGAAAAGCACCAGTTTGGCCTCTCACTTGATTCCAATAAGGCTAAAAAGCTCTAAAGAGACCCCAGATATGAGGCAGAAGGCAGCTGCCAAGCTTGTTTATGTTTATGTTGGGGTATGCATTTTCAGTGAAGAGCATCTCAATACCTACTGCTGCAGAAAGCTGAGATTTACAGTATGCCTGCAATGTGCAAGCTCCAACCTGCATTAAATTGCTCCTAATACAATGTCTTCCAGGAGGTAGAGGTGACTTTCCATGCTCCTTGTAGGCAAGCAAAGCAGAGTGCTTGGATCCGAAACAATAGGGGTATTTGCCACTGGTGTTAGTAATGGGCCAGATTCACAAAGGGATTTAAGTGCCTAACCACAGATTTACAAAACAAGTTACACTAAGAAGATAGACTATGAAAATACACAGACTTTGCATCACTGATTTTCCCTCCATCAGGAAATCAATCTGCAAGGCTCTGACATCTGCAACCACCTGACAAAGGGGCAACAATGCATTCAACTTCTAACCACACAAGCCCCTACCTTTATAAGTGCATTCTCACTGTTGTAACTCCTGTATGATGGTTGTTCATTGGGTATGTGAAATGATTTGGTGGTCCCAGCCCATTTCCTAGGTTTCTAATGTGAACAGTTGTCCACATTAGAAAACCACCATCATAGAGAAAATGAAGACAGGCATGGAGAGCTAAGTTCCCTGTAAGCTGCGCGGCCATGCAGCAGGCTATCAAGGATCATGCAAGCGGGGAGAGACGCCTCTCCCCCAGCCCCAGCCCTAGCCCCGGCTGCAGAGCTGCCATGGCCTGGAAAAGGTGCCCAGCCCCAGGCTGCTGCAGTGAGAGTGGGCTGGGGAGAGTCCTCTCTCCCCACCACAGCCTGCACCCCAAACCTCTCATCCCTGGCCCCACCCCAGAGCCTGCACCCCCAACCAGAGCCCTCCCCCTCGCTCCCCAACCCTCTGCCCCAGCCCTGAGCCCCCTCCCACACTCTGAACCCCTCGGCCCCACCCTCACTACACATCACCTCCATATTGGTGCATATAACAAAATTCATTCCGCACATGGATGTAAAAACTTAGAGGGAACATGGATGGAGAGTGAACTGCCTTCAGCCCTAGAGATGATCCCTCCAGGTCAGTGCAGAGGCACAATAGTAGGGCAGAGTGGGGAAGCTTGCACTCCCATTGTCCTGTTCTTTGGATATATAATAGAACTTCACCTGCTACAAATGTTATTTCATCCCTTTCACAAGCTCTAAAGAAGAAGAAAGAGAGCTATGTAGATGGACACTTGGTGCTTATGTCAAAGCTGAAGTGCAGAACCTGCTGCTGTAGTAAGGCCAAAGTATAGACAGAGCTGGTCTTTCAGACCAACAAGAGGTGAAGGAAGAATGTATTGAGACTTGAAACTGAACTCTGTTTGCTGCTGAAATAGTCTCTGAAAGTTAACCCCAAGAGCTCTCTCCAACATCCTAGATTTCACTATAGCAGTTGCTCAGAGCAGGGAAATAGAATTTGACAAACAAAAGAAAAGCTGTTAAAAGTATAAAAGAGCATTCCATGTTAGCAGAAGATCAAACATTTTCATTT
This sequence comes from Chrysemys picta bellii, assembly GCF_011386835.1. Classification (NCBI taxonomy): domain Eukaryota; kingdom Metazoa; phylum Chordata; order Testudines; family Emydidae; genus Chrysemys; species Chrysemys picta. The sequence goes on along the minus strand of NC_088793.1, from coordinate 127,070,541 downwards.
CACTAAGTCTTCTGGAAAACATCCAGCAGCCATTATTCAATTATTCCAGCAATTATAGCTCTGCACTTTCATGCATTTGTGTTCTAACGGTTTTTAGGTTGTGTTTTTTTTTAACTAATGATATTGCCAGATATATATTTAATTGATCCTGCAGGGTATGAAACTGACTGAACATTTCAGAGAAGCAGCCACGTCTGACATGGTCTCACAAAATAAGTGAGTTTGCCATTGCCTGGACATATAAGTCTTGTGCATTGGAGCTTGACCAAAGCAGAAGCAGGAATCTGATAGCCAGTGAAATACCCTGTAGTTAATGGGCATGTAATCTAAGGAGCCGTTACAAGATTAGGTATCAATGACTATTACACTTTGTTGCACTGAGACATGCTTTTGGTTCAAAGACATGCTTTATACTAGGATCCTCTTTTAACAGGACTGGTCTGAGGCGTATAAATGGAGACATTCTCTCTGTATCAAGAAGCCCTTATCTTCTCTTACTGACAGAGGTTCAACTGTGACCTTTTTTGGCCCCTGTTCCTGTCTCCTCCCAGTTTTTCCCTCAAGGAACTAACTGACTGTTTGAAGTTGGGAAATCATCAGTTCATTTGGTTCCAGTTAGGCCTAACTGGAATTTTAACATCACTTGCAAATGCTTCTAGCAGCGCTGAAGCTTGAAGAGTGTTTTCAACAAAGACCAAATCTCATCTTAAATCCCTAGCCCAAAGCAAATTGGCCACTCTGTCTGATCACAGCCTCTGTTTTGATACAAATGTCCATCTGTGAGTTGCACAGACAGGCCTTGTAAAAGCTCTGCTGACCTTGGTAAGCGTTTAGAATGTTTCGTTCTTCATGTTAGTCAATAAGTTATCAGCTGCTAAATTTTGACAGGGCTCCTTTTTTGTCCTTTCAGAACCATCAGAATAATGTGCATTTCTCAAAGCTGCTACGTTGTTTTTAGTGTTCTTATGTCCATATTGGTCCCATGGTATGAGAGAGACAATGTAGTGAGGTAATAATCTTTTATTGGACAAACTTCTGCTGGTGGAAGGTACAAGCTTTTGCACTTTATAGAGCTCTTCTTCAGGTTTGGGGAAGGAAACCCAGAGTGTCTGAGCTAAATACAAGTTGAGACACACTCTTAAGCATAAGGGTTTAATACATTGTGGGAGACCACTTAAAATGAAGTAGGCAATTCAAGTCTAGATTGTTAAGCATAAGGGGTTACCCATGCTGTAGGAGACTAGTAAAATGAAGTGGGCAGTTAAGGTCTAGGAGGCAGTGGGGTGTGTTACAAATTGAGGTAATGAGCCAAAAAAAATGATGTTTCTGTTGAGCCCATGGTTTTTATTGTCTAGCAGAGTTATGAATTTATCTTCCCAGGCTCACCTTTTGATAGTGTTGTGCAGGTTTCCTATGATGACATGGACTGAGGTGTCAAATATGGAGTGATTGCTTTGTGAAAATTGTTTGCCCACAGGTGATACGGTGTTTTTATCTTTTATCACTTTTCTGTGTGAGTTTATTTGAGAGTGTTGTGATTGTCTGGTTTTACCCACATAGTTGTTATCGGGGCACTTGATGCACCGGATGAGGTACACCACATGTTGTGATAGGCATGTGTAGGGCCTATGAATCTTGTATGTTATGGAGGGTATTAATCATTGTAACAGTGTAGATCTGTCTACAGGTTTTACGTCCATCATTCTGGCAGGGTCTGGTGCTGCTTTGAGTTAATGTGTCCTGATGTATGGGGAGCTTGCTTCTGATGATGAGCATGGGGGGGTCCTGGGGGTTGTTTGAAGGCCAGAAGTAGTTTCACTGGTAGGGTGAGGTGGCATTAACAGCTATCCAGTGGCCTTTCTTTCTATAACACTGGCTAGCAGAGGTCTTCACATTATATACCTTATGGCTGCTGTGTTTGGAAAAGTAGTAATTAGAAGTATTGAGGTACAAGGTCCTGAGCACCTCCTATGAGGGGCTGAGCCTCTGCCACACCCACTGAAGGAAAGATATTGTAAGTACCTTGGGACCATGGCGGTGGAACACCTTGCAGAAGAGGTAAGAATATGCTCTACTGTCACACCTTCAGAGCCCAATGCAAACCCCCAACTTTTTCAAAAAGTTTGTCCACAAGAACAGGAACTGTGTAATAAATAATAATACTAAAACCTAGATCTTATTTAGTACTTGTCACCCATAGAACTCAAAGCATTTATGAAGGATGACAGCATCATTAGCTCCCCATTTTGCACATGGGGAAAAATGAGGCACAGAGAGGGGCCATTACACACAACAGGCCAATGGTAGAACCACGGTTAGAACCCAAATCTTTTGAGTCCGAGTCCAGTGGGCTAGCTGCTAGGCAATACTGAAGTCAAAGCTACACTGATGTACAAGTCCAGATTCTCAGCTGGTGCATGTTTTAAACTTGGCCTGGTATGAAAGACCCCTTCCACTTTTAAAGTCACACTTAGCCCTGATCTATATGAACAGTTAGGGTGGAGCAAGCTGGGGTGTAAATCTACCCTGTACTATCCGGCCATGTATGAGGTGTCCGTGTGGACCCTGCTGCTGCACACTAAAAGTTCCCTATTGTGCTTTAGTCTATTTTAGTTTCAAACCGGGGTAGATCAAACTGTAGTCCTGACATTGCCTGTGTGGCAGCAAGGTCCACATAGACATGTAGTGTGTGTCATGCTAGTGTGGGGTAAATTTACACCCCAGTTTGCTGTGAACTAAGTATCCAAACAGACAAGCCCTAAGACATGAACATGAGTGAATTTGTTTCAGTTTTCACAAGGGAGACTGCACCTCTAGCCTCAACTGTAACACACTAGGCTTGAATTAATGCTGAACCATTAAAACCCTGTCATGTTCTTGCTTAATTAACCTGTTGTCTTTATAGAAGTTCCCAAATATTCAACTGTCAACGCAAAACGTTAGGGCTTATGAAATAAGAGCTCTTGCAGTAACTAAAAATGTGAATGAATTTGTTCTTATTGATCCTTGCACTTGAAAGTGATTGAAACATTGTGAGTTATTACAGACATTGAAGTGAAATAATGCTGAAAGCAATGATGAATACCTGAGTGAGATGAATACCCTGATTATGCCTGTAGCCATACCACCTTGTCCTGTAATGTTACATCTCACCTGCTAGGTACAGTTGGGCTTGGCCAGTACTTGGATATGACACCTCTAAGGAAAAGCCATGGCTGTTGATGGAAGTGGTATTGGCAATTCAGAAGATGATACTCTTTGCTTTGAGTCAACCTCCAGTATGCTGTGCTGGGGCAGGTGGTACCAATGGTTTTTGGATGCAATGTAACTGTGATCTTATGATAAAGTGCCATGGGAGCTTTCGATTATCAAAACTAGTTAAGAAGACTTCCCATCTGTTGATAAATTGAAGTGCATTCAGAGAAGAGACATGAGAATGATTAGAAGATTGAAAAACATGCCTTCCAGTGATAGACTCAAGGCGCTCAATCTGTTTAGCTTAACAAAGAGAAGGTAAAGAGGTGAATTAATTATAGTGTATAAGTACCTTGATGGGGAATAGAAATTTGATAATAGAGGGCTCATCAATCTAGCAGCCAAAGTTTATAACAAGATCAAATGGCTGGAAGTTGAAGCTGGGCACATTCAGGCTAGAAATAAGGTATACGTTTTTACAAAGAGGGTAATTAACCATTGTCTCAACTCACCAAGCAATATGATGGACTGTCTTTCGCTGGCAATTTCTTAATCAAGATTGGACATTTTTCTAAAAGATATGCTCTGGTTCGAACAGGAATTGATTCAGGGAAGTCCTATGGCCTATGTTATGCAGGAGATTAGACCAGATAATACTGCTCTACAGCCAAAATGCTTCTGAAATAAATGTAGTCAAACTTTACTAACTCTGGGTCACTGAGAATGAAAACGATGCTTAAAATTGTTGATTGGCTCTAGTTTTCAAGATATGCTATTGGGTCAGTATATACGACCCTTGACTTGGGAATGGCGGAGGATAAGTGAGTTATAAAGGGAAGGGATCTCAATTTAAACCAGAAATGACTCAAATACATCTTTGACTGGATCTATGAATAAATCTATGACTGGGTTTGGACAGTACTTGCTTTTTAGGCAAAACAATGAATGATGCAATCTGAAGCTGGCATTGCATCATACACGATATGAATTGCATCATGTTATTCCTAGAAGGATGATGCAATCATAACGAAGCTTACATCACTCTGCTGAACAAATTGCCCTATATCAACTCTAGAAATCATACAGTGTCGTGCTCTCTTATTTGTCAGTGTTTGATTTTGCAAAGGGACACATTTCTGTTTAGCCAAAGTGAGCAGAGATGCCTCGTACTTGTGTGAACAGTGCAGATAACTTCTGCTATGTTTGTGGTGAAGTGACTTTTGCATCACAAAAGCGCAGTCTAACCACTATGGTTAAGAAAGCCTATCACCTTTATTTTGGCTGCAAAATTGGAGATCAGGACAAGAGGTGGGCCCCACACAGATGCTGCAACACTTGTGCAACAAATCTTCGCCAGTGGTTGAACAGGAAAAGGAAATCTATGCCTTTTGCAGTGCCAATGATTTGGAGAGAGCCAACAGATCATACCAGCAATTGTTACTTCTGCATGGTGCCTCCAGTTGGGAAAGGTGTGTCAAAGAAGCAAAAGTGGACTGTGCATTATCCAAACATTCCATCAGCTATACGCCCAGTACCCCACGGAGAAGGACTGCCGGTTCCTGATGCACCAGAATCATTCTCACTTGAGTCAGATGAGGAAGAGGATGAAACTTCTGGTCCTGAACCATCAATGTCACAGGACCCACATTTTCTCCCATCCTCCTCCTCTGAACCACACCTAATAACACAAGGTGAACTGAATGACCTTGTCAGGGATTTGGAACTACCCAAGAGTAAGGCAGAGCTGTTGGGCTCCAGACTACAGCAGTGGAATCTCCTGGTAGGTGATGTTAGGATTTCCATGTTCCGTGACCGTCAAAAGCATCTTGTCCCATTCTTCTTCATGGAAGGTTATCTTGTAGCCTGCAACAACATGGATGGTGTGATGGCAGCCCTCAACATCGTTCACGATCCAGATGAGTGGAGACTGTTCATTGATTCATCGAAGACGAGTCTTAAAGCTGTTTTACTGCATAATGGCAATGGTTTGCCATCAATTCCAGTTGGTCATGCAGTCCATATGAAGGAAACCTATGACAACATGAAACAACTTTTGAGGTGCATAAACTATGACCAACATCAGTGGCAGCTTTGTGGCGATTTGAAGGTTGTTGCTCTCTTGCTTGGTCTGCAGACTGGATACACAAAGTACTGCTGTTTTCTCTGTGAATGGGATAGTTGTGCAAGAGATTCCCACTACATCAAGAAAGATTGGCCACTCCGACAGTCATTGGAGCCAGGGAGGAAAAGTGTTCAGCATCCACCACTTGTTGAATCAAGGAAGATTTTGTTACCACCCTTACACATCAAGCTGGGTCTGATGAAGAACTTTGTCAAGGCCATTGACAAAACACAAGCAGCTTTCAAGTACCTCCGTGGAAAATTTCCAAGGTTAAGTGAAGCTAAGATAAAGGAAGGTGTCTTTGTTGGTCCTCAGATTCGTGAACTTCTTCAAGACGATGCATTTGACCATGCGCTGCGTGGCAAGGAAAAGATGGCATGGAAAGCCTTCCAGTTAGTGGCAATAAATTTTCTTGGAAAAAACAAGGCAGACAACTACAGGTTGTTGGTGGAAAACCTCCTCAAGGCATACAAAAGCCTTGGTTGCAACATGTAACTAAAGATACATTTTTTGCACTCTCATCTACATTTTTTTCCACCGAACTGCAGAGCAGTGAGCGACGAGCATGGCGAGCGATTTCACCAGGACATTGCAACAATGGAGAAATGCTATCAGGGCAAATGGAGCCCATCAATGCTTGCAGACTATTGCTGGACAGTGACAAGAGATGCTCCATTTAATGAATACAAGAGACAAGCCAAGAAGCGCCGAGTAGACACTGAATAGGACTGAACAATGTACATAATAGTTTTTTGCCTTTTGTTTCATAATACATTTTATTTATATAACCCCTTTTGCTGATTTTTGAAGTGTTACATAAACAGGACAGGTGAAATATTATCATGTAAAGCAACCATAAACACATGAAAAGACCTAGGTTTACAATTTATGATTAACACTCTATCTACACAATATACATAGACATAAAATGTAAAAACTTAAATATCTTAGAAACAGTAGCCAATCAGTTGTTTTAATTGTCATATTTGAATTCAGCACATCAAAATACATAATAAATAGCACATTTTATCTCTGAAGCAGATGACTTCTCAAAAATTGTAGACCAGTGTCACGGTGGTCCCTTCTGACCTTAAAAAATCTATCATCTCTTTTGGGAAGCAGGGTGTTGCTCCCCGACTCCTATCTCTTGCCAGGAGCACAGCTGCACCCCTCGAAATCCTGCAGTAGCTTATAGGACTGATATTTCTGTAAGAAGATGGAACTTCTTTTCAGGCAGCCTCTGCTGCTCCTTCTGGCTCTTCTGCAGCTAGCCCAGTCTCTTGCTGGTGACATGGTAAACTAACTCCCAGCTGGAGATAGGACTTCCCTTTAAATAAGAAGAAGAGTCCCTGCATGGCCTCTGAAAAGACTCCATTCCAACCAGCTCTAATTAGGAGCATAAATCCCATTTTCAAAAGTGACCTGGGGCTAAATTTTGGAAGGTGTTTAGGCACCTAAAGATGCTTTTAGACACTGTGACAGACCCAAGCCAGTTGGGTAGAGCAGAGTAGAGAGGCAGATATACTGGCCACTGGATTAACAGTTTTCTGTTCCCTGAGCAGAGCAGGGGCTGCTCCAGGCTAATGAGAACACCTGACTCCAATTAACCTGCAAAGAGTCAGGTGAGGCCATTAAGCTAATGTGACCACCTGACTCTGATTAAGGCCCCTCTGATACTATAAAAGGGCTCACTCCAGTCAGGCAGAGGAGAGCCAGGGAGCCAGAGAAGAGGAAAGGGGTGGTTAATGAAGACACCCTTAAGTCATTGGTAAGGGAGCCCTAAGGTAAGGGTGAAGAAGGGAGAAGCAGGAGAGCTGTGGGGAAGTGGCCCAGGGAAATGTAGCAACTCTGGCAGTGAAAGGTCAGCTACCAACAGCTGCTACCATTAGAGTCCCTTGGCCGGAAACCGGAGTAGAGGGTGGACCCGGGTTCCTCCCAACCCACCACTACAGGAATTCCTCCTGGGAGGGGAAGTCAGGCCCCGTCAGGACAGGAGGCTAAACTGTTCTGAAACAAGCCCTAGGGACAACAGAGACTGTGGGAGTTCTCTCACCAACCTCCTTGCTGGCTTATGAGGAAAAGGGCTCAGTAGACTGTAACCCTGGCCATAGAGAGAGAAGGACTATGTGGAGGGTCGCAGTGAGCCACTGAGGTGAGCATATACCACCTAGGCGCGTGGGACCCACGGGGACAAGGTCGGAGCTCTGCCACAGCACCTAACATGCTTAGGCCCTTCTGAAAATCCCACTTGGACCTAGCAGCATCTTTAGGTGCCTAAATACTAGGTCTTTCAAGCAATTAAAAAAATTAATTGTGATCAATCACGCTGTTAATAGAATACCATTTATTTTAAATATTTTTGGATGTTTACTACATTTTCAAATATATTACAACACAGAATACAAAATATACAGTGCTCACTTTATATTTATTTTTATTACAAATATTTGTACTGTAAAAAACACAAATAGTATTTTTCAATTCACCTCATACAAGTACTATAGTCCAATCACTTTATCGTGAAAGTTGAACTTACAAATGTGGAATTATGTACAAAAAAACCTGCAGTCAAAAATAAAACAATGTCAAACTTTAGAGCCTACAAATCCACTCAGTCCTACTTCTTGGTCAGCCAATCACTCAGACAAACAAGGTTGGTTACAATTTGCAGGAGATAATGCTGCCTGCTGCTTGTTTACAATGTCACCTGAAAATGAGAACAGGCGTTCACATGGCACTGTTGTAGTTGGCATTGCAAGATATTTATGTGCCCGATGCACTAAAGATTCGTATGTCCCTTCATGCTTCCACCACCATTTCATAGGACATGCTTCCATGCTGATGATGGGTTCTGCTTGGTAACAATCCAAAACAGTGTGGACTGATGCATGTTCATTTTCATCATCTGAGTCAGATGCCACCAGCAGAAGGTTGATTTTATTTTTTGGTGGTTTGCGTGCTGTAGTTTCTGCATCTGAGTGTTGCTTTTTTAAGACTTCTAAAAGCATGCGCACACTTCATCCCTCTCAGATTTTGGACAGCACTTCAGGTTCTTATACGTTGGGTCGAGAGCTGTAGCTATTTCTAGAAATCTCACATCAGTACTTTCTTTGCGTTTTGTCAAATCTGCTGTGAAAGTGTTCTTAAAACGAACATATGCTGGGTCATTATCCGATACTGCAATAACATGAAATGTATGCAGACTGCGGGTAAAACAGAGCAGGAGACATACAATTCTCCCCCAAGGAGTTCAGTCACAAATTTAATTGATGCATTATTTTTTTAATGAGCATCGTCAGCATGGAAGCATGTCCTCTGGAATGGTGGCCAAAGCATAGACGGGGCATACAAATGTTTAGCATCTCTGGCATGCAAATACCTTGCAAGGCTGGCTACAAAAGTGCCATGCGAACGCCTGTTCTCACTTTCAGATGACATTGTAAATAAGAAGCAGGCAGCAGTAACTCCCATCAATGTAAACAAACGTGTTTGTCTTAGCGATTAGCAGAATAAAAAGTAGGACTGAGTGGACTTGTAGGCTCTAGAGTTTTACACTGTTTTGTTTTTGAGTGCAGTTATGTAATCAAAAAAAATTTGCATTTGTAAGTTACTTTCACAATAAAGAGATTGCACTACAGTACTTGTATGAGGTGAATTGAAAAATACTATTTCTTTTGTTTATCATTTTTACAGTGCATATATTTGTAACAAAAAATAATAATATAAAGTGAGCACTGTGCACTTTGTATTCTGTGTTTTAATTTAAATCAATATTGAAAATGTAGAAAAACGTCCACAAATATTTAGTAAATTTCAACTGGTATTCTATTGTTATAAGTGCGATTTATTTTTTTAATTGCGATTAATTTTTTTTTTTTTAGTTAATCGCGTGAGTTAACTGTGATTAATTGACATCCCTACTAAATACCTTTGAAAATCTGGCTCTTTGTCACTTAGGAACCTAAGTCACTTTTGAAAATGGGACCTAGGAGTCTTTTTTACCCAAGATGTTTAGTTTTATAGTGTGCAAAGTTAAAGCAAACAGGAACAAAAGAATAAAGACCCAATTTATGGATCAAATGCTGTTTGACCCAGGAAATATTCACATTAGTGGAGGCAACATGGTCCAGCATACAGAGGCGTGGCAGAATTAGATTTAACCTGTTAGTTGTTGGTAAATGTCGATTTCACTGGACACACACAGATTGACGAAAAATATCCCTTGATAACAGTCAGCAAGTGTAACTCCTCCACTGCACCTGGCACCTGCAGGGATTCAGTGCCGCTGGCCCCACGGCTCTTCAGAAGGCCTCTGCAGCCCCTGTTGCATGGTCCCACACACTCACTCACCAGCTGGGGGCCATCCCCAAGCATGAGATATTAAGCAGTAGGGGAAACCTCTTCAGTGGCCAGTAGCTCATCCTCCTCCTTGCGTCCCTGGCCAGGGGTCTCTTCTCCACCAGGCCAAGGGTCAGCACTGTCCTAACTCTAACCTACAGTTGTTGGAAATTAATGGGGGGGAAAGAGGTTGGGTAAGGGCAGTGCTAACCTCCTTGTGTGATCAGGGGGCAAAGACACCCAGGCACAAGGTGCAGGAGAGGCTGCAGTCCTAGTCTGGTGGAGCACAACCTCTGGGCCAGGGCAGCAGGAGGATGGGTGCATTTTGAATGGGATCTGATTTGTTAGGTGTGTTCCGTCTATGTTCCCCTTGTTCGTAGGTCACGCTGGGGCTTAGGTGGGAGATAGGCACCTAGGATGAGGCAGCAGTGTGCATGCCTAGAGGCAGAAGCTTGGGGACCTAGAGAACTCAGGTTAGCTGCATATACACTAGTCCTCAAACAGGAGTGGTCAAACAACATGCGGGAAAATCTTCTTTTTTTGAAATCAACCAAAACACCAACGCCTGGTTCTAAGAAAGCAACTCCCTCCAACTAGAGTCAATTCTTGTGGCAAAGTGAGGCAGTCTACTTGCAAGAGCTCTCCCAAAAAAGAATGGCCATCACAAAACAGCTGTACAGCATTTTTTTCAAAGACCAAAAAGTGCTTGCAGACTAAGAAAAAGAATTTGTAAAACTATATGACTGCATAACTCTTTTCAGCCCCTTTTAAAATCCCAACATATATTAAAAGTGCATTCAGGTTGCAAAATAAAGCAATCAGAAAGTCAGCAAATGTCAACATGAACATTGTCTGTGCAGTTTAACTTTGCCCCCTTGTACACATTGCACAATAACTTGTTGGAACAGATGTGTGGGAGCACAGGGCACACACTGCAACAGCAACTGTCAGCCAAACCTAATTTCTCTATGGAAACTAAATCATCAAACTAAATATTTTAAAGCAATCAAAATAATCTTTTCTTCGTGTTATCTATTTTAATGAGTGACTCTTGTCCTTGCTGTTCAGTGAGCACATTCCTACTGTATGCACTGCCCACTGTCCGGCCTGTACACTTTAAGTGAGATTCATCCTTGGTGCAGAGGGCCAATAAAAAGCCCTTTACACCATTCAAGCTCCAATGTAGGGGCGGTGTGGGAGATTGGCCAGCTGACTGAGTATATAAGGAGTGGTGTCATCATATCCCATGTGCCATGGAACTGATCTCCACACAAGTGTATGCCAGGCAACACAGAAGGCCACTTTGGGATGGGCTGGAGATGGTAAAGGAGCAGGCTACGGGAAGGAGCTGAAGATCTTTGTTTACGCACATCCAGTGACTGCAGTTCTCCACTAGCATGGAGATGCTGTGGCCTCCATTCCAGGCCATAGATTGGCGTAGCAGACCCCGGTGAGAAAGGAGGCCTGCACTCTGGCCCTGAATTGGGAGATGGGCTTGACTGCCCCAACCTCCCTGTACTTCACCCATGTAGAGCCTGAATACTCAGGCTTTGTTAGGTGGTGTGACATTCACTCTGACTGAAGGGGGTGCAGGAAGATGTAAGCTACATTTCCCTGCTGCAGCCTGGGTGCATCTGGCCCCTAAGCATTAACGTGGATGCCATATGATATGCATGTGTCTAAAGCAAATGAGCTGGAGAAGCTGAGAGATTTGGATGAGTAATGGTAATTCCGAGCCATGGCTCTAAGCAGTTCACCTCCCTGAGTTTTATAGGTTCTGAGTGGTGAACCATGCTGATTAGTCACAGCTTGGAACTTCTCTGTTTAGGCAGTTAATTAGCATTATAAAATGGGCTTTAAAAGATCTTCACTGTGATTGGCTAAATCAGTCGTAAGGTAGTGCAGTTAACTACCTAGAGTACATCGTCTGGCGTGTTCTAAGAGATGACTTCATCACAATTATACATGAAGATATAGACCAATAAATCACACTGGATTAAATCAACAACAGCACTCCATAACTCAAGGTTTTCTAAGTCAATTTTACTGTTGTGATGGGTTGGATCACAGAAACCCCCCTGGGAGCTGCCACCCGATGTGCAAAGACTACCCCTGCTTCTGTTTTCCCTGCCAGCTCAGGACTCCAGCACCCTGTCTTGCTGAGCCAGACGCTCCTGTCCGGCTCTAACACAGATCCAGGGTCTGAATCACTTGTCCCAAAGATGCAAGTTTACCTGAAAACAGCTCCCAGAAGTGTGCTTGTCTTTAGCACTCAGATGCCCAACTCCCAATGGGGCCTAAACCAGATAAATCCGTTTTACCCTGCATAAAGCTTATGCAGGCAAACCCAGAAATTGTTCGCCCTCTATAACACTGATAGAGAGATATGCATAGTTGTTTGCTCCCCCAGGTATTAATACATACTCTGAGTAAATTACTAAATAAAAAGTGATTTTATTAAATACAGAAAATAGGATTTAAGTGGTTCCAAGTAGTAACAGACAGAACAAAGTAAGTTACCAAGCAAAATAAAATAAAATGCACAAATTTATGCCTAATCAAACTGAATACAGATAAACTCACCCTCAGAGATGCTTCAGTAAGTTTTTTCTCAGACTGGACACCTTCCAGGCCTGGGCACAATTCTTTCCCCTGGTACAGCTATTGTTGCAGCTCAGGTGATAGCTAGGGGATTGTTCATGATGGCTCCTCTCCCCTTATTCTCTTCCACCCCTTTATATATCTTTTGCATAAGGCGGGAACCCTTTGTCCCTCTGGGTTTCCACCCCCCCTCACTGGAAAAGCACCAGGTTAAAGATGGATTCCAGTTCAGGTGACATGATCACATGTCACTGCAAGACTTCATTACTCACTTGCCAGCACACACATATACAGGAAGACTCACAGGTAAATACAGCCATCTGCAGACAATGGGAGTCATCAAGATTCCAAACCATCCTTAATGGCCCACACTTTACATAATTACAATAGGCCCTCAGAGTTATATTTCATATTTCTAGTTTTAGATACAAGAGTGGTACATTTATACAAATAGCATGATTACACTCAGTAGATTATAAACTTTGTAATGATACCTAACAAGAGACCTTTTGCATGAAGCATATTCCAGTTACATTATATTCACTTATCATATTTTTATAAAACCATATAGACTGCACAACGTCACAACTGTTCTACCGCAATGCAAATATTGCCCCCCTACCCCCATTTGTTACATTGCCCCTTCCTTTGGTTTCTTAGATGCTCAGGATCTCCTCTTCTATGCACTCTGAACCATTCCCTTGCCTTCTCCCACCTTTTAATCTCTTCTTCCAAGGGCTCGATGTATATTCAAAGACTATATGATGGCATGGTGTTGTGTGAAGGCTTTATCAGCATTAGCATGGGATGACTGATAAAAAAAACTTTATCCCTCACCATCATGTGTCCTGTGCATGCTACAGAAACCATATTAAATACAAATATTTTAGCGTTTTAAAAAGTATTCGTGTCATATCTCTCTTCCTGCAAACTAAGAGCCTTCATCACCATCTGCTGAATTCAATGACAAATTTCCCATAGACTTCCATAGGGCAGGAGCAGGCCCCAGGAGTCCATTTGTACAGGCCTGGGCCAGATGTGGAAAATTAAAACTATAAAATATATAATACAATAACATAGATTACAACTAATGCATTTTAGAAACCTCTAAACATTATCTAAAATAGCTTTCCCATTGTTAAGGTCCAATAGTCCATTATGAGGATCCAACATCTCATGATCTTCCAGAGGTAGAATCAAGTGTTGTATCGCTCCATGGAAAGCTGGGAATCACTCCTTTCAGTGTTATAAAAACCTGTTGGCTCATGAGATCTTAAACTTGTCACTAGTCCAGGATTGTGAATCATCGTGGGCCTCAGGCCAGGGTAATTTTAGGAAGAAATTCTGTTTTTTGGGGGGGAGGGAAGAAAATGCTTTGATGGCGGTTTTGATATTATCTTTTTTTTAATGGCAACTGTTGGAAGCTGCTCCAAAATGCAGAAGAGATTACTGAGCAGAGAGCAAGTGGTGAGAGGTGCATGATAAATGGGATTTATTACGCGGATCTGCAATTTATCACATGGCTATCATTTCTCCATGTGTGTAGCATGCTGTGAAATTCTCAGGTATATTCATTGTTTAAAATTATCTCCAAACCTTTGCAAAGTGTTTTCTCCTGTATGAAAAGCTCTCATACAATTAATTGTAAATATTCACCCTTTAAGTCTGTGGCATGTTGATTAGTGATAGAAGTCACATGATATTGTTTCTATTCCTTTATTGGATCATTAGTCAATACAGCTGGAATGTTAGCTTTTGAATATTACAGTTAAATATGCAAAATTCCCTTTTCAAAGTGTAAAATTTCTTTTTGAATTATCAAGGATGGGAGATGAAATCTCTTTTTGGAAGGATTTGTGTTAGTAAAGCTCAACTCTTTCATAGCAAGCAGAAAGGAGAAGGTAATGAACATGGTCAAATACAAATTGTCATAGAACCTTTTTCTACTGCTTGCTCAGCTCTAGTTTGGGAAGAAGGATTTTAGTCAGGCAAATGAGTATTCCTGTGTCTTTGTGGTTACATGTATTTGCACACCATTATGGGAATTGGCTCCAAAAGTGCTGCCACTCCCTCCATAAATATACAAAAGTACTGGGTTTGTGTGGTTGCAAGCAGGAGTATTAGGAGACAGGCAAAGGCTAAGAATGAGAGAAGCCAATGATTACAACAAAACTCAGAACTGAGCAGGCAGGAGAGGATAGAAAGTCAATAGGGGTGGGGTTGCTGTAGCAGGATACTATAGGCTTGAGGACATCTTATTCCATGTTCTATGACATGTTAAAATGTTCTTCAAAGTGTCCTCCTACGGAAGCGTGAAGGAGCAACTGTTCTTTGGAGCTATTTCTACACGTATCAGGGGCACGTACTAATACATGGTCCTGCAACCATACAGGCACCTGCTGGTGCCTCACTGAAGGCTTGCACAGCCCTGTCTCCATTGTCTGGGGAAACTGTCATTAGCAGCAAGCTGCAGCATCAATCAGGGAAGCAGCAGTAGCAGCATATTCACATGCCCATGTTGTAGCCATTGTAGCATGTAGAATGCACTTCCATCTTGAACGGGTCCCTTGCAAGTCTTCTTCCTTTGTCAAGAGCCAATATGGGAGGATTTAGCCTTCTTAAATTTGTCAAAATTGCATCTTCCAACCTCTTTCCAACTTCCTTCAGCCTTCTGTTGCTAGGGGGAGGGATAGCTCAGTGGTTTGATTATTGGGCCTGCTAAACCCAGGGTTGTGAGTTCAATCCTTGAGGGGGTCATTTAGGGATCTGGGGCAAAATCAGTACTTGGTACTGCTAGTGAAGGCAGGGGGCTGGACTCAATGACCTTTCAAGGTCCCTTCCAGTTCTAGGAGATAGGATATCTCCATTATTATATTATAAAAGTACACTTTCTTCTGCACTCTGGACATGACCCCATATTACAGTCAATTTGTTCTCAACTGGTCCAACACTTCAAATTGCCAAGGTTGTCTAAGTATCTCCTCTTTTGTGACAAAATCAAACCAATGGATGTTAAGAATACACTGAAACTTTTGACACTGAAAACTGTTTAGTTTCCTCTACTCAGCTATTTTTAACAGCCATATTTCTGCTACCGGGTTGTCATCATTACCATGCTGAACACTCATATCTTAAGTGTCACACAGACAGCCCACTGCCCAAACAGAGACATCTGACAATGTTGAAATGTCATTGACACAAGACCGATCCAATGTGTGACTTCTTCAGAAATAAAACCTTCTGCTAACAGCCAACTACCCAGACAGATAAAACTATTCAACCATTCAATGTCATTTCCATCTACATGCAGCATCAGCAGGTCATTCATTTCCATTTTATAGGAGGCATGCATAACTTTGGGTTTATCACCACTGATCTTAAGTCCTATAGATTCTGCCGTTTTTGCAACCCATCCATCACTATTGGAAAACTCCTTCACAACCTGATGATCTTGAAAAATGGAATTTGCTATGCTAAAGAATCCTTCAACTTTCTCTTCCCAGCAGTTCCCAAACATTTTCCCTGCATGACCCCATTTTCAGCTGTATTGCTTCCCACACCCCCAGACAACCTGAAGGACGCCATTTAAAAATGGCATGTTCCCTGCGGCGTGACTTCGCGCGCACTATACGTGCAAGGTCAGACTACATGAAGGATGCCATTTTGCTTTAAAAATGGAGTCCTCTGCACTGGCATGACCTCACACACATACAGTGTGCGCGAGGTCATGCCACATAGGAGTCATTTTGTAGAGCAAAGTAGCGTCCTCCATGCAGCATGACCTCACATGTACAGTGTGTGTGAGGTCATGCTGTGCGGAGGATGCCATTTTGTAAAATGGCAACCTCCGCACACATGGGATTGCTGCAACCCTATATGTTGATGAAGCGACGTTTGGAAAACATTGCACTACCCCAAACCTCACTCTTAATGACATTGCTCCATTACAGGCCAGAGGGCCTCACCTAAAACAGGTGCCTCATTGTCTCTGCCCCCAAGAGCTTGCAGTCTAAATAGACAGAGGGATTATTATCCTCATTTTACAGATGGGAAACTGAGGCACAGATTGACTTTCCCAGTCACACAGGAAGTCTGTGACAGAGATGGGAATTGAACCCAGTTCTGGTCAACTGTCTTAACTACAACATGCCCCCCCAACTGCTCCTCCACCGTGTGGACAAGACTTTTTAATGGGATACATTTTCCAAACTGACTTTATGGTTACAATACAGTGCACAGAGGCAAAAGGCTGAAGATGGGTAACTTACTTCATCATTTTAAAGGGAATTAGAGGGAAACTGAAAAAGAGGAGGAGTACTTGTGGCACCTTAGAGACTAACAAATTTATTTGGGCATAAGCTTTCGTGGGCTAAAACCCACTTCATCAGCTGCATGGAGTGGAAAATACAGTAGGCAGGTATATATACACAGTACGTGAAAAGATGGGAGTTGCCTTACCAAGTGGGGGGTCAGTGCCAATGAGACAATCCAATTAAAGTGGAGGTGGGCTATTCTCAACAGTAGAATACCAAGGGAGGGAAAAAATCACCTTTGTAATGGTAATGAGGCCAATGTAATCAGGGTGACCCCATAGGCACCAACTTTCCCCAGTGCCGGTGGGGGCTCGTGCCCCTCCACCCTGGCCCTGCCCCGACTCCACCCTTTCCTCACCCCCATTCCAACCCCTTCCCCAAAGTCCTTGCCCCAACTCCACCCGCTCCCTGCTCCAAAATTAAATTTAAAATTAATGGAGATATCCCATCTCCTAGAACTGGAAGGGACCTTGAAAGGTCATTGAGTCCAGCCCCCTGCCTTCGCTAGCAGGACCAAGTACTGATTTTGCTCCAGATCCCTAAGTGACCCCCTCAAGGACTGAACTCACAACCCTGGGTTTAGCAGGCCAATGCTCAAACCACTAAGCTATCCCTCCCCCTCTTATTGGACCCCTTCCCCAAATCCCCGCCCCAGCCCCAGCCCCAGCCCCAAGCGCACCGGATTCCCCCTCCTGCCCCCTCCCTCCCAGCGCTTGCTGCACAAATCAGCTGTTTCGGGGCACAAGCGCTGGAAGCCAGGGGGAAAAAGCAGAAATGCCTTGTGCCCAAGGGAGGAGGCGGAGGCAGAGCGAAGGCGGAGGCAGAGCTGAGGCAGAGGTGAGCTGAGACCGGGGGAGTGGGGCAGGGAGCTGCCGGTGGGTCACCCACGGAGTCGGTGCCTATGGGTGACCCATTTCAAGCAGTTGACAAGAAGGTGTGAGTAACAGTTGAGGGAAATTAGTATGGGGAAATTAGTTTTTGTAGTGACCCATCCACTCCCAGTCTTTATTCAGGCCTAATTTGATGATGTCCAGTTTGCAAATTAATTCCAGTTCTGCAGTTTCTCATTGGAGTCTGTTTTTGAAGTTTTTTTGTTGAAGAACTGCCACTTTTAAGTCTGTTATTGAGTGTTCAGGGAGATTGGAGTGTTCGCCAACTGGTTTTTGAATGTTATAATTCTTGACCTCTGATTTGTGTCCATTTATTCTTTTGTGTAGAGACTGTCCGGTTTGGCCAATGTACATGGCAGAGGGGCATTGCTGGCACATGATGGCATATATCACATTGGTAGATGTGCAGGTGAACAAGCCCCCAATGGTGTCGCTGATGTGGTTAGGTCCTATGATGGTGTCCCTTGAATAGATATGCAGACAGAGCTGGCAACGGGGTTTGTTGCAGGGATATGTTGTGTGGTGTGTGATTGCTGGTGAGTATTTGCTTCAGGTTGGGGGGCTGTCTGTAAGTGAGGACAGGCCTGTCTCCCAGGGTCTGTGAGAGTGAGTGATTGTCCTTCAGGATAGGTTGTAGATCCTTGATGATGCGCAGGGGAGGTTTTAGTTGGGGGCTGAAGCTGATGGCTAATGGCATTCTGTTACTTTCTTTGCTGGGCCTGTCCTGTAGTAGGTGACTTCTGGATACCCGTCTCGCTCTGTCAGTCTGTTTCTTTAGGTCACTAGGTGGGTATTGTAGTTTTAAGAATGCTTGATAGAGATCCTGTAGGTGTTTGTCTCTGTCTGAGGGATTGGAGCAAATGCGGTTGTATCTTAGAGCCTGGCTGTAGACAATGGATCGTGTGATGTGGTCTGGATGGAAGCTGGAGGCATGTAGGTAAGTATAGCGGTCAGTAGGTTTCCGGTATAGGGTGGTGTTTATATGACCATCACTTATTTGCACTGTAGTGTCCAGGAAGTGGATCTCTTGTGTGAACTGGTCCAGGCTGAGGTTGATGGTGTGGTGGAAATTGTTGAAATCCTGGTGGAATTCCTTAAGGGCTTTTTTCCCATGGGTCCACATGATGAAGATGTCGTCAATGTAGTGCAAGTAGAGTAGGGGCGCTAGGGGACGAAAGCTGAGAAAGCGCTGTTCTAAGTCAGCCATAAAAATGTTGGCATACTGTGGGGCCATGCGGGTACCCATAGCAGTGTCGCTGACTTGAAGGTATAAACTGTCCCCAAATCTGAAATAGTTGTGGGTAAGGACAAAGTCACAAAGTTCAGCCACCAGGTTTGCCGTGACATTATCGGGGATACTGTTCCTGACAGCTTGTAGTCCATCTTTGTGTGGTATGTTGGTGTAGAGAGCTTCTACATCTATAGTGACTAGGATGGTGTTCTCTGGAAGACCACCAATGGATTGTAGTTTCCTCAGGAAGTCAGTGACGTCTCAAAGATAGCTGGAAGTGCTGGTAGTGTAGGGCGTGAGCCGAGAGTCTACATAGCCCGACAATCCTGCTGTCAGGGTGCCAATGCCTGAGGTGATGGGGCATCCAGGATTCCCAGGTTTATGGATCTTGAATAGCAGATAGAATACCCCCGGTCGGGGCTCTAGGGGTGTGTCTGTGTAAATTTCTTCCTGTTCTTCTTCAGGGAGTTTCTTGAGCAGATGGTGTAGTTTTTTTTTATAACCCTCAGTGGGATCAGAGGATAATGGCCTGTAGTATGTGGTGTCAGAGAGTTGTCTAGCAGCCTCTCATTCATATTTTGACCTATTCCTGATGACGACAGCATCTCCTTTGTCAGCCTTTTTGATTATGATATCAGAGTTGTTTTGAGGCTGTGAATGGCGTTGTGTTCTGCACGGCTGAGGTTATGGGGCAAGTGATGCTGCTTTTCCACAATTTCAGCCCATGCAATTTCTGCCCCACCACCTCCACGAACATGATACAGTTCTGCAGTGATCTAGAATCCTACTTTCAAAGTCTCAAGGAATATTTCCAACACCCCACTGAACAGCATACTAACCCACAGAACCTTCCTACCAACGCTACAAAAAGAAGGATTCTGCATGGTCTCCTCCTGAAGGTCAAAACAACAGACTGTGTGTGTGTGGGGGGGGGGGGGGGGGGGGAAACATGCAAAAGTCAAAGCTTGGTTCAGATACTCCTAAGGGATCACTGAAATTCATGCATTAAATTTTGTGAACCTGCATCAAGATTAGAGCAAGTCTGAACAGTGATGGTTTGGGTTGAAGCCATGTAAAATGAAATGGATAAATATTATTTTGACCAGAAAGCAGGAAAAAAAGAGGATTTATCTAAGTTTTTGCTTTGATTTCTGGGGCTTACTTGAGTGAAGAACTCAACGTAAAAAACATACACTGTTTCTGTGTATGACCTTTCACAGTGCAAGGATGTATGGGAGCAGTCACAGCATTATTTCCAAAAATATTGCCTTGCAGGGACTGTGCTGCACGGAATGACACATTGATGTGGAACATCCATGTGCCAGTACTAATGCTCAAGATGCCAGTATTTTCAGTATATCTATGACACAAGAGAGGAGAGAATGTGTCAGCAGTTTATAGTACAACTCTCCATAGTAGGGCAATATCTGGGCTGTTAAGAGTAAGCAATGTCCTGTAGATAAATGAGACATCAAATAATGTATTTGAAAAAAAAAATTTTGTTTTCAATATTTGACAAGTTCCATAGCTGTGGGAATGACTCTGCACAAATCCAACAGTAGTGCTCAGTAGGGACAAATCTTTATCACCACAAATCAAAACCACATTACCCTAAGCAAAACAAACATGATATAAAGATTTCCTAGTTTGTGGTTCATTCAGTACGTAAGTATTACTTTAGTACCTGCTTTCCCACAGATATAACTTTAGTTCCTTTCTATCGACCTTCCCCGAATACCTGAGTAATGGAAAGTTAGGGTGGAATTAATAACTCCTCATTTCTTAAGGACCTCGTAGTGGCCCTGAACTCTGTTGCAAGCTGTCTGAATGTTACTTGTTGAATAATGACATTATTGAGCTAATTATTTAAAGGCTTTTCTTTTTCAAGTGCTCTTCCAACACTAATGCACATATAGTTCATAAAGCACTTGGGGATCATTAAGAGTCAAGAGTACATAAAGCATGAATATGGAACCTTCTACCATCATGGTGAGGCCTCATTGGGCCCGTTAAACATGGATAATTGTATGTCTAATCCCATTTTTACTATGAAATTGTGTGGCTTAGAATAATGTCTTGGTGAATTATTCTAGCATACAGTATTTATCACTCTGTGAATGCTCCATTAGTGAAATTAAAAGTTTTTCAAGGATCTGCCACACAGTATCGTTTCAAGAAAAAGTAATTCATTGCATTTTTATTGTCACTTAGTGTAACTTTCGGGCAATTCTGAACTCAAGTATTTACAAGAATGCATTAGATTTTTTTTAATGTCACTTTAGCTATTGCAGTTAGTGGTTTGAGAAAAAATATGGAAATCTTTGAGGAAAACAAAAATAAAGACAAATCTGAATGACCACCAGATGACACTGTTGCTCTGCAGCTAAGCCAATGGATGTTAAATCTTTCCACAGCGGAAGAACACATCAGCCAAAACATCTGCCCCAAACGAAATATGAAGATCCCTCCAAACATGATATAATTACAGCATAGCCTATGAAAATTACTTCTAAGAAATTTTAGTGCAAGGCCAGTTCTATTTCTCCTGACTTCCAACTTTAAAAATGAGCCCTATTATAAAAAGGTAAAAGTTGTAGACTACTTTCTGGTTAGTTCCCAGCAGAGATGGGGTTGGCATTAGGCATAAATAATAAAGGCAACTGTCTTAAAAGATGAACTTTGATAGGGTGAGAAGCACTCTTCTCCCAATGTCAACTGCACAGATGCCAGTAGTATGAGGTAAACTAAACTGGGTCCAAATCCAGAGTTTGAATAGCTGGGGGGGTGCTGATTCATGTACCAGGTGTTGGATAATAACATGAAAGGACTCCATGCTTGTAAAATCAAATTAGCTGTTTATTAAGAGAACTATTTACAGAGATGCTGGAACTGCTTCTAGCATTCAAGCCATGTGCACACAGACTAACTTCTAGGTGACTCCTTCAGACTCTTCCCTCCTGCAACATGTGCACCTACTTCCAAATTACATGATGTAGGTTACTACAGGAGCTGACTAAATGTGCTGGGAAAATAACCATCTTATCCCCATTCATTGCCACACTTGAGCCAATGAGCCTTACCCACTGAGGGGGTGAGATAAGATTCATCCATGCCCCATGTACTGTGTGTGGCCATGCAGGGAACTTGTACAGAGCAGGGTTCTCCAGTGTGCTAGGGGTGCACACATTCTGCACTCCCCAAAACGGGAACAGGAAGTGGTTTCACTTCCAAGGAGCTCATCACAGATGGAGAGGGGATGAGTAAGGACTGAACAGGAGGGCTGGATTTGCTCCTATGTGTGGGGCAGGAGAATGGCTCTATAACCTCCCTCCACATTTCACAGCTGCACTGATTTATTTGCCTGGAGCCTTCCCGAAACTACCTAATCAACCTGAGTGAACGTTATATTTAGTTATCATTTAACAAATAATCTCTTTTAAAATAAATAGCCCTATCTATTAATATTCAGTTTTTGTTTCTTTTGCTTACTCTCTCCTTCTGAGTTAGCAGCACATACAGAGAGCCACTACCTGCACTTCTAAATTACATTAAAGCTTCATGCCAAACTTCATAAAAGTTACAGTGCCTGAGTTGCCCCCATAAACTGAGACCCTTTAGCTTTGTGCAAATAAAAACCCAGCATGGATTAGATCTCAGCTCTGGATCATGAAAGTAAACTATGTGGGACTGTGTGCAGCACTTTGGTTAAGATTGCTAGTAGCTACTCGTCTTCACTCACCCTGTTAGATCTCTGGATTCTTTGAAGGTCTCTTGTTCCTGTCATTGGAGCTTCTTCCAGCAAGTTTTGCAGTTGACTTCAGTGGCAGCAGAAATAGGGTGCTTGATCCTCAGGAAATTATTATTCATATTTCAGTAGCACCTTGAGGGCCCAAACATGATTGAGATCCGGTGTTAGGCACTGTGGAGTCCCTGTCCTGAAGAGCTTGCAATCTAAATAGGAGGAGGAGGGGAAACAGAAACACACAGAGAGGCAAATGACTTGCCCAGAGGCAGAGCTGGGCAACGTACCCAGATCTGCAGAGGCCGAGTCTGGTTCTCTAGCCACTAGACCACATCACCTCCCCTTAGTGGGTATAATGGACTCGTGGTAGCGGCTAAACACAAGCTGGCCCAATATATTTAACTCAAACTTTTCCCTTTCCTTTTCCAGCTGGCAGAGCCTTAACCCCTTTGTGAACTGCTTTTTACAGGGCTCTTACTAGTTTAATTAAAAGCAAACTCTCAGTCACAACTTATTTGATGGAGGAGTATTCCTGAACTCAGGCTTTCTCTCCTTTCTGTTTCAGCCCTTTTCATTGTACAGGATTTCCAGTTAAAACAAATTGTTTTCCCTTAATAATCTGCCAGCACACACTTACCAGTTTTACTTTAGACAAAACTATAGGAGAGGGTTTCATTCCAAAACTCTGCCCCTTGACAAAAAGAAAACACACTCCATTATACTCACTGGGGAAAATTCTGCTCTTAGTTACACCAATGGAAATCTGGTGATACTAATGAAGTCAGTATACATACAGTATAACTCAGAGGAGAATTTGGCCTACTGTGCAATAAAAACATCCCCTCCTCGATAGCCTGAGGAATATAGCACTCACTATCTCATTGGCTCACTGTTATGGTGCCAACTGAGATTCAGCCAGTCAGCAAATTAAATTTGCCTTAAGTGTCTCAGCACATTTCTTCTCAGCATTGTTATAAGTTGGATACATGCATAATTCTTAGGGCTGTGTTTTTAAAACCAGCCTTCCATTTCGTGTCCACAGATAATTGCAGGAGCAGTTTTTCTCAGGCATGGTGAATTTCTGGGCCACATTATAGCTGTTAGTAACTGGTATCTAACTCCCCAATTGCTCCCACAAATCAGGCCCTTGCAGTTCTATCCTAGAACTAATCTATATATCTATTACATACACAAAAACTATGCTAGAAAAATATTAAGTTGCAAAGTCAATCACTCAGATGTTGGGAAATGCCAGGACTAAGGTTATTGTGCAATCTCATCTGGCCCTCATGTGCTTATGCATTATAATACAGTATTTAATTACATGATCACTTACTATTTTTTCCACAGGACCCCTGCTTTAGTCAGTGTACAGAATAGAGATGTTCACTTAATGAGCAGCTATTCAATATGTTCTTTTCTCCTCATTGTTCAATGTGTGGCCACAGGCCTTATTTACTGAACATTGCTCAAACCCTGCTCTGAAGACAGAATTATTAATTTCCTTATGGGCTTTTCTATGGCGCTCATTACTAGAGTATGTGAGTGTTTCATAAAAATGAATGAATTTATTTTCACAACTCTCCTGTGAAGTGAGGGGTATTATTATCCCCATTTTAAGATGGGGAACCAGCACAGAGAGATTAAAGTCAAAGATATCCGCTAATTTTGAGTGCCCAATTTAAGATGCTTAGGACCTTCTTTTTTCAGAGTATTTGCCATTATATAGCACTTTATATGTCCAAAGCACAGCTACCAGTGACTTCAGTTCAGCTGTGAATGCTCAGCACATCTCAAGTCTGGCACGCAGAAAATGAGGAGCGCACAATTAGTGACCATCTGTGAAAAGTGTGGGTTGAGAGACTTGCCCAGAATCACATGGGAATGCTGTGGTAGACGCAGGGCTAGAATCCTATTCTCCAGGGAACCATACCATGGCCTTAACCATGAGACCATCCTTTCTCTTTCTGCAATCTGCTGCCTCATTCATTATACACCTTTCTACTACTGCAACAAATAAAGCAAGGATCCTACAGACAAGTCTTCTTCACTATACAACCCTGATTCTTTCCTCAGAGCGTGGTCCATTCTGTGCACTGAATGAGCAGGGATCCCGTGGAAAACAATATGATCATGTAATTAAAAACTGTTTCATGATGCATATGAACAAGGAGGCCAAATTAAGTTTGCACAGGCAATCTTAATTCTGGCATTTCCTATCTTTTGCGTGCTTGACTTTGAACCTAATAATGTTCTTTTAATGTATAGGGTGTGTGTGTGTGTGTGTGTGTGTGTGTAATTTCCTATGTTGTTTGCAGTGTTGTAGCCATGTTGGTCCCAGGATATGACAGAGACAAGGAAGATGAGGTAATGTCTCTTACTGGATCAAATTCTGTTGGTGGAAAATACAAGCTTTTGAGCTTCACACAGCTCTTCTTCAGGTCTGGGGGAGGTAAAAAGACTGTCTAAGCTAAATACAAGTTGTGGCAGATTGTTAAGGGGTTTGCACATGTTGTGGGAGACCACTAAAAATGAGCAGGCAGTTAACGGTTAGCAGGCAGCGGGGTATATTACAAACTGTTCTAATGAGCCATAAAACCAGTGTCTCTGTTGAGTCCATGGTTTTTAGTGTCCAGCAGAGTTATGAATTTAAGCTCCCAGGCTCGCCTTTTGACCATGTTCTGCAGGTTTCCTTTGAGGACAAGGAATGAGAAGTCATATATGGAATGATCACTTTGTGAAAAGTGTTCACCCACAGGTGATAGGGTGTTTTTGTCTTTTGTCATTTTTCTGTCTGAGTTCATTTGAGAGTGTAGTGATTGTCTGGTTTCACCAACACAGTTGTTGTTGGGGCACTTGATGCAATGGATGAGGTACACCACATATTGTGACAGGCGCGTGTACGTCCCATGAATCTTGAAAGGTGTGTTGTGGAGGGTATTGATCATCATAGCAGAGGAGATATGTACAGGTTTTGCATCTGTTGTTCTGGCAGGTTTTGGTGCCACTTTGAGTTGGTATCTCTTGATCTGTGGAGAGCTTGATTCTGATGATGAGCTGGGTGAGGCTGCAGGGTTGTTTGAAGGTTAGACGAGGGGATTCAAGAGATTTCTTTCAGGATGTGGTTTCCAACAAATATGGGTGGAATTGTTTGATGGGTGGTAGTTGACAACTAGGAGTGTGCGGTCAGTGGGTTTTTTTTCTGTATTGAAGCAGGTTCTCCCTGGGTATTGGGGTGGCACTTTCCATGATGTACTCTACTTCTCTGGTGGAATGCCTTTGTTTAGTGAAGGCAGTTTTAAGTGTGTTTAGGTGTGTATCCCAGCCTTTCTCTTCAGAGCAAATTCTGTGGTATCTGAGTGCCTGGCTGTAGATAACATATTTTGTGGTCTATCTGGGGTGGTTGCTGGATCTGTGGGAATAAGTGTGGAGATCCATGGGTTTCTTGTAGACAGTCATTTGTAGGGTTCCATCATTGAAGCTGATCCTGGTGTCCAGGAAGTTGCTGCTGGTGTGGGAGTGTTATAGAGAAAATTTGAGGAATGGATGGTGGTGGTTGAAGCTGTGATGGAAATTTATGAGGGAATTTAGGTCATCTGTCCAGAGGATGAAAATATCATTGATGTATGTCTGGTATATCATTAATTTCATGATGCATTTTTCCATAATTTTTTCTTGAGGTGGCCCATGAAGAGGTTGGCATTTTGGGTAGCCATCCTAAAACCCTTGGCTGTTCCCATGGTTTGGATTAAGTGTTTGTTGTTAAATGTGAAGTTGCTGTGGGTGAGGATTACGCAGATAAGTTTGGCAATGTGTTTGGGATGGATTTCTGAGCATTGTACATTATCTTGTAGGTATTTGAGTAGGCAGTGATGCCATCATGTAAGGGTTGTTGGTGTATAGGGAGGTGAGACCCATGGTGGCAAGGATGGTGTTCTGGTGGAAGTTGTTAATGTTGCGGAATTTCTGGAGGAAGTCGGTAGTGTCTTGGAGGAAACTGGCCCTTTGTATAGTGAATTGTTTCTATGAGTCCTGATATTCCGTCAGTAAGAGTGCTGTGGCCAGATATGATGTGTAGGCCTAAGTTCTCTTGTTTTTTGTATCTTGGGAATCATATAGAAGGTCCTTTGGGTGGGTTCATAGGGCATGAGTTTGTAGTATGTTTCTTGGGGTTGTACAGGGAGGATTTGATGGTATCTTTAATGCCTGTGTGAATTGTGGTATGGGGTCTTCTTTAGGTTTTGTATGACGGTGTCAGAGAGTTGTCCGTTGGCCTTATTCACATGGTCATCATGATTAAGGACTACAATAGTGCCCCCTTTGTCTGCAGATTTGATCACTAGCTGGTGGTTAGATTTCAGGGACTATCCTCTCGATGGTAGAGAGCTTGTGGTGGAAGTAATCTTTTTTGGAGGATTTCGCAGTCAATTTTTTTCTGAAGCAATTGATGTAATGATCCAGTCTGTGGTTTTGTCTGCTGGGGGGTGTCCAATTGGATTATTCTTTTTTCTTATGACTGTAGGTGGGGGTGTCATAGACGTGGGTGGTGTTGTCTTTGTTAAAAAAGCAAACTGAAAAAAGAAAAATTTCATCAGGTGGCATTATATCGACACCCACATGGGTAATCAGCAGGGTTGGAACCTTTACATCAACCTAGACCTGCACTAGAGGGGTTGGGACACTTTGCCAACAGGTTTCACAGATAGTTCCTGATAACAGAGGAGGAATGGTGAGACTCAGGAATCTTGGATTCCATTCCATGCTCTGGAGAGGAGAGTGCTCTAATAGGTACAGGCTCTCTGCCTACTCCCCTCAAGTGTGACCCCTTCTGCCCCATCTCCTCCAATCTGTCCCAGTTCTGTCTGCTCCCCAGCCCTTGCTCCTCATCCCAGTCCTATATTTCTCACCTAGCCCTTCCCAGTCTCTACTCCTCAGGCTTCTCATACCAGTCCCAGTCTCCTTGCCCAGCACATTCCAGAGTCAACCATCTGGACTTCCCACCCCAATCTCCTCCCCAGCTCCTTGTCCCTAGTCTCCTTTCCTAGCCAATGCCAGTCCCCTTCCCCACTTTATCTCCTCAGATAATCTGTCTCTTTCCCCCACCCAGGCCTCCAGTCACTTCCTCCTTTCCACATTCCTCATCCCCTCAGATTCTCAGTCCCAATCTCCTGCACTGGTCACCTCATCCAATGTCAGTGTCCCTTCCCTCCACTCCCTGTCCCTGTCTCTCCTTCATCCCAACTCTCAGTCACAGTTTTCCTTTCACTTTCCCTGCCAGTCTCCAGTCCCAGTTTCCGACCACAGGCCCTTTTCCAATCTTCTCCTCCCCCTCCACCAGCACCCATCCAGGGTCCAGCTCTGTCCCCATTAGAGCTGCTTCTTCCACACTGCCTGGGTCCAGCAGGGGGCAATCATTGAGAGCACAGGAGAGACAAGCTCCCTGCTCTCAGTACAGTACATGGCTCTGGACCCATCACAGCCTGCAGCAGCCCAGAGCTGCAATTAAAGGGAAAATCTACCTAGCCCTGGACTGGCACATACCCACTGTGGATGAAATATTTGTAGAATTTAGCTGCTAAAATCTACAGACTCTCTACTGAGCATGTGTGAACTGTGATTTTTCAAGAGGCTTATAATTTGTCCAAATTGGGATAGCAAAGATACATCCCTAATGCAAAGGCCATCCACTGCTAATTTCAAGTCCCACCTCCAAAGCATGGGTGTGGGGAGGCACTAGAGCTTTTCAAAGAAAATGTAACCAACATTTTTTAACAGGGGCAGAACATATTTTTCCTTAGCCTTCTTTTAGGAACAGGCTGAACCATTTTGTCTGAAACTTTCCTGAAAAAAACAAAACAAAACAAAACAAAAACAGATGGAGGCAGATATGGGGCATGGAAAATTTCAGCCCATGTGGTTAAAGATTGACTAGTTATTATAAACAACTGAAAACAGGGTCTTATAATGGGATATGGTGGGCAACCTCAATGGTGCAACCAGCCCCATCTATAATAAACTATAGAAGACTATAGATCTGCTGTACTAGCCCTCCCCATTATTGACTTTAGCAATTCTAGCTACTTAAAGGAACACTATCCCCATAACTTATACAGACAAGTTACCCTGATTCCATCCAAACCATATGGCTGTCTGTTTCCCAGGGGAATAGCAAGTTCATAACTTTAACCAGGGAAGTATTTACCTTTTAATTATTTTCACTTCTTTTACCGTGCCTAGCAGGAAAGGTGAGTGCAAAACAAGATTGTGACTGGAGCACACCCGACAGGTGTGAGGCAGGATGAGTCAAGTTGGAATGGGATGCCAGAAGAGCCACTGACCGCTGGGTCACTTAAAGCTAGCCATTGCTCGGAGCCTAGGCTTAACACCATGGCTCCAAATAACTTCTGATTACAGCACCTTGCTGCACAAACCATCATTCTGCCTTTCAAAACAACATCAGAAATGTCATGGGGAAATAATGTCAGATAAACTGGAAAAGCCACCCAAGCTTTCCTTTCAACTTGCATGGCCCCGAGATTAAAAAAGGGTGTGTCAGCACCGGCATCTGAACATGGAAATATTGAAGGCATTAAAAGGAATGCCAGGGTGCCAAAAGAAACTTGATCAAGTGAAATAGAAATCAAAATACCCTGGATCACTATATATTGTACTGGTTTGATTAAAGTAAAATTAGGTGAATTTTCTTAACATGTTAAAAAGGGAATGATAGCTCTGTGGAGCAGGGACCATCTTTTTGTTCTGTTTGTACAGCACCTAGCACAATCAGGTCCTAGTCCATGACGAGGACTCCTAGGCCTTACAGCAATACAAATATAATAATAACAATGTTAGAGATTTCAATAGAAAGTTGCATCTCAGCATCAGAGCTCTATGTGACACACAGAGCCCACTGGGATTAATCATCACTTAAATGTGCAGATTCTTGTACATCACAGACTCAGAGTTTATCCTATTGAAGAAAAGGTTTATTTTAAAATATCTTCACTCTCCCTGTGCATGTGGGAAAGGGTTAATATAATAAAAAAGAATATTCTCCCTAGACTCCTCTATATTCTAAGTGTCCTACTTGTATATATCCCTCTGTCTTCTCTTAGAAAATTTAGAAATATAATTAGAGCCTTTCTGTGGAGTTCTGGTCAACGCCCACAACTACTACTTAAAAAACTACAGTTCCTATAGCCAAGGCAGGGTTTGGGCTCCCAAAGTTGCAAAATTATTGTTATGCTTTTATCATGTCACAGACACCAAACTGGTTCCAGCTCGCAAACACCCTTATATCCACATGGGTGGAAACTGAACGGGTATTGATGCATCCAATTCCCCCCGCTGGTCTCCTCAGTTCCCCTTTTTGTACAATGGAGAAAAATAAAGTACCTACAGTGGTAGCTGCATGAAAAATCTGAGCTATTCTAGATAAGAGGTACCAATTTCATCCTCACCGTCATGCAATAGAACCTACTTAGGGTAGCCCAGAGTTGCCAGGTGGGACCAAACCTATAATTTAAAAGAACTGGCTGAACAAGGGCTTCATATGGATTTCCCAATTAGTCACTGATGAGGACTTTATCTCTTTTCTAACACTATAGCAACGATATGACCTGCCATCCTCAGCTGATTGGCTGTACTTACAACTAAGATACTTGCTAATGTATCTATTTGGTCTGAATGCCCTAAGATTGCCAGAGATGGCAGAGCTACTGGGAACATTGGAAATACGTCATAAACTCCCCAGGCCCTTGTCCACTATGTATTCTTTCAGAATGAAAAGGGACTCCCTTGATTAGAACAATTTGTGAAAGTGTGGCCAGGGGGATTATCACAGCCCTTAAAAGAACTCCAATGGAAAAGCATATTATGGAATGTTAAAAATGCTTCTGTAGATCTCAGGCTACACCTGATATAGCAAACGATTCTATTCAAAATGTACTGGACGCCACAGAGGTTGTGCAAGATGGAGGCCTTGTCTTCTGACAGATGTTGGTGCTGTAATAAAGAAAAGGGAACCTGGCTATATGTGTTATGGGGCTATCCAACAGTCAGGCGGCTGTGGAAAGAGGTTGGCACAAATGAAAATAGTGTTTGACTTCCACAACCAAACCTCAGCTGAAAATGATATCCAATTTTCAACTATGCTGGGTTTAACTCCACCATCTAGATATTGAGGGGCCACAATGATCATCAAGTACATGATTTTACAAAAAGGGAAACGTAGGCTTATGCCCAGAGTAGATCAGTGGTATTTGGACCTGTCTGAGTTAGCAATGAAAGAAAGAATAGCTTATCAACACAGAGAGCAATTATATAAATTTGAAGAAATTTGGATCCCATTTCTTGATACATTTGGATAAAGAATGCTAAGCCCTCAATTCCACCTGGACAATCTGCTTTCTCCCTCCCTCATATTGGTCCTCTCTTCCCATTTTTGCCTATTTGTATGTGTCTTTTTGTTGTAATTGTTGCCCCCATCCTAACATGTTATGTCTGCGTAATATTGTCTGATTTTGTGCTGTCTTGTCTTGCAGCTTTGACAGATTGCAAAGTTGCATAATTGCATAATATTGATTATTCCATGAAATGTGCAGTATTTGGTGACACATACAAGCTGTGAGTCATTTAACTTTTTATATTTTTGTTTGTTTATGAAAATTAATTAAAAAATTAATCTCCCCACCCCAAAAATATCTTCGGCCTCTCAGAAAGGGCACGGCAAAATCACCGATGCCCCTGCTGCATGATATGAGTTTTACTGGAATGGGTCCCTGGTTGACCATTAAGCAATCGCAATATAATGGCAGTAGATTTTATTACTGTGGCATTGGCCAGCTGTACAGTGCTAGCACCATGGTGTTAGCAATGGCAGATTTTTTGAGCATTGAAACTAGAGTGACCAGATGTCATGAGTTTATAGGGACAGTCTCAATATTCAGCATTTTTCTTATATAGGTGCCTATTATCCCCATCCCGTCCCAATTTTTCACTTTTGCTATCTGGTCACCCTAAATGAAACATGAGTGATCCCGGAGGATTTTACTTAGGTATTCCTGATAGAAATCAGAACATAATCATACCACAACAGGACTTAAGGCTGCCTTTCTTCTTATTAATAGTGTCTCCTCTCTACACTGGCCTGAGCCGGAGGGTGGGGGAGAGTGATTATGGTTCTCTCTGATATCTCATTTCAGTGTCTATAAGAGTCTGCTACTTTCTTATACCTCACAGTGCTTCCCTTTAGCTGAAGAGGCAGAGCTTGTTTTGGGGGTTGAAGGTGCTGATTTGATCTACACTGATGACCAGGGTGTCTGTACATCTGCAGTCATGGTTTGTTTCACTGTAAAGCTGCCTTCCGTGGGGCCAAAATTAGCTGATTAAAATTACAGAACAGGAATAAATGTTTTCTCAGCAGTGTGATACAGTACTTTGCATTTAAATACAATTAAAGTGCACTTTTAAAAGCAGTAGGTGAGGGCCCCTTCAGTTCATATGGACGAAGTGCATATTTCTGAGGAACCATAACTCTAATCCCAAACTCCCAAAGGTGTGTGTCTGATTTATCTAGTTTAGTGTGTCTCATCTGAAGCATGGGCATTCCCTACCATGGCTAAAGCTCGGTTCCACCTGATTATCAGGATGCTTTAGTTTTATTGACTTGACTTTACTCCACATTGTTTGTAGATGAAATGAATGCACTCTGCTGTGTTTGTCTTTATGTTTGCTTGTTCTCACTGTGTTGAGAGCCGCTATAAAAGCAGAACAGGAAGTCCTGATCTTTACAGCTGAGAATTGTGGTCTACAATCAGACCACTCCTTCAGTAAGTCTCTGTGCATGCCCATTCCCTATCTTGAGGAACATTTGCTCTTCTCATTTACACTATATTCCTGTGCTTCTTATCCCAAATCAGATTTCTTATTATGTTACTTCATGGTGGTGTAGTTCTTTCCTAGCATTAGCAGATTTTTCACCCATTATCTTTTCAATTTAATAATTGCTACTGGTAGTTACCTAGAAAAAACAAACAATTTATAATTCAGTTAGTCCACTTAATTTGTATGTGACAACTGTCTGTCTTCAGGATGGGAAGTGCCTGTTTTGTTAGCAATCTCTTACATTTATATAGCACCCTTCACCCTGAAGGATCCAAAAGTGAACTGCAGCTCCCCACCCCAACCTTGGGACTGTTCAACGGTTGTGACAAAGTCAGGCCAGATGGCTGCAGGAGTGTGGTGTAAGATCTAGAATGTTAAAGGTCTTTTTTCTGACAAGGTGAGAAGAGGTTACCTCAGGTCAATTAGGGACACCTGAATCCAATTAAGGGCTGCCTGAGGCCTTTACCGCCCCCCCCCCCCCCCCCCCCCCCCCCCCGGCAGTGGGGAAGAGAAACTACTGTTAGGTCTAAATAAGCTTTTTCAGGGTGCAAGGCTGTGCTCCTTCCTATAGGGGAACAGCCAAACTCAAGTACCTGCTAGGGGAAGGATTGACACCCCATGGCCAGCAATAGGATGATGCCCCACCCCAGTGAGGAGGCAGAGAAAGGTATCCCCCTTTGTTTTGGTGTTTACAAGACTGTTTCCTTTTTGTTTGGCCATGTTTCCAGGGTAGGCTCCAGGTGCAATCTTTCACCAAAGGAGCACAGAAGGGGGAAGGCAAACACTGTCCAGGGTGGGGCTGATTTACCCTAGGCCCACCATCACCAGAGGGGGAAGCACTAAGTCTGGTGAGATGAAGGAGGTGCCTTGCCACACGGTATACAACAACACAACCATTTGAAACAGAAAATGAAGTGGAACAACATATTCAGTTCAAAATCTCCAGGGTGATTATAGATCAACGGAGGGTAATTACCCCAGATTCCTATGCTTGTGCAAAAAATCCCTATGGGATTTACAACCAAAACCTTAGGACAGATCCTTAGCTTCCGTAAATCAATTTAGCTCCATTGACTTAAATGGCGTTATCCCTGTTTATACCAAATGAGGATTTGACCCCTTCTTGCTTCTAAAAGATTGCCCCTCGTGTTACATAATAATCCTTGAGGAGTTTACCTGTCCATCATCTCATCTATTGAATTACCACCAGATCTCCCATCCACCTGCTGAGGAAGAAGGGCCTGATTAACTTGTGAGATCTGACAAGGTGGTACCATGCCAAGCAAAACATTTTCTATTTTTTCATTCAGTCCCTCTAAAGAGCTCTTCTAGTCCAGTGTACCTCAATGAAGTTAAAGGAATCCCTATTTTCCTCCCACAAGCTCCCATTCATAGCTCTCAGATGTTGGCAGGTATGCAGTTATACTAATTAGCCAACCTAAATTATTCTTTTACCAGTGTTACTCAACTTCACCAGCCATTCTGGGGCCACTAGGTGTTATATCACAGCAGTTATTTTCCTTATCAGTCCTGACAGGATTAAGGCCAGGATACATACCATCTGCTACACCCAGGTGTTAATTGAAAGGGGAAGACATGTGGACCCCTAAGGATATTGGTGTTAAAACACCATTTAGAAGAGGATTAACAGTCCCAGCTCCACAAGGGGAAAATCTACAAACATGCCACACATTACAGGTTTTGAAAAAAGATTTCTTCACCTCCTTTTTTCCCCCCACCGCCTACATACTATAGGCATTGCAACACTAATCTAGTGTGTGGCTTACCTCCAAGTCACCTGACTGAGCACTGGCTTCTTTCTATCAGAAGATACCATTGTTTCACAGAAGTGTATTTTTACAACTGTTCCTTATTGCCTAAATTTTTAGAGATCTAACTAAGTCAGTTAATTTTTTTAAAAACATTAGCCTTTTCCTTCGTGCTCTTCTTATGGTAACCTGAGGTTTTTATTACACTAGTAAAACTACAGTGAGAATAAATCCCAATCAGATAGTCCTTAATACTTTTAAAAGAAAATCTAGACACAGCTGCAGGTTTATATTCTTGTAAGGTTCAGCTTCACTGGGCCATGCTGCCATCCTCAATAGAGGTGATCAAAAATACTAATTTTTTTTTAAAATGTCTGGCAGATTTTGAATTTTTTTTTAATTAAAAATAAAACCAACATTTGCAGTTTAGGGAGTTTCTTTACTTTTATCCCCTTCTTTGCCCCCTCCCTGCCATTTTCAGTGGCAAAATGGAAAAAGAAAGGAAGGGAAAACAGAAAGTGGGAAGGAAGAGAAATGACAACTGAAAACAAATCATTTTTTCATTGGAAAATTCTGAAAAAATAAATTTTCGGGAGGGAAGCCCATTTTTCATGGGGAAAGAAGTTTTGAAGGGAAAACTCTGACCAGCTCTACCCATTAGCTTCTCTAGATTTCCCTACACTGCTAGATCTCCCAAGGCCTTTCTCTATAATCAAGAAGGCCCTTTACACTTCGCAGCACATTCAAACTAGAATCTGTGGCAAAGCTCCCTCACTCCCACCTCCAATGTATGTGGCAGAGTTGCACAGAAATAGGTGGCAATGTTAGTTGGTTGCAAAATCATTCATTAAGCTGAAGCCTTCTAAACTGGAGAAGCAAGGTCTGAAGAGGTGCACGGAGGGAGCAGGGGAGGATTGCAGAAAGATGTACCTGCCATCTGGATCTGGGGATCCTAAATCAGAAAAGAGAAGAGCTTCACCCTTCCAGAATTTAGGAGCCCTGGGAAGGCCACTGCCTGCTCCTGCATGCCTTTCACTGCTCCCTCCCAATTAGTGTTTAAGCCTTTTCTGGCCTTCAAGCCAGTGCATGTCTCGGTCTCCTCCACTCCCACTCTGCTTACCACAGAGTATCCCTGCTGCAGAGCTCTTAAAAATGGCAGGCAGGCAAGTTAAGCAGCAGGAAGATGGCTATTGGGCAGGGACCTGGATATATGCAACACACACAAATAAGCTTTTCAGCCAAAAAGGTAGAGATATAGCTATTTGCATGACAGGATAACCGTATGGTGCATGGTGCACTGAATATAGTCCACGCTCACTCTGGAGGATGCCTAAATCTTTGGACAATTTCAGTGCTGGCAGCCCAAACTGTTCAAAAGCCACAGAGACTTAGAGGAGAAGAAAGTGATCAGGAATAGTCAGCATGGATTCACCAAGGGCAAGTCATGCCTGACTAACCTAATTGCCTTCTATGAGGAGATAACTGGGTCTGTGGATGAGGGGAAAGCAGTGGAGATGTTATTCCTTGACTTTAGCAAAGCTTTTGATACAGTCTCCCACAGTATTCTTGCTAGCAAGTTAAAGAAATATGGGCTGGATAAATGGACTATAAGGTGGATCAAAAGCTGGCTAGATCGTCAGGCTCAACGGTAGTAATCAATGGCTCCATGTCCAGTTGGCAGCCGGTTTCACACAGAGTGCCCCAAGGGTCGGTCCTGGGGCCGGTTTTGTTCAATATCTTCATTAATGATCTGGAGCAGGGCCGGCTCCAGGCACCAGCCCACCAAGCATGTGCTTGGGGCGGCGCCTGGAGGGGGGCGGCGCGGCGGGGCCCTGGCCGGGCTCACCACCCTCCCCCTGGCGCTCCGGCCGGTCGGGGAGAGCGGAGAGCCCTGGCCGTGCTCGCCGCCCTCCCCCTGGTGCTCTGGCCGGTCGGGGAGAGTGGAGAGCCCCGTCCGGACTCGCCGCTCTCCTGCTCTGGCCGCCGGGGAGAGCAGAGAGCCCTGGCCGGGCTCGGCGCTCACCCCTGCCACGCTGGGGGGGGGGGGGGAGTGCGGCGGGTGGCTTTTTTGCCTAGGGCGGCAAAAAAGCCAGAGCCAGCCCTGATCTGGAGGATGGTGTGGACTGCATTCTCAGCAATTTTACAGATGACACTAAACTGGGGGGAGTGGTAGATACGCTGGAGGGTAGGGATAGGATGCAGAGGGACAAAGACAAATTAGAGGATTGGTCCAAAAGAAACCTGATGAGGTTCAACAAGGACAAGTGCAGAGTCCTGCACTTAGGACGGAAGAATCCCATTCACTGTTACAGACTAGGGACCGAATGGCTAGGAAACAGTTCTGCAGAAAAGGACCTAGGGGTTACAGTGGACGAGAAGCTGGATATGAGTCAATAGTGTGCCAGTGTTGCCAAGAAGGCTAACGGCATTTTGGGCTGTATAAGTAGGGGCATTGCCAGCAGATCGAGGGACGTGATCATTCCCCTCTATTCGGCATTGGTAAGGCCTCATCTGGAGTACTGTGTCCAGTTTTGGGCCCCACACTACAAGAAGGATGTGGAAAAATTGGAAAGAGTCCAGCGGAGGGCAACAAAAATGATTAGGGGGCTGGAGCACATGACTTATGAGGAGAGGCTGAGGGAACTGGGATTGTTTAGTCTGCAGAAGAGAAGAATGATGGGGGATTTGATAGCTGCTTTCAACTACCTGAAAGTGGATTCCAAAGAGGATGGATCTAGACTGTTCTCAGTGATACCAGATGACAGAACAAGGAGTAATGGTCTCAAGTTGCAGTGGGGGAGGTTTAGGTTAGATATTAGGAAAAACTTTTTCACTAGAAGGCTGGTGAAGGACTGGAATGGTGTACCTAAGGAGGTGGTGGAATCTCCTTCCTTACAGGTTTTTATGGTCAGGCTTGACAAAGCCCTGGCTGGGATGATTTAGTTGGGAATTGGTCCTCCTTTGAGCAGGGGGTTGGACCAGATGACCTCCTGAGGTCCCTTCCAGCCCTGATATTCTATGATTCTATGACTCAAAAAATCATGTTTTATTTACAATAAGCACCTCTCCCTTCCTTTTAGGAGTTTATGTGAATTTAGGCCAGATGACAGATAGAAGCCTTCAGTCTCCAGAGTTTTCTGTTTAACCAGAGAACTTGCAGAGCACAAGAATAGTTTCTTGCATGGTTCTACGTTCATTCATCTGGACCAGAGCTGAACGTTGGCAACCTCTACCTTTCCTTCCTTGTATTTTCTAGAGCTGGGTGCAAGCAAAAATGATGAGCCTAACTTCCACCAAGTTTGACAGAGTTTGGAGATGGTACTGCTGTCTGGGTCCAACTCTAGAGCATGTTCAGCTTCATCCCCTGCTATATAAATTAGACCAGTGGTGGGGAGCCTGCAGGCCGCACGTGGCCCACCACAGTAATCCGCTGGTGGGCCACGAGACAGTTTGTTTACATTGACCAGCCGTAGGCAGCTCCCAGTGGCCACAGTTCACCATTCCCAGCCAATGAGAGCTGCGGGAAGTGGGGCACTGGGAGCTGCGGGCGGCCGTGCCTGCGAACAGTCAATGTAAACAAACTGTCTCATGGCCCACTAGTGGACTACTCTGACGGGCCTCAGGTTGCCCACCAATGAACTAGAGGATTCTTCCGCAGAGTTTTAGCAGTTGGTGATCACTGACAATGACTAAACACAACCACCATTTACAGCTGCAGAGGTCCTGAGGTTAAGAAAATCCATGCTCAGAACAATCGTTTATTATTTCTGTGGGAATTTATCTTTTGCACTGAAGCCAGTTATTTATGACTTATGAATAAGTCCTTGGCTTGCCAAAGAAAAGGAAAAAAAGCTAGTCTGCCTGGCAACAAGCCTGTAATTATTCAGAGCTTGGTGTGGGTGTGGTGAATCAGGGAAGCACACTTGCTACATTTATTTAACCGATAATATCCCTAAAGCACTCGGCCTGTGACTTGTAATGATACTGTTGTTTGTTATTGAAATAGTTCATCCTGCCTAAGGAGGGGCCCTCTCAGATCATACACATTTGGACCATGTTGCCCTTACTCTTCTTTACTTTCAGGTTGTGATTCTCTTTTGGGACACATAAACAGAGGAAATGCTAGCATAGACCCAAGTGTGAACTTGTATTACTAGAACAAGCCAGCTTTCTCTGAATTATGGGCTAGCTGCTTTCATGCTAGGTTAATAGAATCCACAAACGAGTCATTTGAGTAGGGACCAGTGGTAAGATGGAAGAGCTGTGGAGCACACAGCATGATAGCCATTATCAGCAGTGCCACTATTTGACACAATGCAGAGGAACTAGGTTTTATTTTATTTTACCTTCTGCATTTCTCTCTGTCCCTCACAAATCCCGCAGGATCTCTCTCTCAAGCCCAACACATGTAGACATTTGACTCCATTTTAAATCTTCACTTTCACCTTGCACCCTGCATCATTCTAGCCACGGCGGGGTGGATGGAATTCACTTTGGATCCTTGTCAATGCTGCTTCTTAATCAACCACAGGTGTCTGAGCAATAATGGACTGAAATATAAAGGGCCTAATTTTTCAACAATTCAGGCATGGAATTTGCCTAATATGCATGCCCAGTTGTTACAGTTGTGCACGCAAGTGATCAAAACTCTCAATTTGCACAAGTGGTTACCTAATCTGCATGTGCATTTGTGGTAATCATGTATATGAATTAGGCATATAAGTGCAGGCTTCTTTTGAGCATGATATTGTGTGCCTAACTTTTCTAAATACTAGGCCTAATGGACCATATGCTGCCCTGGTTCCATAAACTGCAAACCAACCAGAATTGACTGAGGATTTTCCAGATTGGCCTCATTACAAACCTCAGGAAGGGACCATTCTTAACATGCAGTTCTGTAGGAGCAATGACAGAAAAGTTACCAACACACTGACTCCACTGAACCCCAAGTTGTGGCAATAATCCCAGATTATTCCAATCATAAATTTACCAGCCTTGCTTTATTATAAATGAAAAAGTGGATCACGTTGATCTGGAAACCAACCAAAGCTCCCACATATGCCAATACTGGATGAATGCTGTCCATGTGGTTCCCTTACAAAAACTTTCTCATTTCCAGAAAAAAATTACAGCTGTTGAGCTCATGTGGTTTTCTTTTTAAGATTTTCTTCAAGAAGTCTTTTGGAACAGTCAGGCAATGTGACGGTAGCAGAAATTAATTTCATGTGTTTTTGGGGGGTTCAGTCTTGCTTTTATAATTGTTTCCTTTAATTTTTCATTTGAAACTGGTAAGGTAACTCACTATTATAATTTTATATTGGCATGCTTCTCAATGATGTTTGGAATGTTACCTATTAAATACTTTTCTCTTTTTAGTCTTTCAAAAATAAATATTTTCATGTTAGTGGCTATCAAGCGTGATGCTGTTAGGCTTCAGATACCCAACAACTCTAGCTCCAGCCCATTTGCATGGCTAGGGGTATGTATGCTCTTCTACCTTTTTGTTGCTTATCATATTGATGACCTAGGACCTAGGGGTTACAGTGGACAAGAGGCTGGATATGAGTCAACAGTGTGCCCGTGTTGCCAAGAAGGCTAACGGCATCTTGGGCTGTATAAGTAGGGGCATTGCTAACAGATTGAGGGATGTGATCATTCCCCTCTATTTGGCATTGGTGAGGCCTCATCTGGAGTACTGTGTCCAGTTTTGGGCCCCACACTACAAGAAGGATGTGGAAAAATTGGAAACAGTCCAGTGGAGGGCAACAAAAATGATTAGGGGGCTGGAGCACATGATTTATGAGGAGAGGCTGAGGGAACTGGGATTATTTAATCTGCGGAAGAGAAGAATGAGGTGAGATTTGGTAGCTGCTTTCAACTACCCGAAAGGGGGTTCCAAAGAGGATTGATCTAGACTGTTCTCAGTGGTACCAGATGTCAGAACAAGGAGTAATGGTCTCAAGTTGCAGGGGGGGAGGTTTAGGTTGGATATTAGGAAAAGCTTTTTCCACTAGGATTGTGGTGAAGCACTAGAATGGGTTACCTAGGGAGGTGGTGGAATCTCCTTCTTTAGAGGTTTGATTTAGTTGGGGATTGGTCCTGCTTTGAGCAGGGGGTTGGACTAGATGACCTCCTGAGGTCCCTTCCAACCCTGATATTCTATGAACCAATCTGGTTAGAAAATCATGTTGGGAATCCTGTTGCAGCCTAGGACATGTCCAGTTAGACCTGTAGTTTATGCAGGGTCTTAGATCCATGTTTGGTAAGTTTTCAAACTAGAATTTTAGCTACCCATTATCTAGCTATGGTATCTATTTTAGTTTTTTTTCTAAGGTATCTGTCACTATGGCAAAGCACAATATATTTAAAGACATCATTTCATGTACTGTAAATCAGTGTTCTCCCAGTACTCTTTCCAATGTGCATGTTTGTTGGCGGGTTTATTACTCTTCTTTCTTCTTGACTTCTACATCCTTCCCTACAGCTCAAGCTGCAGAAATAAGTTCTCTATGACAGTAGAGGCAGCAGAGCAATGTATTATAATGGGGATTGCAATCCTCTGTTGTAGCACAGCAACTCATTTAAACAGCCTGAGTGGTATGATGGTTTTAGCAAAGTGTCATTGTTCACCGTGGAGAGGAATTTTTTTTAAAGCAGTCATTCTCACAGAAACCATTCTTCTCTGCCTCTTTATCAAGCCTATAGAACAGTGTCTGAATATGGCAGTAACATAGTCTGCAACTGTCTCAAGACTGCAACAATGTTAGTCCACAACTGTCCTTGAAAATGTTTCAAACACTGTTATAAGCCTGCGCAGTGTGGCCAGGGCTCTTGCCTCAATAAATGGACTTTCTTCCCATGAATGGGTTAAGTCTTTTCCTCCCACCCATTCAGGGGAGATCACAGGAGAGACTGATACATTTGAGAGGTGATGTGATAAAAGTATGGATAAGCTAAACCAGCTGAACAATAACTTTGTGATTTGAAAACAATTAGCCATTGTTCCAAACCCCTTCTACACCTTCTTATCTTATGTGAAAAGCACCTGTAATCCTCAAGGCACATTCTGAACCAGAGAGAAAGGGACTGAGGCCACGCCTGCACTACAGACTTCTGCCAACATAGCTATGTGGGTTGGGGGGTGTAATGAGGTGTCATCTCTGACCAACATAGCTGTGCAAGCAGAAGTCCTAGTATAGAAACAGTTATACTGGGAAAACTGTCTTTTTACCAATACTGGTTGTTTCACATGGGGGGTGGAATAAGCTATGCCCTGAAAAGCACAGCTTTGCCAGCAACCACACTAGGAGTGGAGCGCTTTGCCAATATAGCATACCAGTTCACCTATACCGAAAGCCTTCCAAGTGTAGATCTGGCCTGAGGGTGCCTGGGGACGGGGAGGGGAGGGAAAAGGAGGAAGGGGAATATTAGCTGTGGGCAAAAACATAGTGGGGGGGAGGGGAGACAGGTATTTGTGTAATTGAGTGCACATGTATGAATGAAAATGTGTGCCCTTATGCAGGTGAGTATGTGCTCCTGGGAGACTGGCAGCATGTATGTCCGTGTCACAATGCGATTGTGTGTTTGTTTATTGCACTCGTGTGTAGATATATATGGGAGGGTTTGCGCATGTGATAACTACAAATCCAGTGCTACATTTACATACATTTTACAAACAGTCAAGAATCTTTCCTTTCTTTTTAACTTCTGCAAGTACTGCGGGGCATATCAAGTGTCAGTTCTCTACTATTTGTACTACACAGAGGGACATAGAGAACTATTTAAAGAGAGCCCTTAGCCAGGGCCGGCACCAGCTCAGCAAGCAAGTGCTTGGGGCGGCCAAGGGGAAGGGGTGGCACGTTGGGCTCTTCGGCAGCAATTCAGCGGCGGGTCCCTCTCGGAAGGAAGGAC
Organism: Chrysemys picta bellii; assembly: GCF_011386835.1. Classification (NCBI taxonomy): domain Eukaryota; kingdom Metazoa; phylum Chordata; order Testudines; family Emydidae; genus Chrysemys; species Chrysemys picta. The sequence continues at coordinate 127,028,544 of NC_088793.1, read as the reverse complement.
CGGCCGCCGAATTGCCACCGAAGAAGAAAGCGGTGTGGTGGAGCTGCTGCCAATCGCAATCGCGGCTTTTTTTCTTCTTCTTCTTTTTTCACCACTTGGGGTGGCAAAAACCCTGGAGCCAGCCCTGCCCTTAGCACTTATAAACTATTAGTTTTAACATCTGTGCCATAGGAAACTGGAAAGCATAACTACAAAAGACTTCAGGTCTGACTCTCCTCTGCAGTCACTCCACTGAAGTCAGTGGAAAATATATTGGTGTAAAACAGTTGTGAGGACAGTTGGGCCTTTTATGTGGATTCTAAGGAAAATAGGGCCCATTATCAGACTAGTTAGCCTCTCTGAGAATCAGTAAGGCCCAATCTGCAGTGGACATCAAATCAAGTTAAGGACCTATGTTTAAACCCAGTTCCAACACAGTATCTAACTTCTGTTTCTTTGAGTGTGTCTACACTGCAACTAAACACCTGCAGCTGTCCTGTGCCTGTAGACTCAAGCTGTGGGGCTGATTCGTTGCAATGTAGAGTTCCGGGTTTGGGCTGAAGCCTGGGCTCTAGGACACTGCGAGATGGAAGGGTCCCAGAGCCCAGGCTCCAACCCGAGCCCAGAAGTCTACATGACAATGAAATAGCCCCACGGCCCAAGCCCCAGTTAGTTCACTTGTGCAAGCTGAAGTTTTTTCATTGCAGTGTAGACATACGCTTTGTGGCTTTTCTAATATTTATAAATAAAACATTTTAAAGGGTTTCTAGCATGGATTGGCTCAATTAGCCTGGGAATGGACACCATATAGTCAAGGTTAGGTGTGTGCTTGAAGACTTCAGGAGGGGGTCTGAGAGTATCTGACTTGGGGAATTTTTATATTTGGATACCTGATATGTAGTGTAATCTGTTGCAGCCCAAATGCAAATAGCATTGCTCTTGAGTTATTCTCATAAGCCCCAGAGATAAATTCTCTAGCAGTGGTCAGAGAGGGAGGGACTCCATCAGAAATAAGGAAATCACTGCATCCCGTCTATGAGAACATAAGAGCGGCCATAGTGGGTCCGACCAAAGGTCCATCTAGCCCAGTATCCTGTCTACCAACAGTGGCCGATGCCAGGTGCCCCAGAGGGAATGAACAGAACAGGTAATCAACAAGTGATCCATCCCCTGTCGCCCATTCCCAGATTCTGGCAAATAGAGGCTAGGGACACCATCCCTGCCTATCCTGGCTAATAGCCATTGATGGATCTATCCTCCATGAATGTATCTACTTCTTTTATTAACCCTGTTATAGTCTTGGCCTTCACAATATCCTCTGGCAAAGACTGTGCGTTGTATGAAGAAATACTTCCTTTTTTATGAAAGGTTTCAGAGTAGCAGCCGTGTTAGTCTGTATCCGCAAAAAGAAGAACAGGAGGACTTGTGGCACCTTAGAGACTAACAAATTTATTAGAGCATAAGCTTTCGTGGACTACAGCCCACTTATGCATCCGAAGAAGTGGGCTGTAGTCCACGAAAGCTTATGCTCTAATAAATTTGTTAGTCTCTAAGGTGCCACAAGTCCTCCTGTTCTTCTTTTTCCTTTTTTATTTTAAACTTGCTGATTATTTCATTTGTTGACCCCTAATTCTTGTGTTAAGAGTAGTAAATAACACTTCCTTATTTACTTTCTCCACACCAGTCATGATTTTATAGGCCTCTGTCATATCCCCGATTAGTCCTCTCTTTGGTACTTTTCACCTTAGAAATCTTATTAATCTCTCCTCATATGGAAGCTGTTCCATACCCCTAATCATTTTTGTTGCCCTTCTCTGTACCTTTTCCAATTCCAATATATCTTTTGAGATGGAGTGATCAGATCTGTATTCAGTATTCAAGAGGTGGGCATACCATGGATTTATACAGAGACAATATGATATTTTCTGTCTTATTATCTATCCCTTTCCTAATGATTCCCAACATTGTTAGCTTTTTTGACTGCCACTGCACATTGAGTGGATGTTTTCAGAGAACTATTCACAATGACTCCAAGATCTTTCTTCTGTGGCAACAGCTAATTTATACCCCATCATTTTATATGCATAGTGAGATTGTTTTCCAATATGCATTACTTTGCATTTATTAACATTGAATTTCATCTGCCATTTTGTTGCCCAGTCACCAGTTTTGTGAGGTCCCTTTGTAACTCTTTGCAGTCTGCTTTGGACCTAACTATCTTGAGTAGTTTTGTATCACTTGCAAATTTGGCCACCTTACTGTTTGCCCCTTTTTCCAGATCACTTATGAATGTTTAACAGCACTGGTCCCAGTACAGACCCCTGGGGGATGCTATTTGTATTTGAAAAATGTTCTCTGAATATCACAGGAAAACCTGGCCTGTACACAAAACATCCCATGTTGGTATCTGAGCTTTGAAATGGATCACCAATATTTTCACAAATACACCTCTACCCCGATATAACGCGACTCGATATAACATGAATTCAGATATAACGCGGTAAAGCAGCGCTCCGGGGGGGGCGGGGCTGCGCGCTCCGACGGATCAAAGCAAGTTCGATATAACGTGGTTTCACCTATAACACAGTGAGATTTTTTTTGGCTCCCGAGGACAGCATTATATCGGGGTAGAGGTGTACATGAATTCAGTGTAGGAGCCATGTATTTATTATTAAATACTCTAAGACCTCCAATGCATGTACTTGATCAAATTGTTCATATCAGTTTTGAAGCTTCGTAAATACTAAAAGGGATCAAGTATGGACAAACCGAGTCAGTCTTAGTACTCCCAAAATATTAGTCATTCCCTAACCCCCCTTCCCATTATTTGGCTAGCTCTAAACATATAAAGAAGGTCTGAAAGTTGTTGATGTTTTTATTACATTTATTTTTTTCTGCTTCCTTTTTAACCTTACAAATGCCAATATTCAATCACATTCTTTATTAGGAGTCCTAGACCTGGGGTGAAATCCTGACCTCATTGAAGTCAATGAGAGTTTTGCCATTGACAACTTCATTCCTAGTTCATTTCAGGTTCCATTGTTCTCTGCTGGAAGGACATCAATGGGAATAGAGTTGTTTCCTGCTGCAGGCAGCCATGATGTCACCAGACAGGTATCAGTGCTGTTCACAGTGGGGAAGATGTACTGAAGGCTTTCATCTCAGGCTTTTGTTTGTCCTTCAAAGATGGAAATTGGAAAAAAAGACTTGAAGGCTTCTTGGTTAAGTAGAATTCTTAGCTGGGTATTTATCCATTGGTACAAAGCCAGATAAGGTTGACTTTCTTGTAAGGTGAATGTGAAGAATGTTTGTGGGGAAGCGGGGGATGTGTTGTAGACATTCAGCAAGTTTCAAAGAACCAAACCACAGCTATTTCTCTCAGTTCATTAGAGCTTTCTTAAGCCTCTCCCTTCCCCCCACCCCCACACACACAGTCATTCTTATCCTTGGTGAAAGGGTGCGCCATGGTCTAGGTCCAACTCCAGTGCAAACTGTCTCTTGCACTCTCAAGCCTCCCTCTGTTGGTCAACAGTTTCCTTGTTCCAGTGGAGTTTAGTTATTGTGGGATGGAAACACAATCTCTCAAGTAGCTTGGGCCAGTCCCATGAAGAGTTTTGAGTATCGGATTTTGAGTATTTGGTTTTTGGGGATTTTTTGGTCTCTGCTGCTGCCTGATTGCATACGTCCGGTTCCAAATGAGGTATATGTCTGACTGGTCATTTCATAACTCTGGTGTTCATAACTCTGAGATTCTACTGTAGAGCTTTTTCGGGGTCCATGTCTTCATTCCTAGATGTGAGTTTCAGAAATTGAGCCTGACTGTCTCAAATGTGTGGATCGTTATGGCCAGATCTGTGTTTGATAGGAGAGGGCTATTTTCAGCATTGTGGTTCTAATTTAGAAAAGACTATCTCATTCCAAAATAGCAGGTTGCATGTGCCAATACATCTTGTCCCTTCATCTACCCATTTCAGGCAAGTACTCATGCCAAAACCAGGCTTGGGTCTAGCAGCATTGACAGACAAGTGAACAGAGATGAAAATGAGCAATCAAATAATATAAACCTTCAAGGTGCCCTTCCCACCCTGCTGAGAATTAAGAAATCTCTGAAAGTGCATCATGCAGACTAAGGGCCAGATTTTGTAGGCACTCAGCTTGCAATGTGACTTTCAAAAGGAGTTGGGCACCTAACTCCTGAACATCCTGATATAGGTGCCTAAATGGGAGCTGAGCATGTTTGAAAATCCAGCCCTAAAATCTTCCGAAGGCTTTTGATGCCGTACATGCTCTGTTTCCATTGCAGAGTGTAGCTGAAGGACTGCCTGGGTGTGATGTGCTGCTCTGTTCTGTGATAAATTGGTGGTTTAGCCACTAGAATAACAAACAGGTGTAGCTAAATTGTGCCAGGCTGGGAATTAATCCCATCACTCCAATAATATCAGAACCCCAGGCAGGAGAGTTTGAAAGCTTGGTAATTACAGCTGAATCCCTAGACTGATTTACCGCTGAGGTAAAAACATCTCTCTCACTCCATTATTTTTATGAACTGTGTAGACCAAGATTTACATTATTTTAAAAATGGGAAAATAATTCTGTGATATAGGAAAGGCTTCAATTGCATTTATATTGGCATGAATGCTTGGCCAGATTACTTATTCCAAGATGACATCGGAATGGCAGGTGAAAGGTTTATTACAATGACACTCAAATATCTGTCAGGATTAATGCAGTTACTGGTGTTCATTTACTTCAGTGTTTTCATATTCTGGTTTTGGCAGTGGGGACCTTCTATCTGGTTAAAAACGAGGATGTAGCATGCGGGGCACTTTCCACAACAACTGTAATGAGTCTGGTTAAGTGCCATAACTCCCTACTCCAACCCCTATTATTAGTGTCATGGTGCCAATTAGAGATGAGTAAATACTTGGTATTTTAGTTCAGTGACCAAACCAAAAAATCAATCAAAAAACTGAAAAATCTGTTAGTTTAAAACCTGAATTGATGTTTTTTTCTCACCAAAACAATTGTTTGGTCAAACAAAACATTTCAAATGTTGATTCAAAACATTTTGACATTTCTGAAAAAAATTGTTTTTGTTTGGCCAAAATCTGGTCTCAACTCTCAGCCCTTCTAGGCACCCTGGACTCAGAGGACCAGCTCACTGTTTAGAATGTTGCTTCTGTTTTAACACTACTTCTGACTGGCTCAGGTAAATCTTGCTAGATCAGAATGCCACATAGATCCATAGGCACAAACATACTCACTGAGATTAGATAAATAACATTTAGTCAAATTCAAATGTCCACAATGTAGCCTGAATTTATTTCTCCTGGTGATGGGCTTGTGGTCCTCTGCCAGGCCCGTTGGACCAGGCCCCGGTAAAGTGTACCCCTTTTCTCCTCTTTACTTGCAGCTTGCCCCTGAGATGAGAAAGTAAACTCTTTTGCTCAATAGGACCACTCGCAATAGTAAACCCACTCACTTGTTTGTGTGGTTGCAGGATCAGGCCCCCAGGGTGGATCCTTAAACTTTCTTCACCCACGACCCCAAAAGCAGCCATAGAGCTTTCCTGCCAACCAAGCCTGCAATCCCAAAGATCTGCAACTGCATATTTGTAACTGGCATATTTTAATCAATCTAAAATAGCAATTATTTAAAAGCAGCATTGATGGATACCGGGGAAGGAGCCACTGGGTAGGAAACCAGATGGTTGTTGAGTGAACAGTGCTAATCTCTCCTGTGCCCCTTACCACCACACTCAGCTCCATGGAAAGGCAGAACTTAAACATAGTATCAAGCTAACGGAAGCCTGTGAGCAATAGATGCCATCTAGGCTACAGTCTCCACACAGGCTTTAACCACCTTGCTCTCTTGGAGCTTAATGTAATGCAGGCAGGCGGGCAAAACAAAAATTTGTAGCATGAGAGGGCCAGAGCAGCATCAGAAGGATAGATTAATCCTTTCATTATTTTGTTCGGTTTTAGCCAGTTATTTTAAAATAATTCACATATGCCTTAAACCTCACCAACTTCTAGCAGGACTTTAACATGAACTATTAACAGCTGTGATCAGCAGAACCTTCCCAGGAAATTCTGTTATTAAAACTTAACTGCTGTGTCTTCAAGGTGGAATCTAGTGCAGCATTATAATTACCTTGTTACATTGTGGATGTTTATCACATTTTCTCATTACTATCTGTGTGACATGGAGTCAAAGTCTAAAATGAAGACTCCCTACCCAAAATCCCATTTCCATGAGATAAGGACAAAATATTGCTGATGTAACAGTTCTGCATGACAAGGTGAGACACCATGAGAGACAACCACTACCAGATGTCACCAACTCTGTCACATGTTGAATGATGAGCAAATAAAACTGTGGCAGTTCCCTGCACACACCAAAATAAAAGCTCTTAGACTCAGATTTTTCAATCCAGAATGGACCATGGTGATAATTTAGTTGACCACCTGCTTATCACAGGCTATAGGATTTTAACCAGTGGTTCTTGCATCCAGTACAATAACTTGTGGTTGAAGTAGAGTATCTATTTGAGAGCAAGATCTAGTCTCAAGCTGAGGATTTCAAGTAATGGCAAAGGGGAGTAGTGGATTCACCAAGTTGTTCCAGTGGATAATTGCCGTAAGTGTTAATGTGCACTTTATTTCCAGTCTAGATTTGCCTACCTTCAGCTTCCAAGTACATGGTGTCTCAGCTACTGCTCACTATTCTGCAGAGAAAAATTCAAATGCTAGTGCACAATGCACCATGCTGCTCTTTTCCTGAAAAGAAAAGAGAGAGAGAAAAAAAACCTCTACTCTGCAACCTAATGTTCTGGTATTAGTCACCCAGGAACACAAGACCGTCATGCCAGTGTGTATCTGAATGAAAGGCAGGTGATAAAATTCACTCCTGTGCAGAGGGCCAGCACAAGTCCTGAGCACTGATTACATCCCTGGCAAGCCCTATTTTGAGGGCTTCTCTGGGATTTCAGTAGTGCATAGACTTTATACTGACCTTCGGCACAGGGCTGAATTTAATCCATAAAGCATCTGTTCCTGCAAAGTGCAGAGCTCCTCTTGTGAGATGCTGCGAGTCCTCAATTCCCATTTACTTCAATCAAAGAGAATTGGCACCAAAGTACATTCTCTTATTAGGGACATGCAGAGATGAGGAGACCTGTTGAGTCCATCAGTGAGATCTTCTGAAAGGTATGAGCAGCCTGAGGGTGGGGAGACTGGAGAGGGACAGACTGCACCAATAAAACTCGCAGGGAGTGACTAACTTGAACTAACAAAACCCTTTCCCATGCACATGCCTAATACTTAAAACAATAAAAGCATCTTTGGGGACTACTGAGGCATGGGAAAGCCAAACAAAATCTGTTCTGGATTTACTTTAGTCAGCAACACAAAATTTCAGAACCCTTGCTCTATTAATTTGGGGCTTAACTATTACAGAACTCCAGAGACCGTGACAATGGGGTGTGGGTGACTGGCTGTGGAATGCTCCCAGGAACAGTAGATTTATTATAATTGACTGAATGTCATTTCTCCTGGAAATCCTGGGATTCTCTTGGTTATACAGACCTGCGCAGGCCCTGAGCCCACTGCACAGAGCACTAAAGATGTCCTTTCAGTAAAGACAAATGCATAATTGCTTTGTGATAGCTTGAACTGGACTCTCCGTTCAGTGGACAGCCAGAGCAGAGAGTGCAGCACAGGAGTGATGTGTTCACGATGAGTCCAGTGTTGCTAAGCCTACAGGCATTTTGTGTGAGTGGGAGCTTTTTCAGGGTGTGTGGCTTCATTTCGAAATACGAATTGCACTAATTGAGCCCAGATGTCACAAATGCATGGCTCACTGAGGTCAGCTGTGTTCCTGGATGGGGAACTGAGCTGTCCAGTTGCAAGTGGGGATGGTGCTTTTTTCAGCTGGGGCTACCTGGGTATCCGAAAGCATTGTGGTGTCCAGAAAGTCCTCAAGGCTGCAAACTGATTTAACAATCACTAGGTAGGTGCCCTCAACAGAAAGTGTAACTACAGGGATGAGGTGTTCAAGTTCTTCAAAGCATTTCCCTATTCATATAGTTCATCTTTGTCTTGCCCAGGATCAGCATTAGCCAGCTGCTCTTCATCCAGGTGCTGATGTCTGCTAGGCCAAGAGCTTCTCAGCCCATAGCTGAGAATCTGGCTCCATTTCTGAGCCTGGGTTAACCTCAAAATCTAGGAGTTAATTTAGCGCTGCTGGAAGATACTACATATAGATAGACAGCCTCAGAAGATGTCAAGTATCAGAGGGGTAGCCGTGTTAGTCTGAATCTGTAAAAAGCAACAGAGGGTCCTGTGGCACCTTTGAGACTAACAGAAGTACTGGGAGCATAAGCTTTCGTGGGTAAGAACCTCACTTCTTCAGATGCAAGGCATCTTGCATCTGAAGAAGTGAGGTTCTTACCCACGAAAGCTTATGCTCCCAGTACTTCTGTTAGTCTCAAAGGTGCCACAGGACCCTCTGTTGCTAGCCTCAGAAGAGTAAGCCCTCATTTTGTCCACAAAATAGGTGCAGCATAGGCAGCAAACAATGCAAGTTTTACCCTGCTAGCCCTAACTTAGAAAAAATAACTGTAGGAAGGATAATTCAGTCAGGCCCATTTAATTCTTAGCCTTTCTCCTGAGACTGCTAACAAGGATGTCAATAATTTTTGGTGTGGAATGATAGGCTATCAAACAGCCATTCAATGATAATCTTATGTCAGGTATCACCAAGTAGTGCTGTTATACTGAGTCCAATTTTTTTTTTCTTTTTCCCCCTAAGTGCAAGCAAGTTTTGACTCTTGGAAAGACATGCTGTGGGGTTGCTTTGTATTATGCAAGTGCGTGTGTAGAGGCAACTTTAGGATAAAGGAAGCTGAGCAAGCAGTATGAGAGTTTGCTTTTTCTGACTCTAGAAGCCCACGGCCATTAATTCTTGAGGCACAGTTGCATACTGGGTAATGGACACTAGTAGTGGGATGAGATTCCTGGAAGAAGGGTTTGCCCTACATGCTGTTTGACCATATCATTTCTGGACTGGTGTACATGTAGGAATAAAGCAAGTTATACTTGGGATCACTGATTTCTCCTCTACTGGGAAGCCAACCTGCATGGCCCTGAACATCTGCTACTGCTCAGTAGAGAGGCAACATTGATGTGAGAGCAGGACACTGATGTCAGAGGAAGAGGCAACACTAACTGTTCTCAATCACCACCAATTTGGGCTGGTTTCAAAACAAGGAACTAGAGATGAAAGTTGCCACATCTTATCAATCTCAAAAGTCATTCAGTGCCCCAAGAAGAGCCTTATTCTCACTAAGTATGGCTCTGTCCGTGTGGATTAAACACTTTTGGCAAAGCAGATTTTAAACATGGTTTTAAAATTACTCCGGCTAACAAAGTTTAAAGGGCCCCAAAACAGCCATCAAACCGTCAGCTTGAAACCGAGTCAGTTTAAAAAATAGGCTTTAAAAATACCAAAAATAGGTTTATTAATAAAGAACAGAGATTTAAGGGATAGTAAGTAAAGATAATAGAAAATGGTTCTGAATAAAACATGCTTTCTAGTGTCTAAAACTTAACAGATTACAAACTGGTCTCAGGCAATTTCTCAGTTGCAGCCAGTTCTCAGTGTGTTCAGCCCACATAGCTGGAACCCCATGAGCAGGAGGACCCCAGAGCATGGGTTCCAGCCTGAGTCTGAATGTCTACACTGCAATTTGCAGCTCGAGCCCCACAAGCCCAAGTCAGCTGAGCTGGGCCAGCCATGAGTCTCTTATTCCAGTGTAGACCTACCCTTTATCCCTTAAATGATGCATAACCACAATGTCTTTTGCTTTCCCACCCCCCACCCCCTTCTAATAGTTCAAAAAACCTTTGAAAAGTAACTCTGGACAAAATTCTTCTCCCCTGCTGCTCGTTCCTCACAGTGCAGGTGCCATGTCTCCTTTTCCCTCTCGTTAATTAGTTCTTTCTCTTGGTTTGATTATTTTGTTTACCTTAAATGCAACTTTATTTTCATTGTCTCTGGTTTACAAAGTTTGACGCAGGCAGACTGGCAAATCCAAATTTCTTTGTCAAGGATAAATCTGTGTATCTACTCGGATTGCTTGGTCTGAACATATTTTAGGAATGTATTTCCAGCCCAAATACATAACTCTTTTTAATATTATGATGTGATGTATGTACTGTTAGTATGTAGTGACTAGAAGGTCACCAGTTTTCATTTGATACCTTACAAGAAACTTGTTGGATAAATATTATGATGACTGAGTGTCAGGTGTAGAGAGTTTTTCAGGTCTGGTAACAGTTGTATTTCCAGAACAATGAGCCCTTTGCCATTTACCATTGAGAGGCTCTTCGGGTCACACAGCCCCACACCAGCTTTTTGGCCCCTCCCAGTGAATTCCCCTTATGTAAGGGACTCTCTGCAGCATAGCACATAGCCATCTGTGGCAGCTCTGTGTGCCCTCCTCCCCTGCAGCGGGCACCTGCTGCAGGGGCTTCCCAGGGTGGGTGGCTGGACACTGGTGACAGCACACTGGGAGGCATTCCTATGTCCTGGTCATTCTGCATCACTTCAATGCCCCACCGCCATGACTGGCAACTTCTGAATAGGGGAAATGCAAGCTGTTCCTCTTGGTCCCTGCATTCCCCCTCAACAGCTAAATTTGCTCCACTCTAGCACAGTGTACTTAAATGGTATTAGCATGAACAATACTAAAACTGGTGCTGCTAACACATCCAATAAATGGGGAGGGGGGCCAGGTTGCTAATGTTTTTCATTGGCCAACATGTGCTACAGAGATCTTGAATTTTTTTTTTTGGTAAAGTATTTCCTTAATTTTTTTTTAATAATCAGAGATGTACCATTTTTGCTTGCACTTGAAGCAAAAATCACCCAGCCGAAGAACACACGCACACACGCTATTGTAATTGGAGGCTGTCTGCATTGCCATTTTATCTTCGTCTTTTCCCTTTCCTCCCCTGCCCCCCCCAAAAGGGCTTGTGGTTGTATCCAGAAATACCATCTTGTGGCAGTAAGCAGACTGCCTTACAGTGAATAGGGGCTTTGTGGGCAGGAGTGTAATGTTGTGGTGTTATTCTTTGGCATGGTGAACTGCCAATACGGGGAGGGGGGGGTGAGGGAGAAAGAGGCCATTGTTCCACGATGTTAAGTCAGTTGGTGCCCCACTCATCCCAGGTGCTAACCTTCTAACCTGCCAGTCTGGCTAAGGCTGAACATATTGTTCTGAAGAACTGTATTAAAATTACCTGTGAGATGTTTGACACTTAGACAACTCATTTCCTAAGATATTGAAAATTAAATCTCAAATCAGAAAATTACTTTTTTATTTGTTTTTATTGGCAACAACATCCCAAAATCTTAATTTCCCTTTCCCCACTTAAAGGTCTGGTGCATTTCAGCTTCAGAATGAGGATTATGCATTGTGTGGTGTTTTGTAGAAAGTAGGTTTGTTTCTGTCTCATAAAGTATGCAAGAATTTTCCCATGGTCTGTTCCTGGCCAGCTTCTAACAGCATGCTTTGCGCATTAGCAGCTGATGCTGGAATGTGGCGTTCCCTTGGCAACTATTAACCCCCCATTGAGCACAGCCAACCTCTTTCCATTGTATGGGGTTTGACTGAAAGGTGCTTTGTTGGATGATGTAATGTGAGGTATGCAAACTAAGTGAGGGGCTCAAATGGCACTTGTAATCTGTTCACTGACTTCAAGGGAAGGGCTGTATGACTCCCAGCAGTGCTGCCTAGTATGGTAAGGCCGTATCTTTACCATCATATGCCAAGAGCTTTCCCACCAGTGCAGCTCCACTTGGAGAAGACATGGCAGGAGCACTAATGTAGACAGGATTCAGGTGTGTTTACCACAATGTCATCTAACCCAGCTCAGAGCAGTATCCATAATGTGGCCTTCGGGGTGCAATTGCGTTTTGGTAGATTTTTTTTCTGAATACTTCTTAATTTTTGTGTTCAACCATAGGAATGTAGGAACAGCTGTGCTGGAAGAGAGCAGTGGTCCATTTAGACCAATATCCTAGCAATGGTGAATGCTTCAAGCCAAAGGCTTAACCACCTCCTTCCATAAATCACCT